>NW_006263303.1:5214755-5470241 GCF_000493195.1 Citrus x clementina | reverse complement strand
TTCAGGATATAGGTGAGTAATTGAAGATGTATTTTATTTACATCTTTAATTTAAAAAAGAAGCACGTATCCTGCAAAAGGTTCGAGGAAGGTAGCTAATTCATCAAAGTCTCACACATTACTAGTGGAATCTCTATAGTGCCTCACTATACTTTTGATTTGATTCCAAGGAAACCTCAAATTAAGAGGTATTTGAATTGCCTGAATCCACAGGATTATTTTTCCCCTATCCAAGTACCTAATTCTATCTGTGAATAACCCCACTTAATCATGTTCCCTCATAGTTTTGTTCGCAATTTATTCAGCAATATTTCACAGTACTAATTAATTTAGATTATACCATCAACAACCTATCAAATCTACACAATTTAAATCCGACACCAATTATACTTCACTAACAATTCGCAAACTGTCTATTTCCATAATTGTGCTATCTGAGACAATTATACAAACAACAAATTTATGATGCCAGCACTTAATCAAATTCAATATAAAGCAAAAACCATGAAAGAAAATTAAATACATACCAGACTGTTACAGTTAATACACCTTCGATTATCTTGAAGTTTGAGAAGTCCCCGAATTATTCGCTCATTTTTCTCGTCTTCCTTCAGTCGATTCGCCATTCACACTTCCTCTATGTATCAAAAGCCAATGCTATAAATGGCGCAGTCGAAGTTTTCCCAAAAGAGCATAAAATCAAGAGTCGGTTTACTAGAATTTATTCTCCAAAATTTTATCCAATCAATCAGCAATCACCAAACGAATTTCTCAATAAATCCTTCATTAATCTCTCTTAAAGGCGTGATCAAGCAACATATATTTAATTCTGCAAAGGTATTAGCTACTAAATTTCTCACAATTGGACATTCGAAAGCAACGGATCTGAGAAATCAACAGTTTTCAAAGTTGACTAAAACGTGAAGGAAAAAATTAGAACTGACCTGAATCGGCTTGTGAAAAAAATGAAGAACGGTCGTTGAATTTTTTTTTCTTTTTTTCAACACAGCAGCCTTTGTGCGGTGAGCTGGAGAGAGATCCAGCACTTAACTCACTTTCTTTAAATAAATTAAAACTCTAGAAGATTAAGCGAGAGGGAGAGAGATTTGCAGATCTTTCAATGCTTGGTAACTAAGTTGTACAGCTAAGAGCTAAACCAAAGTCTGTTTCTCTTTCTCCTAAGAATTAAGAGAGAGAGAGAGAGAGCGTGTGTGTGTAATTTGTTTTCTTTTAAGAATTAGGAGAGAGAATATAATCATAATAATAAAGTATAAAACGAAGAGTGACAGAGATAAATGAGATTTTTATACATATATTTTTGGGTTAATTCCGCCTGCTCCAAATATTTCAATATATTTCACTGCGTACCCAAATATTTCAATAATATCCAATCCAAACCAAAATTCTTTTAATTTGACCATTTATTCTAACGGTCAAAGGATAAATTTAGAAGTTCATGTTCTAAATATTATTTGATGATGATAAATTAAATTTATTTGATAAGTTAATTGATGAAATTATTATTAATTACCTTTAATTAAGAATTTTTAATGTAAATATTAATTATTGAATTAATATTTTATCTCATTTAATTCTTTTCTAATTCAAGATAAGGGGTATTTCAGACATTTCATTAACTTTCAAACAGCTCCGTTAAAAATACGGTCAAAGTAACGGAATTAGGTGCGCGGTGAAAAATATTGAAAAGTTTGGGTACATAGTGGAAAATGTTAAAAGATTTGGGGGTTGGATGGAAATAACCCTATATTTTTAACACGCACTGTTTTCGGGCAAGGGGGAGAGAAGGCATCGCGTACTGTGTTTGTTGTGGCATGTCCTTGGGTCATTTGACTGTGTGTTGTTTTAGTCTTCGGCGAGGATGGTCCACGGTCCTAGAAGGCGACTGACGAATGACTAATTATCGTGCAAAATTAGGTCATTATAGTGTAAAAACTGACGTAAATGCTTTAATTTATTTTTGTTATTATAAAGAATTATATAACATACATATTAAATAAATGTGTTTCATAAAAAAATATATTGGATAAATAATATATATATGTCACGTGAATAAGTCTCTTTATCTATATTATTATTTGGATGCAAATTATTTTATAAATGGGGGAGATTGATGTAAAATATTTTTCAACCATGTTAAATAAGGTACATGTTGTCAAATTTAAGTCTATAGTAGTTTCTTTTTTTGGAAATTTTTTTTAGACTTCTATTTGTTTTTGTCAATTTTAATTGCTTTTTATTTGTTTTATTTGAAAAAAAACTATAATTTTATTATTTTAAAATAACTTAAATTTACCTATTTTAGTAAATTTGCATTATTTTGGACTTGATTATGAAAAAGGAATTAAAACTCTGATTGTATCCGTTTTAATTATTAATAAAATTCCCTTCTTTTGAGGAGAATTCTGTTTTCTATCATTTTTGTTTTACGTCAAGGAAGTTATAAAATTTACCTCTAATTTTTTAAAAGATTAATATTATTATTTTTTCTTAATTTTCACCTTTTTTATGAGCAAATAAGTTATACCTGCCGAAGTAAACTGCATACTATTGTGATCCTGATGTGACTTTATTTATTTATTTATTTTTTAATTCTTTGGTGAAACTAGACATTATCCATCCGCTTAACCTGCTTTGTTTTGAACTACGGTCGGAAAAATATGCGTACAACCAATTACTGGACCTGTCTACGTTACAGATTCTGTAACAAACATCTCCCGTCATCCCACCATCCGATTTTCTTTTGTTTAGTTTCTCACTCCACATCCAATCACATCCAACGGCTGATGCTGCAGTCTGTACCTTACAGAATCTGTAACGTAGTTTTGTCCCCAATTACTTTTCAATCCACACAAAAGAATTGAGATGACAATCCTTAAATTTTCAATAATTTAAAAGTCAATTGAAAACTCATTGAGATGTTACATCAATTAATTCATTCGTTGGAATTAATATTGAATAATTTATATAAATTATTCAGTAATAACGACCAAAAACATCTTTATCCTATATTTGTACAGACAAATGAAATATAACATTTATTTACATTTGCGTATAAATTCAGACCTTAATTTATTTATCAAATCACATCTCAACAAATATAGACAAAAAGAATTTGATCGAATAGTTTTCAAGCATTATTCTTTAATTGACTACTCATTCAAATTTTAAAAGAGTTCGAAGATTAAAAAATTAATTTGAATTTTATCTATTGCCACTTTTCAAAAATAATTAAAAAATGATCAAAAGGAGAAAATAAGATATAAATACTTGCAGATAATTGAAATGAGAGCGATATTGCAGCCTTTTTTTCTTCTCTTTTTTCCTTAATTGAAAGTTATATTACATAGTATATATAAATTAATTTATAAACAAATAAAAAAGAAGCACCATGTCTCTATCTAGAGCTTTTTTTTTTTTTTCATAAATGTTGAAGTTCAATTCAAAAATCAACTCTTAAATTAAGAAAGAATATGCTTCCACACATAAAGGGGGGGTTCAAATTTCAAGCCATCGACTTCAAAAAAGATATTCCTCAAATATATGGACAATATTTTATAACAATTAATGTAAAGCAATCTCAATAATAATATAATTGTAAATATTAGTAATAGTCTCATATAATATAAGTTATAATCTATGTAAAAAAAAAGAGTATTCATTAGCCGTCGATCAATAAGTAAATTAAAATATTCTCACTATAAGCTTCTTTTTTAACAAAATAGACATGGTAAGTTTAGAAATTAATAAATATATATGAACGGAATACATTGTTAACTCAAGGGTCTTAATTCAATTTGGTTAAAGAGCGTCATAAAAATGTTCTACTATATAAAGTACTTTTTTTTTTGCACCCCTTACGCTTTGGGATGCTAACACATCATATGCTTATTGGCCCAAGAGAACATAATTTAACGCTCACGATATAATTAACGTAGCATGTGAATGGTTATTAATCAATTTCTAATTGATTGGCACATTCTTAGTCATAGAGAGCCGACACTTTCTGGTCCCCTGGAGGAGCCGCACTCCATTAAAGTTTTGGAACTCAATAATACAAATACTTTATCGAGTCATGGTTGTTCATTATGTTTATTGGAAACGACTGGTCATTATAAAAATTTTACAAACAAGGGGAAAAAGACGAGTAAAAAGATAACTAAAAAAAAAAGAATTAGCAATAATTTCATTGCTATTAGAAGGGCATTTTCCAACATTTAAAAGGAAGAAAGTAACTTTTGCTCGCACATTCAAAAAGTGCTTCTGTAAAGCAAAGCGATGCAAAAACAAAAAATAAATTGTGGTTAAAAGCGAAAATACCAAACATGTCTTTCCAGGAACCAAAAAAGGATAAAATTACGTTGCAACAGTAGTAATGTACCAATACTTTTTGTCTTTTTGTGGTTTAATTACACATTACCCTGATACTTTTATAAAATTAAAAAGAACTAAAGATTTCAAATTTTAACATATGAGTTGTTTTGAATAATACGGCATTTGAAAAGAATCTTTACGTACAAGAAATATGTCCTTTGCGTTGGTTATTTACTGTCGTAAAAAAAAAAAAATTTACGATAGTATAATGATCATAAGTGAAAAAAAAAAGAAAAGAGATTTGCAATCGCAAATCACCGTTTGTGGAAGTTTTGCAATTGTTAATAAGTTGTTGCAAAAATAACTAAATACTTAATACTTTATTTTTTAATAAAAAAGACTATTTATAAACTAATAAATTTATTATTCAATCATTTTCAATCAAGCATAAATTATAATCTATTATTTTAAAAAAAGCAGAAATGCAATCAGAAAATGAAACTAATTGAAGCAGAATGACTGATCTAAATTATAACGAAGGAAAAAAACTTATAGCCTTACTTTATTGTTTTTCTAATTTTTTTAATGTTTTTTCTTGCACATGCCTTAAGAGAGAAGGTGGTTAAATCATGAAAATTGAAGAGCAAATATTCTTATTTATTTTTTAAACAATAAATTTCGTTTGATTAATTTTTAGTATTAAATTGTGCATTTGGCTCGATCAAATCATATCAAATAATATCCTAGACCTTAGGCCTTGTTTTTAATGGAAATACTTGAGCTTTGGGTATCTAAATTTAGGGATGGCAAAAAGCGGGTTTGGACCGGGTTTTTTTAAATCCAAGCCTAAGCCCCCTTTAAGTTAAGCATAAGTGTATAAGGATGGCAATGGGGAGGGGAGGGGAGGGGACCGATCTCCCCATACCCATCCCCAATATTTTGCGTATGTCTCCGTCCCCTCCCCGTCCCCGTCAGAATTACTTGAGAGAATCCATATCTCCTCCCCGAATAATAACAGAGGATTCCCGAGGGTCCCCGATCCCCAAATAACTAATACATTTTTTTTCAATTTTGAGTTAATCATATTAAAATAAAAAATTTAAATAAAAGTAAAGTTCGAAATATATCTTACATTAATATCTATTACAAAAGTCACATACATTAAATTAGTAAGTAACGCAACATGCAAGGAATACAAACTTCTTTTACAAACTATCATGAACAAATTAATAGTTTAATACAAAATTGTTACAAATAAAATCGAATTTAAATTCAAAATTAACTTTTTCAATGGTGGCGTGGGCACTTTATAAATGTGGACTATTCCCTTTACAACACAATAGTTAAATCGGAGCAAATCAAAAACAAATATTAGATCAGATTAGATTAGATTAGATATTAAAATTGTGATTCGCTGTGGGCAATTATAACATCTAAAAATAAATAAAAAATAGATTTAAGTTTAAAATATTTAAAGAATATTAAAATTAAAAAAAATGTTTGGCTAATAGAATCTACTCGATCTTTTTAATGTCCTAAATAAAAATTTAGGACTTTAATTAGTTAATTAGGCCTAAAAGTTTAATAATATAAATATTTTGATATTTTTTATTTTTACAAATATTTATAATTTTATAATTTAAATTTTATTATTTATTTACTAGTAATTTTAAAAAATTAAAATAAAATTAAAAATTAAAATGGGAAAATTGGTAGGGGATGGGGATTCCACCTCATCCCCGTCCCCTCCCCGAATAAGAAATTGGGTAAAAAAATTTTCCCGTCCCCTCCCCAAATAAGAAATTGGGTATGAAATTATCCTCATACCCTCCCCGAATAGGGAAAATCCCCGAGGGTACCCGTCCCCGTGGGGATTTTTGCCATCCCTATAAGTGTATGACCTGCGTCGGGCTTGGACTTTATTTATTTTTTAAATTATTGTAAATTTAAAATAAATTAA
This sequence comes from Citrus x clementina, assembly GCF_000493195.1. Taxonomy (NCBI): domain Eukaryota; kingdom Viridiplantae; phylum Streptophyta; class Magnoliopsida; order Sapindales; family Rutaceae; genus Citrus; species Citrus x clementina. The sequence goes on along the minus strand of NW_006263303.1, from coordinate 5,463,950 downwards.
TGATCAATAAGTTATTATAATAATAAAAAAATGAATATTTCAAAGTAAAATAATAAAATAAAGTAAATAAAAGCTTATAAATTTAATTTTCTTTAATACTGAATTATATAATTTAAACACTCTCTTAATTAATAACGCATAAGAGAGAGTTTAGTATCATAATTTTAGCTTTTTTAAATTATTATTGATTTATAAATTAAGAATTTAAATTTTTTCAAGTTATTTTTTTTAATTTTAATTATATTATTCTAATTTATAAATTTATTTTTTTAAATAATGAGTCTGGGCCTGGCCCGATCTTTTTTTCTTGAGCTATTGTCCAAGCCCTCATGTGTGAGGACCGAGCTGAAGCCCACATGCAACCTTTTTTGCCCACCCTATCTAAATTAAGGGATTGGAACAATAAATTATAAATTGAGGAAATTTATAAGTAATTTTAAAATAAACCAGTGCCCTCTCTTGTCTTTTAGTTGTTCTGCCACTAAAAACAAAATTCACTGAGTCCAAATTTTTAAAAGCAAAATATGATAATTCTAAAAAATCATAAGGTTCAAAAGCTTTTGAACTACTTAAAAAGAAAAAAAATGTCTTTCTTTATATAATTCTTTTTTAATCTTTCTATATGATTTTATTGGGCTACATTTACAAATTCGAAATGACTCCCTTATATTTAAAGAACAATGTTGATATTTTATAAGTAAACTAATATATTGTATGTATAGATAAATTAATATGCTAATTAATATTGGAAAGAAAAATTTATAAGTTAAGTTTTGTAACTATAAAATAGTGAAGTTTTACAACCTAATATTTTTATGCATCTTTTTTTTTACAATTTTATCCTTTTTTTGTTTTATAATTTTATGAAATATTAAAATGCTAATGATCCATATTTTTTGTACATATTAAATTTTATTCCAGCATATTATCTAACTAAAAAAATGATTACACATGTTGATTTTGTAATTGTTTAAAAAATTTCATGTAATATTAGACTGTCAATTTTTATCAAAGTCAAACTAGGTTAATGAATCAAAGTTTAAAATTGTAAAACAATATGATCTTAAATGTGCAAATATTTTAAAACTTTAAGCTTTTAAGATTGTACAATAAACTATAGGGATATGTGGTGTTAATATCCAATTAAATGCAACTCTAACCGTTGAATAAGTTTTCCATTACATCTATTGGCTAAATTAGAAAAGGACAAAATTGTTGTAGCTTGCAACTGTCGCAAAGTAGCTGGATCCCCAAAAAATAAAAATTCCAAGACCAGTGCTAACGTTAATCGTAACGTACATCCACACACAGCAACAGTACTTATGGGCATAAATACTGTTGCTGTGTGTGGATGTACGTTACGATTAACGTAGAAGCTCCCAAATTCCAAACGTACAAAGGATCCGCATGCAAATGGGCGTATGGGTAATGTGGGTGGGCTAACTACGGGCCCAACCCGCAGGAGCTTCCGCTCCATATTGACTACATCCGCCGTACAGCGAGCAGTATGGGAGACCCACGTATAATTCGGGAACTAATCCGCGCGAGTGATGAGCTGGCATAACTGAAAGGGGCAAACGCGAGAGGCATCGCATAATGCATGTTTGGATTGCACCTCGCGTTTCTTTTCAGCGCCGGGTGCGGAATACAAACAGACAAAAATCAAATGAAAACTTCGCGCTACATTTTCAGCATATCGTACTTGCTAACCGCTGCGTCTAAATAGCACAGAGAGAGAGAGAGGGAGAGCAAGTAAAGAGTACACACAAATACACAATCAAAACTCTAACCACATTCACTCGTAGATATTTTCATTTACACTTGCTCATTTTCTCTCTATCGTAAAGCTTTATAAAATGTGCAGGGTTTGATTTTTCGTTTTCGCTTGAAAACAGGACGAATATAAATGGCAAATTTGGGAGAGAAACAGAAGGTAGAAGAAACAGAGTACGAGAGCGAATCTGAGGAATCGGTGTATGCAGTGGCGACGCGAAGAGAAAATGCGAGCGACGACGACGACGACGGTAACGGTAACAGTGAAGGAGAGGCGAGAGAGAGGCTTGTACGGAGTGATCGGAAGGTTCGTGTTGGTTACGGAGACGAATGGGACGGTCTTGGTGGATGGGACGAAAACGACGTCGATGCGGTTGGTGAGCTTGAAGTGCTTGGAGATGAGCAACTGGAAGTGCTTAAAAAATTAGTTGAAGTAGAAGAAGAAGAGGAGGAGAAGGAGGATTTTGCAGAAAAAGAAGTGTACGCGGGAGAGAAGCAGAGAAAAGAGAAAGAAAGTAAGGCGCCTTTGGATCCTAGAAACGGTGCGTTTTATATGCACGATGATCGCTTTAGAGGCCGTGGCCGTGGCTCAAGCAGGTACTCGTGTTTTAAATATCGTGTAATTGTCAGAGCTCTTTCCCGAGTATACACGCATATATATGCATGTCGATGTTATATTTTAAATTTGTTGAACTAATACCGATAAATAGGATGATAAAATATTATCATGTATTGATTTGAATGTTCTAAAAAGAAATTAAAATTAATAGAAGCGACAAGGTGTCGGTAAAATTGGAGACACTTTAATTCATATTCTGGAGAGCATGTTTAGTTTTCCAATTAACATTGCTTTCTCTCATGTTGCAAGAAATTTTCTGATTTTCCTTATTTATATACTTATTTGTTTTAAATTGGATATAATTTTTCATTATTTATTTATTTGTTTGTTTGTCTGTTTTAAATTGAATATGATATACGTAACGGAGATGTGATGTGAAAAGAGTTCCTGTAACTCTTAAATCACTTATGCTGAAGGTTTAGAAGGATTTTTGTAGTTAATTTCAATTCAGAGGCAGTTTTTTAATCAGCATTCCTTTGAAACTTTGAAACTCTCATCAATAATCATGAAAACAAATTACTTGTTTGGTCACCTAATTGTTATTCATGGGCCATGTACATTGTCAAAAGCTTTTAATCAGTTTAGATTTTTTGTTATTAACTTGATTGGCAGTGAGAAAAATGACTAATTTTATAGGCAGAGGATAGATGGTGCTAGTCTGCTAGCCTTTCCTTGATTTTTTAAAACCAACTTTTTATGGATTTATTTCAAATCTACTTATTGAATTTCATTTCTATCTTTAACTTCTTACTTGAGAAATGCGTGATATAGATTTTTGACTATTTCAGGTGGACACTTGATGAAAGGTTTAGGGCACTCTGTGAGGAAAGAAAATGGAAGCATGACAAGTTCGAACAGATGAAAGTGCAGGATTCTTATGATAATAATGCCTTTGCTGAAGTTCTGTCTTCATGCTGAATATTGTTTGTCCATCTACTAGTACTTTTGTTTATGTGATAGTGTGAAGAATATAATAAGGTTGTTGCATAGGCTCTGATTTAATGTAATCATCTATGTGACACTTTCTTTAAACTAATTATAGGTCAGGAGGATTTCTGAACAATATCTTCAAGGTCACTCTAAGAATCAAGGCAAATGTCGGGGTTCTGTAAAAGCAAATTGGTCTAAAACCAATGACAACATTAACAATCAAAACTATTCGGCTAACGTTGTCAGAGGGAGAGGGCCTATAAAATATAATCCTATTATGAGAAGCAGCAATGTGAATCTGCTAACAATAGCCAAGCGGTAAGCTAGCAATCTAGTTGTAAATATTTCTTCAGCATCTTCTTTTCAATGGACACTATTTGAGGCCAAGTTGTTTTCCAACCTTTCAGATCTATGAAGCCCCAGGGCCAGACTTCAACTACTAGTTCAAGGAGGGTATTCTCAACAAAAGATGCTAAGTAAAAATTCCAGGAAGAAAGAATATGTATACAATCTCGCTTTCATTGAATTTATTTTGGATTCACTTTTATTGTTTGCTTACTTTTCAGGAATTCTAAACCCCAAGAAATGCATTCAAGTCCTGAATCAGCAAGAACATTCTCAACAAAGAAGTAAAGCACTTTATGTTTACAATTCTTCAGTTATTTTTATTTTTTATATTTATTTTCTTAATTTCAAGTTCATTGCTTTCTGACCTTCGAGATCCAAGAAGTTTGTGAAAGGCGCTTCAAATTCTGTTTCAGTGAGAGCATCCTCAAAAATGAAAAATGTAGAGTCCTGTTTTCTTGCCTCCGAGAAGCATGGTTTCAAGGAAAATAATTGTTCTGCATTGCAGATGCTTAATCCTTCAAGTCCTTCAAAACATCTTAACTCTGTGACAGAGAAAATAGATGTAAAACCTGGAAAAGCATTTGAACATTTTCCAACTTGTGCACTACAAAATCAAGATAGCTTTGTGCCACAATGCAATTCTTTGGTTCAAGGGAGGATTCCAAATAACCCTATTGGACAAGACAAGTTTTTTTCAGAGAACTTCATCCATCCAGCTTCTGAAAGTTATCTGACGAATTTGCCACCGCAACCTTCCATAATCTGGCCAACCTACACAGTAGCATCTCCTCAGATGATGGGTCCGAGAGATTTATTTTTCTCAATAATGCTTTCTCACCAGCTAAGCTTACCCATTAACCAAGTCAGCTCAGTATATCCACCGGCACAGCAACCCATTGTTCAACATATTCCAATTGAAAGCATGATTCGACATCCTTCTCTGGTTTATACTCAGCAGTTGAATCAAAGCTCTGGGAGTGGAGCTCAAGCTTCATCTGAAGCTTTGTTACCAAATTCTTATGACATAGATAAACCAGGTTCTCTAGCCACCACAAGTAAATCAAAAGTTGCATTGGGTGGAAAAGGAGTCAGCACTTGTCATGGAAATGGAAGAGGTTCCTTTCTTTCTCGTGTGACACAGAGTAATCGAAACTTTACAGACAATGCAGCACTTCTTCCAGGTATTTCACAGTAGTTACTATTGTTTGGGGTTCATTGGCGTATTAATACTATAAATTTCCTATCAATAAGGCTTGTGGGTGATACTATTAGTCATACTTTATTGTTAATAATCCAATCTTCCTTGCATGATCCATTGGGGTTAACTAGATGAAACTTGGGTTGAGTACCTTCCAAATATTCTGCCGGTATTGATCTAACTGTAAATACCTTAAATTTTGTAGCTAATGAAAAATAGAGGTGCTCCTGTAAAATTTAACCTTGGTTTAATACTTAAATCTTTTATTACTATTAGCAGCTACATATCCAGTTATCTTAACATGCAAAGGTGCTAGGGCAAAGGGAAACAAAGATGGGTGGAACAGTTTCCAAAGAAAAATAATGTATTGTTAGTAGTTATTAGAGATTTTTCATTCATAAGGAGTTTAAATGTTTGTACATGCAGCCATGCAACTTGGGAGCCAGCAGAATGGCGATCATGATGAACCAGCTATTAAAGTGGCCGTCACAAGATATCTTTCTCAGTCACAAAATGCTTTTGGGAATCCTGAGATAACATGGTATTCTAACAATTTTTTTACCTCTATACTTGTTTCAAGCTGCTTTTATGAGTTAAAGTTCCTTTTTCTAAGATGAATTGAAGCCCTTAGAAGATGACCGATTATCCACTTAATGTTCCGACAGGGGTTAAGAAGGTGTGGCGGTAAGGGAGATCACCTTCTGTAGTACTTAATATAGCCAAAGGATAGTTAAGATTATTTTTGTTTTCATTTCCTTCTGATAGTTGATAATTGTTAATAAACTGAAAGTAGATTCGTTATCTTCAAGAGCACAATGCCTGTATATGTTACAAGTTCCTAAATGCACACTATGCAATTTTGCTTTGTTTAAAATTTTGTGGATTGATCTAAAATGATTGGGTGACGCTTTATAGATAAAGTGGAATACAGTAGTAATGATCTTAACATCCAGGTCTCTCTCTCTCTTTCTTATTTTTATTTTATAAATTGAAAAAAAAATATAGATATCCCTATCTTTGTTCCCATGACATTGGTGTGATGACACCAGGTTTCCAGTTTTCCCAGCAGCTACTGGAACTGTAGGTTCTGCAGATAGTTCTCTCCATGCTGCTGCTAAAGGTGGTTATACTGCTCATTCAACTGGAGAGCTGTCTTCTTATCGTGTCACAAGGTTAGTAGCATCGTATAGTTTCCTACTATCTTCTTTTACCTGTTTTTCTGTTTGTCAATTTTTGTCTTCTTTTCTGCTTATTATTAAAATATATTAATCAGATGTTATGCCCTCTTTTTCCCGTTAAATTCCATTTTTCAGTACTGAACGTAGTCACTAGTCTCTTATGTCACAAAGAGATACATCAGCCATCACTCTGATTTTATATTTATAATTTTATGAATGAAGTTAATGATTGAGTTTGTAAAGTTCATTAGATGAGAGAAGTAAGAATGCCAGCAGTTCAGATTGCTCTAGTATTTTTTTCTGTTTGATGTAATTCCAGACATTGGTTAGAGTCAACTGATTTTCAATGATTGTAATTTTCTGTTTTGTATGCAGATATTCAAGGATGAACATTAACAAGCAAAGAGAATAGATTTAACTGTTTGTGAATAAGCTGGCCAGTAATTTGGTGATTCTCATAATTTTAGTCTTTATTATTCAATTGTTGAAAAGTTCTAATATCCTGATAATTTCCGTTTTCTCACATCTTTTTGCTTTCTCAATCTCCAGCCTAGTAACAGTTGCTTGGCAATGTGATATAATTCAAGATACCCTAGGTGAGGCAGGAGTGAGGTTTGTTAATTTTACATCAAAAGGAAAATATTTGTTAGTTATATTTCTTCTGAATATCTGTCTGGCATTGAATTCAGGGGTATACAATGAAACAACATTTTTTGACCACTCAGAAATTTGTTGATATTCTGCCAATAAATTAAAATAAAATAAATGGCTTATTCAAGAAAAGTCATGCCTCGCAGACATGATCTTATGCATCATCCACTCTTGACAAGTGACTTGGATGTTTGCCAACTGATAACCAAGGGCATGCTCACTGGCATCAGTTGCATTTTCAAATTCTTACTTTACAAAGATAACCTGTTGCTAGTTTCAATAGTTAATTGTACCCTAGTTCATGTTCTGGTTTCATACTAATATCTCCCATCATTTTTCCCATTGCAGCAATATAACATATGCCTACTAACATTGCAGTTGATTTTCAGCAGAAACATTTTGAGGTTTATATCATCTTCTTTAGTGGTAATCAGTTACATTTTGAGGTTCGTTTGACCTTGTGAAGCGATAATTAGTTTAATATGTAGTCTGTTCAGCTTAGTCAAAAACCTTGTGGTTTTGCAATCCGTCAGAAATTGGTGGTTGCTTACCATTTTTCAGATTTTCCTTTACCATGTTTACTTTTACAGTCGTGAGAAACAGAAACAAGTGCTTTCAGAATGACACGGAATTGTATGGATAAGGAAAAAATATGACAGTATACACAGCTGCTAATAGAACTGATAATTTTCGAAATCCTTTGCCATGTTTATCTTCCAGGTTCTTGTTTCCGGCCATTACTGGCTGCTGTACCTGCATCTGTATTACTAATTAAGAATCCCTCTTTAGAATGATGTATATAACTTTTACAAGCTTGAGGAAATTTTATTTAGTAATTCCATAAAAAACTAATGGGTGGGGTTATTTTAATTTAAATTTGAAAATAAAATTTTGGCACTAATTTTGAGTCGTTGATTTCAATCAATCCAATAATAGATATTGAAAGTTAAAGTAACATTTAATAATGTTAATTATCCACCATTGAATTTTATGAAATCAAGTTTAAGATTTGTGTCAAAATTTTAAATAAAAAATTTGAGTTTAAATAACCTTATTCAAAACTAATTAATCAATACTATTCCTGTGCCCACATGAATATTCTGTAGTTCTCCCTGTAAGTACGCCGCCTGTAAGAAAAATTGTTCATTTATCCGTGACGGTCGCGGGATTTGGTGACAATAAGAATTTTGTACGTAATTGGTTTTATAGTAAGGTTATTGGACATTCATGCATCTAAATTTGTTCGATTGTTTTCCCTTTTATCATTCGTAAAGATGCGGAAGATGAATGGGGTTAAAAATGGGCAACCGGATCATATATACAAGTGCTAACAATCCGCAATGGGTGCGTTTGGCATCCAGGATGCAATACCATCCTGCACAGCACCAAATTGGTACCCTACGTTTGGCTAAAAATTGACTTCGGATTATACCATATAACATTATTGTTGTTATACAGTTAAAGACGCATTAACTAAACCCGTGGGTGTATGGGGTTTACACATGATCGCACTATAAAAAAAAAAAAAAATGTAAGTGTTTCTTCTTCAAAACACGATTAAGCCACAAAACACAACTTCTCTTCACTTCCATTCTCTTGTCAAAACCCAATCTATCACCGACACCGGCACAACAACAGCCACTTTGAGTACTCGATGTTGTCATTTTCGTCAAGTTCTCTGACGCGACACCACTGCACCACCACCTCTATGCCGCGGGTTCGCAGCCACTGCACGATATCATAATAAATTCATATTAGCATTTTTGCCTTTATCCATAACTTGAGTGTTTTAAATTATCAAAGACATTCTTTTCACAAAAAAAAAAAAAAAGAGGGAGAGAAGAAAAAATAGACCCCTCTTACTTACTCTTTTTTGCTTATTTCTTTTTTATTTTCTTCTTAAGAAGAAAATGATTTAGAGGGAGGAATAAGGATTTATTTTTACAAAATAAATCAATAAATGAAGGATGCAAAGAACCGAAAAAAAAAAAAGAAAAATTGTGGAATGATAACAAGGGAAAAAAAATAGAGGAGGAAGAAAAGAAAGAAGAGAGCAAAGAGAACTGAAGATGTAAGATTTTGTCCTGGTAAAAGAGGGGAGATAAAGAGTAAGGATGATGCGTCAGATATGCAGAGACAACTTGTGTTTATTATTTTATAATTTATTTTACCATTTTTTTGATAGAATTTATTTGACCATTTGTTTTATAAAACAAGCAAGAAATATATTGGTTGTTTGTCATTCATTCCTATCAAATGTATGTTTTAATTATTTATTTATGTTGTGATATTTTTTAAAGGCTATTTGATTAAATTATTTGATTCGATTGTTATTTCAAAAGAGTATGTATTTAGGAAATGATAAAAAAGTAAATATTATGCCAGCAAAAATTTTAGAATTTGTTAGTGTTATATATGTTTATGATGAATTATAATTTATATATATATATACTAAAAGAAATTAATGTAAAAGTTTTAAAATTTAAAACTTTTATATTTAGTATTTTTCTAAATATTAATAAATATTATTTTCTAAATATATAATTTAATTAATCATAAAAAAATATTAACACAATACAATGCAACATCAAATACAGTATAACTAAAATTAATACATTGCAGTGTAAAACCAAACGTTGTACAACATTATTATAATCCAGTATTAATGTAATACATCATAATACAATCAAAACAGTTGGAATGAAACAACCTTTTTCCCCAGTATTTTTGTTAATAGTCACTCCTAATTTTATATTCTCAATAAAAAGATATACATGATGATTGATATTAGACAAATAGTATAAGCACAACTGAATTGAGAAAACAAATAGTTTCTTTCATTTTTTTACACCTCTGCAACTAAGATCCTTCCAATTGTCAATTACTGTTCTGTTTATTTTGTATTAAAAAAACAAAAGAAGAAATTTCTCTTGTTTGTGTTTAGAGCTTTGGAACTTTTTTTTTATACTGTTATATAGGATTGTTCCTCATATTGCATAAGATATTACAATTGATCTATACAATCAGATTATTTAAACCCTTAACTCCTCATGGCGTGTGCATTGATTTTCTGAAGAAATACCTAGATTCTTTAAACTCCCTCTAATATTCAAGGAATATCCAGTCTACTCACATTTCGTGAAAAGAGATTATCTCTACTTAATTATTTGATAATTGATGGAGGATTGAAACTAACCCTCATAATATTTTTATGGAGGCTCGAACACTTACTCTCACCATTGTAAGTGTAAGGACTCTCCCATTGAGCCAAAGGCCCATTGGTGAGCTTTGGATAGTTGGTGTTTTGAATTTGTATCTTTTACGAACTCTTCTCTCATTGTATGTCTACCTGCATTTGCGCTATTGTTAAATTTTATTTTTTGGCATGATCAATGTCGTTTCGCCTTTGAGCTTAAATTGTATTATGCTTTCTAGTTATAGTGATTAATCTATATATAAATGTATAGTAGCTACTAATGTAGTCTACAGTTGACTTAAAAAGTAATTTTTTATAACTCTTTAGTTATTTGATAAATAATAATTGGATCATAAAAATATTGATTTTGAATTGTTGTAAGTTTCTAAGAAAATTAAGTAAGAACATAATATATCGCAACAACGTGCAAGAAGAAGAGACTTTAGAAATTTTGAGGGTTAATTATTTCTTTGTTTGAAACATTTTAGTACAAATTTACCCACAATTTAATTCACAAAGTCGTGTTTATCATTTTATTAATGAGAAAGATGTTCTAAGTTCATGATATAGTTCCTAGAGAAAGTTATATAACTATTTTTAATTTTTCTGAAATAATAGATTTTTGAGTTGTAAATGTTGTGCATTACTCACATATTGTTCAATTTGTTGAAGCGGACCTTTACATTAGAAATTTGGAACATCAAAATGTGAACTAAGGGAACTGTTTTAAGTGAAAAATGGAGGATGGTGATGCCTTTGCTCTTAGAAAAGAGAACAAAAAATTAGAGGATTTTATAAGATTGGTTTGAAGACATTAAAGGTGAAGAAGAGGATGACTAAATAAAAGTAATTAGAAATAGTGCAAGAAAGGGAAATGAAAAATTGAAGAACTTCTTATTGGATTTCTTTTTGCCCTTTTTGAGCTTAGCAAGGTTGAGTCGGAGGTTTAAGATGAGGCTGAGCATAATTTTGTAGAATTCTTGTGTAATACTATTCTGCAGGGAAGCGGATCCGGTGTTGAGCTGAGCTTGTGCTCAGCACCGGATCCTGGTCCATTCTGCAGATAGTGTGCTCTCTGTTTATGAAAAGTATGCACAAGTAAAAAAGTGATGATAGAGAAGAAACTTATTTATGTGAATGAGGAAGAGGAACATACCAATAAAAGTTTAGCTGAAGTTAATATGTTGGGGATGCTAAATAATGAAGAGATGAGAGTTAGTTTACTAGTTCAAAATACATTTCAAGACTAAAGACTCAACATGTTTTACCAAACCCATGGTAAGGTCACATGATTCATGGTCAAGGAATGATGACTCTTATAACGATGAATCGTCAAATGAAGAAATTAAGAAGTGTACATGCTTATGATTACGAGGTTGTTGAGGCTGTTGATGATTTTTATAAAACAAATAAAGTTCTTATTGTAGATCCATGGTTATGCTTAGTTGCTAAACCGAATGGGCGGCTAAGATATTTTCAGATTTATAGCAAATGAAATTCCTTAAGACATGTGTTGAAAGCTAGAGATTATAGCCTAATTTTGTGTATATATATTTATTCTTTCCTTTTATACTTTATTTTTCTTAATTTATTATGGCTTGCTTATACAACCTAGTCTGAGTAGTATATAATGTTATGAATAAGAAATATTTTCTCAATATTTTTTCTCATGGTATCAAAGCCCACATTAAGGTTTTTTGGCAGTTTTTGGTCAATAAATTTTCAGTTGCCAAAACCTTTAGGGTTTTATCTTGGTCTATGACTTCGAATCTAACTCTGGTGTAAATGTTAAACATATTTAGGCCAATAGTTCTATTGACAATCCTTCATTACAGATTACAACTCACAAATTGAATAGCCAAAACTTTTTGTAGTGGTCACAGTCTGTGAAGTTGTATGTGAAGGGAAAAGATAAAATGAGCTATCTTGATGGATCAATAGACATACTAGAAGCTGACGACCTTCATGTAAAATCTAATATGAACAGAACTTTATGGTAATGTCATGGCTTATTAATTTAATGGATCCTCACATTAGTCAAATGTTTTTTTTCTCACCATCAACATAAGATTTATGGGATGCAGTTATAGAGACATATTTTGATCTTGGAAATATTGCACAGTTTTACGAACTTAAGTGTCGTACTCATGAAACAAACAAGAAAGTGACACTATGACTGCATATTACAATATCATGAATATCTTATAACAAGAATTATATTTGTACTATGATGAAGAATGAAAGTGTAGAGATGATAGTAAAAGATTTAAGAGGTTATAGGAGAAAGAGAGGGTGTTTGAATTTTTGGCTGGCTTGAAGCTAGATTTGAATGTTAAAGGAGAAGTACTAAGCAGAAAACCTCTTCCTACAATTAGCAAAGTTTGTGCGTATGTGAAAAGGGAAGAAAGTACAAGAAAGGTAATGATGAGCAATTCAAATATTGATAATTCTTTCTTGATTACTTGTGCTACCGATTCAGCATTAGTAAGTGAACAAAAAAATATGAACAAGAAGAAAAATGACAAGGATAAACTTTAGTGTGGTTATTGCCATAAGCCAAGACATACCAAAGAGTTTTGTTGTAAGCTCCTTGAAAAGCCATAAAACTCAAGAAAATGCAACAAGTCTTTTGGACAAGATTCAAAGGGCTTTCAAGCTACAACTGATAATGCTAATGCAAACTCAGAGAATCAAGGATCAAAATTATTCACTAAAGAACAACTTTAGCAACTTGTCAAGTTCATGAGTCAATCACATTCTTCTAATCTAGTCCAAACAAGTAATTTTCTAAATACTTTCTGTATCTCTTTAAATACTTCTTACCCTTGGATAATTAATTTAGGGGCAACCGATCATATGACTAGTTTGTCCAACTTATTCTCTACTTACATACTCTTTCTAGTAAACAAAAGGTGAAAATCCTTAATAGGTCTCTTTCTTCACTCACAAGAAATGTTCAATTTTAATTTCTAAAACAGTTATCTTAAAATCAGTGTTGCATGTCCATAATTAATCTTGTAATCTTTTGTCTGTTGGTAAACTTACAAAAGACCTAAACTGTGTGCCTAAATTTTCTCTTTCCAATTGTGAGTTTCAGGACCTGTGTACGAGAAAAAGATTAGAGTGCTAAGGAGGTGGATGGATTTTATTATTTAAAAAAGGGGCCTGAAGTTTTGAGTAATCTATCCTTAGTTGACAAAATTGTTTTGTAAGTGCCTAGTGATAATGAAATTAGTTTGTTGCATCTTAGATTAGGACATCAAAATTTTTCATATTTAAAGTTGTTGTTCCCGACATTATTTAGGAATAAAAGTGACATTAATTTAAAATGTAAAGTGTGTGAATTATCCAAGCATCATCGTACTCATTTTCCTATCCAAACTTATAAAGTTTTACAACCCCTCTCTCTTATTTAATGATGTATGGGGTCTTCTCCGTTTTGCCAGTAATTTTTTAGCTAAATGGTTTGTCACTTTTATTGATGATCATACTTGAATTTGTTGGGCGAAAAATCTGAAGTTTCTGAAACTTTTCAAATTTTCCATAAAGTGGTTCAAACTCAATTTCAAGCAAAAATTCAAGTGTTTCGCACTGACAATGGCAAAGAATTTTTTTGTTTTATGTTGGGAAATTATTTGACTGAGAATGGAATAATTCATCAATCCTCTTGCTAATAGTCCTTAATAAGGTGGAGTTGCAAAAAGAAAAAATAGACATTTGCTTGAAGTTGCTCAATCTTTAATGTTTACTATGGGAGTACCAAATTATTTGTGGGGTGAAGTAGTTTTAACTGTCTGTTATCTCATAAATAGATTGCATATTAATACTTTGAAGTTTAAAATTCCAATCGAACTTCTTCATCAACTTTATCCCATGTCTTAGTCCTTTAGTTCTCTTCCTCTTAAAGTTTTTAGGTATGTTGCTTTTGTTCATGAGAAGAATCATCATAAAAGTAAGCTTGAACCTATGTCTTTCAAATGTGTATTTTTGGATTAGTCTCCTATAAAAAAAAAGGGACAAATGCTTTCATCCTCTAACTAGGAAATATTTTGTAACTATGGATGTGATTTTTTTAAAACTAAGTCTTATTTCTCTAAAACCTCTTTTCAAGGGGAAGAATATAATATGGAAGATCGATTTTGCAAGTTTTTTTTTTCAAAATCCACATACTCAGGTGAGCCATATTTTAGAGATAATATCACCAATTCAACTCCTCCTTTAATAGTTTGCTCTCGATAAAATTTGCCACATTCTAATAGCAATCAACAAGAGGAACAACATTGCTCTTCCTCATAAAAACAACCTGACCCAAGTGATGACCAACAAGTGTCTTCACAAATTCAACCATCCACTGCACAAAATTAAGAGGATGCTAAAAAACTAAAGGTGTATTCTCAAGGAAATAAAATAGTTTGTACATCTCTTGACTGCCAAAATTTTGAACCGAATATAGAGTTGTTAAAAGACCTAGGTATTGTTCAATTTGAGTCTAAATTACATTTAAATTCTCTTCCATAATTTGATTTGGATTTAGATTTGCCTATTGCCCATAGAAAAGATGTTAGAGTTTTACTAAACATCCTAGTTTTAAGTTTATCTCTTATCATAGATTGTCACTATCATTTAAAGCTTTTGTTACTAATTTATCATCTGTAACTATTCCTAGAAGAGTACAAGATGCTCTTACAAATCCAAAGTAAGGAGAAGCGATTTATGAAGAATTGAGAGCATTGTATAAATATAGAACTTGGGCTTTTGTAGACTTGCCTTATGGAAAGAAAACTGTGGGTTATAAACGGGTATTTACAGGTTTGGCTGAGCCCGTACAACAGATAGATTCAAGGCTTGACTGGTGGCTAAAGGATATCTCAGACATATGGAATTGATTACTAAGGGACATTCTCCCCTGTTGCAAAAATAAATTATATTAGGGTCGTATTGTCACTTGCTGCAAATTTAGAATGACCATTACAACAGCTAGATGTGAAAAAGACATTTCTCCATGGAGATTTAGAAGAGGAGATGTATATAGATCCATTACCAGGGTTTGAGAATATGTTTGAAAAAGGAAAAGTTTACAAGCTAAAAAGTTCCTTATACGAGCTCAAGCAATCGCCAAGAGCTTGGTTTGACAGATTTTCGAGATTTATTTTCAAATGTGAATTATCAACAAAGCCATAATGATCATACCATGTCTGTTAAGCGTGGTAAAGAAGATAAGCTCGTTGTCTTTATCATGTATGTGGATGATATTATCTTGCCTGGAAATGACAGAGATGAAATTAAAAGACTTAAGATGTTGTTAACTAAAGAGTTTGAAACTAAATACCTAGGTTATCTGAAATATTTTCTCAAAATTAAAGTGAGTAAGGCTCGGAAATGGATATTTTTATCACAAGAGAAATATATTTTGGATTTCTTGAAAGAATATGATGCAAACCTAGCAATGTTCCTTTAGAACGAATCATAGACCTAGGACAAATATTAAAAGTATTTTGTTTAATAAGAAACAATACCAAAGGTTAGTTGGAAAGCTAATCTGTTTGTGTCATACTCGTGCAGACATTACATTTGCAGCAGGCGATATAAGTCAATTTATGTATTCTCCTAATGTAGAGTACATGAAAGCTATGTTTAGGATATTGAAGTATTTGAAGACATCTCGAGGAAACGATATTTTAATCTCTAAGAATAATCACCTAAGGATTGAGGCATATACAAACGCGGATTGGGCTGGATCCTTTGTTGATAAAAAGTCAACATCACGTAATAAAAAAAAAAGGTCAACATCAGGTTGTTGTATATTTGTTAGGGGAAATCTAGGTTACTCAGAGAAACAAGAAGCAATTAGTGATTACAATATCAAGTGCTGAATCTGAGTTTAAAGCAATGACATTGGGGATTTGCGAGCTTATGTAGTTGAGCATGTTTCCAATGGAGTTGAAGGTGTGAAAAGCCGAATCAATGAGACTATACTGTGATAATAAAGCTACCATTAGCATTGCTCATAATCCAGTCGAACATGATAGCACAAAACATATTAAGATTGATGGCACTTTATCAAAGAAACGCTGGAGAAAGGTTTGATATGCATTCAATATGTTACTACTCAAAAGCAAGGAGCTGATATTCTCACCAAGGGATTATCAAAACAAGTATTTCAATCACTGAATTCCAAGTTTGAGGGGGAGTGTTGAAAGTAAGAGATTATAGCCTAATTTTATGTAGATATATTTATTCTTTCCTTTTATAGTTTATTTTTCTTAATTTCCTATAACTTTCTTATATAACCTCGTTAGAGTAGTGTATAATGTAAAGATTGCAACTTCTATGAGTAAGAAATATTTTCCCAATATTTTTTTTTCTTAAAATGGCGTTGTCCTCTAAGGATCTCTCTAGCTGAAAGGCAAATGCATTCTTACCTGATGATTCTCGTGTTATAATAGCAGAAAGCGAAAGTTTTTTACAGCTTTAATTTAGTGAAACCGAAGGTTGATACATAGGCCCCCAAGTTGGCAGGGAGGAGAAATGCTTGGAAGGTGTTGAAGTTTCCCCTGAGTCTAGTATGATTCCATCTATGGGCAGCGAAGGTTACATCTTGTTGGTCTCCTCTGCAACAAAGAAGTTGACTGGAACTATTCGTTCTTATTAGCTTTGCCAAAATTGGAAGCAATTGTTGAGTTTCAGAAGGGATGGATTGGTATACCATAGAGAATCAACTTGGACCAATGAGGCAGTTGATGAAGGTTGGATAAATGGTACAGCTCTTTGCACATCTCCAAATGGTACCTTTTTTCTGCCAGGGTCTGATAGTTTGATAGTCGATATTTATACAAGACTAGAGTTTTTAGGTGGTAAGAGAACTTAATTAATACCATTCAGAACCTAACCACCAAAATGGTGTTAACATATATGTTTCCATAATATTGATTTTGATGATAACAAACAAGATTAAGAATGATATATCTTTTAAGCTTAGATTGTTTTTATTCTTTTTAAATAAATCATTATTTTTACATTATAAAGGTTTTATATTTAATGGAAAAATGATTTTATGAAATTGATTGTTTTCATTCTTTTTAAATGAATCATTATTTTCACATTATAAATATTTCATATTTAATAGAAAAATGATTTTATGAAATTGGTTGTTTTTCAAAGTTTATGGTTTAATTGAAACATTTTGAAAACTTTGAAATAAACAAGTATTGCTTGAAATTTTGGAGAATGACTTATTTGAAAAGTGTCATAGCATTTTGGGCTATACCATAATTTCAGAAAGTTTTGGGATTAACAAAGCATTACTTAGAAATTCTGAAATTGGACCTATGTGCAAAGTTTCATAACGTTTTGGGCCGTAATACAGTTTTATAAAGTTTTGGGGTCAAACTATAAATTTGGAAAATACTTTCACTGTAGCAATCACTGTAGCAAACGGCTAACCGTTTATTTAAAACGGCTAACCGATAATTTTCAAAAAGCATGTTCTGCAAAGTATTGTTAAAATGATGATTCTGCAAACTAACGGTGAACCGTTTACTTAAAACGGTTAACCGATTATTTCCAGATTGCTAACCTTGAACCGTTTAGTAAGAACGGTTAAACCAAATTTGTTTTGCAGGTTTCTGGAAATTAACGGCGAAAGGGTAAGCCTAAACGGCTAACCGTTTATTTGAAATTTGGCCCAACGGTAACTTTGACCAACCAAAATGGCTAACCGTTTATGGTTAACGGCGAACCGTTTTATGTCCGACAGTTTGTAACGGCTAGATTTTCAGCTCTAACTATAAATAAGCTCATTCAAATTCAAAGGAGGTTGATCACAACACAATCATTGAGCTTATATTCGAGAATACAATCTTCATTGAGCTTATATTCGAGAATACAATCTTCATTGAGCTTTAAACACATTCTCTCTTCATCTATTCACACATTGGGCATTGATTTGTAATCTTAAATATTGTGTGAGAGAAAAACAATTTGTAATCTTCTACTTTGAGTGATTGTAAGTGTTGGGATACACTTGGGTTAAGAGATTGGGGATAATCTCTTGTTGTAAAGGTCCATTGACACCTTGGAAGTCAATTGTAAGCGTTTGAAGCCTTGGGAGGCTAGCTTAGTGAAATCCTCAAGCCCGGTGTGCTTGGAGGCGTGGACGTAGGCGGGGATTACCGAACCACATAAAAATCCTTGTGTTTGTTTTCTCTTCCCTTACTCTTTTAATATTGTTCATGATTGAATTTATTGTTTTCAATTTGATTAAGGCAATAGATTAAATTGTTGTGTGGTTTGCCTAGGATAATTTTTAAAATCCCAATTCACCCCCCTCTTGGGTTGCCTAGTTAGTATTTCAAATGGATGTTGTGAAATTCAGTGATGATTCTCAAATAATGGTTATTTGTTCAACCATCAAGAAAAACTATTTGAAGTAGATACATGTTCCTTTATTTAACGTTTACCCAAAAAGTGGCATCCATCTGATAAGTCCCTGCAATATTTCTGATGCTAGGATTTTGTCCTGGTGGTGGTTTCCACTTTCGAGGCAGTGGGATATGCTGCTGGATAAGTGTCATTGCACAAGTTGTAACATTTCCGCCGCGCATGGAGTAAATGCAAAGGAACATCTGATCATCGAGCTCTGTTGTTTCTACCTCCATGTTTGAAGCATTTCTTATTTGTGCCCAAAGACACAGGTCACCATTTGTTTGTTTCCTGAAAGTCAAGCTGGTGAAACTTTCATGGCAATCACTAGACGAACATTGCTGCAAAATTTGACCTATACTTTCAAGTTGAATCATGGCGGCTACTGCAGCTTGTCATGTACTCTAGGTTTTCATAGATTTATCTTGTTAATCACATGCTAGGCATGGAAATTTCTATGTTTTGTAACGTCTTGTAGATAACGTTTCCAGCAGTGGTTTTTGTTATTCGTAGTTTTGCTATGTTTTCATGTTATAACATCCAATTATTGGATTAAGATTTTGGAAGCGAACTTACTTTCCTCAATTCCTTTCTTGACTTTTAGTAGTATATTTATAAATTATACTTGGTAACAACCATGAGTTTCAACCTGACAGGATGTAATTTTGGTGGAATATTTTTCCCCCCACAAAACAGTCTTCTTTGTAGCTTGTGCCACAATTTCCAATTGGATTTCATTTTGATCTTTTAACTCGATTGGTTTCATCTGTTTTATTTTGCACCTCTATCTTGACATTTTCCAGCTGATATATCTCGAATATTGTTGGGTTGGCTTTTAAGGTGAATGTCAGCGATGACTGCCAATTGGGTATTCCCAAAATATTTTTGGAAAAATGTGGAACTTACGCAATTAGTTTATCAGTTTCATGTATTTTTTATGATCAAATTCTGAAGACAACGCCTTCTTGATTTTACGATTGTATATGGATTTTATGATAGCTTCTTAGTTAAATATTGTCTTTCAATTTTTGCTACAATTTGGCAAATCAACTCTGTAATACAAATTTACAGTTTTATCCTTCGACTCATCACCCATTATCCATCTCTGAATCAATATTTTGCTCACAAATCATTTCTAGTAATTTGCATTTAGACTGGATATTTCCCAAGCGAAGTTTGAATATTTTTAATTTTCTCTCTTTTCCCTTACTGCCACATACCACAACCAGCTAGCATCTAAGTTGAGATTGGGCATAACCATGATTGAGTTTTGAGGAGCATTTCCATTTCGGAAGTGTAGATGCGGGATTACAACTTCAAAGTTCTGGTACTTACTGTAACGACTCTAATGGACTCTCATATCATTAAGTTAAGGCTTGGCATATGAGCTTATAAGCACTTGGGCTTCCTTTTCTTACAAGCAGACTTTTGGATGAGTTGTATCCAAAATGTGTATAACAATTGGTATCAGAGCAAGCTAGGGATGGCAATGGGGTGGGGTGGGGGTGGGGAGGCCTACTCCATTCCCCATCCCGCTAGAAATTTTTGCCTCCATTCCCCACCCCATTCCCCAATAAATTTAGTGGGGTGGGGATGGAGAATCCCCATGTGGGGAATGATTTCTCCATCCCCATCCCCACCCCATTCTCCATTTATCTATTTTATAATATGTATAAATATATTATTTTAGTAAGTTAAAAATTAGAGACTTAAAATAAAATCATCATCATATTATAAAGTATTTAAATTCTTTTAAAAAAATATCTAAAAGTTTGAAACAATATCTTACAATGATATTAAAAGTGAAAAATATTTAAAGAGCGTAGCACCTTAAAAGAGAAAAGAAATTATAACAATGTTTCAGAGTTGAAAAATATTATAGGATTTGCTTTCATTCATATCTTGTTTATATTACATAAAAATTAAAAAAAATTATTAATTGATATTATAATTAATAAAATAAAAATTATTAAATAATAATTAAAAACATATTTATATATAATGAGGATTGGGGTGGGGGTGGGGTGGGGAGTACAAAACCAAACCCCACCCTATTAAGAATTTGGGGATTATTTTCCTTCACTCCCCACCCCATTCTCCAAAAATTATTTAAAATTTTCCCCATTTGGGGTGGGGCTCCATGGGGCCCCAAACCCGTGGAAAATTTTGCCATCCCTAGAGCAAGCCCTATCCTTGGAGATGACTCTCACTGCAGTTGATCCTAGTCTCGTAATCTTGGTGTGTCACCTAGTTGGAATATGAACGAGGCCCTTGGCGTGTCACCAAGTTAGGAGCCAGGATATGAACCACCGCGTACCTTAGATTTAAAAGGAGGGTAGATTATAATGACTCTAATTACTTCCCGGATTGCTAAATTTAGGCCTAACATGCGAGCTCATAAGTACTTGTATTCTCTCTCTTAACAAGCTAGTAATTGAAGATAAGTTCTACCAAATGTATGTCCTTTCATTTGATAAAAAAAACTGATAAGTGAGAAAGAAATAAATTGAACTGGTTGTACCCTGCATATTGAATTCATACTTATTACCTGCTCTCTATCTAGAGATGGCCAACGGACCGTGCCGTGCCGGCCCAGACCCATCAAAGGAAGCCCACGCGTGCTCGTGCTCGTGCCGTGCACACTATTCATTTCGTGTCGTGCCATGCCGTGTCAACCCGGCACATGTGCCGTGCCCACGCGTGCTCGTGCTTGTGCCCACTCGTGCCGTGCCCACACGTGCCGTGCCATAGGCCTTGTCGTGTCGTGCCTAGGAAAAATAGCCCACTAAGCTTTTTTCTCTTTTTAAGAGCGTATGCCAAGTTGTTGTCTTATTTTTTTCAAGCTTGTGTATTTTTTTTGGATCCATATGTCTTTATTTAAATTTAATAGAATAAAAAATTCAAAACTCAAGTCCATAGTCAATAATAATAAATTAATAATAATAAGAGAATGTAATATTCGTTGCTAAGTTTGACTCTATGGTATTAGAATTCTTTTTTAGCACTTAACAATAACAATAATAATAATTTTTTTTAAGGGTTAACTTAATTGTTAACTTATAATTACGTAGAGTCATATATAATAGTTTATAATAATATTAATACATATTTATAAAATCATTATATTTATAATTTTATTTATTAAAATCATGATATCAATTATTTATTTAATAAATTATAATTATAAATCAATTATAATTTTTTTGAAACTAAGAATTAAATAAATTAAAAAAACTTGAGCCAATAAAGGATATTAAAAGATTCAATTTCAAGTTATTTATAAAATCATAAAATTTTAAATTTACTTTTATTAAAAAATGAAACGTGCTTATTGCGTGCTTTTTCACGTGCCGTGCTTTGGCCCATCTCTAATCGTGCCATGCTTTTAAGGCCTGCGTGCCTAAAATCTAAGCCCGACACGGCCCATGTGCATGCCGTACCGTGCCGCGTACTCTACCGAGACGTGCTCGCGCCGTGCCGTGCTGTACGAACATGTGCCGTGCCTCGTGCCATCCGGCCCATTGGCCACCTTTATCTCTATCTTTTCGAGTGTTGACTACCTTCTAGCATTAGCCAAAAATTTGTAATCAGGTAGAGGAAATTTTGATTATTCTGAAAATTAGTGGGGACCAATTAATATTGCATCATGTACCGATGTGAATGTATGTGTAAGGCAAGCATGGCTTGATGTTTTAGAATTGTGTCTATTAAATCTAACTTTGATAGAAAATCAATAAGGTAATGAAGCTAGTCTAAAAATTTATCATTCTTTATGCAATTTGGCGGTGGGCCGGTGACCCTACCCTCTTTGTTCCTTGCATTTGCGAAAGCCTGAAATTTGATTGATAATTTCTTTTTTCTTTTTTTTTTCCCTTGAGACTTGATGATAAATTTGATAATCATTGTTTTTCCCCTTGAGACTTGATGATAAATTTGATAATACGTATAATAATGCTTGCCTGATCTCATGTATTGTTTATCAATTCGCTTTCAATTATTGAGGTGTTGATGCCTGTTTTTTGTGTTGTCCAAATTCCAACTGCTCCACTGTAAACACGGATTGCGCACTCTTCTTATTCTGAACTACAGATTCTGTTTGGAATTCAAAAAAAAGAAGGAAGTCAAGAAATCAAAATAAGCAAATTGGCATTCTTTTATCACAAAACCAATCTGTCGTGTTAGGATGAACAATTGAAATGACTGTCCATCAAACATTAACTGCTCTTATACACACACACACACTCATTTAGCTCTTCGTTGTATTCTCTGTTTACTCCTTTTTTTTCAATCCT
Organism: Citrus x clementina; assembly: GCF_000493195.1. NCBI lineage: Eukaryota > Viridiplantae > Streptophyta > Magnoliopsida > Sapindales > Rutaceae > Citrus > Citrus x clementina. The sequence continues at coordinate 5,441,344 of NW_006263303.1, read as the reverse complement.
TTTCCAGCTATTTTTTAGAACTCTATTCAAATAATCCTATTGTGCAGCAAATTTGTGAGTTGAGACTTCCGTAGGCCGCTCCTACCATATCAATAAGTTAAGACCTGCTGAGGTAGTATGACTCACTACTAATGCTCTGTCGCTTGATAAAGCGGTGGATTCTATTATCAGATACATAATTTTTTAATATAAAATTAGTGTCCACTTATGATACCACTTTGGGAGCTATTATTTTATCATTTGGCACTACATCAATGGTTGGTCCTACCACCTCAGTCGGCTGAGATCAGTTTATAAGTTTTTCTCACAGTTTAAATCCCAAAGTCATTTGTGTGTGGAAAGAACAAGGTTTACCAACATACCAATAAATTGTTCCGATGAAATGCCAAATTATTGTGCAGTTAAAAGATGTATAATGTATTATTTAACATCCAGTACTTTAATCTTTCCAGGTTCTCGAATTACAGATTGTTAGTGGCAGTGGAATTGCACACTCAACTGATGGACAATCCGTGTGTTAGGTATCTTACTAGTTTCCTCTAAGTTCCTTGTAACTTTGTTAACAAATTGCTTCACCGAATCATCAAGATCACTATTCAATCCCTCCAATTTTGTTTCTCTGTGAAGGTTTCGAAAGTCGAGATTTTGTTTCGGTAAATTTAAAATCTCTTTTAACATGCTCCAATTCAGTCGATCTCAGCCTAATTCAAAATTTGAATTATGCAGAGAGGTTTATATCTCAGAAAACATTTGATTAATTAGGCGACTGCCTGATTGATGAAATATTAAATGGATATAGCACTGAGCATCGCATGATAAATATTATTTTATCAACCACACGTTAAGTAACAAGTACCATTCATATTGTAATTAGATATTTGACTATACTGTTGAAAATTGATTAAAAAAAAAAAGGAGTTGAAAAGTCAATTTGGAAGATATCATTTGAATTCAATTTGGAGATAGTCGAGAAGTTTGATAAGCAATTGGAAGTGGTCAAAACCATTGATTGGTGTATTCTCCATTAAATTTTTCTGTTAATTTGTTGCTTGACAAATTGCTTGGAGTGATCTTGGGAGGAAGCTCAATTTCCTAACAGTGGTATCAGAGCCATTGATTGAAGTTTTGGTGTCAGGGTACTATTCACGTATACGGTACTGTTCACGTGAAGCAGTGGGAGCCAATCCAAATAATCTGTGGTGAAGAGAATATGAAGCAAATATGTCAGCAGCTGGTGTTTTTCAAACTTGGTTGAAGTTTGATGTTGTTGAAAAATTAATGGGAGGATGATTTTATTGGCTTGTGGAGAATTCAAGTCAAAGGTGTATCCAATCTGGTATGCACAAAGATTTGAAGGTGTGGACAATTTTGGCACCTCAAGAAAATTGTCAAGAAGGTGGAGTGGGCTCGGCAAATTACTCCAAAATCAGTAAAGGAGGCACTGATATTCTCACAGATGATGAGTTTCCTTTTGATAGGAGACTGGGTTAGTTCTTTTGGCATGTAGATCTCCAAGTTGCCATGAAAGAGAACATGTTATGATCAGTGGGGTCCACAAGTTTGCACGCGGGCATTGGCTTGGTATAAATGCAAGGTATGTGGTGGAAAAGTTATGTCATGGCTGAAGAATTCTCAGGGAAACCAAGCATGAGAATTGCACCATAATTTTCAGCGGATATGTTCGACATGTGCCGGGAAAAAAAAATCTTAGAATGGTTAATTCTAAGTGGTATACTCTTTATGGTGGAGTATGATAATTCTCTATGTTGAGAATTATGACTGTTGGTGAAGACAGTGCTTTGTAACATTAGTTATGATTTTTTTTTTAATCAAGGTGGAGATTGTTGAAAATTGATTAAAAAAAAAAAGGAGTTGAAAAGTCAATTTGGAAGATATCATTTGAATTCAATTTGGAGATAGTCGAGAAGTTTGATAAGTAATTGGAAGTGGTCAAAACTATTGAAATGGTGGCTATTGAATGTTGAAAAATTGGCTTGATTTTAGGCAAAATCTTGCCTATAAAAGGAAGCTCTCATTTGAGAGCTTGGTATCCCAAATCCCAGAGATGGAATCCAAGTTTTGGTGAGAAATTAAGAGGGAGAAATATTCTTAAGCATGTAGTTATATTGAATGAGCATTTGGCTCCTCAATATAGGTATTATGGGTTTGCTTTGTTAAGGGATATTTCTCAAGATTATGTATTTGGGGCTTGGGTGAGAGAAAATTTATGAGAGTGTGGTTGTAATAATTTTCCACATAGTGAATATTTTTTTTTCTCTGGTTGTCTTGTGACAACGGCCGTGGTTTTTCTCCGGATTTGGAGTTTTCCACGTAAATCTTGTGTTGTGTGATTGGTATAAGTTATAAGAGGGAATCCAAGTTTTGGTGAGAAATTAAGAGGGAGAAATATTCTTAAGCATGTAGTTATATTGAAGGAGCATTTGGCTCCTCAATATAGGTATTATGGGTTTGCTTTGTTAAGGGATATTTCTCAAGATTATGTATTTGGGGCTTGGGTGAGAGAAAATTTATGAGAGTGTGGTTGTAATAATTTTCCACATAGTGAATATTTCTTTTTCTCAATTTCTCACCAAAACTTGGATTCCATCTCTGGGATTTGGGATACCAAGCTCTCAAATGAGAGCTTCCTTTTATAGGCAAGATTTTGCCTAAAATCAAGCCAATTTTTCAACATTCAATAGCCACCATTTCAATAGTTTTGACCACTTCCAATTGCTTATCAAACTTCTCGACTATCTCCAAATTGAATTCAAATGATATCTTCCAAATTGACTTTTCAACTCCTTTTTTTTTTTTAATCAATTTTCAACATATACAATAAGTTTGATAATCCTATCACGTAGTCCTATTGAATGTAGTGCTGAGATCCTCTATCTTGTGTTACGTAGGAGTAGGCAAATTCGGGTTCGAATCGGTTCGGATCAACTTGATTGGGTTTCAAGTTAATCAAATTGGAGAAAAAATAATTTAAAATCAAACTGAACTTGTAATGTAATCTGGATATAATTCGAATTGGATTGAAAATTTGTGTTTGTGTATGCATTGTGATTCAGATTGGATTATGTTTGACTTGATATGATCGCGATCCGATTCAATCAAATTGGATTCTTCATCCGCATTCAATCCGAAACCGAATTTTACATCGGATCATATGGGATTGGGTTAATTGCCCAATCCTAGCTAGTGTTGCGGTACAGTCGTCCGGAATAATCTGAGAAGACAAAAGATTAATGCTCCCTCTTCTTCTCTTTTGCTGGTGTGTCACACACGTTTGCTTAGATGCCACAGCTTGAAAGATAAAAAAACCTTGCTAGCTAGCTTTCGTTGTGGCAAATACTAAGTCATGTGACTGACACGTGCCTAACACGACTTTGTTGATAACACTTTTTCAAAATTTCGTCTCTTTCCTCCCTTAAAGGGATCCATCATCACATGGACCAACCTGTAGAGAATACAAAACTAACTAACTTCAAAAAATTTCGAATTTATTCAATCATCCAATCATTTATGAGCTATACTGAGCTCATGGGCTTCAATAATGCTAGGCCTTTTGTCCCGTTCCCACTATTATATTGAAGGCCAAGACAAATCTGTCACAGCTTCCACTCTCATCAGTGTCTTGAATTATTATTCTATCCATTACATTCAAATCTCCGCTCCAAAGCCACCAAAGGATACTTTTTTTTTTAAGTCTGTTATATAGAGATGTTATTGATATTACATCAAATATTACAATTAATATTTATAATCATACTATATAAATGGGGACACCGTCATACATTGACATATTGAAGTACTTGTCCATATATTTTAAACCCTTTTTAATATTCGAGGGATGTCTACATCACTCACATTTCGTAAGGGAGAGACTGTCTCCACTCAATTATGTTAATAATTGAGGGAGTACTGAAATTAACCCACATAAAGTTCTTATGGAGACTCGAACCATTGCACTCAACATTGTAAGTGCAAAGCTTCTCCCATTGAACCAAAGGCTCGCTGGTCACCAAAGGCTACTTACAAGGGAAAAAAAGAAAAAAGAAAAAACGAAAAGAATTCTTTAATCTTCTATGGCTTAAACTGTTCGGAAAACTTTTTTATTTTGACTACATTTAATATGTATTGCCTTTTGCATGCTGTAGGACATCATGCCCAATGAAGCCAGCAAGTGGCCAGTGGGTATCTTATGTCAAAGTGGTCATCATCAGTAAAGAGCACTAGAGCACTAACTAGTGTAACTTCACATATAATTTAATTAACTTCTTCTTGCCATTAATTTTTCTGTTGGAAACAAGGAGCTGGCATGGCAAAAACCATATTCATGGTCATCAACTATACTTATCATAGTAAAAGTTTACATAATAACTAAAGAAGTGTTTATCCAGACCTATCTATAGATATTCATTCTTCTTTAAATTCCTTCATAACATGTCATAAAGTTTGGAGTTCTAATTACTTCCTGCATTTGTGACTCTCAAGTGTCACCACTACTTTTTCTTGCTTTTCTCTTACATTTCGGTCACATGAAATAGCTAGCAGCTCTTATTCACTTGCTTTAAGTTTTATGTTCATGAGCTTGACTGTTAATTGCTAAACGAACAAAATCTCACATAATATTCTGCTTTTAGACTTTTATATAGAATTTAAGAGATGATTCTGTCAAAGGTATAGCTTATCACATGGCAAGTTCTCTTTGTTATTGTGATTACAGATAGCAGTGCCTTTCCATACTACTGTGCCCTTCACCAAATATTGTTGACTGTCTGGTTTATGTAGACAAATGGTTCTTTCCTTCTTCATCTTTTTTTCCCCCCCCCAATTATTCTGTCCTTCTTTGCTTCTTAATAATAAGTTTCATCGGGTTCTGTGCATGCTTTTGATTCTCTCAATAAAAGTTGACCATTTTAATTAGATGCACTCACACTCACTCCTATATTATATTACATTGCACAGATAAATTTCCCATAGAAATTGATTTGTTGCCACAACTCTTTCTATTAGTTGTAGGTATGGGCATGTTGTAGTACTTGATCAAGTGAGGAGGGCCAGATTTCGCCTAGCTTTAGATTTGCTTTTGTGGGGTTAAGAAGATTTGGCTGACATGGGAAATCTCAGTCTTGGCAAGATATTAGACTGCCTTTGCATTTCTTCACCAGGGTCATGCTCTTGTTTTTGCCTTAACACCTTTGAAGGTCAAGATGAGTTTGAGAAAAAACCACTCATGAAGAGTGATGGAGGCCAGTTGCTGAGATTGAAGGATGTCGTTTCTGGTAACCAGACCTTGGCCTTTCAGTTAAAGCCTAAGGTACATCAACGTTTTCTTCTTCCGAATTCCCATTTAAGTGCCCTCCAAAATTAAAGTAGAACACTAATTACTTACATATGATTGGATTTTTTCGATGCTGGTTCATGCAGATGGTGGTGCTAAGAGTGTCCATGCACTGCAATGGCTGTGCAAGAAAAGTTGAGAAACATGTATCAAAGTTGGAAGGTATGTCCTTATAAAATGGTAACTGGTTGATCACCTTTTGTATTTCATCATCTTAAAGATATTATACCCACCAAGATCTTTGAAAATGAATCGGAGTAGTTCATTTGATGAGATTTAAGGTCACCATTTTCATTGAAAATCATATACTTCTCTGTGGGCATGCATCTTCTTTTGGCAGTAAAACAGCTCTGATCCTTTTTTTTTTTGTGTTCACATTGATTTGTATCTCTCTTACCGTGAAGTAATTCATTTTTCTTTTTCCATTTTTAATAATTATCAGGGGTGACCTCATACAAAGTAGACTTGGCAAGCAAGATGGTGGTGGTGATTGGGGACATAATTCCTTTTGAAGTGCTGGAGAGTGTTTCTAAAGTAAAAAATGCTGAGCTTTGGAGTGCTTCTTGCTACTGATCATGAAGAATAACTTGCTCTCACTTGCACGTTACATCCCACTCATCCCAAAGAATTTGCAATTTTATCATTATCAAGCAATTATTATGATACACCGTACATGTCATGTTCCCATCTTTTGTTCTCTTGTGCAGAGAAAAATTAAAATATCTGCATTATATAACAGGAATTAAGCCTTTTGTTTGATTAATTAGCTCTGTGGCTCTGTGCTTTATTCAAAGGCGTAGAAGTTCAGAAATTGTTTAAATGTGACCGACAACCCTGTATAAGAAGTTACTTCAACAAATGAATTGTGTAAATATCACGAGTATTAAAAATTAAAAAAATAATAATAAAGTGGTGTGTGTCTATTATGTATATAGATTGTGTGTTTGGGTTAGAGAATATGTCTTATTTTTTAATAAGAATTTCTTCGAATACTTTTCTTTTTAGTATGATTCTTATTTAAGTAATAAGTAATTTCTCTTTTGGGACTTGACTTATTCAAAGAGGAATATTACTAGTATAAGAAAATGAATATTTCTCCTACGAGAAATAATCACTATATATATGGATGTTGGGTTTACTTATTTGTATAATATAACAATTAGTTCTCTGCAAGGATATATGGATGTTGGGTTCACTTATTTGTATAATATAGCAATTAGTTCTCTGCAAGTAGATAATTTTTAATGTGAGAGAAACGGTAGGTCTATTGAGAGATTGGATGTCATTAAGATTTTAGGTGTGAGGAAAAATACTAAAGTGATTATACTAATTTTTCACATAGTAAATTTCCTCTCGTCATCCTCGACAGTCGTAATTTTTTTTCAATATAAGAGTTTTTTATGTAAATTCTTATATTATGTTATTGATTTTATTCTTCATTTATTTTTTATTTTTTATTTTGTTTGATACTTTTACTTGCAAGATCTTGGCTGGTATATATATAATGAAAGTGTCGTTCAATATTCAGGCTCATCTATTTTACAAAAGATAGCTCTCTATATAGACTGCTGGGCCCAGGCAGCAGAAAATAAGAGTAGCACATCCTCTGCGATGTGGTCCAGAGAATCGCAAATGAAGATTGCATGGAAGAGATAAAATGGCAAGCTCAGTCTGTAAAGTGGGAAAGACCAGGATGGCACTGCATGCCCAGCCCACCGACATTAAATGCTTGTTTCCCTTATAATTTATCAGAGTCACATAATTCAGAGTGAAGACTTTAAAAGCAAATAAATCAATCGGCTGAATCTAGCTAGGATGCCAATATGGCCACAGATCCACGGACAACAAGTAACAGTCTTCAAATCTTCTGTTGTAAGTACTTGCGCCCCTTTTTTCTTTTTTTATACAACGAACCCCCGATTCTACCCTCCAAAATCAACAATAGAGAATTTAGCCTTAGCCAACTTCATTAGAAGGGGAATTCCGTCTCACTCGAACCCATGCACTCAAGATACACTCAAACCTTGAGTATAACTTTTTCTTATTATGGTTTTGTTGAAGATATAGTTGCAGCTGAGCTGGACAGACCTAGCTGGCGTGTCAAGTTGGAAATAACTGACTGACATGTGGCAAGTGCTAAGTGGCTGAACTAAATCTAGAGTTGTTAATTAGTTAGAATAATAGCTTATAAGCTTAGCTAAGTAAGCTTATCAACTGTATTGAACTTTTGGTTAATAAAAATCGAGAATCTTCTATTTCATTTCCTCTGTTTTTTCTTTGTTTCCAAACATCTCATTACAAATTCTAATATGGTATCAGAGCCACGAAGCATGGCAAATCCAAACAATTCAGGATCGTCTTCACTTTCCTTTTCCTTTATCCAACCAACAAAACTTGATCAAACAAATTATCTAGTGTGGAGAGCTCAAATTCGAGCTTCGATTATTGCAAATGGTCTTGAAGGTTTTATCAAAGGTGAATCTCTCTGTCCAAATCGTTTCCTCTCTTCATATGAGAATGCTGCCAGTAGGTCAGAAGCTCAGAGTTCAAGCAGACGTGAAAATCCTGCCTATATTGATTGGAAGAAAGCTGACAAGCTTCTACAAAGCTGGATGCTGTCGTCTATGGTAGACAATGTACTTATCATGATTGTGGATTGTGATACTTCACTTGAGATCTGGGAGAAACTTGCCGAGATGTTCATGTCACAGTCAAAGGCTAGATATATGCCTCTGAAAATGCAGATTCAAACCATAAAGAAAGGAGCTATGTCAGTAAGTGATTACTTCAATAAGATGAAAAAAATTGCAGATAACTTAGCTATTAGTGGTAGTCCTCTTGCTTCAACTGATTTTATAATGCATTTGTTCATCGGTTTAGATGATAACTATGAGTCACTTGTGACAACCATACTTGCTAGGCTGGAAAAAGATAGTCTAACTGTTGAAGAAGTGTATTCCTTAATGCTTAGTCATGAAACTAGGGTTGAAATGAGTAAGGGAAAGGTGCAAAATGAATTGATGCACGATATGTCAGCTAATTTTTCTCAGAAAGGACAGAATTACAATAAATTCAATAATGCTAATCAGAGAGGTTTTAATGGTGGAAATTTTACTGGAATAGACAATGGCAAAGGAGGATATAATGTTGATAAGGAAGTCATTTGTCAAATATGTTTCATACCTGGTCATGTAGCATACAAATGTAGGAATAGATTTAATCAGAATTTTATTCCTAGACAAGGAAGAGGTGGTTTTAGGCCTCGAGGTGGTTTCAATTACAGAGGTTTTCCTGGTCAGTCTCAGAACATGTATGGAAGAGGTTATGGTGGTTTTTATGGTGCTGCAATTGGTGTTCCTAGATATACTGCACCAATGTTTCAAGGAAATGTTGCATATCAGAATGCAAATGTTATGTATCCTCAAGGATTTCCTGTGATTCAAGGACTACCAGACCAATACAATGGTGCAATTGCTACTCCATTTGCTAACTATGGAGTTATTCCTCCTACTGTTCCTAATGCACAGATTGCTCCTACTGCTCCAGTTGCTGGTTATGAAGTTGTAGCTAATCCTGCTTGGTATATTGACTCAGGGGCAACAAATCATGTGACAAAGGAAGCAAGTATCTTCTCTTCTTACTCAGTTTATCATGGTTTTGATAAGCTACATGTAGGAAATGGCATGGGGCTGCATATTAAACATGTTGGTTGCACAATATTGAATACACATGCTGCAACATCTATCTATCTAAATAACATTTTGCATGTCCCAGCTATAACCAAAAACCTCTTAAGTGTATCTAAACTACTGGCTGACAATGATGTTGTTGTTGAATTCCATAAAACCTCTTGTTTTGTCAAGGACAAGAACTCAAGGATCATCTTGCTCAAGGGGATTGCTAGAGGAGGATTATATCAAGTTGAAGGTCTTGTTGCAGTGTCTCATGCTGCAGTTTCAAATAGAGTCAAGTCTAATGTTTTTTGTGTCATTTCCAATTCCAGTTCTGTGTCAAATGTATGTTCTTCTCCGGTGTCAATGATTAGTCATTCCAATATTTCAAACTTTATACACTCTAGAGATATTTTGACAGATGTAAATACTTCTCAATTCAATAATGAAGCCTCAATGGCCTTGTTTGTTGCTTACTCAAAATCGGTTGATTACAATATTTTGCATAAGAGAATTGGTCATCCTACAGTGCATGCTCTTAAACAAATTCTGAAGCATCTCAATCCTTCTCTCGATATCAATAGAGCCCTCAAACCAATTTTTTGTAATGCTTGCCAATTTGGAAAATGTCACATGCAACATTTTCCCTCTATAAATACCACTACCATTCAACCACTGGAATTGTTGCATGCTGATCTATGGGGACCAACTCCTTTGCTGTCATCTCAAGGCTATCACTACTATCTTTCTATCTTAGATGACTTCACTAGATTCACCTAGATATTCCCTCTTGTTACCAAATCTCAAGCCTTACAAACCTTTATTGAATTCCAGCATATAATAGAAAAATGTCTCAATAAGAAAATCAAATGTCTTCAAACAGATTGGGGAGGTGAATTTAGGCCATTTCTTCCTTATCTTGCTGAGTAGGGAATCCAATTTAGACACCCTTGTCCTTACATTCATCATCAGAATGGAAAGATTGAACGCAAACATAGACATATAGTGGAAACAGGCCTTACCCTTCTTGCTCAAGCACATTTACCACTGAAGTTTTGGTGGAATGCCTTCCATACTGCAACATTTCTCATAAACAGGCTACTCACACCCATTCTAGATAATAAATCACCATTTGAGAAATTATTCAACAAAAAGCCAGATTACTCAATTATGAGGGTATTTGGGTGTGCTTGTTTCCCATATCTGAGGCCCTATAATCATCATAAATTAGAGTTTAGAACTGCCAGATATATTTTTCTTGGGTATAGCTCTCTTCACAAAGGCTATTTGTGTCTTCATTCTTCTGGTAGAATCTATGTTAGTAACCATGTTACATTTGATGAGTCATGTTTTCCTTTTCAGTCAGGAGTTGATTTTTCTTCAGTTAGTCACTCTTGCTCTTCTTCTGATCATTCCTCTCAATCTTCTGATCATTCATCTTCTGTTTGTCCTTTGATTCAACTTGATATAACCAAGTCTTCATCCTTAACAGCAGTTGATCTCGGTTCCTCTCTACCCTCTCCAAATTCCTCTTCTCAATACTCTATCCAATCCCACTCAAACCAATCTACCTCACATGTCCATCATTTAACTCCACCATTGGAATCAGCTACTGGTCATCCAATGCTCACTCGATTAAAGGCTGGTATATTCAAACCTAAAGCCTATATTATAGCCAATTCTACTAAGCCTACAGAACCTGCTACTACCTCAAAAGCTCTTCAAGATTCAGCTTGGCATAAAGCTATGACAGATGAGTATCAAGCCTTAATCCATAATCATACTTGGACTCTTGTCAAACCTACTCATCCCGTTAAAGTAATTGGGAATAAGTGGGTATTTCGGATTAAATATAATCCCGATGGCAGTGTCTCTAGATACAAGGCTAGACTTCTTGCTAAGGGGTTTCATCAAACTCAAGGGCTGGATTTCCATGAAACTTTCAGTCCTGTCATTAAATCCTCAACCATCAGAATTATCTTGAGTATGGCAGTAATAAATCATTAGGTACTCAGGCAAATAGACATTAATAATGCCTTCCTTAATGGCCACTTAACTGAAGAGGTTTATATGCAACAGCCTGAGGGGTTTATAGATAGTTCCAGACCTAACTATGTTTGTAAGTTGCATAAAGCACTCTATGGGCTTAAACAGGCTCCAAGGGCATGGTTTGATAGACTCAAATTAGTTCTTACAACTCAGTGGGGCTTTAGGAATTCCATTTCAGACACTTCCCTTTTCTTTAAGAGAACACAAGGTCATCTGCGGCTTGTCTTGGTGTATGTAGATGATATTATTATTACAGGCTCCAGTCCTCAGCTTGTTCAGCATACTATTATCAACTTTTAGTCTGCTTTTGCACTTAAAGATCTTGGTGCATTGAATTATTTTTTGGGAGTTCAGGTCCTTTACAACAAATCTGGTATTCATCTTTCTCAGTCCAAGTATATCACTGATTTGCTTGCCAAGGTGCACAAGCAGGACAGTACACCTTGTTCTACTCCTATGCTTTCTGGAGTGGCCTTTACTAAAGCTGATGGTGAACCCTTTTCTGATGTTACTCTATACAGAAGCACCATAGGTGCTCTTCAGTATGCTACATTGACTAGACCAGAGATTGCTTTTTCTGTCAACAAGCTTAGTCAGTTTCTATCCTCTTCTACTGTCACTCATTGGCAGGCATGTAAAAGGATTTTACGTTATCTAAAGGGTACTGTTAGTCTTGGTTTACAGTTCTACAATCATGGTAGTTTGCAGGTTGACTGTTCTAGTGATGCTGATTGGGCTGGGGACAGAGATGATAGGAGGTCTGTGGCTGGTTATTGTGTTTATATGGGTCCAAATTTAGTGTCTTGGTGCTCTAAGAAGCAAGCAGTGGTATCTCGATCCAGTGCTGAGTCTGAATATCAAGCATTAGCAATGGCAGCAGCTGAAGTCTTATGGATTCGATCTCTTCTAACTGAGATTGGTCTTACTCTTTCCTCCATTCCAATCATATGGTGTGATAATCAAAGTGCAGCAGCTTTAGCTTCTAATCCCAAGTTTCATTCCAGGACAAAACACATTGAATTGGATGTTCATTTTATTAGAGAGAAAGTTGCTGCTCAATGTCTTAAGGTTCAGTATATTTCTAGCTCAGAACAGACTGCTGACATTCTCACCAAAGCTCTTTCTTATCATCCTTTTCTCTACTTACGTGACAAGCTCAACCTTACTTCCTCGGTTGAGCTTGAGGGGGGATGTTGAAGATATAGTTGCAGCTGAGCTGGACAGACTGTTGAGTGTTAGAAAATGCATATTTATAAAGGAGAAAACCATCATTTTACATTTTAAGTCTTACTAACAACCCTTACTTTTATGTTTTTAACATTCTTGTGATTTAATTACGTGTGTTTTATTTTAATTAAGTACTTTATGTATTTTAGGGGCATTATAGTCATTTCACAATAAAGGAGAGATCAGACGGCAAAACGGACATCACTTTTGAACTCAGGACGGTCAAAAACCTTAGGAGGAGCATAAAAGGAAAAATGGCACTGTTCACATGTACGGTACTATTCACGTGTACGGTACTGTATACGTTACTGTTCACGACACTGTTCACGACACTGTTCACATAGACGGATGATGACGTGGCATTGACCGATGATATGGCATTGACTGATGAGGTGTCACGATCTTGTTGGACTAAAATTCTTATGTACTGTTGATGGTGACGTGGCAGCATATCAGTGGACGAAAAATCTCGCGTACGGTGCATGCATCACACATGATTATTTTCAACCAAACCGCGTTACTGTTCATCCGGGTCAAACCGCGTTACTGTTCAAAGTCGGGTCAAACCGTGTTACTGTTCATCCGCGTGGTCAAACCGTGGACTGTTGACTGATGACGTGGCGCAATCCTGAGCGTCCAAACTGTTTTTAATCCGATGGCCATGATTTACTCCATGTATCTATAAAAAGGGGGCCTCTCCCCCCTAATTTGATATCTCTGAATCCATTTTTGGACTCCATTTTCTGTAATTCTCTCTCCATCTTGTATTTTCTTCGTATTTTAATAAATTCCCATTTTGCCCCTAGTTCAATTATGAGTGACTAATTTTCTTTCAAGCTTGGGTTGAAGGTGAAGTCTCAACATGTGTCATGGGCTTAATTTGGTAAATTTATTTTCTCTTCCCCTCTAGTTTTTGTGGATGTTTTGACTTCTCGTCGACAAATAATACTAATCTTGTCTAGTACCGCCTTGGTTACACCGGCTCTCTAGTATAAGGTTATTATTATTTGGCACGGTAAGCCCTTAGCACCATATTGATTAGATCGTGGTTCATGAGGTGTGGATTCCCCCCTCATGATTTAATTGGTATTAATAAGGAATATTTAGCCCATGATGCATGTTGATACGGATCCAGATACCCAAGTACGTCAATTTAATAGATTTTCTCTTCAATTTATTCTCTCAATTGCAATTCCAATTTTAGAATTTATTCTCACCATTTTAATTTAAGTTTTAGCATATTCCAAATCATTTCCACCACAAATCCAATCACCCATTTACAAAATTAATTCTACACAATTAAAATCCACCTCCTCGTGGGATTGACACTCGTCACCATTGATCTATACTACAATAGATTCGTGTGCTTGCGAGTACATTAAAATTTGCACAACAAGTTTTTGGCGCCGTTGCCGGGGAGGTAAGTACTTTTAATTCAGAGAATTAATTTTTGTGAATAATTTCTTTTATTTGTTTTCTTGTATTTTTTTTATTTTTATTATAAAAAAAAAGAAAAAAAAAAGTGAATCTACATTTAAATGTTAGTATTTTTTTTTCTTTTTCTCTTCTTTAAAATTCTGTAATTTCATTTTCAATTTATTTTTTCTTTGTAATTTTTTTTTGTTTGTTTATCTTATTAATTTATTTTTAGTTGATTTATTTCACGTATTTGTTTTTATGTTTTTTTTATAGTAAGGTTGTAATAGCGCAATAAGGTTAGTATCGTAATTTCTCCCTCTTCTTTATTTTTATTTGTTTTGTTCCCATCTTTATTTTTATTTTATTTGTTTTGCATGCATGGTCGTAGGTCATTATTACCTAATCTTGAACCTATAGACCTTGAATTAGAAAAAACACTTCGCACACAAAAACACATTAAAAATAAATTTGAAATGGATTTACAAGCACCACAGGAGAGGCCATTTAAGGACTATTTTAGTCCCTTAGCTAATTTGAGCACATCATGCATAAGATACCCAAATGTAGCTGCTAGGAGTTTTAAATTAAAACCTGTGCTAAATTGTCTCCCCACATTTTATGGCCTAGAAAATGAGGATCCATATAATCATCTGAATGATTTTCATGCTATTTGTCAAACTTTTAAATACGAAAATTTTTCAGATGATGATGTAAAGCTTAGATTATTCCCATTTTCTTTAAAGGATAGAGCTCGTTCATGGCTTAATACATTGCCTGCTAATAGCATTGCATCATGGGAACAAATGGTAACGAAATTTTTGAATAAATATTTCCTAGTGCATAAAACCAATGCTATTCGCAGGGAAATCTCAGAGTTTACCCAGAGAGAGGACGAGCAATTTTTCGAAACATGGGAGCGATTCAATGGGCTACTCTTGAAGTGTCCACATCATGGGTATGAGAAATGGCACCAATGCCAATACTTTTTGGAGGGATTACTACCGAATGTGCAAGAATGGCTAATGGCAACAAGTGGAGGAGAGCTAATGTCAAAAAGTGCATCAGAAATTTGGGAGTTTTTCCAGCGACAAGCGGATAATTCCCAACAACGGAGTCGATCACTCAGGAATACTAGAAGAATTAAAGGAGTGAATGAGGTTCACATTGGCGAATCAACTTCAGGAATCAAAGAAGTCAAAGAGATGGTTGAAGGTCTTGCTCGACAAATAGCATCGTTATCGACTGCTAAATCAACAGAACCACATGACCATGACTCATACTCAGATCAAGCCAATGCCATAGGTGTAATGAGAAAGCCATCAAATTACAACCCATACTCCAACACATATAACCCTGGATGGAGAGACCACCCCAATTTTTCATGGTCTCAAGGATTCCAACAAAATGGACCAGCAGCTCCAGCTCCACCAATGCAACAAATTCCTCAAGCCTCTCAGCCCCCATTTAGACCATTCAATCAGAATCAGAACTACTCTCAACCCAGACCATGGGAGGATGCATTCCAAAATTTCAAGAATGTTACTCACTCCACGATTGAGCAACAGAACCGCACCATTGATGGACTACGAAATGAATTGAGAGCGGGCTTCAACTCACAAGCTCAATCAGTTTCAAACCTCGAGAAGATGGTGGGACAACTTGCTTCTTCAGTTCAGACCTTGGCAATGACTGTTGAGAAAGGCAAGTTTCCAAGTCAACCAGTGCCTAATCCTAAAGGAGTGCATGAAACAAGTACCAGTTCACCACAGCAGCATGGAGAGGTCAAAGCAGTAATGACCTTGCGAAAAGGAAAAGAAGTCGACAACAAAGTGGAGATGCCGGTGACAAAAGAAAATCAAATTGTACCTGTGAATGTTGAGGACTCATCACCGAAGGAGAGAGAAGAAACCAACCCACGGGAATATGTTCCCAAAGCTCCATTTCCTCAGAGGTTAGCTAAAGGAAAAAAGGGAAAATCCACAGGTGAGATTCTTGAAATCTTCAAACAGGTAAGTGTTAACATCCCTTTACTTGATGCTATTAAGCAAGTTCCATCTTATGCCAAGTTTCTTAAAGACCTTTGTACTAAAAAGAGAAATATGCATGTTCAAAAGAAGACATTTTTAACAGAAAACGTTAGTTCTATACTCCAACATAAAATTCCTTTAAAATGCAAAGACCTAGGCTCCCCCACTATCTCATGTAGTATAGGGAACCACACAATTGAGAATGCTTTGTTGGATTTAGGAGCTAGTGTAAATCTTTTGCCTTACTCTGTATTCGTGAAACTTGGACTTGGAGAATTACACCCAACTCCAGTGGTGTTATAGCTTGCAGATCGGTCCACGAAAATACCTCGTGGTATTGTGGAGGACGTGCTTATCCAGGTAGACAAGTTTTATTTTCCTGTTGATTTCATTGTAATTGACACTCAACCAATACAGAACTCGATGAAGCACATCCCCATTATTCTAGGTCGACCTTTCTTGGCAACTGCGGATGCTCACATTCAATGCAAGACTGGAAATATGCAGTTGTCCTTCGGCAACATGACTATGGAGCTAAACATTTTCAACATTGCCAAACAACCTCACAGTGCAGATGATGGAATTGTTGATGTGGATTTAATTGAAGCATTAGTTGATGATACTTTTGTTTCAAACCTTAGTGATGATCCTTTACAAACATGTTTAACTCACTTTGGTTTGGATTTTTATATTGACAGATCGGTCGATGAGGTCAACGCCCTGCTTGACTCAGCACCATCTATGGACACTAATAAATGGAAGTCAAGAGTTGAGCAACTAGCACCATCAGAGAAGCAACTCATTCCATCATCAGAATCACCATCAAAACTCGAGCTCAAACCATTGCCCAACACTTTGGAATATGCATTTTTGGGAGAAGAAAGCACTCTGCCGGTAATCATCTCATCATCCCTCAATGACGAACAAAAAGGTAAGTTGTTAGATGTTTTGAAAGAGCACAAAGGGGCATTAGGATGGACCATAGCGGACATAAAAGGTATAAACCCAGTAGACTGCATGCATTACATTCACCTTGATGAAAATGCTAAATCTACTAGGGAAATGCAACGTCGGTTAAATCCTAATATGAAAGAAGTTGTTAGAACAGAAGTCCTTAAGCTATTAGATGCTGGTATCATTTACCCCATTTCTGATAGTTCATGGGTTAGTCCTGTACAAGTTGTCCCCAAAAAGTCAGGAGTCACAGTAGTTACCAATGCTGATAATGAATTGATACCCACTAGAGTGACTACAGGATGGCGTGTATGCATTGATTATAGAAAGTTGAATTCTGTCACACGTAAAGACCATTTTCCTTTACCATTTATTGATCAAATGCTTGATAGATTAGCAGGACATGAATTTTATTGCTTTCTAGATGGCTACTCAGGATATAATCAGATTCCCATAGCACCAAAAGATCAAGAGAAAACTACTTTCACTTGCCCTTTTGGCACATTTGCATATAGGAGGATGCCATTTGGATTATGTAATGCACCTGCTACATTTCAACGATGCATGTTGAGCATTTTTTCTGATATGGTTGAACGATTCCTTGAAGTCTTTATGGATGATTTTTCTGTCTTTGGTGACTCATTTGATCAATGTTTACATCATCTAACACTAGTTCTGCAGAGATGTATCGAGAAGAATTTGGTCTTAAATTGGGAGAAATGCCATTTTATGGTAAAACAAGGTATTGTTCTTGGTCACATCATTTCGAGCAAAGGTATTGAGGTTGACAAAGCCAAAGTGGATCTCATTTCTAATCTTTCTTCACCCAAAACAGTCAGAGAAGTAAGATCTTTCCTTGGGCATGCTGGTTTCTATAGACGTTTCATTAAAGATTTTAGCAAAGTTTCTAGACCCTTATGCAATCTACTTGCTAAGGATGTACCTTTTGTCTTTGATGATTCATGTCTTGTTGCGTTTGAAAAGTTAAAGCAGTTGTTAACATCATCACCCATCATTCAGCCCCCGAACTGGAACTTACCATTTGAGCTCATGTGTGATGCATCTGATTATGCAGTAGGAGCAGTATTAGGACAAAGAGTTGATCGAATTCCCCACGTTATTTACTATGCTAGTATGACATTGAATGATGCACAGTTGAACTATTCAACTACTGAAAAAAGAAATGCTAGCAGTAGTGTTTGCATTAGAAAAATTTCGATCATATCTCATTGGTTGTAAAATAATTATATTCACGGATCATGCTGCTCTTAAATATCTTCTCACAAAGAAAGATGCAAAAGCTAGACTAATTCGTTGGGTGTTACTTTTGCAGGAATTTGACCTGGAATTCAAAGATAAGAAAGGGACAGAAAATGTTGTGGCGGACCACCTCTCTCGTCTCCATTTTGACACAATTACAGAATCATTACCATTGAATGAGTCATTTCCAGATGAACAATTAATGAATGTAGAAGTATTACCTTGGTATGCTGATATAGTTAATTATCTTGTTACAGGTAAACTTCCAGAGCATTGGACCAAGCAAGACAAGGCTAAATTCTTTGCAGAAATAAAGAATTTCTTTTGGGATGACCCGTATTTGTTCAAGTATTGTGCGGATCAAATTGTTAGACGATGTGTCCCAGAAAGTGAAATTCAGAATATCCTTTCATTCTGCCATGAACAAGCTTGTGGAGGCCATTTCAGTGTTAAGAAAACAGCGACTAAAGTTTTACAATGTCGTTTCTATTGGCCATCTATATTTCGAGACGCTTACACTTTCTGTTCTTCATGTGATAGGTGTCAACGAATGGGGAGCATTACACGGAGAAACATGATGCCACTAAATCTAATTTTAGTGGTTGAGATTTTTGACGTATGGGGTATCGACTTCATTGGACCCTTTCCCCTGTCTTTTGGCCATCAATACATATTGGTTGCTGTTGACTACGTATCAAAATGGGTAGAAGCAATTCCATGTAGGACCAATGATCACAAGGTGGTAATAGCATTTTTAAAAAGCAACATTGTTTCACGCTTTGGATTCCCTCGAGCAATAATCAGTGATGGTATTCACATGTATTTTAGGGGCATTATAGTCATTTCACAATAAAAGAGAGATCAGACGGCAAAACGGACATCACTTTTGAACTCAGGACGGTCGAAAACCTTAGGAGGAGCATAAAAGGAAAAATGGCACTATTCACATGTACGGTACTATTCACGTGTACGGTACTGTATACGTTACTGTTCACGACACTGTTCACATAGACGGATGATGACGTGGCATTGACCGATGATATGGCATTGACTGATGAGGTGTCACGATCCTGTTGGACTAAAATTCTTATGTACTGTTGATGGTGACGTGGCAGCATATCAGTGGACGAAAAATCTCGCGTACGGTGCATGCATCACACAGGATTATTTTCAACCAAACCGCGTTACTGTTCATCCGGGTCAAACCGCGTTACTGTTCAAAGTCGGGTCAAACCGTGTTACTGTTCATCCGCGTGGTCAAACCGTGGACTGTTGACTGATGACGTGGCGCAATCCTGAGCGTCCAAACTGTTTTTAATCCGATAGCCATGATTTACTCCATGTATCTATAAAAAGGGGACCTCCCCCCCCTAATTTGATATCTCTGAATCCATTTTTGGGATCCATTTTCTGTAATTCCTTCTCCATCTTGTATTTTCTTCGTATTTTAATAAATTCCCATTTTGCCCCTAGTTCAACTATGAGTGGCTAATTTTCTTTCAAGCTTGGGTTGAAGGTGAAGTCTCAACATGTGTCATGTGCTTAATTTGGTAAATTTATTTTCTCTTCCCCTCTTGTTTTTGTGGATGTTTTGACTTCTCGTCGACAAATAATAATAGTCTTGTCTAGATACCGCCTTGGTTACACCGGCTCTCTAGTATAAGGTTATTATTATTTGGCACGGTAAGCCCTTAGCACCATATTGATTAGAGCGTGGTTCATGAGGTGTGGATTCCCCCCTCATGATTTAATTGGCATTAATACGGATTATTTAGCCCATGATGCATGTTGATACGGATCCAGATACCCAAGTACGTCAATTTAATAGATTTTCTCTTCAATTTATTCTCTCAATTGCAATTCCAATTTTAGAATTTATTCTCGCCATTTTAATTTAAGTTTTAGCATATTCCAAATCATTTCCACCACAAATCCAATCACCCATTTACAAAATTAATTCTACACAATTAAAATCCACCTCCTCGTGGGATCTGTTGAGTGTTAGAAAATGCATATTTATAAAGGAAAAAACCGTCATTTTACATTTTAAGTCTTACTAACAACCCTTACTTTTATATATTTAACCTTTTTGTGATTTAATTACATGTGTTTTATTTTAATTAAGTATTTTATGTATTTTAGGGGCATTATAGTCATTTCACAATAAAGGAGAGATCAGACGGCAAAACGGACATCACTTTTGAACTCAGGACGGTCGAAAACCTTAGGAGGAGCATAAAAGGAAAAATGGCACTATTCACATATACGGTACTATTCACGTGTACGGTACTGTATACGTTACTGTTCACGACACTGTTCACATAGACGGATGATGACGTGGCATTGACCGATGATGTGGCATTGACTGATGAGGTGTCACGATCCTGTTGGACTAAAATTCTTATGTACTGTTGATGGTGACGTGGCAGCATATCAGTGGACGAAAAATCTCGCGTACGGTGCATGCATCACACAGGATTATTTTCAACCAAACCGCGTTACTGTTCATCCGGGTCAAACCGCGTTACTGTTCAAAGTCGGGTCAAACCGTATTACTGTTCATCCGCGTGGTCAAACCGTGGACTGTTGACTGATGACGTGGCGCAATCCTGAGCGTCCAAACTGTTTTTAATCCGATGGCCATGATTTACTCCATGTATCTATAAAAAGGGGGCCTCCCCCCCCTAATTTGATATCTCTGAATCCATTTTTGGGATCCATTTTCTGTAATTCCTTCTCCATCTTGTATTTTCTTCGTATTTTAATAAATTCCCATTTTGCCCCTAGTTCAACTATGAGTGGCTAATTTTCTTTCAAGCTTGGGTTGAAGGTGAAGTCTCAACATGTGTCATGGGCTTAATTTGGTAAATTTATTTTCTCTTCCCCTCTAGTTTTTGTGGATGTTTTGACTTCTCGTCGACAAATAATAATAGTCTTGTCTAGATACCGCCTTGGTTACACCGGCTCTCTAGTATAAGGTTATTATTATTTGGCACGGTAAGCCCTTAGCACCATATTGATTAGAGCGTGGTTCATGAGGTGTGGATTCCCCCCTCATGATTTAATTGGCATTAATACGAATTATTTAGCCCATGATGCATGTTGATACGGATCCAGATACCCAAGTACGTCATTTCAATAGAATTATCTTCAATTTATTCTCGCCATTACAATTCCAATTTTAGAATTTATTCTCGCCATTTTAATTTAAGTTTTAGCATATACCAAATCATTTCCACCATAAATCCAACAACCCATTTACAAAATTAATTCTATACACAATTAAAATCCACCTCCTCGTGGGATCGACACTCGTCACCATAGATCTATACTACAATAGATTCGTGCGCTTGCGAGTACATTAAAATTTGCACAACAGGATCGACACTCGTCACCATTGATCTATACTACAATAGATTCGTGCGCTTGCGAGTACATTAAAACAGACCTAGCTAGCGTGTCAAGTTGGAAATAACTGACTGACATGTGGCAAGTGCTAAGTGGCTGAACTAAATCTAGAGTTGTTAATTAGTTAGAATAATAGCTTATAAGCTTAGCTAAGTAAGCTTATCAACTGTATTGAACTTTTGGTTAATAAAAATCGAGAATCTTCTATTTCATTTTCTCTGTTTTTTCTTTGTTTCCAAACATCTCATTACAAATTCTAATAGGTTTTAACTAATCTCTCTTGTCAATGAACTTTTGGTTGATTATGGACGCCTTTTTTTTTAATCTAAACGATATGAGATTTCGTACAAATTTAATTTGTAGAGACCTCATCACTTGGAACTTGTGTTGTATCCAAAAGTATCCCCAACCCAAAGAAAATAAGTTCAATTCTATAACTCATTCATTTTTCTTATAGCCCAATGAATTGAGGGAATAGGCGTCCGAGGAAACTTTATTTCAATATATAAATATAGGCTTGCATACAAGCAAAATCATATATTCGAACCAATAGACGAAGCATTGTCCCTCGTTGATCCACGTGAGCCAACTAGTCAAAGTGGATCCATAAGTTGGGTCCGCCTCGCATGACATCCAACGAGGAAGGAACCAGCGGACTCTGGGTAAAGTTTTGTCTAGCTCGAGCTCGACGAGTAAGCAAATCATTCTTCGTTGTAGCCTCTCATGAGATCACTGTTCTAACTTCAACGAAATGAAGCAAGTGCGAATATCAACTTGACAAGTGATAATGATGGTCTTCTAAATAAGGACGGTCATAGAATTCTTTCGACGAGTATATATGAGTGCCTAAGTAATGAATTCTCAAGTTGAAAAAAGTATTCTTCCCTTTATCAAGCTTATCATACAAAATCTATCATTCACTGGCCTAGTAACGAGTTGATGGATGTAATTTATATACACATTTTATCTTTAATTATATATTTGTTAGTTTTTTTATTTGTCATTTTTAATTAATTGAATTACTTTATTAAATAGGGAATTAATTGGAGATTATGGATAAAAAAAATGAAAAAACTCAATTTAGGAAGTTAAGGAGATTAAATTGAGAATCTATTGAAGGATAAGAAATTAAAAGAATCAATTTATTGAGATTTAATTCAAAAAGAGAAGAGATGCATCACGTGAGAAGCAATTGCTATTACTATCAGCATGTGCATGGCATTAAAAAAAGAAATCCTAATGCAATTCTAAGTGGTGGGCAAGTGGGAGAGTAAAACAAATTAAAGGCCAAGACTTTTGGCTTTAGATTTAAAAAGGTGGGGCCAATTTTGAGGACTATATAAGGTAGCTTTTGGCCTTTGGACAGAGAAGGAGAGGGAGCCGCCAGAGAGGAGAAAAAAAAAGGAGAAAGCATTCGGCAGAAAAGAGAACAGCGGCAACAGCAATAGTTCGGCTTTCCATGGCTGACTTTATTAATTTCGTTGCTTCTAATTTAAGTATGTCTAACTAATTTTTTTATACTGAGATTAAGGATGAAACTTTATTTAATAAAATAATTATCTTTCTATTTAATTAATTCTCTACATGTGTACTTTAATGTTTATGGTTATTGTTTCACATGATTAGTTGAATGTTATTAAATCTTTTCACAAATTTTGTCATACATTATTGATTGTTAGGATTAATATTTGACTAAATCTATGTTAGATCTATGAAGTATAGACATGATTATCTTTGATTCTGTGTCTTTCATTAAATTATTTACACAGAGTACTTAGGAAACTTTGACTCTTTGTTATTCGATATGTTTATATAGGATACTTAGATATCATACTATTAAGCAGAAAAATAACGTACACAAGATTAATTTTAATTGGACTTAATTGTTATATCCATAAGATGACATATATTGATTTCGAATTGTCACTCTAAAATTAGGGATTAATTAATAATTGGATAATTACTAGTTAAATAGTAATGGATTCTGAAACCTTGATAATTTTTGTCTTATTAAATTTTCATTTGCTTTAATTGTTTTCTTAGTTTAATTAGTTTGATTTCTCTTAAAAACTCAATTTGCTCAACTATGTTAAGATTAATATTAATTTTAGATTTAAATTAAATTTTTTAATTTATAGTGTGAGTTCGAACTCATTACTACTATTCTATTTTTAAATTTATGCGCTTGTAAGTATTTTGACCCGATTTCATATTTGGAGAAGAGAGGAGGATGAAGTTCCACCTCATCCCCTCCCAATTTCTCGTTTTAATTTTATTTTTTGAAATTAGTAGTGAATAAATAATACAATTTAAATTGTAAAATATTAAATGTTGATGTAAAT
Organism: Citrus x clementina; assembly: GCF_000493195.1. Taxonomy (NCBI): domain Eukaryota; kingdom Viridiplantae; phylum Streptophyta; class Magnoliopsida; order Sapindales; family Rutaceae; genus Citrus; species Citrus x clementina. Next base: position 5,417,637 of record NW_006263303.1, on the reverse strand, counting down.
AACAAATATAAAAAAATTTATACATATGACATAAGTATTAATTAATATAAAGACTTTAATGTGATTTAAACTCAACAACAGCCCAAAGACTATAACCGACAAGCGCACAATCCATAAATCAAACCCTTAACCAATCGCTCATAGTCTCATTCATTCTTTCCAAATTATTCGCGCCTCAACTAGCACCTATCTCGTCCTCATCTCATCATAGCTCAATAGGACATTACCTCCTCATCTCATCATAGCTCAATAGGACATTACCTCCTCATCTCATTTATTTAAGTATGTATATCTATTTCAATTATTTCATTATTGATATAAAATTATTAATTTTTAGTTATAGGATTATGAAGATTTATTAAAATAATTATTATGATAATTTATATTTTGTAGTATAACTTTTTTAATAAATTAATATTAATGTAAGATATACTGTCAAATTTTATTTATTTATTTTTATTTTTATATAATTAAATTAAATTCAAAAATTAAAAATATATTAATTATTTAGAAATTGAAACCTTCTAGATTCTTTGCTATCATTCGGGAACCCTATATATCGCCTCCTCCCAAATAATTCTAATAGGATCGACGAGGAAAGACCATATATAAAATATAAAGAATAGGCAGGGGGATGGCGGAACCCTTTTCTTCCCTCGTTATTGCCATCCCTACAAAAAATCACATGGGTCATTAAACCAAGCTGTCATCGGGCCTGTCCAGCCCAATTAGTATCCTCGTCCTTTCGGTTTTGGACTTCGCATCATAATCGCTCGCTTTCAAATGTCATAATTGGACGAGTCCGACAAAACGCTGGCGTTGCATCTCTTCTTTTGCGAAGTTTCGTTGTTTGCCACGTCAGTCATTTGCCTGGCCATAGTCAATCCTTTCCTTATCCACATTCTTCTCTTCCTCCTCCAAAATTTTGAAATAAATAAATAAATAAAATCCGATACCGAAAGAATCCAAACGATTTAACATTTGGAAACGCACTAAAAAGATCCTCAATTCCTAAAAAATTAGCAAAAAAGTAAAATAAAAAATAAAAAAAGACACAATGCTCAAATCACCCCTGCTTCTCTCTATTCTTCTCGTCCTGATACCTCTGTCATCTTCGGACCCGAACCCGCCGACCCTGGCCCATGCGGAGCTAACCAACTACGGGTTCCCGATCGGGCTCCTTCCTGTCTCGGTTCAGAGCCACACTCTAAACCAAACCTCGGGCGAGTTCTTCGTTCATCTGGGAGGTGCGTGTAGGTTGACGCTCCCGCCGGACAACTACCTGGCCACGTACTCAAACAAAATCAGGGGGAAAATCGAGCAGGGTCGGATCGCGGAGCTGGACGGGATTCGGGTCCGGGCTTTCTTCAAGTGGTGGGCCATCACGGGGATCCGATCAAGTGGGGATAATCTGGTGTTTGAAATTGGAATGGTCACGGCCAAGTATCCCAGTAAGAATTTTGATGAAAGTCCCGAGTGTGACGGCCATAAATCAGCTGCTTGATGTAGGTTTGGGTTTCTAAAATTCAATTTTTTAAAAATAATTAATTGCTGTTACATTGATCAATTTTAGAGTAAAGTTTTAATTTTTATTATCGGAATAAATAGAAATGTATTAGAAAGTGGTAGGAGGGGCAAGTTTGTAGTTTGACGAGGGAACTGAAAGTCTTGTCGAGTGACCGTAGAAGGAAATAAGAAGTGGAAATGGCAAATCCCAAATCCCAATTCAGTGGTTTTAATTCAAGCGTTATTCGTACATGTACTGGAACTCTTAAGTGATTGTGGTATTGATGAACGAGGGAGTATGATAACATTGCATTGTGAATTTGATGCTGTTCAGAGAACAGTACAAGCCAGAGTTGAGCGTAATAAATCAAACTCTTATTAGATCATAGCTTCTAACAGCTTCATCTTCATGGTTCTACTTTATAGTTAGTAATGGGGAGAGTTGTTAAGATCCTTTTTAGAAAATATGAATGCGTGTTTATGCCTGAATTTGGCGGCTGAAATTGATGTTGAGTTGCAAAATAACACTTTTAGTATTAAGGCCAAGTAAATTTTATCGCAATAATGTTGGGCCTGGAAACTCTAGTTCTTTTCTGCAGACAATAGAGTTTTATCTGCTGAATGCCTCATGCGGAGACTAGAGAGCAACCGTTTCTTCTTACAAATTTTACCACGAGGTCCAAGACATGCATATTAAAAATAGACTTCCTATTTGAGCTTGTTAGAAATGCCATTGTCCATTCTGTAGGATAGTAAGCATAGTACACATTAATACTTTTTATACACCAATATGCTTAATTTAACTCGTAATTCACATTCTACAATGCTTTCATCCGCATCATGCATAATTTTACTTGGTTATGCATAATTCACATTCTAGTCGGCTTGTTATGGTGTTGATGATTGGACGAAAAATTCTATCAAACTCGCGTCACGAATTTTCATATTTCTTTGCAGGGCTTGCCGTTAGCTGCAGGAAATAATATTATATTAACATAAAGCAGGGAGTACTAGCCACTAGGCAATGAATTTGTAGGTTTGTAGACTGCTTATGTCAATCTTAACCAGGTGGATGAAATCCTCATGGTATTTCTTTTCCTGCATGTAATCTGTAAATTCGGTTATGGATTTCAGCCTTTATTATGGCTGTGTCAGTCTCTTCTCGTTATGAATAATGGTAATATTGGAGTTCTGAAATTATTCTGGGTATTGATTGTTTTGAACTGTGTTATCGTATATACCTTTTGTAAATTTTTAGCTAAAAAATTAGGTAGAAATTTCAAAGAGATGGTGATGCCAAAGCATTGTACAATAGATATGATGTTATGCGAATAAAACTTGAGGAACAAGGTTTCCCTCCATTACATTGCCCTTCAATACTTTTTACTGCAAAATGAAAAATAGCATCCACGGATCAAAGAGACTTAGTTGAAGCGGTATAATTCTCAATGAACCGAGTGAACTCGTCCAAATGCTTGTAGCTCAAATGCGTACTGCCAAAAATATCTCTCACTGCCCGTGCATTCGCTCTAAGTGGCTCACCTTCTTGGTCCACCACGACTCGCCTAATGCAATCGGCCACTGAGTCCCTCGTAAACGACCCATCTTGCTCATTTCTCTCTACCTCAAGCCCGAGCCGCCTGCTGTGCATCAACCTAGCAACCAACCCAGTATCCGAACTCCCGGGGAGTAAAATCAACGGCCGTCCCAACCCGAGCGCCTCAATGACCGAACTCCAACCAGAGTGAGTCAAGAACCCACCAATAGATGGATGGGCCAAGATCCTTAACTGAGGTGCCCAATCCGTCCACACCAAGCCCGTACCGGAGACCCGGTCTTGAAACCCGGGTGGGAGTAGATGATCCAGGCCCGATTCCCCTTCGACAAGTGGGCGGTTCTTGATTATCCAAATAAAAGGCAACCCGGATTTCTCTAGTCCATAAGCTAACTCATGCAGCAGCTCTTGACTGAGAGTCATCTCAGTCCCGAATGCAGCATAAACCACCGAGTTATTTTCCTTACTGTCAAGCCAGTCTTTTAACACCGGCCAATGCTCACCCGCGGCGGAATCTTGGAGTGATGGTGCGAGCAAGCCGACCGGCAAAACCGGTTTTTGGAGCATCTTACCGAGTAAACGAAGAGCGTCGGGTTCAAACTCTGCACAGCTCCTGAGAATCACGACTCGGCAATCTTGAAGCACAAATGCTGCGCGAAGATAATCGGACACCGAGTCGTCCATGCCGTCCTGGTTGATTAACGTCTCGTAGGGTTTAAAAGCGAGATTAGATTGAAAGTCTATCCACTCAGGGACCACCGTGAAGTCCTCTGGCTTCTGGCGTCGACCTGCGATCACGTCTGAAGGCGGGCCAGTAAAACAAAGAGTTGCGGCGCTGTATATGCTGAAGAAGACTGAGTTGACGCCGAGTTGAGCGGCGACAGGAGGCAACCAGTGAGAGATAAAGTCGTGAATGATCCAGTTGACGCGTGAATCTTGGAGGAAGTTTGTCAAGGGAAGTTGTAGCAAGTCGTGGGCCTTTTTAAGATAAGGAACTTTGTGAATGGGTAATTCGGCAGTTGACTCAGCTCCCTCTGGCAGGCCATCAAGTTGAGGCAAAGGAAGCTGTATATAGCTCAAACGGGAGGACAAATTAGTGGGAATTTGTGGGAGGCGATCAATATTTTTTGGGGTGGAGATGTAAGATACGTGGTGACCCTTTTCAGCCAAAAACATGGCGACTTGGAAAAAAGGCATGATGTGGCCGTAAGCCAGCCATGGAAACATTGCTATGTGAAGCTTCTGTCTGTTTTGAAGATCCATATTTGCTTGGAGATTGGCTCTAGTTGTTGTTTCTTTGCTCCTCTTCTTCTTTTATTTTATGTCAATTACTAAACATAGTTTGCGGTACTGGAAGCGGTGGGTGATTGATTAATTGGCCTACTTAACATAACAACATTGCAAGTGGTCTCATTCACAAGCAGCTGTTGTCAATTATGGCCGGCAGATTTGATTTGAATAAATTTTTTTATTTTTAAAATTTTTTAAGTTTTTTTAATTTAGTTAATTTTTTTATATTCTACCAAATTAACGAGTTTTAATCTATAAGTTCATAATTTTTGTGAAAGAGCAAAAATTATGATTCACTCATTTATTAGAACTCGAGTGCTTATGGTCTTGGTGCATTAGGGAACAAGGTACGTAAAAGTTTATTGTAATTTTGATTCTGTTACTAGAAAGCTGCTTCAAGCCACGGTTGCAGTTTAGTAATTTAAGCTCTCATTGGATTTCCATTAAAGAAATAAAAATTAAAAATTAAAAAAACTCGTGGGATTCTTGCTTCACCTCTTCATTGTTCTACTTTATAGTTTGTATCTACATACTGCATTCAGAAAGTTAGAGATGAATAAATTAATTTAAAAAATATCTTAATTTGAACTGAATTCTTTAGGCTTCATTTTCTAAAATAAAACAGAAAGTTAATCCGCATTCAACTCTTGGCATATGTCCGAAGATTTTTTAATCAGATTAATTTACATGATTATGACAAACTCGCAAATAGTAACAACGAGAATATTGATAATGCAAGCAACAAACAAAATAAAAAATATCAGTGAATGTTATATTAAATTCAACCGCATATATCATGTATGTATTAATTAATTGTAATACATTAGAAGTATTTTAGAATTTTTATAGTAAAATGTGGGTATGCGACCAGGTTTGATTTTTTTGTTTTGAACTCCGATGATAATTTATTATACTAGGCTTGGGTTTAAACCTTAATTATTTTTTTTAAGATTTAAATGTGAAACCGGATGATTGCAAATAAAGATTTAAATTACTATCATTTTTTTAGTCAATTCTATAGATCTCTAATCTATTAACAATAATATAGAAAATAAAAATTAATTTTCTGCCTATGTAACTTAAAAGAAAATTCTTAAAATTTTAAAGAATAATCACCAAAAAATTAGAGTCTTTTAAAAATATGGGATCCTACACCACCGCCTAATTTATTTAGAGCTAAATTTATCTCAATTTTTTATATTTTAAATAAAATAAAATAAATTAAAATTTATAATAATTTAAAAAATAAATATTTTAAAAATTATTTGTTTTGCGGCAATAATCTGAAATTCAGCTCATTAATGACCACCTGGCTGTCGTTTCCTTCGTCCTTCGTCCTTCGTCCTTTTTCCTTTTTTTTTTTTGTTGTTGTTGTTTGCATGATTGTATCTATCAATTATTATTTTAAACTGTTTGGAGTAGTGGCTCATAGGATTGGCAATGGAATGGGATAGGATGATATGAAATTTATTAATTTTAGTCCTATCCTGTATATATAAATGGGATGAAAAAATATTTTAACCTCATTCCTATATTTTTTTTAAGATAAAAATATATTTTAATCTCGTCTAAAAAAAAATGAAATCCTACGGATCCCATTCTAATTGAAAAAATTTATATTTTTAATCGGTAATGAGACGGAATGGGACAGAATTTGTCAATCTCACTCTCGTCCCGCATATGTAATTGGAATAAAAAAATATCTTAATCTCATCCTTAAATTTTTTTATAAGACAAAAATATATTTTAATCTTGTCCTAAATGAGATAAAATCCCGCAGGATCCCATCCCATCGAAAAAAAATTATCATCCTTAGAGGCCCAGGGGTGGTGGGTGACTAGTAGGCCCAGGTCTATACGTAAGTCTAGGGATGGCAAAATAACCCGGACCCGGCTCGGGCCCGGACGAACCCGGATAATTCGGACTGGGTTGAACCCGCACCGGAATATAAAAAAATCCGGGTCCGGAATAAATTTTAATAACCCGGATATATCCGGATCCGAGTCCGGGTTTAGGTTAACCCGGACATCCAGAACCTGGACCCGGATATTTAATTTTTATATTATTTTTTAATTAATTTTATTGATTAATCTAAATGTGTTATTGTTTAGAAATGTATTAATTTTTTATTTTTAGAATTTTAGAAATTAATATTGATTCATTGATCCGGGTTCAAAATTCAGATTTTTTTGGGTTGAACCCGGACCCGGACCCAGGTAAAAAAATCCAGATTAAAATCCGGATCCTGAAAAAAAATGGTATCCGGGTCCGGATCCGGAAAGACTAAACCCGGATCCAAACCCAGATTTTGCCATCCCTACGTAAGTATGTGCATGTCACATCTTTGCTGTCAGTGAATCAACGTCTGTTTCAGCTTTGTTATGACCACGTCGCCAAGAGGACCCCATTGCTTGTAGCCCGTTTGTCGCCAGCGCACCTGCCCCACGCCTATAAAGGACGTGAAATTTTTTCCCCAAATATAGGTCTAAACGGGGCCATTGTATTGCCTGCAAAAATTAGAGCGATTGATTTTTTTTTTTATTGAAGATTAATTTCGAATTACTCTTCTCATCAAATGATAATATTCAAAATATGTTAAAATTATTGAAAACCTCAATTTTTCTCTTATTTGTGTTAGGAAGGCAAAAAAATATTTATTAATTCACTTAGGCTTTAAGCGAACCTTTTTTTTTTAGGCCTTCATATATTCAACAACATCAACTCTAAAAGAAATATAAAATAGCTCAAAATTTATTCTTTTTTTTTGTCATATGTCAATGTAAAATATAAATTAAAATTTTAAAAAAAATAAGAACAATAATAATTTAAAATAAAATAATTATAATGATAGCACTTGGAAAGTTGACTAACTGGAATGAGTATAATAATCATAAGATGATAGCAATGGATTTCAAAAAGAAGAATTTTCTTTATAGAGAAAAAAGTAAGAAATTTTTTTAGTTTAGATTATTGTTTATTCAATGTCTATTGGTTTTTAGGTTTTTAATATAATTTAATGGAATGCAAAATATCAATTCTAACATTAATAATTTTGATGGAGTATTTTTCTTTCTTTCTTTTTTTCCTTGAAAGTGAAAGCATTTAATATGTTCCTTGGAAGGATTAACAAACGAAAGGATTAAGGGTTACAGTCATTAATTGTACCATGAAGATAGTATGATATAGAACTTTTATAAAAAGATATAAATCTTAGGATATGTTTGTTAAATATCTTAAATCTAAAATTTTAGTAGTTTAAAATATTTTTTTAAATTTGTTTGTTTATTTTTGTAACTTACATTTGATTTTTTGACAAATACTTATGAATAAGAAAAGTGAATTTTTATTACTTTTATTTAAATGTGAAGTAAATACTGTATCCTAAAAATATTCTTTTAAGGCCATGTTTGCTTAAGCGTAGAGGAGTGGGGAGAGGAAAAGAATTTGATTTCTTTTCCACTTTCCCCTGTTTGGTTGAACCAAATTTAATTGAAATTCAATTTCTATCAGATTGAGTAATTTGCATTACTTATCAATGGATAATGATTTCAAATTCCTCATCTATTGGAATATAAAAATTCTAATACTATCCTCTAAATAAAATTAATTTTAAATAAGTTAAAGTGCAAATAATTTACATTTAGTTTCTTAAATTAATATGATGAACTTATTTGAAAAACGAAAAAGTAGTAAAGTGAATTGCTGGACAGTCATCGGAGACTCGTGGGCTTTTCGCCAGAGAAGCGCTTCACCTTTCAAACTGATACTAATGGAATCCTTATGAGCCGATCTACAACTCTCTGGAGTTAGAAATGCTAATACACATTGTTATTTACCTCAAATCTTATTTTAATGTTTGGAAAAATTTTAACTTTCATATTTCCGACCATATACTGTATTTGCTGTCAAATTAACACTTCCAATGAGTAAATCATCCATATATGATCATTATTATGTATTTAACGAGATAAAAAATAACGTTCAATAGTGGCCAACAGCGGTCATAGGTGACGGCTGCGACGGTCAACTACTGTCCAAGACCTGGTGTTGTAATTTAAAAAAAAATCTCTATTTAACTAGGTATTTCAATAGGCTAATATATTATTGTTTTCAATAATTATAAATATTTAGAAACTAAATTGAATATATAACTAGTTATGCAATGTTACTTATTTTGATTATAAAATAATAATGAATAAAAAATATAATAAAAAATTAAATGTTTTGTTATTAATTTATTTTCTATATTAAATTAATTCATAGTTTAATTATTTTTTTAAATTTATTAATAATATTAACATTAAAGATAATGGGTATATTTGTCCAAATAAAAAATATGTAATTTCTTTTCCTCTCAAATTTAATGTAAAACAAAACAATAGCAATGAATTTTTGCACTCCTCTTCTCTCATCACCTCTCCACTCCTCTCCTTTTTTTTTTTCCTTTTCTCCTCTCCTCCCCTTTCTTGAAACCAAACACCACCTAAATATATTTGTTTTCTTATACTATAAAAACCTAATCCCTTTATTTATTTTGACTTATAACGAAATAAATGTCAAATAAACATGTTTAAGTTTTTTTTTATTTATAAAAACAATCAAATGCCACTTGTATCCAGATATTAAAAAAGAAAAACAAATATATTGTTTATATATTTATAGTTAGACACACTCAGACTTTAGATAAATTCATATATATTTAGATTTTTTTTAAAAATGTTGCCTTTGTTTCAACGTGAAATTATCAAATATAGTATTTGTATGAGGAAAAAAAATTTAAACTTTACACAATTATGAATGGGAATAATAACAAGAAAATGCCTAAAAATTTATTTTTCCCTACATACATAACTTAAAAGAAAATCTTTGAAATTTCAAAGAATAATTGCCGTGAAAAATAGGGGTCATTCTAAATATGAGATTTAAGTGACTGCCTAGTTCACTTAGTGCTAAAGTCGTTCCCATTAAATAAAAATAAAAATATATTAAAAATTATAACAATTTAAAAAATAGATATTTTAAAAATTGTTGCTTCAACAATGGATAATTTGAAATTTATCCATCTAAAGAGCTAGCTATTGATTCCTTTTTTTTTTTCCAATCAATTATTATTTTTTTAAAAAATGAGATTCATCCCACGTTAAGCACCACAGTTAGCACAAAACGGTGTGTTTTGTACTAACTATAAAATAAGTCACTATAGCGCACAACACACACTCGTCTCACACAGCTCTCACACAAACTCACACTGCACTCATGCTAAAATGTAGCGTTTCTCACACATCTGACTACTTTGTGCTCTCTCCGTCGGCGTTCTCTCTCTCTCTCTCTTGCTATGGGTATCTCCACACCTAGTTGTTGGCTCTCTTTATCTCTCTCTCTACCCTGTCGATAACTGCAACTTCACTCTCTCGACTTCACTTGTCATTGGCTGCGTAATCGATTTGTGGAGGTAATTTATTTCATTATTGCCAAATTTTGGTTGTGCTGATTACGAATATGTAAAGATTCAATTGCCATTGTGTTAAATTGTGTTGACAGTTTTTGTTAAAACTTTCTATTACAAATTGTAAAATGCTATTCTATTGTTTGATATTTGCTATTAAAACTTGCTGTTAGATATTGTTAAATTGTGTTGATATATACACTTCATGAGTTGCTTTTGGGATGATTATGCAAGAAAATATAAGTTGCAACAGGCATATGAATTAGTTTAGATTGATTTGTATTAGGCAAATGAGTTCAAATAGATTGATTTGTAATTGCATTTTTTAGTCTTAGGAGCTTATTGAGATGACTTTGTGCTGGAAATGGCACCATGATCACTATAACTAGAGCTTATTATATATATATAGCTACAAATCACATCCTTTATATGCCTTTTTTTGTTGAATTTATGATCGGAAATATATGCTTGGACATAGTTACGTTGCATCTACACCCAATTAGTGTCTTTAGTAAATTTCTATAAATTACTTTCCAACTTTACAAATAAAGTAGCATAATCGAATGAAACATTATCCCTATTTATATAAAATTATAATTTGAAAAGCTTTCAATTCAATAGTTTTGCTCTTGGATCGGAACAATGACATTTAAAATGACAGAAGCTTAACTTAGGATGCCTATTTCACTCACAAGGATAAAGATTGCTTAATTTTAACTTTAGCTTCATTAATTCAAATATTGACAAACTATGAGTTGTATATTTAAGTTATTGGTAAGCTTATTAAGCTGATCATGCACAGAGAAAGCATTTGATTTGTATTTGCATTTGAGAATTACTATTATGTGTTGTTTATATTTGAAATCATCATTATGTGCTATAATGACTTACCTTGACAATCATTATGTGCTTTTGTTTATATTTGTACATAATTTGTTCAATCATTATGTTTTCTACCACAAGCGAAAATCAAACACAGCTAAAAGCTTGTGAAAAATACTGCAACAGTAGTAAGGTCTTACAAACTTCATGTACAAGAGAAAATTTGAATCGTAAGTTTTAAAAGTGCAAAAGATGTGAGACTTTTGAATGGGATAATGATAAGAAGAGCGGTGAATCTAATGACTTTGGAGAGATGAAAGATCGGGATATGAATGAGATTATAATTGACATCTTATTAGGAGAAGTCTGCAAGTTGGGGTATAAAATAAAATGCTTGTCTCTTAGATTTCAATTGTTTGAGAAAGAACTTCAACAAAGACAACGTGAAGATCAAAGGCAATTGACATAGAATGAACTACAAAAAAGAGAACCAAGTCTTATTGTAAAATATGTCCCATAATTAATTATAACTGTTTTAATATGTATTATATTTAAGTTGTATACTTAACTAATATATCGTTATCCTTTTTTTTTAGAAATATATCATGAATACTTCAGTAGATGCAAACAAATTTTCACGACATTAATGTTAATGTATTAGCTTCTCTTATTAATATATTAGCTTTTGTTATTTCATTAGTTGACTTTCATATTATACTTGAAATTAATGATAATTGGTGCATATTGAGTAAGAAGTTTGAGAGCAATGCCAAGAGAATGCGTTGTAACTGAGATCAACACATATACCCAGAAGCATTCCAATACCACACGACTAAAACTACAAATATGCCACTAATGGAAAAATATGCCATTATAGGAATAAGTCCATGTATCAAATTCACAAGCTCACAAGCTCACAACTCATAGCCAAAGGTTTGTATCATAATATGAATGAGAATATAACAGACATTTGCATTCTTCATTCTTAAAATACAAATACAATATTATTCTATGAAATCACTTTGAAACTCCCTATTAACTCTGTATTCATTATCTTATTGAAAGAGTGGTTGCTGAAAATGTCCATGTAGCTGGTGTTATGGTTGCTATTATAAAAAATAAATATCTTGTTATAATAAAGAAAATAAAGTAGATAAGATGAGCAAATACTAAAGTAGATAAGATAAGCAAATACAAAATTTATCACCACTTACCGTGCAAGAATTTTGTGTAGATGTTGGATAAACATTATCCCCAATTACATGATACAAGTTCATAAGATCCTAAAACAAACATATAATAATGGAACTTTAACGAAACGATAATAAAAAAATTATATACATAAAGTGCGAAAAAGCTTACATTAACAATAGTCCATAATTCCATGTGGGTACATATTCCTATCAACGGAATTTCCTTCAAGATTTTGAGGTGTTGGGATCACAGTTGGATCACAGTTGCCACTAGATCCATCTTGAAAAGTCAACAAAACTAACATTTGAACATCATTTATGAAATAGATTATTCTACTTTAATAAATTTTAAAATTAAGCTTTGCATTAGAACATGCTGAATTCATTTTAGATTTTGAAAATTTGTTGGACTTTTTTCTTTGACAAAGTGGATGACCTTTACAATGCTTAGCTACTGGATCACGTACTGTCTTAACATCATTTGTTGAAATTCCCACGACATTACTACAACTTCCTTGGCCTGTAGAAATAGTTGCTTCATTACCTCCGCACTAAATTATTTTCGGTAGATCTTTCCGTACATTCTCAATCCAATTCAAAACAAGATTACAACTTTCAACATTTGTTGTAGCCATATTTGTAATTTATGCAATACTAATAAAGATTTTCTCATATCGCTTTTGTTCATCTGTGCAACTATGTTGTTCATAACTTGTCTTCATCCTACTATGACATCTCCACACATCTTTTTCTCCATCTTCGTAGGTGTACTTTTCTGGAAGTACCTCTATGTCATTGTGTATTATAATTGTAATGTCATGTCTACAAAGAATTCATTTAAACTGGAACCTTGAACAACTACAATGAATTTCACCATTTTTTTTTCAAAATGTACTTTAAAAAAAGTTATTTTTTTTTACTGTCTCCAACTTTAACATTCTCTCTAACTATATATTCACAACCCATAGAATTGACAAATTCATAATATATCTTCCCAATCAACTCTTGTTGAAATTCTTGAAATTTCGAAATAGTGTACATATCTCAGATTTGCTTCTCAATCGCATAAAATGTCACACATGGCATTTGTTGGGAAACACATAAAGACTCATCTTTTTCCACTAAGTCAGACTTTTTTTAGGCTCTTTCTTAACTAGTATCTACTAAATGGGTGGTCAACAAACTTAATGGTTATTTGACTTATATATGTGTGTTGCTACAATAGATTCTAAGCAACACACATATATAAGTCAAATAACCATTAAGTTTGTTTAACACCCAACTATATCAAAGTTTAGTTTATAACAGGCGATAAAATAGTAACAACACACGTTTTTGCCATTAAATACATTGCTAGAGAAATATAAAAATAAGCAAATAAAAAGTAGAAATTGAGATACGCTAAATTCAAGCCGTCTTTCTCTTAGGTTTGTGCGATCTCTCATTCTTTTTCTCAAAAATCTCTTGTTGCAGCCCTCAACTCTCTCTTATTCTCTTCCTTTTCTTTTTATCTCAGTTGTTTTTTTTGTGACAACCCCCTTTTTGTTTTCACAAGTGCTCTTTTTATATCTTGAAATTAGGGCAACCAAACGCATGTGGCCGCGTGTCTCTTTTTTTGGCAACCTCGGATCGCATATTTTTTTGTGCCGTCTGTCACTATTTTGTTTGCTAATGATAGTGACAGTGCAGTAACAACTGCAGCATGCTTTATCGGTTAACATGTGAGTAGTCTTGTATGTGTTTGCTCTTGGCTTGCTGCAGCAATTAGTACCACATCTTCTCTGAGCAGACTTGTTTTAGTTTATCTGCAAACAAGTTCTTTGTCATTTCTACAGTCTGCTGCTGCAGCATCCATCATTACGCTTGAACTTTTTGGTCACCTACAATCATTCACATAGTCAGAGCCACAAAGTGATCTAAAACACAATCAATTTATTAAAATTAAACTTAAATAGATTCTCATACAAAATGTAACTAAAAATGTAATAAAAACACATCATTTACTCTTTAAGTAATGTTAGTTTAAATTTAGAAATGTCATGATAACTCTTGTTTTATAGAGTTGTCAAGTTGTATATCGTATATGTGTGTGCTGTATACGTGTGTGTTTTTCATTTCCTTTTTTTAAGCCAACTTGATCAAGTTGTTGGCTTGGATCAGGTTGGCAACATTTGATCTGATCGGATATTATGCTCAATCTGATCTAATTCGAACTCAATTTTTTTCGGATTGGATCAGGTCGAGTTGGATTAGATTGGTTATTTTGTCCACTCCTACCAAACATGACTTAAAAATGTGTACTATATTTTTATAGCTTTGCAATAGCTTTATGAAATAAACATTTTTCTTCTCGGTTGTAATTTCTTTCTTTTTTTATTTCAACACATTCGTCTTGTTAATACTAAGTAGTGCTTTGAAAGTGCTTGGTGTTGAGGAAGTGATAATAGAATTTGTTTGCATGCAGTCACATACTCCCTACCTCTACTAATAGAAGCACGCCACAGATTATGGTATGAGATTGCAGCACTAGTTCAGGCCTCATATGTTGATAACCTAGTTTTGTATGTATCTTTTTTTTTTAATAAATGGTTGTGGTTGTTTGGCTATCGTATATTAATAGTTATTATATGCGGTTTCTTTGTTTCATTGTTCAACACTCTTAGTTACTTCCAATTTAACTGTGATTCATATTTTATATCTTGGAACTCAAGTGCTTATGGTATTTGATGAACTGAGGAACAAATTAAAATTTCATTGTACGTTTGATACTGTTAATAAAAGCTTCAAGCTGCAGTTACGGACTTTAAAGTTTAGAGTTGAATAAGTTAGTTTAAAATTTAGAATTTGGCTTAAATTATTTAGGCTTCAATCTCTAAATCAAATAAAAATTTAATTCGCAATCAACTCTCGGCATATACCCAGGAATTTTTTATTTTTGTTGGTATTAAGAGCATTGTTTTTTTTTAAATCAATATTTAACCCCAAAAAAGGTCTTTAGCTTTTTTTTTAATACAAAATTTTCAAAAAATAAATTATACTAAAAAAATTAGATTTCTTGGATTAGAAAAGAAATAGTGCTATTTAATTTCCCTTCATGGCATTTTAGAGCATGGTTAAGTCGGAAATTTTTGGTAAAAAAAGCCAAGTCATGATATTTGCGATGGTTTTTTTTACTGTTTATGTCTCATTTGCACCTTTGCTTCAAAAAATTACCAAGGAGGTGGGGCAAATATCATGAGATAACCAGATAATTATAGGGTGTGTTTGGCACATTGTATTGTATTATATTGTATTGTATCAGTACTGTATTATAATAATGTTATTCAATATTTGGTGTTGCACTGTATTGTATTAATTTTTTTGTAATTAATTTAAATTATATATTATATTATAATCATATATTTAAATTGTATTAATATTTTATATTATTATTAATTTTAAATTAATATTATTCAAATTTAAATAATTATTAATTATATTAAATTATAAATTTACTAATAAAATGTAAAAATAATAAATATAATATTATATTATTGAATAATAAATTATAAGTTTATTAATTTATATCAATAATTATAATGTAAAAATAAATAATTAAAATTAAAATTACATAATATTATATTAAATTCAAAATTTATATTTATCTATAATAATAATAATAATAATAATAATAAGAAAATTTAGTTAAAAAAAAAAAAGAAGATGCAAGCTAATGCGGCAATTAGCTTGGGCCCATTAATGCAATGCTGCTGTAGCTATGTTAACTACTAAACATGAGTATGTATAAACTTAATATAACGAGGAGTTCTAATACCATAACCAAACATGCCCATAAGTTATAACCAGCATTCTTTACTTTTGGACGAAGGCCCAGTGGGCAAGATCCGGGGTTCAAAGCCCAAGCCCAATTCACTTGGGCGGGCAGCTTGCAACAAATAGTCAGGAAAAAGGGTTTGTAAGTGGTGTGAATGAAACGCCTTTTTTTTTTTTTTAATCTCCCTTTTTGTATAATTATATTTACAGATACATTATGAACTGAAATTTGTTGGAAGTCTGGGTAATTTTTAAAAATCTCCCCTGAGGTTTGGGCTTGTTGCAAGTAGATGACGAGAATTTATTTATTTGTAAAAAACCCTCTACCGTTAGTTAATTTTAATATTGACCGTTAGTTGACTGTGCAAAGACAATATTACCCTTAATAACGATTTATAGACGGAAATAACTAAAAAAAATTAAAATTGTTGGCTATTTTACCCTCTTTAAATTATTGATATTTTCTTAAAGTTCCTACAAGAAAGATAAATTAAAAAATTAAAAAATTCTCTTTAAATTATTAATATTTTCTTAAAGTTCCTATAAAAAGATAAAATTAAAAACTTGAAAATGAAATAGTTATAATCTTTACCTATGATATTGTAAATCTTTAGAATTGACAAGGATAAAATTGTCAAAAAATAGAGTTTGTGCTTTTCGCGCCAACAATTTTAATTTTTTTTTAGTTATTTCTGTCTATAAACTATTGTTAAGGGTAATATTGTCTTTGTACAGTCAACTAACGGTCAATGTTAAAGTTAACTGACGGTAGAGAGTTTTTTATAAATAAATAAATTCTCGCCATCTACTTGCAACAAGCTCAAACCTCAGGAGAGGTTTTTAAAAATTACCCTGTAAGTCTAGATGCCTACATTTGCAGTACACCCTAAAAATCTGCTGAGCAGTAGCTCATATATCTACTCGCACAAGGCCACAATTACTAGGCAACACGAAGCACCACTTCGGATTGACGCCAACAAACGAGCATATCCAGAAGCATGCTGTAAGATATACGTTCCAACAATAATCATCATCCGGTCCATTAGAAATGCCACTTCGATATTGTATAGAATATACATAATTCAACTCGTAATTCGACAATAATTGTCAACTTTTATCATGCTTTTTTTTTCCCCCGATACCCAAAAATTAGATGAATTGTATATATTAATTAACCAAGAAGGTGGACAAAATTTAAATTATTTTTTTAGTTCTACGTTTTTTTAGAATTCAAACTCGGGTACTCAAATTTAAAAAAAAAACTGCTTAAAAAGTAAAAATGCAAAATATACTATTTATTTACCGTACGAACAATTGTTTTAAAGCAAATTAAATAGACAGGGAGTGCCATGCCATTCGAAACCATACTCTCATGTCTCCCAATTACATCGGCATTTACAAATAACCATTAATTAAGGGAAGGAAGAAGAAGGCGGGCAAAACAAAAAAAGGTCGACGACGTTCCAACTGTACTTTCTCCGAGGCATGGTGCTTTTTGGCTCCATATTTACAGCAGTGTGCTACTGCTAAAAGTCTAGAAATTTCTTTTTATGTATTTTATAACATTGTTGGTAAAACTACGATGCAATTGGAAGTTTTAATTGAAGGGCAGCTGCTTTGTGCGACTCTTTAAAAAATAGTATACAAAATTATGTCTAAGTTATAACTAACAGCCCAAAACTACCACCAAAATGTGTCAAATTTTAAAGTATACTTAATTAGTCATTTTCTAAAAGATTTTTTAAATTAAAAAATATTTATATTATTTTAATTAAATTTTTTCTCAATTAAAATAATAATTTCATTCTTCAAGAATGAGATAATACTCAATTGAAAACTCTAAAACACTATCCAAATAATATTTTTGAAATAAGATTATCTTTTCCTCTTTAATATTAAGAGAGAGAAAGATAATATCATTTGAAAAATATTTTAGAACAATTTTTATTTGTATAACTTTTCAGATAATAAGTAGAATTTTATTTAAAGAGGTTTTTTTTTGTCTTAATCATGAGGTATCTTGGGGAGGGATCCAATTGTGGAAGGCACCTTTAAGCCCGTACCGCAACTCAAACTAGAAGTTTTCGCTCGAACTGAGAGGCACAAGTTCTCTCAACAAAGATGATTTTTCTGCGACTTGAAATGGAGAACAAACCCAATCAAGTCACTTAAGGGAACTCTATTTCTAGTGGACTTGTTTTTTTTAGTGATGCTTGTCATTACAAACGACAGAAAACTAAAGCTCATAAAAAGCAATGATTGGTGTGAAGCGGTCACAGGTCCGCGCAAGGCAATTAATCCCATGCATGTGATCATCATTTATACACGTAGATTAGAAAAGATAAATACAAAAAAGGCAATTACTGCAAGCTGTTGGGCATATAAATGTTGCAAAAGCACTTAAATTAGCGTTTGCATTTGCATGCAGCTGCATTTGTTGCTGCTGCCGCTTGTGACAAGAAGTTGCTTATGAGATGTCATTTGAGTGGTTAATTCCTTCGTTTCCATTTCCGTAGAGGATCTAGAAAGTTCATGCTTTTAAGCAAGAACTGCTTTTCCCCCTCCTTTACTTTGGACTGCAGAGCCACCTTTTTGCCTTTTTGTAGGGTCTAAAGATTCTGATATGTTACGATTTTGATGCATCTCAATGCCGTGTTCATTGCATAAGTTTCATCTCTATTTTTAGGGTTAATTTTGTCCTGCCCCCAACTGTTTTAACATTTTTCGTCACGCATCCATATATTTCGAAAATACTCACTTCACACCCAATTCTGTTAATTTGACCGTTATGTTTAACGGAGCTATTTGAAGTTTAAGTAAATGTCCGAAATACCCCTTATCTTGAATTAGAGAAAAATAAAATGAGATAAAATGTTAATTTAATAATTAATATTTACATTAAAAATTTTATTTAAAGGTAATTAATAATAATTTCATTAATTAAATTATCAAATAAATTTAATTTATCATCATCAAATAATATTTTGGATATGAATTTTTAAATTTGCCCTTTGACCGTTAGAATAAACGGTCAAATTAACGGAATTGGGTGTGGAGTGAGTATTTTCAAAACATATGGGTGCGTGGCGAAAAATGTTGAAACAGTTGGGTGCAGGACAAAATTAACCCCTATTTTTAAAATATTTTTTTCAAATCTTTGTTTCTTTCGTAATCTTTTATAGAGAATTTGAATTCTTTTGGATCTAATACCGATCTAAGCTACAATGATCTTTTAAAAAAACTGTGCACTTTATAATAATGTATGGTTAATATGTAATCATAGATACAACTTAGAATGTTGTAAAAAGATTAGTGTGTAAAAAAAAAAAAAATCATGCAAACACTAGAGTACTGAACCGAAATTCATATGGATATTATGTATTTGAGAGACGATAATGAAAAAAATTGATGGCCTAACTGAGAGCTAAAATGTCCAACAAAAAATCATGGTTGTAACCTATAATAGTCATTTTGTCATATTTCTCGTTTATAATTATAGTTATACAATGATCAATCATACACGAGATAATTGTAAGTCAACATATAATTACTTTGGGCACATAGGCGGGCAATTATTTCTTTTTGAAGTATACAATAAATCTTCATTGTGTTAATCGTATGTGTGTGTGTTTACACATATGTGTACATAAACATTTTCAACAACTATTTACAAACCCTAAAGGAAAAAAAAGAAGAAATAAATAAAGAAAGAAAATTGTGTGTATCACAATCTCAGTAAATGCATATTCAAACCATAAATGGTATCCAGTGAGTTAAGCAGTGGCATCACCGGTCACATCATATTTCTATAAATTGTTTGTTGGACAACCCATGTCCAACTCTTTGGACATGGCACTGTCACTGCGTTGTTATCGACACATTATCATAAGATTCTATTTAATTTTAATTTCACTATTTTGCGCAACCTGCTTCTTCCATAAAGGCCAAAATCAGGCACTATATGTGTTCACATTATTAATTGTCGCCGCCCCAGTAGAGTTATTTTGGAAAGCATAACATTATTCAATTGCCAACCCTCGAGACTTTTTTACAAGGGAACAAAAAGAGTGAAAAAAAATAATAATATTTTAAAATTAAAAAGTTAATAGAAATATGACAGATATTATTAAAAAAATATATTCTTATTTCACTATTGAGGTGGATAATTTAAGTCCCTCTCAATGTATTCTGGCAGTTACTTTTTCTCTGCATTTATAAGATAATTTTGAACTGAATTTCATTTGTATCAAACAGATGGAAGAAGGTCTGGATAGATTTCTACCGTACTGAATTAACAAAATATCTCGGTTCTCGAAAATAAAATAATAAAAAATTATTGCTCTAAGCTTCTTTGCGCGGGTGGGGTCAACAAAGCCAGCAATTCTTCACCAGCCCCATGAAATTCACGAACCTTTAACACAAAACCCGCCAATGAGAGGCTACATGGGGTGTTGGTGTGTCCGCCCAAGTGTTAATTGGTTAAAAAAAGGCACAATAAAATGTGCGTGAATGAATCATTAAAAGTGCCAAACCTCTTGGTTTTGAGTTTGACATGGCAACCAACTTTTGTTGACTGTTTCTTTCCCCACACTCATTTGAAGATTCTGCTGACACGTATTCAAATTTTAGACCTGTGCTTTTCCAGGAATCCCATTTCCTACGACTCTAAAAGTCCCTTTAATTAATTCCAGGAAATTACCCGCCTCATTAATCAGTTACTCCTCAATTAGTCTTTTCAGTCAACAGTATCAAACAAAACTATAATCCCCCCCCCCCTCCCTTTCTTAGTCACAGGATTAGATCGGACGGTTTAGATCAGATCATCAGATCCATATTGCCAAGCCATGCAGTGACAAATCTAAGCAAAAACTAGATAA
Source organism: Citrus x clementina (assembly GCF_000493195.1). Classification (NCBI taxonomy): domain Eukaryota; kingdom Viridiplantae; phylum Streptophyta; class Magnoliopsida; order Sapindales; family Rutaceae; genus Citrus; species Citrus x clementina. Next base: position 5,397,135 of record NW_006263303.1, on the reverse strand, counting down.
ACTAAATGGATCACCATCATCCCCCACACCCACCATCACTTCGCGTGTCATACACGCACCAATCCTAGAACGGGACATTGCTTCATGCACTTTTTCCCCGCTCCGCTGAACCAACCCTGATTTTACATTAGCACCGATCGCTGTCAACGCGCCGTACCTGAGCGTGTGCTTTACCTCCCACAATTCGCTTAACTTGGAAACGTGAACGACTCGCAGAAGCTTTTCTCTCTCAGAAAAAAAAGGGAAAAAAAAAAAAAACAAACTAATAACAACGGCGAAGTTTCTCTCTCTGTCTTTGGATTCGTGACTTCTCTAAAGCAAAATTCTTTGGGTTTTGTCTCGTTAAAACCCTAGATTCCTCCCCATTGTTTACAGGTACATGAATTTTCTTTGATTTGTTTTCGTTTTTTTTTTATAGTTTTTGAATTTTATCTGTAAATAAAAATCATGCCTTTTTTAAAAATTCTTTCTACGCGTTCAGATCCGTTCTTGTTTCTGTTTCCATCTCTGTTCGTTTTTGTTTCTAAATTTACGTTACTTTTCGTGCTTTAGTTTTGGAAATTTATTTGCTTTTTGACATTTGATTTTGATTTCTTGTAACGCTTTTTATTTATTTACTGTTAAATTCGCACAATGTATGAACATTAGCCTGTGAAATAGTATTAGCAATGCTGCATCATGTAGCTTTTGAATCTGTTTTGTCGAGTTTTGAATATGTAAATTGGGGATTTTTTTTGTTTCTTTTTTATGTTTCGATGGGATTCTAAAACGGGATTGGAGTTTTTTTCTTTTTCAATTTTTAATTTAGTTGGCTGTGTTTCTGTTGCATGAAATTATATGATAGATAGGAAAAGTAGTTTTATTTTTTTTTGATGGAGTTATATTCTTATTGAAGCATTTTTTTTTTTTTAAATGAAGCTTCGAATTGTCAAGTTTACAGCTCTACAGTATAATCTGATGTGCTTGCTCTCTTGTTCTGTTTCAAACACGAGCTGCATTGCGGCTGAGGTAAAAGAAAAAGAATAAAATAGGAGAGTAGAGAATGAAAATTTACCATGGTCGCAAATGAGAAAACAGTTAAAACCTTTATTTATTTTAAACTTTTTTGGTAAAGTGGTTGAGAAGTAATGGAATTTTAATCTCCTATGTTTTCATTTAAAGAAGATAAAAATTAGCTCAACTATATTGGAATTGCTTGGATGGAGTATACATTATTGGTGTATTATTACAGTTGATTTAATTATTTATGTTTTAAAACTTTTTTCCATATTGTATCTTCTCTGTAATTTATGAGTGTGCCAAGGCTTGAATACTCATTCACCCTTACAGGGAGGCTTGCTAACAAACTACATTGAAGCTTTAGGCAATGGATTTGGAAGATAAATTCCTTGCTAGAGGTATGCTATTCATATTTCCAGTGTTTTCTACTTTCATAGCCATTGATTTTTGTTTTATTTTGCGAACATGTTTATGGCATATGCCGCATGGTAATATATTAAGTTAAGGCTCTAAGGCTGTCTTCAATGAGCCTGTTACCAAGTTGGTCCATGTCATCATATAAAATGAAAATAATAACCTCATATACAAAAATGAAAGCTGGAAAATGAAATAGTGATATGTTTTGTAAAACTCTAATTTGTAGGTTTTCCATACCCCACATTTTAAGGAACTTCTTCTATGGCTCTTAAGCGAAGAATGAGCTAAAAGTGGCTTAATCCATATAGTAACTATCCAGAGAGAGAAATAAGAGAATGGCATGTTGCATTGTTACTGGGCTGTTCGTTTGTGAGTAGTGACTGGTTACTGATGGAAACATGCATTTTTGGTATGTGGCTGTAAGTAATGATGTAATTATGCTGTGATTATCACAAAAGATGACTTCATACTGCATTTTTCTTTTCCCATTTCACGCTAGGGGTGGGCACGGTTCGGTTTGGTTTGGTTCGGTTCGAAATTAAGTAGAACCGATTTAAATCGGTTATTTTATAAAAGGAACCGAATAAGAACCGAACTCAAACGGTTCTTTTCGGTTCGGTTTTTTCGGTTCTGGGCCTATTGGGCTTATTTTGAATTTTTAAATTTTTAGCCCATTGGGCCTCATGAATGTAATAATTTTTTTCAACAATTAATTTATCCTAATTTTATTACAAATATTAACAATAAATACAAAGTATTCAAAACACATTTTATCACTAATATCTTACTAACTATTAATAAGATACTCCCAAAATATGAAATATTAAAATTTCAAAATACATAACCAAACTCCAATACTCCATCTATATAAACATAATCATAATGTTATAAAGAGAAATAAAAATAACAACAATTACAACTTACAACACAAAATAAAAAAAAAATTGCAAACAAATGCCAACAACATTCTCCCATCTTCATCAATATCAACATCAACTTTAGGCATTTTCCAACTCAATATTTGGATCTATAAAAAAAATTTAAACAATAAATAATTAAATAAACAATCTATATAAATAAGATGCTAGTTTAAAAAAAGAAAAGAAAACTTACTGGTAAGCAACATCAATCAACTGTCATTTACTCCAACCCAATATTTGCAAGTTTATGTTAGTTATCTTACACAATCAGTTAAAAATTAACACATGTTTGATTTGAATAAAATTAAAAAATAATTCGGTTTTTCGGTTCAGCTAAGTGAACCGAATACCGAACCGACATTTCGGTTTTTTTTACAAACAGTATTTTTGGTTTTTTTTAAAAATAAAAACCGAACCGAATTAGAAAAAACCGTCGGTTCGGTTCGGTTTTTTTAAGACTACGGTTTTTTTGCCCACCCCTATTTCACGCTATCTTACTCATGTCTAAGGCATTAACTCTTTTTTTTAATCATTAATTAAACACATACGCACAGTACATGAAACTTGAACCCAAAGTCCTGATAAGGCTACCCACTAACCAGTAGAGCCAAGCCTTGGTCTCATCTATTGTGTTAACTCTTGATTGTTTTAAATCATCAAAAATTTCTTGACATCTATAGAAGCTGCACTTGCAATTTCAACATTCGCTTCACCGGAACATGCATTTGCAGTTCCCTTAATATTCATAATGCACAACAAGCAAGTCCCTTTTTTTGGGTGGGGAAGGGGGGTGTTTGTGTGTGTGATGAAAATCAAATAATGGATCTGTATTAACACTTACAAGTTATTATTCAAATTTGTAAAGCTTAGTGGAAGTTTGTGCCAAAAATTAATATTATGTTGTCCAACATAAAGTTTGATCAGGAAAATGGACGTGTGCTTACTAATTTGGACAAGACATTGTTTGCTTTGTTTTTGGCCAATATGGAACATGATAGCATTGTTGATAAGGGTATGGTATGATTACGAAATTAAAATTCATTTGTGACTTTCATTTAGGAGTCTATCTTTGTATCTGCACATCATTTTTTGTTAGAGAATTTTCTTTTTTTATAAACTAATTAATTTCATGGCTTACTATATACACCATCTCAAGGGTAACGTAGGCCAATAGTTGCAACTCCAAGCTAGAATAGAAAATAAAGAACCTAAAATATGATGGCTGATGGCTAATATTTAATAGTGAAAGCCAAATCATAATTATGACTTCTATATTTTCTTGCTATTTCTTATTATATTTTATCGTAGTTTCCTTCTGTGAGCATTTTCTAATTTTTGACGTGATAAAATAAATTATATGTTCTTAGTTATTTATGGTTTGCTTTAAATACCTTTGTTACACAGTCGACGCCTTCGCAGGCTGTTAACTTTGAGAGGAAACCCAAAATAAAATATGCCCAATTTTATGATACAAACTTTTCAAAGAGGAGGAATTCTCCTTCCTCTGGCCACCCTTATGCACTTTTATATTTAAGAAAGGTAGCTATATACTTTAGGTAAATTAAGTTAAAAAAATAACAAAATATTATACAAACTAGATCATTAAATCTCTTAGTTTGATGACGTATGGTGTGGAATGTCTGACTTTTCTATGTATAAAGCCCCTATGGAAGAGTGTCAAATAAAGAACAGAGAGTTGGCCAGGCAAGCATAATAAGTTGGGCATTTGTCAATCATCTGTCATCTTAAAGCGGTTGTATGTTGAACGATGCCCCCAGCTTTAGATGCATACAAAATCTCTGCAGATATGATACTTAGTTATCAAATATACATACAGAAGGGACGTCATTATTCATAAAGCTGATGTCATTGCAACTAGGCTGGCAACAGATCGGTTTTTTAATACAGTTTGTAGCTGATTATTATGAGCAGCTTCCAATTTTCAATATAATTACGAGTCTTTCATCCAAATCTGGTAGGCCCATAAACTAGTGAATTAAAATTGGATCCTAGACTATGTGGTGCAGTAAATACTTGAACCAATTAAATTTTATTTGAAAATATAAAAACCTAATAGTCCTGAAATACCATGCCTGTGCTGCTCGCCGCTGAGGAGTGAGGACTACAACCCACTTGTGGATGCTGCTGCAGTTCCTCCCGTTTGGTTCATTTTCCTTTTCCTATTATTTTCAGTTCAAGGACCTTCTTCCTAATCTCTTCCCAATTTAAATTCATTTGTTATGTGGTTCGTCATATAGATCTGTGATTTCTATGTGATGCTGCTTTCATAGATACATTTTTACATGCAAGGATTTCTTTTTCCTTTTTTCTTCTCTAAGCGAAAGGGTTTCAAGAATATTTCTTTCTTATATGATGTGAATTTGTTTACATGATCAACTTCTTTATTAATTTTTTGTAGGCGATAATTTATTGGGATTGGTTATTTTCTGATACCTTGTTATGTTTTAAAATCAAGTTTAGTTGGTATTAGTTTCGTAGATTATCAAAATGGGTATTATTTACTTATACATTATTTTTTGTTGTACATTTCACTATATGAACTGATTTGAGTTAAATTAACTAATTATATTATAAAAATTCTTTTTGAACTTTATATGAAGGAATTGGCCTAAAAAAATGAAGGAATAGGCAGCAATTCTTTCCAGCATAAGCCTAGTTGATTCAATTTTCTGTTCTTATTAGCTTTTGATTTGACTCAGTTTTCAACATTGTCGAATATGTCAAAATCAATCTTTCTTGCATAGCATTTATGTTTCTTACTATAGCATACTTTGCTCATTGATATTGATATTGTTGTTTCTTCCTCTTTGCTCAAATTTGTCTTGCAACATTAGCTTATCATTTTTTCTTTAAGAACCCAATGGCATGCAGCAACTCAATGCAATGTTGCTTCATCACGTAACTGCAGTGTCTTTATCCTATTACATCACTTTGAAATTTGGTATTAGACAGTGACTTGAGACAACGGGGAAATCTAGTGTCATGAGTTTGTCCGGGCTTTTTCATGTGATTGTACGTCTGTTCACCATGTGATGAGAATGATTGGTAATAAGCTTTGTTGTCCTTCTATGTTCGACATTTAGCTTGTATAAAGGAGAAGAAATATGGCCAACATTTATCTTGTTTGATTAAAATAATTGGGAAGGTAGGCTTGAAAATGAGTTTAGGCTGTTGGTGATCCAAGCAGATTCCAGAATGAACCCAATTAGATAGTTGATATTTGCAAATGCCAATGCCACTGTGAATGGGTTTGTTAAAGTTCAATGCCATATTAGATAGTGGATATTGTGCAAACTAAGTCTTACACTTGTATTAGGTTGGATTATCCAATTTGTATGTGTTTGCTGTAGACTTGAAAGTGACCTTTTTACCTATTTCGGCAAAGAGTTGCTCATGTTTTTGTATTGGTTTTTGGTCCAGTTTCTGGTGTTCAAAGCCTTTCTTCCAGTGTGCAGAGCACCCCAGAGAAACTTGGGCACTCAGATGATGCTTCAAGAAGTCCAGAACTCCTCCAGGAGTTTCTGAAATCCGGTCCAAAGAAGGAACTTCTCCGAAGTTGCTTTGATAAGGACAAGAAAAACTCAGCTTCTTCAAAAAGCAAAATGACAGAACTTCCAAAGGCTAATAGCAAGACAATTAAGAAGCAGGATTCGAAAAGAGTTTCTTCTAGCCCCAATAATCAGCCTTCTAGGAAGCAACAGCGGAAGGGAGAAAACCCCATGCGACTCCCTCCTGCTTCTGAGCAGTCTTCAGATTTTGGATCTTCAAATTCTTGGATCTGTAAAAATTCTGCCTGTAGGGCTGTTCTGTCCAGTGATGACACTTTTTGCAAGAGGTGTTCTTGTTGCATCTGTCACTTATTTGATGACAATAAAGACCCTAGCCTTTGGTTGGTTTGTACATCTGATTCTGGTGAGGAGGACTCTTGTGGGTTATCTTGTCATATTGAGTGTGCTCTTCAACGCCAGAAGGTTGGGGTTGTTGATCTTGGGCAATTGATGCAGCTGGATGGCAGTTATTGTTGTGCTTCTTGTGGTAAAGTTTCTGGGATACTTGGGTAAGTAATTATTGCACCTACATATCTTTGGATTCTGATTTTGTTGCCCAGGAATGATTCAAGATCCATTTCGGTGCCTTATAAATCATGATAACATTGGAGTGATGTGATTGATAACTTAGAATTAGTTTTCTTCACAAAACATGCTGTTTGTTCTATTGTATAAAGTTATTCCATTACATATTTGAGGCAAAGCCATTCTACTGATTTGATTGGCATGAAAAAATCATTTGCATTATCAAACACTGCTGCATCGCAATTTAGATGTAGGGTGAGTGAACTAAATTGTTGTTGAGTATGGAGAGTTCTTGTTTGTCCTGTTATGAGATTGAACCAAAACATGAAGAAAAATGAGATCTGTGCACTGCTCTTTGTTTTCCTGTAATAGGATTTTCCACCCTTGGACTGATGGGAATGTTGTGGTCTGATTTGATTGTTACTGGCAGATGTTGGAAGAAGCAGCTAATTGTAGCTAAAGATGCCCGTCGTGTTGATGTACTCTGCTATAGGATTTACTTAAGCTATAGGCTCCTAGATGGGACTTCACGATTCAAAGAATTGCATGATATCATAAAAGATGCAAAGTCCAAACTAGAAACAGAAGTGGGTCCAGTGAATGGAGTGTCTGCAAAGATGGCGCGTGGGATTGTCAGCAGACTCTCTGTTGCTGGTGATGTGCTGAAACTTTGTTTGCTTGCCATCGAGAAAGCTGATGAATGGCTAGCAACTGTCTCTAATGTGAATCCAAAATGCAGAGGTAGCACCCATAATAACTCTTTTTCACCTGATTTGTAAATGATAGATATGAAATTTATTTTAATCAATAATTAAATTTTACTCTTTCCTTGGCAGAGGATTCACTTCCTGCTGCTTGCAGGTTCCTATTTGAAGAAGTGACATCTTCCTCCGTTGTAATTATTTTAATTGAATTGTCTACCGTATCAGCTAACGACATTAAGGGGTATAAGCTGTGGTATTGCAAGAGTAGAGAAGAGATGCACACAAAAGAGCCTATTTGTGTCTTTCCGAGGGCTCAGAGAAGGATTTTGATATCAAATTTGCAGCCATGCACGGAGTACAGTTTTCGGATTGTTTCTTATACAGAGGCAGGTGATTTTGGTCACTCTGAGGCTAAGTGTTTCACCAAGAGTGTGGAGATAATTCACAGGAATCCTAATTCTACGGTGGCCTTGAATCGTAAGAAATCAAATACACATGTTGAGGGTGGTTCTTTTGCTGAAAGGGAATCCAGAAGTATGATGGGGTCGAATTCTTCTGGATTCAAGGTTCGAGACCTTGGAAAGTTTTTGCGACTGGCTTGGGCTCAACAAGAAGGCTGTCTTGAAGGGTTTTGCAGTGCTGATTTAGAAAAGTGCTGTGGAGGTGAAGCAAAGAAAATGGTCAAGCCTGAAAATGCAGAAGAAGAAAGGTTGCCATCTGTTTCTCGTGGACTGGACTTAAATGTTGTATCTGTTCCCGACTTGAATGAAGAACTAACCCCACCATTTGAGTCCTCAAGAGATGAAGATAATGGATGCACTTTTGAACAGGCTGTTGAGGCAGATGATGATGCTGCTTCCCATGACATAGAGAAGAACCGTTTAGCAAGATCACATGGTAGTGGTGACTCCCAAACCTGGAACCATGGGCCAGCTGGAGAAGTGCCTGCTGTTGATTCCCGTGCAGATTTATGCGGGAAAAGAAGAGCACATCCAAACGAAGAGCCACATGAATGTGATAGCACTTTGATTAATGATGGTTCACCATTCCACATTTCAAATGGTTCTTCAGGTAGCCTAGATGAGAATTTTGAGTATTGTGTGAAGATAATTCGGTGGCTAGAATGTGAGGGCCACATTAACCAGGATTTTAGATTGAAATTGCTGACATGGTTTAGCTTAAGATCGACTGAGCAGGAACGTAGGGTGGTGAATACTTTTATTCAAACACTGATTGATGATCCAAGTAGCTTAGCAGGACAATTGGTTGACTCATTTTCAGATATTGTATCAAACAAGAGGGCACGGAATGGATTCTGTAGTAAGCTGTGGCATTAGATTAGGGCAGGGAAAGCAATTCTAAGGATACAGGGTTGCTATTTGCTTCATGATTTATGATTATTCTTTCCTTTCAAAAAGAGGATTACCTCTGATTGTTTCACTCTTCTTTGTACAAGCATTTTTTCACATTGACTGATCTATAAAGAGATCAGTTGGAGCATGTGCCTTTTGAAAAGAGAATTTAGTATTTGTGCCATTTATTTGAGATAGGAATCTTTAAAAACTATACAAATTTTAATTTAATTCTAATAATTAATTTAAAATCTGTGCAATGCATCAAAATCATATTTAAATATGGAAACTTATATTATATTTTAAATTTTGAAAATTATCATTATATATATAAATCAATATGAAATAAAACTTGGGTATTAAAAAAAAAAGTAAATACGGGCGTTTTTTTAACATAAATTACATAATACAGATTGAACTGTTTGAATAATGACGTGCAAATAAAGGCAACTCATCAAAACGCGCCGTTTTGGTTTAAAAGGATTGGAAATTTTAGCTGGTATGATCTCACTGGAATATTGAAACCTGAGGTTCACATAGTTCTTGCAATCCATCATCAACGTTCCACTTCCCAGCTCCCAGTTCTTGCAACACCACTTCTCACTCTCTCTCTCTCTCTCTCTCTATCTATCTATCTTAAAATGCAACTGCTTCATGCTCCATGTTGGCCTCATCTCCCTTTTCAAGGCTGTAAATCACCATCAATACTTGGTAATTTCCTACGCTTTCTTTCTTTTGTTTCTTTGTTGCTAATTTAATACTCTCTCACTGTATTAATTTTTCCCCCTTTGAAATTCGGTTCCTCTATAGCTTTAGTTCCACCGGACAGATTTCTTCAGTTATCAGCTATCAACTTCTCTTTGCACCCCTCAAAGTTGGAAAAGTCCATTTGGGTATCACATAGACCGTCCATTTTTGGCTGTGGCTCAACTAATGCTACTTCTGTTGAAGGTAGTCTTTTTCCTTATCCAAGACAAACCATAAAGCTCTTTACTTTGTTTTGATAAGTTCCATATCCGTGTAAAAATATTACGTTGTTCGCTGAATTAAAGGGTATGCTTGAGACTGAAGTGATGTGCTGTGCTATGAATTGGAATCACTAGCAGACTAGCATTCAAGTATAAGTGGGTACCCAGTTGGTACACATTATGTGCCAATCGGAAGTGTGAGTGTTTACTTAACACTTTACCTACTAACATACCCCAAGTAAGATATGCCGCTTTGATGTAGGACGCATAGGGTTATTTTAAATTTAGAAATTCTTATTAAAGTCAATATTATTTTTGATTTCATATGACTGTTATCTGATAAGTTTGATACCTTTATCTTCTTTCTCTTTTTCTAAGAAACTGATTCATGTTAGAGCTTAAAACTACTGTTTGGGCTGTTAGCTACCGGCTTAAGGTTTTTAGGTCAAGCTGTAACTTAACCATGATAACCAAAGCTAGATTCCTAGCCAGATTGTGTTGGTCTCAGTGCTGGACTGGTGGACTTTTTGTCTGAGATGGAGGTTGACAGTTCCACATTAGCTAGTAAATGGAAAATCCACAGGATAGATGATTCCAACTAATATGCTAGTCTTTTGGATTTGACAAATAGACCCAAGGGCCCAATAAGAGTATCAAGTTCTAGCACCCAATAAGAGTATTAATCTCTAACGTGCTAAACTTTGAAAAGGCTAATACGTTGCATTCTAGTCGTGTGATGATGAATTTATGCTTCTTGTAATGTTGACGTCATCATTTCTATTCTTTCTATTAGCAATTTGCTTCTTCTGACTTTTATCATTTTCATTTTCTACACGTTTCCTTTTCCTCCTTATCTTTAGCTGGTGTTTCTGCAGTATCTACTGGAACAGCTGAGAATGATGTACTGAAAGCCTTGTCGCAAATTATTGATCCAGACTTTGGAACAGATATTGTCTCATGTGGTTTTGTGAAAGATATGCAAATCAACGAAGCTCTGGGAGAGGTCATTTAGAGCATAAGTGTGAGTTTTAATAACATACATTTCAAGGATAGTATCCTTACTTCAACATTTTTACTCTGAATGTCAGGTTTCCTTTCGGTTAGAGCTCACAACTCCAGCATGTCCAATCAAGGACATGGTAAATGACACAATCATCATTGTTTTGATCAAGAAGTGACGTGTGTTTGGAATGGTAGACTATTTGTTTCATGAATTTGCTGAAGATTATTTAGCTTTTTAAAAAAAAAAAAACTTGGGGATTATTATAAAATGCAAATTGCATTTAACTTTCTTTTTTCCTCATCCTTCTTGTGGAAAAATTTTCTTGGCTGTATCTACAAATTTTTATGGGTATAACTTGATTGTGTTTTAGCTTAGATTGATTAAGTTGACAGTATGAGCCCCTTATGATATAAAGAGTGTAATAAGTTATGATTGCATGTCAGTTTGAGCAAAGGGCAAATGAGGTGGTGCTTGCAATTCCTTGGGTCAACAAAGTTAATGTGACTATGTCAGCACAACCAGCCAGACCTATTTTTGCAGAGCAACTTCCAGAAGGTTTACAGAAAATTTCAAATATTGTGGCTGTTTCAAGTTGCAAGGTAGACATGCCTGCTTACCGTTCTTATTTCTTTCCTCAATATGTGCATTAACATGTTGGACAGGGTGGCTATCCACTAGTTAATTGTGTGGAGCCAATTTTATCTATGCATTATTGCTTTCTAGCTTATTTGATTATCTTCAAAGAATTATTGTTTATCCCTGGGATTTTATTGGAAAAGAACTCCCAAGTTTCTCATGGCCTTTAACTGTGAAGGCAAAGTTGACAAGTTTCTATTATTTTTGTGATTTATTTTACCTTTTTACCACGAGACTTTTTACTTATTAGAAATGTTTCAGATGAAATACAGCATTAGCGTGTTTATATAATGGCCCTGTAGTTTTCTATGAGAATACGTAATTTAACTTACTGTTGCAATATCGCATTTCCTGCATTTCCATGAATATACTTAATGAAATTGTGCAGGGAGGTGTAGGGAAATCCACAGTAGCTGTAAATCTTGCTTACACTTTAGCAGGTATGGGTGCAAGGGTTGGTATCTTTGATGCTGATGTCTATGGTCCGAGTTTACCAACAATGGTCTCTCCAGAAAATCGACTGCTAGAGATGGTAGACCTTGAAAATTCTAACATATTTGTAGATGTGGTATAGCGAAGTGATCAATTGTGACAATATGAAAACTTGTTGCAGAATCCAGAGAAGAGAACAATTATTCCAACTGAATACCTGGGAGTCAAGTTGGTGTCTTTTGGATTTTCCGGGCAAGGTCGTGCAATAATGCGAGGTCCAATGGTTTCTGGGGTCATCAACCAACTTCTGACAACAACTGAGTGGTATGTGTTTCTATTAATACTTAAACATGAACTAGTTTGGATCTTTGTAAGAGTTACAGTTCTGGAGTAAATCTTTCTTTTTTTTTTCCCCTCTTACGCATTGTGTATGCATCTCCGTGATAAAAAACAAATGGTTAACTTCAAGTGCTGCTCATGAATTCTATGGCTAAATAATATATCCTGGATATGCAGGGGAGAGCTGGACTACCTTGTTATTGACATGCCTCCTGGAACTGGTGACATCCAACTTACTTTATGTCAGGTTCTGGTTTTTCTTGCACTCGTTATGAATATATATCTGTGTTCCAATCCAGGATTTTAAAGTGTGGGAAAGTCCAGGAAAACGTATAAACCGTGCGGTTTATGCGCTTTAAGTTTTAGGCCTCTTAAATCCCATGGTTTTAAAGGTTTGCTCAACTTTCCGCACTTTAAAATCCTGGACCAGAAAACTATTATATATATCTGATAGTGTAGTTCGAATTCTTAAATTTTCCTTGGTCGGTGTCTGTCAATTAGTATTTTTGTGCTTCTGATAAGCATGTTTGCATAGGTTATTTATTTTTCACATTGCTTTTTGCACAGGTTCTTGTTTAAATAGTTTTTTAAATTTTTACTTGTAGATTTTGAGGTATATATAATGGAAATTTCAGGTTGTTCCATTAACAGCTGCTGTTATTGTGACCACCCCTCAAAAGCTTGCATTCATTGATGTTGCGAAAGGAGTTCGCATGTTTTCAAAGCTTAAGGTGTGATATTCTACTATGTGATCATCTGTTCGATTCAACATTAATATTACATATCAAATCTATAAGAATAAATGCCATCTATTCATTCATATAGGTACCTTGTATAGCTGTAGTTGAGAACATGTGCCACTTTGATGCTGATGGGAAACGCTATTATCCATTTGGCAGAGGTTCTGGTTCTCAGGTATGCACGTTATCCAACTGTTAGTTTTCTTGATTTGAAAAAAAAAAAGGAAATATTTTATTGATGGCAATTCAGGTGTTGTCGCTACTATCTGTTTACTTTGAAAATTCGGCCCATACGTTTGCAGGTTGTCCAACAGTTTGGAATTCCTCATCTCTTTGATCTTCCCATCAGACCAACTGTGAGTTATATGATATAAGTTTGCTTATAAAAGCTATTACTTTGAGACGTATCTGGGTGATTAAGCTACTCTGCTATGACTTGTTCTGAATTATTCGTCAAAATTATTTGTCTGTTCTTTTGTTTTCTTTTTTTTCCCCCTTCTAATCTTCATGGTGTGCAATTTGCAACTTTTGTATGAATCAAGTACCCATTGGTCAAGGATGTAAACTTGACTTCATTCTTCTCCCAAAGAACTCTTTTTTAGCAATGGAAGAGTTTCTCCTGTGCAGTATTCATCTATTTCTTTCGGCAATTCATTTAAAGTATTGTCTCAGATTCACATGGAATCCTTTTATGCAAATCAAGTAAATTGGCTTGGCATTCTAAACAAATATTAATCATGCATGTCTATCTTTTCTTAAGCACTGCTGCCCTTGTAATTTTATGAATCAATAATACTTTGAAAATTATATTGTGGTGGGAAAGCATTGCCACTTTTAAAGTTCTTGTATCATTTACTTTGGCAGTTATCTGCTTCTGGAGATAGTGGAATGCCTGAAGTCGCGGCTGATCCCTGCGGTGAAGTTGCCAATACCTTTCAGGATCTTGGAGTATGTGTTGTACAGCAGTGCGCGAAGATTCGCCAACAAGGTATGTATCTCCTGTCCACATGTAGTCTCGTGAACTTGTTAAACCATAATCTAGTGAGGTACTTGAAATAAACCTGCCTCTATTTATGCACATCTTACCAATAATTTTAAATTTCAAATTTGGAATTACATCTGGACCTGCAATGCAGCACCGTTACTACAAAGAATTTTCATCAATTCTCCAAAATTCGTAATCATGTGCAAGAATATAAGCTTTGAAATTGAGATAGAATGTTTAGATTTTGTGGATTATGATGCAAAACCTTCAACCTACTTTTGAGGAAATAATTTTGTTTCTATTCTCTTTTTCATTCTAGTATCAACTGCTGTCATCTATGATAAATCAATCAAAGCAATCAAAGTTAAGGTACCACAATCAGATGAAGAATTCTTTCTGCATCCTGCAACTGTGAGAAGGAATGACCGTTCTGCCCAAAGTGTGGTATGTGGGGATTTTTTTTTTTTTAAAAAAAAAACAGTTTGGTTACATATATGTAGAGATGTAATATATTGGCATCTGAAACCTAGGCCCTAAGCGATAAATTTGATACTACCTAAACTTAATTGTGGCCTGGGACTTGCAGACAAGCACAATGTGTTTTCCAAGAATGTTATAGATAGCATAAGCTATGCGTTCTCTTTTCTTGGAAATGGTAGAGAACCTACAGATTTCTCACTTGGGTATAAAACATACACTCTTCCATATGGTGCTTTTCTTTGTTGACATTTATTTCCTAGGCTTTAATTTCTTCAGATAACTTGGAAAATGATCACGAACGAGTTGTAAGCAATCCTGATATCACACACCCTGAATAAATTTGAGAGATAAGGTTGAAGTTGAAAACTTGTAATTGAAAACTTCTAAGAGAAAGTAATGAACTATTGATGGATTAGGTAGCAAACAAAATGATATTTTATTGGAAGAAAGAATTTAATATAGTGATTGTTGTCATAAGCTTTGATTCTCCCCAAGTTTGGATATTATTTTTCTCCAACATGTGCTTGACTTTTTCACATACCCCTCCCTTCTCTTTGGTCTGGATTCACTACAGGATGAATGGACAGGTGACCAAAAGCTTCAGTACACTGATGTTCCAGAAGATATTGAACCCGAAGAAATTCGGCCTATGGGAAACTATGCCGTGTCAATTACATGGCCGGATGGATTTAGCCAGGTGGTTTGTCTTATTTTGTTTCATAGCAAAAGTTAAGAAATTTCTATGATGCATAGGTATGGCATCTTTACTGTTCAAAGAGTGGGATTTCTGAAAGGAACTACAGTTATGCAAGGACAGTGGTGAAGTTTCATTTATGAAATTGAAAACCTCCCTTTGACCAAATGCATTACATAGTGATGCTATGGGAACTCTATGCCTGTGGGCAGAGGGTTCTAGATCGCTGACCATCATGTAATGCTTTTATTGCCAGTCGTAATGGGCAATTACTAATATAAAATTCAAATACTGTTATACAATTACGGCCAACCAAACAGTTGCACTGGCTAATATGGAAATATGCCTTATTGCATTTGGCTCAACACTGAGCAAGTGAATATTAGGTGAAGTTGACTCTGTTATCAACTTTAAAATTGGCCTGATGGCGGGGAATTAGCTTTAAAATAGTGACTTAAAGTAATTTCTTGAAGTTTGCATTTTTTTTTTAACATTACAAATTCAGATTCTATATATATATATATATTTTACTTAAATATTTAAGTTTTACCCTTCAAAAATGCTGTCTAAATTCATATTACTGTCTTCTTCGGATATTGAGCTGAGGCATGTGCAGTACTTAGCTCATTTAAGCATTACATTTATCCTCTACACTCATTTGATTCTTTTGTTTGGTTATGGTACAGATAGCACCCTATGATCAACTGCAGACAATGGAGCGGTTGGTCGATGTCCCTCAACCAACGCCTGTGTAGGCATGATTCTGTTGCCATTACTCAGTTTACTATTGTGTGGATGGGAATGGAAGAGTTTTGAGCCCCCTAGCTAGTAATGTTGACTCTACTACCAAGGATTTATCACATCAAGCGGCTCTTAATGGACAGAAACTGGAGTCTGATAGTACCTTATGATAGCTTCCTAAATTGACAAGAAAATTTAGTGGTATTGTTTCCCTTTTTCTGCTTTGCTTTCCTCATCTTTTTTTATTTTGAAACATCATGTATCAGAAACACAATAGTGGAAATTCTAATAGATGAATGCAATTTCGTTTTTGCCCATATTCATCATCATTTTGCCATTTGCAAACCTGAGCCTGCAACAATAGGAAACTTATTCATCAGGTTAAAATAAGAAAAAGAAAAAGAACAGGACATGTTACAGACAAGTTAACATGCAACATGGGGCTTTACATAGTTGTCACGATCACAAGTGAATTAAACTAGCATTGGTACCATTGCCACCACCGTCCTGAGTAGGCCTAGCAAGACATTTTTGTCACCCATATGTACAAATTATATTTATAATCGTTGTACAAATGTGGTTTTGCTAGTTATTTTTATAATTATATTTATAATTTTATCCAAATAATTACCAATCTAATTTTATAAAAAAAATTAGCACAAAGCTCGTTCAGCATTGAATTTAAATTCGTAACCGTAACTCATCAATAAATCCGGAAATAAGTAGGTGGCATAAAAAAACTGAGCGTTGCGTTTTTCTAGCTTATATTTCACTTATTATCTTCCTTCACTTTCTTGTTAACAAATAACAAGATACTTTTTTAAATTTTTTAATCCTATTTTTAAGAGAAATGTTGGATTATATATACGTACATGTTGTAATTAGTTGTTGATGAAAATTAAAAAAATAAATAAATAAAGAAACATGGTGACAAGGCAAAAAATTGTCTCACATGAGTATTTTCCTTTAATCTATTGCATCAAAATTTTTATTTATAGCTCAATCATGTCTCAAATGTCATTATAGTTTGCTCCTAATTAAGCATTGAATGTCACTTTTTTAGTAGTTATTGTGGGAATGTGGACATTGTAGAAGTTAGGATATTTATTGCCCCAAACTATGTCATTTTCTTTTCTTTTGTCATGAACAGAAATCAAACCAACTCTTCACTCATTTAAGCTGATTCAAATTCAAATTTATTGTATTATTGTAAAACATTACTAGTTGAGCTAAGTTACAAGTATACTCTTATGATTTATCGAGGACCCAAATACCCAATGTACGTACAGTACAATAACACACTTGACACATGCAAGAAGTTGGACGGCCTTGTTGTGCACATCAAGTCAAGTAAATTAGCGCGCTTAAACAAAAAGTAGGAAAGTAGAAAGTTGATTAAAATTATAATGGCTGCAAATTTTGAACTTGTAAATTTTGAAGCCTACAGGTAATGTCCATACAGATCATGAGTTAACTAAAGAGTTGAGTGTTGTCTGTGTTCTTAGTGGATGTGAGATATTCTCTTTGACTGGTCTTTTTTACTAATACTTATCATGCGAAAAGATAGTGTGAACCATATAGAAGTCGGTTGGTCTAACTCATACTCAAAAGTTAATCCAAGAATACTTGAGAGTTGACTTAACCTGACACTAAAGAAGTAACGAATTGATAGGATAAAAAAAACCACATTGTCAAGCTGACACTGGTTGTTTAGAGCTGAAATTAGATGTTATTGTAGGCAAACGTGACTAGATAATGGTCTAATTAAAATGATTTTAGATATTATTTTAATCTAAATGACTCAACAATTGTGAGATTTTTTATTAAAAAAACAAAGGGGGATAATTTTATTAAATAAATGAATTGATGATGATGATGATAATAATAACAAGACCTCCCTATTTATAATAGGATAAGTTAACTCAAATAGGAAAACTAAATCATAATTATATTAAAAATAAAAGATTAAAACATATAACTAATGAAACTCTAATTAAAATGTAAAAAATAACAAAAAAAAAGGGACTAAAATAACAATATTCTAAAATATTCTAAAACCTTCCTACATCACAACCTTAATTATATTCTTAGTCCAAGGAATAGACACAGCAAATGTTAGATATTCTCCGGCCCTCCAACATTTATATGCTGGATCCCTCTAAGTTACATGCACGTACCTTACAACCCTCTCACATGAATAGTGAGTGGACCCACATTATTCACTATTCATGTGAGAGGATTGTAAGGTACATGCATGTAACTTAGCATTAACCTTATATGCTTTATGTTTGTAATAAATTGATCATTAGCTAGTAGGTGAGCAAACTACTCCCCTCGAGACTTAATTTGCAGGCCATGTAAAAGGAAAACGACGAGAAAAGTCGTGCCAATCTGAAAGCAGTTTTTACAAGCACCAACTAAACCTGGAAGCTAGCTTGCTTTAGCTGACTTGAAAGCTCGTCTGATCTGTTTGTACGGTCCGTGCAGTCGTTTCTATTTGAACAAATTAACAGTAGCCTCACACACATATATAAAGATCTGCCGGTTCCTATCATTTATTTATTATTTATTTATAACGTTAGGAACCGTCCTCTTTAATTTCGAAAGAAACTAAATTTTGACACAACTCTTTGCATTAATCTTCATTTTCGAATTCGATATTCATGATTGAAGAAACGCAGTTATGAATGCTTGAAGACAGTGTCATTTTCTTTGATTGTCCATGGCATGGCTGGAGACCAATAGGGTTAGGCCACTGGTGGCATGGCAGCTGCCTTTTGCTTTCTTTCACACCTTTTAGCTTTAAATACTTCAAAACTACCTATTAGTTTTGTCCCATTATTCAATACATTGCCGGGCCTTCTTCAAACATTCAAACTAACTTATTTATTGATCTCACTCCATAAGGTTCGGGTTCACTGAACCGCACGTATAAATTTATGGCATTGACCATCATCGTATCGGATTTCATAGCACCGTCTATCGTAGATGATGATAATAATCAGGGGCGGAGTTAGGGGAAAAATTCTATAGGGGTCCAATTTAAAATTTTAATTTTGATGCCATTATATATGTAAAATTCTAATTCTACAGGGGTCAATACAGATATTTTACACTAATTTTTCACATTTTCTTTAGAAACTCTAAAATTTTTTAAAATTCTACAGTGGCCATGGCACCCTCTAGCCTTATACTAGCTCCGCCCCTGATAATAATGTGGTGGGAAAGTTTTCATACAAGACAATTAAAGCAATCAAATTGGCAGTGACGTTCTCCGTTCTCATGTGTGTGTGTGTGTGTGTCTACAAGAAAATCAAATCCGCATTGGTGGTAATGCATACACGCAGCAGATTTGTTCAAGGGATTTTAATTTGTATATTCTTGTTTATGTATAAGCTATGTACTTATAATGTTTTAATGTTGCTTTTCAACATATCTACAGGGCTTGACTGAGAAATTTTTAAGAGGTTTAATTTAGTTGGCCATCGAATTCGAATTCTGGTGAAAATAGTAGCACCAAGTTTGAATTCTAAGACAATAGAAGTCTCTAAGTTTGAATCTTGGAGATCGAGACAATGGTTTGAAAAAAAGAAAATAATTTAAATTTTATCCACCTCTCAACCTCTTAAATGAAAAATTTTTTTAAAAAAAAACAACTACCAAAAAAATATAATCATTTTCAACTGTAGTTCTCATACAATTATTTGAAAGATTTCTTAAATTACATTTCATATACCTTACATCCACTCACACGAATAATGTGTGGTGTGGAGTCCACTCATTATTCATGTAAATAGATGTAAGGTATATGAAATATAGCTTAGAATTGTGAAACCCACTTTTGGTGATTTAAAAAATAAAAAAAACAACGTAGGGGTCATCAAATCAAATTAAGACTTTGTATAATTAATCAATTATGCATGGTAAGTTCACGAGAATATAGCATCGTCGGTGGTCGGACCACTTGCTCAGGCAGTTCTAAAGATATAACGTTAGCGCCAGTTGAGTTGTTCGATTGGCATCGAATAAATTTAACTTTCAAACAACTTTTTCCGTTTTTGTATTAACTTGTGAGGATTTAGGTAGGAGTCACGGTTAGGCGCACGTAGTTGGAGTTGGTGGGCCTTGACTTTGTTGCTATTCGGACAATTAATGACCGTAATTAATGTAAAAAGGTGGTTACTGTTATCGATACGCCAACCAATCCACTCATTAAAAAGTTGTTACAAAAACGTAATCATAGCAATATTGTGGAGTCTTTTTCATAGTGGTTATTCGGTCCATTCAGTGATGTTGAAGATAAAAATTAACCTAATTGAACTATATATATTTTCTTTTTGATTTTTCTTTTTTGGGAAGAAAATCTCGGAGGAGATTTGGAATTTATGTTATGATTGTCAAGTAGTCCAATTTTAAATTATCTTTTTTTTTTAACAAAGCATAATTGACGTGGGATGTTCTTATCACCATGCGGACACAATACACTATTAATTATTAAATAAATAATATCAATATATGGTATATTTAGAATTGAGGTTGAGTAGCTGTAACTTACAAGTTAAAGCACTGAAGTATTTAGTAAACATTTACTGCTGTAGTTTGAAAGTTATATTAATATGATTTTTCACTTGTATAATGAAAAATTTATTATATTTTTAATAAGTTTGTCAAAATTATTATTTAAAATTTATATTCACTACATATTATTAATTTATGTTTCTTAATTATAGTTTTTTTTCTACAATAACTGCAACTTAAAAAATACAACATCTCAATCTCAAATATGACCACAATCTAATAGTAAACTTTCAAATGAGTGATTATTTTGAAATTCAGTCTCCGAACAACTTTGTGGCTTTTAACATCTTTTTTTGGTTAGTCGCTCAAGTTCAACTCTTAAGAAGATAAGTAGTTTAAAATTATATTAGGATCTGCCCACACCTACATTTAAAAAATTTACCCAATAATTTCATACATGCACTTAGGTATGAGAGGTGTATTATGTCCTCTGCAAATCCATCTAGTTAATAAATTCTTTTAAAAGTATTATGTAAATAGAAATTGAATCCTCTCTTGATCAACCTATGTAATCATCCAAATATGTCTTATTATATTCCTCTAAAAGTTTTTTTGACAGTGCTCAATAAATAATCTTCAAGCATTTTTTAATTTGCTCCGACTATATATGATCATAATATATAACCAGTAAATGTCACATACGACATGTATAGCCTTAACATTATTTCACTCCCCACGTTTCATTGATGATTATTTGTTGTCGTCGTCTTATGCATACATCCTTTTCCCCTATTATTAAAGATTAATTGGACTTGTTTGAGGAGTTATCTAGACTTGAGAGCAGTAAGTCCAAAAAGCAAAGATAATAATTGGTAAAAGAAGTCAATATTTTTGTTCTTGAATGTGTACAAAACATAAGAGTCATTAATCTTGCTCAAAATTAAAAAGAGCCACGGCAGCATTCATTGATGTTATATTGTTGCAGTGTTTCAGCCGAGAACTGGTCAACAAAATCTTTCAGAGGATTCTGCTCCAATTTTGGTCCAAAGATGAAAGAACGCAGTGTCTCATTCTTTTGTCGGCCTTTTAAGGCGACAAGTTGCAAGATGCTAGCTAAGCATGTTTTGTTTGAACATGTACTGCTAGGCAAAACAAGACACTTTCACATGCTTACTTTAAGAGGCCTGTTTCTTGGAAATTTAGCTGAGAGAAAGAGATAGACATGGTAATTAATTTAATGTACTCATTACCAAAGAATAATCCATGGTGTGGATGCATTTTTAAACTTTATAAGTAAAACCCACTTGAGATTTCTTTATAATTGGAAGAATTGAAAATGAGTACTCTAAGATACGTATCTGTTAATCTAATGCACACAACATAAAAAACCCCAATAGATGAGCCAAAAATTCACTTTTGATGCTGTCCTTCTCACGTAATATAATATTACGCTCTTATTAGATTTTCTAAGTTGAAGGACATGTTTGTAAAATCCAAAATTTGGCTGCTCTGGTTTGTCTATACTCTGTAAGCATCATCCGGAAGAATTTGTTATCAATATTCCATATCTGATGTCGGCATTTATTATAAAAAGTATATTGAAGGAATGAATTTCTCTTCGGAGTTCGTCGGACATTCTTTTATATTATTATAGTTTTTGATCGAGATAAGATTTGAGATTTAAAAAAAAAAAAAATTTAGGTCACGATTTATTATGATCATTTAAGTGTTTCTGTAGCTTTTAAACTACTGATGTAAAATATCTGATAACATTTACCATTATTGTTTAATAAAAATTTATATTACATTTACTATTAACTTATCTACCTGGTTATATTTATTAAACACTAATATCAAATTTTATTTTACAATTATAATTTTTATTTCATAACAAACTTCGATTTAAAAATGCATCACTACAATATCAAAGTTGAGGTGGGGAACCCTTAAAAAAAATCTGTTTTTCAGGATTCGTTCGTTTGTTATTATTATTATTATTATTTTATTTTTTTGTGGTGATTTTCGATTGAAGAATCTCGTTGTGATAATAATAGCTCAAAAAGGATAGAATCTATCACGAGCGAAGACTGAATTATGGCCACTTATCACTTACTTCCCATGATTTTTATTGTATTATGAATTAGACCACGGGTTTCACGTAATAGGCCTTCACCTCCCTTCCCGTTAACTAGCTATTAAAGTGATAAATGATAATACATACCACGCAAAAAGGGCTTAGACCTTTATTTTATATATACATATTACAATCAAAGGTTCACTAAAAGTTTAAATTCATTCAATTATAATATAATTTAAGGGTTTGCTGAGCATAAATTAGAATTATATATCAAATAGGGCCGAGATTTATCACAATCTATAAATTTTGAGCTTGCATAAAGTCTTGAACTCTTCCCTCTATTTAAAAGAAATAGTGCTCTATATGTCTATTATTTAACCAATAACGTAAATGGTTCAAATGAAGCTGTCCTATGTTTTTAATGATCACGTACAATGCGTCTATTAAATACTAATGATCAAGTATTATTAAAGTTCAAGTACTGTTATATTTTTATTTATTAACCACTAATTGCTCACGTGAATGTTCTTCAAGAGAAGCTTAATTAGGTCGTTAAACAATCTTAATCTGATTAAAACTTTTGAATCTGATAAATAACGGTTAGAAAATGAGGTAAATACTCATTAAAATGAAAATTGTTAAGTAAGTGATAATACATAAACCTAAGGGGAGGTAACCGATAAATAAACATTTATAACTCGGTTAAAATTTCACCATTTGCGTGAAGGACTCTACTAATTCTGAGCTTTCTATTTTGGGTCTCTCTATCTTACATGCATGTAAGATACACTATCCTCACATGAATAATATGTAGGTCTCACACATACACTATTTATATGAGGAGAATATATCTTACGTGCATGTAAGATAGAGATTGCCTTCTATTTTAGTACATCATCTTTGATGTAGCAGTAACCGACTTTTGGCTCACCCAGTTGACGTGGAGTGACCTACAACGAGCGCGGACTGGGCTCACCAAAGCTTTGTGAGGCTCATCGAATCGCGCTTCTATATATCTACGCCGTCCACACGCAATTGATGGGGCAACATCAACAGTCTGACACTCGACACTACATCACGCGATGTACACGTGCCGTCGTTTTTTTTTCAATATGAACGGAAAAGGAAAAATCTTAAAGGTGTTTTAATTTGACTCACCTTCTGGTTGGACCAAAATGAAACAAGTTATCTTCGGTTGTGAAACTTCTTTGTCCGCTGATTGTGACCATAGATTTGAAATGATAAACGTTCACGTAAACTAGTCGACCGCCATCTCTTTTCTACTCTCCGGTTGTGCGTTTCAAGTTCTCTGCTAGCTGTCCAAAAAAGCTCCAAAGCTGATTTTTTTTTTCAATATTATGTAAAACAATTTATTGATAGTTATTCAGAAAGTTATTGGAATTCGTTAAATCAATTTTGCGGTAGCATAGTGATTCCAATATATATATATTAAGAATAAAATTTGTGGTTGCATAGTCAAAAAATTTGAACTTAAAACAATTTAAATTCAATTAATAATTTTTTTAAATGAAATTAAAATCTACTCATACATACGAGACTCAAATTTCTTCTTGATTATTTATACAAAAAAGAGAGCGATTCATTATTTTGTTATTGGATAGCTTCCTCTGAAACTGAATTTGATTGCGCAGGCAATTCCATTAGCCCCCACCTCCAACAAAAAAAAAAAAAAAGTAACGTTGTAATTAAATATAATTTAATGACATGAATATTTTATAACATGTAGCAGCGAACCACTTCATAATTAAGTAATAGGCACATATATTGGTGTCTCGTCTTACTTGTGTGGGGGTATATTTTTCTTCCTACTATACATATTTTGTTTGAAATGGACTTTAGGGATTTTTCTAGTTAGACTTCAATTTTAATAGATCACAAGTCTTTTTAAGTATTTGCAGAGGTTTGAGTCATAGAGTCATTTCTTCTAATATATTTATCACATTTACCATATTGTGCTGGTCTTTGAGGCCAATGACAGTATTATCAGTAAATTTATAATGTAATATTAAAAAAGAAGACATATAATGTTTTTTTTAATGACTATAATTTATAAATAAATTAGAATTTGAGATTTGATGGGACTATAAATAAAAATATATATTTACATCATAATAAATTTTTTTACCTAAATTAACTCAAAAAATTACTTCCCATGAGAAATCAACTTCTATTCCATAATTTCTTTTTTTTTTTTACAAAAAATAAAAAAATAAAGGAGCCTCATCAAAGCTTGAATCAGTGCCTCAATAATGTTGAGGCTATAGCCTATAGCATTGTGCTATACAAGCCATGCGGCAATCATATATCATTAAATTAAGAATAATAATAAAAAAAAAAAGTGGATGCGTAGGAACCTATGAAATAACAAATAATAAATAAAGTAGAAATAAAATATTTTTGTGATAGGACCAGACCACGGTGGGGGCAAGAGAAACATTGATGAGCGGAAAAGGTTGGGCTTGGACTTATCTCAACGAGTAATAAAATAAAATAAAAAAGCCAAAACAAATAGGCACAACAAGACAAAAGGAGCCTTTTGCGTCTGAACACATCCGGCCATTGAAGTCCTTTTCCCATCGTTGTGCTGTCTTCTTATGGGCCCCCACTAGGCGGCACGCCTTCCTCGACTCTCTCGTCCTTCATTGGCATTCCTTCCAACCCTCTATTAATTTTCAATAATTGGCTACTCTTTACTATGCTAAAACACATTTCTTTCTTTCTTTTTTTCTCCGAATCAAACAGACATTTAAATACGATAAACTGTAAACTTTGGTATATTGTAAAATTTAAAATATAGTACTAAATATCTTAAATTTTTTATCGTAAAAAATATTTTAAATGATTTAACATTCATCAATTAATTAATAAAATAATATAATTAATTCACCTAATTTTTTTATAAAATTACTTACTATTCAATAAATTACACATTATTTAAAATGAAATTTAGATTAAAAATATTTAATTACTCAAATTTTCAAATGTAGAAGGAGATGCATGACACTTTTCTTCTTATAGGTTTTAGCATTTTCATCTTACTTCTACTGTCTTCATAATACTCTGTTACTTTAATTTTTGCTGTCAAAATTATTAAAGAAAAATGCTTCACAACCATGAAACAACCATTTCCCACCCTTTTTTTTTAAAAGAGATAAGGAATTATTGTAAAAACTGTATTGGTTAGAAGGAAACACAAAACAGGTAGAGGAAAATTATTTTTACCCTTAAATTTAACACTGAACGCGGTTCTAAATCTTTGTATACACTAAAATTTTAATTTCAAAACTGAAAATAACTCAAACTTGAATAAAAAAAAACTAACAGAATCATGAGTTTGTTTTGTTTGTTTACCATACATATATATAAAATGCACACTCACAGTGGGGTAGCACTTTCTTTTATAACTCGTAATAAATGTTTTACATTTGAGATTTTGGGAACTTGTTTAAGGATTCCGCTACGTTACGTTTAACGTCTATCCACACACAGCAACAGTTCTCGTAGTGGAGCCCACAACTATTGTTGTGTGTGGCGTACGTTACGTTAAACGTAACGTAGCACCGGCCCTTGTTTAAATAATCAATAAGATTTTTACTAACCCGTATTATTTACAAATCACAAACGTAAATAGAAAGGACGAGATTCAAAATCGCTTTAATTGAGCAATTAACATTAACTTCAACATTAACAACTGCACTTTTCCGTTGCTGCGCATTCTTATTTGTGTAAAAAAAAAAATGATTGATGATCTTTCTGGAGGGAGCTAGCGTAGCTACTAGGCCAGTAGCTAAGAGTATGGTAACGTGTGGGGCTCCTTATTGCCATATCTCAAGACTCAAATGGCAAAGTCACTAAATGATCCCAATTCCCAACTGCCCACAATTAATTTGATCTGATCGGTCCCTGGCTACAGTATTAATTCTGATTCCAATTGACTTGTTGATCATCATTTGCTTGTATAGTGCCGAGATTGTCTCTTCTAATTATTGCCATGTGTAATTCATTGCAATTTTAGTAAATCTTTTAACTCCTTTTTCATCTGTTTTTGTCATTGGTTTGATTTCACTTCTTTTGGCTATAATATAATAATAAATCGTCATTAAGAAGGAAAAAAAAAGTTGAAATTTATCACATTCAAACTTTTTTTTAATACTTAACTGACCAAACTAACTTATCATATATATATATATATATATATATATATATATATATATAATGTTAGGATTCAGATTTTCTCTTGATCCGAATATATACACACACACATATTATACATGTGTGTGTCAAAAAATCTTTAACAATTCAGATATGATCAGATCATGAGAGTACATATTTTATCCATGATGTTAATATGTCTAAATTGAATTTTCAGATAACACTTAATAGAATACTGGATGGTCAAGTCTAATATTTTTATTTTTTAATGAAATTCTTAATTGCTTTATTTATCGATTATCCTATACTTTCTTATGAAATTTAACAAAGTGTAAGCATTAAGTTCTTTTTTTGTTTCATTTAATCATAGCAAGCCAAATGCCAATTTAATATTCTTTTTACTCACATTACCACGGTTCGAATTCCTACTTATCTTATAATTTTAAGAGATTCGACCGATTAAACTAGAATAACTAGCACCCACAAACTTTAGGGTTAATTAATTAATTTATGAACAGGGTAGGATTGATTTCCTGAAATAAAAGAGATATAATTGTAGCGAAAACGAAAGAGACAAAAGAAAGGGCAGAAAATATGTGAAAACCATTCTATCAAAGGGTTTCTGGTTATTACCTATTTGGGTTTATTATTACAACAGAAATCAAATAAATGAATATCATTTTTGTGTTTAATTAATTAGTATTTACTAATAAGCCTAAGCCCCCATCTCTCTCTCTCCCTCTCCCTCTCTTTCTCTCTATATAATAGAGGCCAAACCAACAGCAGAAAAAGGTACCAAATACTGCTCTATATCTTTAGCTCTCTCCTTCAACGCTTAGCAGTTCGTATATTATTTCTTTTCTTGCTTCTAGCTTTTGGTTTTCCCGGAAGTAAAGATGGTGATACGAGAACAAGGTCTATCGGCTGCCATGAACGCAAAAATCATAGGCTCAGGCAAGGAAACTCTGGTTCTTGCACACGGGTTTGGAGGAGACCAGTCTATTTGGGACAAAATCACACCCGTTTTGTCTCAGCATTACAGGGTTTTAGCTTTTGACTGGCTTTTCTCTGGAGCGATACTAAATAAAGATCATCAAAGCCTTTATAATCCTGTCAAGTATTCTTCATACGAAGCTTTTGCCGATGATTTGATAACTCTTTTAGAAGAAAATGACTTGAAATCAACCCTGTTCATTGGCCACTCCATGTCTGGTATGATTGGTTGCATTGCTTCTGTTAAGAAACCTGAACTCTTTAAAAGGCTCATACTCATTGGAACTTCTCCTAGGTACATACTCATACCTTTCTCTCTAGAGAGCCATCAAAAAATAAATAAATAAAACCAAAAAAAAAACATTTATTTTTTTCCCTATACTTGCGCATATGCTAAGACTTCTATTTTCAGGGCGATTCTTTTACTTTTCTTTTTTTATATATATTTTTTTAAATTTGGATGAAAATAAGAAACTTCATCCACTAAATAGTAATCTTTATAACTTTTTGTTAACATTTGAATCCGAATTCAGGTGACTGGATGCACAAAGCTTCTTTTGTGAACTATTGACTCATGGCTAAATAAAACTAAAACAAACATGTTTTGTAAATTCTGTGGTAACTTTGCTGCGGCTTTAATGGAAAGAAGAAGAATATTTTCAGATTGTTTTTCATTTTAGTTTATTTTTCCCCCATGTTTTTGATATTTTACCTAACATAACTGCTTTGACTACGGAAAGTTGTCGTTTGGTGTTATCCATTTGCCTTCGATCTCGAGACAAACATGTGGTCGCAAGAGATCTAGTTAAAGATATTGCCGGCTTCTCTATCTTCTGCTTCAATTGTGTGGACAATGGAAGTTCTAAACGCATGGTTCAAGTATTAGTGTCCTCAATCATTAGCAAGCTTAATATTAGCAAACAAGTTCCTTAATTTTTGGACTGGTTCTTTTGCTTCTTAGCTTAAGCTTATTTGTGATTGTGAAAAATAATAATCTATCTCTTAATTATTATATAACTATTTGGTCCATTTTTTTTTCATGTTTATTTGCTGCAAACGAGATCTTATAAATTTATCTTGCAAATTTATGTGTAGGTACATCAACACAGATGATTATGAAGGTGGGTTCAAACCTTCGGATATTGAAAATCTCATCTCAAATGTAGAAACCAATTATGCTAGCTGGGCTTCAAGCTTCCCACGTCTTGTTGTGGATACTAAAGATGCTCCCTCGGTCGAGAAATTTGAAAACTGCTTGAAAAGAATGAGACATGAATTTGCTCTTCCTTTGGCCAAAACTGTGTTTTATAGCGACGAAAGAGAGATTCTCGACAAGGTCGAGACACCATGCACTATTGTCCAACCCAGTAACGATGCTGTTGTGCCGAACTCAGTTGCTTACTACATGCAGGAGAAGATGAAGGGAAAATCAACGGTGGAGATCATAGAGGCCGATGGACATTTCCCACAGCTTACTGCTCATCTTCAGCTTATTGATGTGTTGAATAAAGTGTTAGGCTTTTGATGTTTAATGAATTATTAATTACTAAGATATACAAATAATTGCAAGGCCACCAATCGTGCTTGTCTGGATGGCCTTTTGAGTGTTTGTTTGTTGTTTGTAATTATTTTGTTGTGATTAAATTAAGTAGTCGTGATTTGCAATCCTTTTTTGAGTTGATTCTAGAATTATAAACTGATATGATTCATTCTATGTGTGTGTGTGTGAGAGAGAGAGAGCTGATCACAGCAACATTGCTTCTTTATGAAGAGCCAAGTCCCAAGTGATAAAACTCTCAGTCATCGTCCATATAATCAAAATCTTATACGTATATTCGGCCGGCTTAAGAAGATAAAAACCAGGGCCCCATGAGGTAATGTAACTCAGTCGCATGTCATTAATGAGGGAGCTTCACATTCCAAAGTTGAAGCCAATCATTATTACCGGATTAGTGCTACTAATTAAAATAATTTTGCTACCTTCGATTATTCTAACATCTAAGAAAAACTTTACAAGGTTCAACACTTGGCCTATAGCCACGAGAGTTAAGAAAGCAACCTTCATTATTCAATAGTAATTACAATAACTTTTTTTTAGCTATTTGCCTCTTGATTTTTGCTTGTCCATTATGCATTAAGGACTTTTTATTTATAATGCAATTTTTCAATATTTTAAGTTGTTGACATCTCTTTATTATGATATGTTTCCACCACTTAATTATAGTTTGATTCGGAACCTATATTTATCTTCTTCTCAAAATTGGTCTTTGAAGCTTCTAGATTTTTTTCTTTTCTTTTTTTGTTCACCGTCACTTTATCTTGTAGACGCAAACTTCATTTCAATTAATTATTTAATTTTTCATGCTTCATGCTCTATACTCCACTTTTATGCATGACTTTGCATGCTTCATTTTTTCTTTCATGCTCCATACTCCACTTTTGTGCATGACTTTGCACGATTCACTCTTGTGCATGCCTTTCTGTGCTTCACTCTTGTGCATGGCTATACATACTTCACTTTTATGCATGGCTCTGCAAGCTTCACCAGCTTCACCTTTGCGCATGGCTTTGCATAGGGTTGGGCAAAATCGGGTTCGGATCAACCCGATCGAATTTCGCGAACAAAAACTCATTCGAATTTAACCCGAATTGACAACCCGACCCGATCCGATTCAAATTATTGGATCGAATCAAAAAATTGGGTTTAATTTGGTTCGGATCGGGTTCGGTTAACAATTCCTAATCAATGATTTAATATATGTTATATAATTTATTACACATTACAACTGTTCGTATTTGAACTAAACTCAAAAATCCAAACTTAAAACAAAAATTCGGGCTGCCGCTTGCTGGATTTCGAATGGAACTTGTAGGAGAAACTTTGTGATGAAGTGTGTGGAGGCGCGGAGATAGCAGATCGGTAGGCGGTAGCAGCAAATCTGGTCGCGGTCCTCGCGGAGCAGCAGATCTGGTCGCGGTTGGCGTCGGCGGTGATTGTGGCAAGCATGTGTTGGCTGTGGTTGTGTGTGTGTGTGTGTGTGTTTCTACTTGGCGTTGGCGGTGTTGAGTGTTGACTTGAGGGTGGGGCAGTGACCCATGAGGCGTGAGGGAGGGGAGCAAAGGTTGGTGTGTGTTGTGTGGTCTCTCGTTGAAGCTTGAGGGGGAGGCCGTGAGGCGTGAAGGAGGGGAGTGAGGCTGCTGGGTGCGACTGGGTGCGTTGAGTGTGTGGTCTACTATTTTTGTGCCTCTATCTCTACTGGTTTTGTGCATCCATCTCTGTGATGTGTGCCGTATACTTGTGTGGTGTGTGAGGCTGTGTAGCGTGTGGTCTGTTGCCCTGTGCTCTGTGGCGTCACTGGTGCTTGACTGCTTGTTGCTTGATGCATGTGTGCTATAATCAGTGAGGGTTGTTTACTTTCTTCTTTAAGCCAACTCGTTCGGGTTGTCGGATCGAATCGGATTTCACCCGATCCGATTATGATCCGATCGGGTTGGCAACATTTCATCCGATCGGGTATTATGGTCAATCTGAACCAATCCGAACCCGATTTATTTCGGATCGGTTATTTTGCCCACCCCTAGCTTTGCATGCTTCACTCTTGTGCATGACTCTGTATGGTTCACTTCTGTGCATGGCTCTGTATGCTTCACTTCTTTGCATGGCTCTACATATTTCACTTTTCTCGATAACAGTTGCTCCTTAACTCTCTTGGAGCTTGATTTCAAAGCTTAAAAGAGCTATCTCTTTAGTTATATATATTGGTTGCTACCTCTTATACCCACCAATCAAGCTAATTCTCACTTATATAAATTGGTCATTTTTTTCTCATATTCAACAACCAACTTTCTTTCTATTTCTTCTTAAAGTTAGGTTACTCAAATCTTTGGTGAGTATTTGTTGTTGTTTTTTTTAATCCTTAATCACTATATCAATAATGTCTTCATATTCTTAGGATTTCTCTCAAGTTGAACTTTGTGAATATCCTACAGAAGAGATGATAATCGGCCTGTAGCTACTCAACCATTCGTTGTAAATTTTGCCCCCACTTCTTTTTATTTTCTTCCTCCAATTTTTATTGGGTGGAGCATAGATGAAGAGGTTAATCGTATGGGTGAAATGTCACTCAAATCTCTTCGGATCTCTTATGGTATACCTCGTTCCATTTCTTTGGAAAGGGATAGAGGAAACGACAAACCTAGTCATCCTCCTCTAGAAGTTGTCACCATGCATCATAATTTTTTTACGCATGGTGTCAGACTTTTCTTTCCACTATTTTCTTAGGTATATACTTAGCAATTTTAAATGTATTCCTTTTCTATTGAGCTTGATTCGTGCCATGATAGGCATGTATATTCTTTGGAAACAAAGAAACCTTCCTGGCCTCATGATTCCAACGATTTCAATTGTTTTACCAATTGATGGCCATGGAATATGGAATATGAAAAGTTAAAATAATTAATTAAAATAGAGTATGAGCGTACAAGATAAAGTGATGGTGAACCAAAAAAAAAAAAAAAACTAGAAGCTGTACAGACTAACTTTGAGAATGAAATAAATATAGACTCTGAATTAAACTCTAATTAATTAGTGGAAGCAAATTACAATAAGGAATATCAACGACTTAGAATATTGAAAATTTGTATTGTAAATAGAAAGTCCTTAATGCATAATGGGCAAGCAAAAATTTAGAGGCAAATAGCTAAAAAAAAATTTCATTGTAATTATTATTAAATAGTGAAGATTTTTTTTTAAATCCGGTGGATGTAAGGCAAGCGCTAGATCATATAAATTCTATGTTTTTTATTCTTTATATTGTCCCATTTATTTAATTTTTTTTAATTAGTGAAAAACAAGCGTGAACAATAGATTTTCACTTTTCAAGCATATATAAAAGGAATATTTTATATTTAGCATAGAGATGTTTTATTCAGTGAAAGATAAATCTTAAAATTTTGTAGATCAATTTATTGAGGAATAAAATTTAATAAATATTATAATGAATTTAAATAACGCCTCACCCTCAAATAAATAAGGATTTTATACGAATTTTAACAGGAAAAAGAATCTGACGGGCAATCAACAGTCAACGGCAACCGAAACTATCATTTACTCGGGGAGTAACAGTTTCACAAAATTTAACATGCGAAGCTTATCACTCTCACTCTCAGTCTCCCAAATCTTTACCAAATCATCAACTCTACTCTTTAACCAAACGACAATCACTCGCTCTCAACGACACCAATCAACTTGTCGTTTCATCAGATTATCTTTCTGCAATCCACAAACCTCTGGTAATTCCAGAACGTTTGCGACCATGGCTGCAGCCGGCGCCGAAGAGTTCGTCAAAGGAAATGTTCATCCAAACGGCGTCGCTGTCATCACTCTTGATCGTCCCAAAGCTCTCAACGCCATGAATCTAGGTCATTCCTTTTTTCCTTTTATAAGATTTGCTCAGTGGTCATTTCTACGTTGTCGCTTTTTTTTTTTAATTCGTAAAATGGCGTGCTTTACTTTGCGATGCCGTGTGTAATCAATCATCAATACTTTAATTAATTGTAATTACTGATTTTCTTAGTATGTTAAGGGCGATCAATACTATGTAGTAACTTAAGCTTTTAAAATTTTTTGAAATTAGAGTATTATTTATTTATCCGTACAATATAACCTATATAAATTAATGCTCTATAAGATAACATTTTTAGGTCCGACTTAGAATAATAGGCTAAATTAATAATTTCCATTAGTACATAATTAAGGTACGCGCTGAAAATTGTTGAAAAGAAAATAAGAGAGATTTTTCCATGTGGCAAAATTCTAGTTTTTAAACACTAGAATTTAAACTTGGATACAAATGTGACTTGTGAAAAATTGTGTGATATACTATATGTATTTGTTACTTGATAATATATTTACTGGGTAAAATAAATGAATAATTTCAAGAATGAAGAGATTCTTTAAAGTGCCACAGGAAAAAAGTTTTAAGTCTACTATGTGGACTGGTGCTAGTTCTTATTTATTGAGTGAAATCAATGATGTGTTTCCGAAAATGAAAGTGTGATTCATTTTTTCAACCAATGGTTTATTCCAATGCATGTGTTAACTGTGGTGATATTCTTTTTTTTTTTTAAATTTTCTTTTTTAACTCTCTGTTGCTACTCTACTATGTTGACCGGTGCTGGTTCTTATTTACTGGGTGAAAAGAATGATGTGTTTCCAAATATGGAATATGATTCGATTTTTCAAGCGGTGATTTAATTAAATGCATGTGTTAACTGAGGCGAGATTCATTCCCCTCTCCCCCCCCCCCCGGGCTCCTGGGTAAGACTGGTCATTCTGTTCTGAAATGAAAAGTGTGAATAATGTAGATCATTAGAAGAATGATAAGACTGACTGTATTTTTGTTACTCTTTAGTAGGGCTGGTAATTTTCAGTTGAAGAGTTTTGGTTGAATTTCCTAACTTTTTTTATTATCTGAGTTGGACTTTGGATGAAACCAATTTTTGATGTGAGGTTTTGAACAACTTTACGTTATTCACGCAAAATCTTCTGTAGAAAATTAAAGCTTCTTGCGAATTTTTTGGATTTCAGAAATATTTCAGACTGTATGCTAATTTGTAACTCTTTTTTGTTTAATTATGTACTTAGCTTGTGTTCTTTGATGCTTTTCTCTAGTTGTTTACTTTAACTTGTAGGCTTTCGGTGATGCAGATATGGACATAAAATACAAAAGTTTTCTTGACGAATGGGAATCAGATCCAAGGGTAAAGTGTGTGCTCATTGAGGGCAGTGGGCCCCGTGCCTTCTGTGCTGGTAATTAGCGAAAATAAGTTTCCTTTTAGACAGCTTCTTTCAGTCATTTATTTAATCATTTTCTATTAAAGGACTTTTCTAAGCTTCAGTTAGCTTGATGCTATTCTACAAATGCATGTGAATTGGTCCGCATGCATACATATACATTTTTTTGGGCTATCTGCTATTCAGAGCTACGGCAGGTTTTGAAGGTAACCATTAATGGCAAATGCAGGAATGGACATCAAGGGGGTTGTTGCTGAAATTCAAAAAGACAGGAACACACCTCTTGTACCAAAGGTTCCCTTAAAATGCATGTCTTTTGTTATGAATATCCCTTGCTTGCTAGATACAGTTGTTGATTGTTTTAAATGAACTGTTGCTCACCATTCTTTTTTTTTATTTTTTATCTTCTTTTCATTCTTTTTTAATGTTGCTTTGCTGTTCTTTTTATTATGCTACTGTTATAACTTGACTCGTTCAATGCCTGTCTAGTTCATAACCTAGATCTTAGTTTATCTGCAGGTGGTGATGTGAAGGAGATCTCAACCCAAAATCAACTGTCAGAAATGATTGAGGTCTTCTAGCGTCCTTCTAACTATAAATCATCAAACCATTAACACATTTTTGCTTTGTTGAAAATATGGTCAAGTTCAAAATAACTATTTTTCATATTTGCTTCGATTCCAATATCTCGTCTTTTCCAAATAACGCCGTTATCTGTGGTCAATCTCCCTTGAACCACTTACAGTCCACAACCCAAAATCAACTGTCAGAAATGATTGAGGTCTTCTAGAGTCCTTCTAACCATAAATCATCAACCCATTAACACATTTTTGCTTTGTTAAAAATATAGTCAAGTTCAAAATAACTATTTTTCCTATCATTGTTGCTTCGATTCCAATATCTCATCTTTTCCAAATAACACTGTTACCTGCAGTCAATCTCCCTTGAACCACTTACAGTTGCAATCAGTCATTATCAGCTCTTAATGTCGTATCCCTAGGTGTATTCCTAAAATAAGATGTGGAAATTCTTTTAAGAGAAATTTATTTGATGATACCTGACATAATTATATTCGAATTTTGAATGGCAGAATTTTTATTTATTTTTTTATCATTTATGTATAACATAAGACTGATGTAACATGCTTTTTAGACTCTCGGATGAATATTGGGTTTTTGTAGGAGGATCAAAATATGGTTTTATGTTTTTTGTTGATTTAAAGTTTTACATTGAATTAATGTATTTTTTCTTCTTCAATGAGATAATAAGACTATTTGAAATTTGACATGCATATGCATAAATGTTATATTCGGATCATTGACTTGTTTCAGGCAATTTGTGTCTACCAGTTTAATAGATTTATATTTTTGATGCATGCATTTCATTCTTAATACGTGGATTCAATCTCATTGTTTATCAAGTTTCATTTTATATTGTGTGTGGTTTTGCATAAATTGACTTTTTAGGCTTCTGTTTGCTTGCTATTCTGTCTCCTTAATTAGTTTGTTATGTTATGTTAACCTCTTTTTTTTAATATGTTCCATTAAATTAACTTAATACGCCTCATTGTGGTGCATTTTCTCTCAGGTGTTCACTGCAGAGTATTCTCTAATATTCAAAATTTCTGAGTACAAGAAACCATACATAAGCTTAATGGATGGTGTAACAATGGGTTTTGGAATCGGCATATCCGGTCATGGTCGCTACAGAATTGTAACAGAGGTATGAATGGTGTTGACATGTCGACAGTGGTGTCAATTTCATGTTTTAAAAGCTGTACTAGTTTTTCATTTTAGCTCTTTTTTTTTAAATAAATACTTCTCAGAAAACTCTTCTAGCCATGCCAGAAAATGGAATTGGCTTGTTCCCGGATGTTGGATTTTCATACATAGCAGCAAAAGGTCCTGGAGGAGGATCTGTTGGTATGGTTATTCTTATCTGAATGGTGCATATAGATTTCTTTTGTTGCCTGATATTGAATTTGCATGTATCGTATGGTTTCTTAGTCATTTAGATTGGATGTGGGATCATAGGCGAGCTACTTTCGAATCTTTCTTCATTAAGATTTTCTTCTCCTAACAATGTGATATTTTTTTCTCTATTTGTCGTAAACTGTCCTTTTTTTTTTGGTCGGGGACTAACATAGGGATTGCCTCTATTCTAATTTCCTTGAACCCCCTAATTCTTTCTCAGTTTGAAAATCAATTTTGCATTTCCATCACGTTAAATGTATTCCTACCTTCCAACCTGTTATCTGACCATCTCATCTAAATATTTCAAACTTATATCTTTGTTGCCTTAATAATTCATTTGACATAACTGTTTCATCCCACATTGCTTGGGTGGATCTGAGTAACGAGCTTAGAAGGGGTGACCTTCCTTAAACTAGAAAGCGGTCTTTCAGGTGGGATTGGACCCATACCAAGAACAAAAATATGAGGGTGAAGGACAAATGTGTGACGCCCAAAGTGGATAATATCTAGCTAGTGAGCAAGTCGTTTTAATTAGCTTTTCTCCCTTTTTTTCAAAAATTGCTCTAAAAAATGGGGTGGGATTTTGGCTTGTTTGGGTGAGACCTTGGCCTCTGTGAATTTATTAGGACCTCTCCATTCATGCTGGATTTCTTTCTCGTCTTTCTTCCAGAAAACTGATTGTCTAGTGACTCTAGTTGATGCTCTGTTGTTGAATGTTCAGTCACTTGAAATCCTAAAATATTGCAGGTGCTTATCTTGGTATGACGGGAAAGAGAATTTCCACACCTTCTGATGCACTCTTTGCTGGACTTGGAACGGATTATGTGCCATCGGGGAATTTAGGTTCACTGAAGGAGGCCCTTTTGGCAGTTACCTTGTATGTCTTCAATTATCTTTCTATCTTATATTCCATCTTTTGTTTCAATGGAAATCAATCCACATTTAGTGCTTGGATTGCTTAAATTAAAACAAATTCCAGTTATTGATATCCTTTATTTTAGCAATGGTGAGGTAATAAGAGATCCATCACTCTGTGAAGTTTTTAGTTTTGTATTGTTCTTGCTGAGTGTTCTCATGGTAGGTGGTAGGTCTAGAACATTGTTTCTCTATTGTATAAAGCTAAATTGTTCTAACAAAGTGAATTTTGTAATGTATTTACTTTCTGGATCTGGGATATATTCATGTTTTTTTATCAAAACATCTGCGTATTGTTGCAATTTTTAGATTTCCATCTGCCACTAAAAGGTCAAAATGATTATTGGTGTTACAGTTCCGAAGATCCGCATCAGGATATTGTAGCACTTTTGGCAAAATATAGCAGTGACCCTGAGGGTGAAGCCCCACTGAAGCTTCTTTTGCCTCAAATTACTTCATGCTTCAGTTCAGAAAAGTCAGTTAGGCAGATAATTGAAGAGCTAAAGAAACATCAATCAAGTGCCGAGACTTCAGGTAAGCTATTTAGCCGTTTTGTCTATGGAAATGAGAACAATGTAATAAGTGACATTGGTGTCCTCAGAAATTTTTTGGTCGATGTTAAAGTGGCATTGATTATACTGGGTTGATTAGGTTTGTGTTGATGTTCACCACAGTTCTGATTCCATTTGTCTTCCTTCAGTGGCACAATGGGCTGATGAGGCCCTTCAAGGAATGGGGAAAGGTGCTCCATTTTCTCTTTGCTTAACACAAAAGTACTTCTCTAAAGTTGCATCAGCACATGGAAAAACTGACAATGAATTATCAAAGGTAAGTTGGAATTCTATTTTTCATCTTTTTGGTTTGTTCTACTCCATGATTTCCTCCTATAAAGGTGAAACAGTCAAAAGTAACATATATTTCCTTCTGCACTTGGTTCCCATTCAGCTAAGCGGGGTAATGAAATATGAATATCGAGTTGCCTTAAGATCTTCTTTGCGAAGTGATTTTGCTGAAGGTGTTCGAGCAGTCTTGGTGGACAAGGATCAGGTTCTCTTTAGTCAATTAAAACTTGAATAAAATTTTTGAACTGATTCTGCATCCCTTTCCATCGATGAAATTAGGAGGATACTAGCTAATGGTGCAAATAATCTTTCCCTTTATAGAATGCTTCTCCCGTTCTAAAGGTTAACAAGTTCCAAATATCATTAAATAGGTGTTAACTAAATTACATAAACACATAGTAGTCCATAAATTTATGGAGGCCTGTAATGGTAATGCATAGTAGGGGATAAACTTGTTGAGGCCCATAATGGTAATGCGCATGGAGTTTTCTCAGTGGATTATCATGTTTTTGGCAGAATCCTAAGTGGAACCCAGCAAGCTTGGAGGAAGTCAACCAAAGTGAAGTTGAAGCTTTATTTGAACCACTGGGCACAGGAGTTGAAGAATTGAAAGTGTGAGGCTCTAATACAGAGCAGTCCTAGTACGCGCCTGGAACATAGATATCTATCGATCAATATTTACATCTTAAGCAAGTGGATCCTAGATATCTATTACTGGAAAAAAAAAATTACGTCTTCAAGAAATATAATAATTATGCATTAGACAAATGCTTATCCATTTGGCACGGTTAAGGTATCCTACTGTTTTCTTGTCTAGTTTTCTCTCGATTCGTCTTGAAGTGCAGAAGAATATTGGGTAAAAATAAAATTCCACCAGTTAATTGCGCGGCCTTTTGTTCTTGATAACCGATTTTCTTTTCTCTCAATAGCACCACAGGTATGGCAAGTGGGCTGGGCGGGCCGGCCTGCCCTTAGTGTTTCGGCCTTTAAAGCTCAACCTGAATATCAAATAGGGCCCAAATCGTGGGTGATGGGAAACTAATGAGAGCGCCGCCCAATCCTTTTTCTTTTTCCTTCTTTTTAAACCCTTAATTGCAAATTATATGTTTAGTTTCCTTCAGAAGTCTCATTTTAAGAACTGTGATTTCACCATATCTCAATCTTTACGCAGGAACCTGTATCTTAAAACCAATTGATGTAATACCCAAATTATCTCTTTCGCGACAGGAAAATAAAGCTTTTCATTAACACCAGTCGTCATTCAGACAATCCAATTTATTTGGAGGATTAAAACAAATAGAAAAAGAAGATAGGCACGGAGACAAATAATTAGGAGCAGTCCCCGCTTCTCAAACTCTGTAGTAGATCCAAGTATCCAAAATATTCCGGACAAATGTACCTGCAAGTTGCAGCATTATGGTAAAAGATTAGAATCAAACTGGGATGGATTGATATGCTACAGCTGAGTTTTTCATAATGGTAAAGGAGGAACTACAACAAGGCCTTTGAGCATGAATCCCTTCAAATCTATCTAATATCAACCAGCATCAATGTATGGACATTACAAGAAAAATCAAGGACATATCTCGAGATTCATTGAAATCGTTGGAAGTGCATATGAGTGTCAAAAATAAAATCCTGGAGCAATTTGCCAAGCCTAATATGTAACAATTTTAATCAGCATAAACGATAAATGTATGACATCATGAAAAAGAAAACCCAAAGACATCTAAAAGATTCCTAAAACTAAAGAGAAGCACACGGGAATATTAGTAGTAGAGAGCAAGCATTTAAGATTCATTACAATTACACACCGTTGCTTTTATCATTTCTACAGGGCAGAAGAGTCCACTATCATAAGAAAAACAGAACCCATTCCACAAATTGACAGGTAATAAAAAATTTTTTTAAAAAGAAGTGATTATGCTTTCTATTTATTTATTTATTTTAATCTTTTTAACTGATTACTGAAAGTGTCAAACTGAGAGAGTTACAAGAAGCAATCAAGAAAAGTGCTAATACCCATGTCGAAACAAGAAATCAATGATGACTAGGGAGCAATTTGGCTTGAAGAACTCTGTCCTCCTTATGACATTTGCAACATGTGCCACAGGGATCAACTGGAAGCTTTCTACCTCTCCGTCTGCAACATGTTCAATAAAGCTATTACAATGAATAGTTATAATTCTCTTCTAAAACTGCAGCAGCTGTATGTTATAGATTGAAATGTATAAATATTTAACAGTAGGAATGCTAATACTAGTTTGCAGCTCAAGAAATATTGCTTTTATACCTTATTCTCACTAGGGAAGAAAATGGGCATCAATGAGATCAAGCTTTAATACAGTTACCTTGATTCTTAGGAACAAAATCTTCAGGTAGCTTCAAATCGTAGCAAAACAGAACGTCTCTTTTGTAACTAAACCCATTAATGTCCATATAGGAAACAGCTCCCACTGGTCTAGCTCTGTGAAAGATGTATATCTGGACCCATTAGTACAACCAATCATCCATAAAAGAAGCATGGTTTAATCAGAATTTTAACATGTGGAGTGGAACTTTAGCAAGGCTCACATTTTTAGCCAATATAATATAGTTAAATACAATTAGTACTCAAATTTAGAATCAATGTGGCATGGGGACAGCTTACCTATTGGATATGGATCTAGGTATTCCCGCTTCCTCTTCACATTCCTTGATAATATTCTCCCCACAAGCAATACCATGGGGCTGCAATCACCATCATGATTATATAGATGAAGAGTTGGTTCAGATAACTGAGCATAAAGATTAGAGAAAACATTTTTAAATGAAATGAATCCATAGTTTTCATTATTATAAATTCTTTATCCAATTGCAGTAACTGAACTGGAATCTCCAAGTATTGCAACAAGGAAGAACACCTAATGTTTTCCAATTGCACAAGGTTTGTTGCCCACGTGATATTTGTTCTGAGCTCAAGTTTCCATGGTTCATTAAAGGCTAGTCAAGATCATTTTCTCATTACAGACTAACATGGACAAATATTTGCCAGCTGCCCAAACCACTCAGTTTAAACTTGAAAACATATATAACTAGTAAAGAGATAAATCAGTCCAACCGAAAAATAACAGAAACAAATGATCTTGCAACAAGGAAGAACACCTAATGTTTTCCAATTGCACAAGGTTTGTTGCCCACGTGATATTTGTTCTGAGCTCAAGTTTCCATGGTTCACTAAAGGCTTTTCAAGATCATTTTCTCATTATAGACTAACATGGACAAATATTTGCCAGCTGCCCAAACCACTCAGTTTAAACTTGAAAACATATATAACTAGTAAAGAGATAAATCAGTCCAACTGAAAAATAACAGAAACAAATGCCTGCAAAGTTTCTCTTGCCCCCTACATTTTTGCTTGCATGTTTTACAAATGGCACCATAGAAATGGCATTTTTCAGAATGACCTTTTGCCTCTTCCCTCTTATTCTTTTATGCTACATCAGAATGACAAACAGCCCTTGGATAATGTTGTGCCTTCTTCCTACTATTTTGAGAATTTCTAAGGACTAATTGATTCTTAAGCCTTAGTAGCACTTCAGAAGTCAATCTTAATCAACTGCAGTCATATTGGAGTCCACTGCTGAAGAAAAACCTTATTAATCTATTTTTTAGTAAGCAACCTATTCCAATTTCAAATGAAGGTCATCAGTGAACTTCAAGTATATGAGGATCCAGCTATGCCCTACTCATGCAATACATGTTTGGCACTTTTTCCGATCACAAAAAGGACTTAGGAGAATCAGCTGACGACTGTCCTTTTTTCAAAACAAAAGTAAACTCAATGCAATTCAAAAGAAGAATCCAATACTATCAACCAAAGAAAA
Source organism: Citrus x clementina (assembly GCF_000493195.1). Classification (NCBI taxonomy): domain Eukaryota; kingdom Viridiplantae; phylum Streptophyta; class Magnoliopsida; order Sapindales; family Rutaceae; genus Citrus; species Citrus x clementina. Next base: position 5,355,478 of record NW_006263303.1, on the reverse strand, counting down.
GCAATGAAAGGTTATTATTACATACCAATCCTCCAGCAACTAGATGATCAAGCATTCCTGGATAAGTAGGTTTGACTTGAGTTCGTTTTCCAATCCATAGAAATTTTTGCCCGTCTTTTTCAACATAACCATTCATGTGAACTCCATAAGCCTATTTTCAAATTCAGGAAGAAGGGAACAGCAATATAACCATCAATAGCCAAGTAAATTATCATTCAGTCTATTACCAGAAAGCAAAGTAATAAAATAGACAAAGTTCGACGGTGAGTAGATCCAAACATAGACACTTAACAAGACACAACTGTTTCATGTGATCATATCTGCAATAAACATCTCATGATCACTAACTTATTGTATCTCTAACTTTATGCACAAGTATCCTTGATCCAAAGCAAAAGTCATGAACTCACCTTTATTCCAAAGTAAGGAGCAGCGGCGCGTTCCAGCGAGAAAAAGATCGGAGAACCAAAGGTTGATGTTACAGGATAGAGCTGATTATAAACCAATGAAATCCAAAATGAATCAATCTCAAAAAAATCAATTACAAATTACACATCATATGGACATAGTCACAAGCACGAAGCATATATTCAAAAGTGAAAGAGAATCGATTCAGTTCCTATATAAACATCAAAAGTAAAGCTAGCAGTACCTCATTCCGTATACCTGGAATCAAATCTTCTTCGCCCAAGCATTTAATCACTTCTCCGACAACTCTCGTCCTCTCATCGGCTGTTTTCAGCTTTGAATTTAACTTCAGGTGACTGCCAAATCGACCTCCGTTGTTTTCAGAGTATATGAATACGTCGTCGTATTTCCTCAGGTGGCTAGCGAAACTGCTCATATTAAAAAATGAATCAAAAAAGAAAAAAAGAATTGTTCAGAATTTAAAATCCCTAACAGGAATAAATAGACATAATCTATTTTCTATTATGAGGATAAAGAAATTGTACCGATTATGTGTGTAACCAACAACTTGGTCCTCGATGATAAAAGGAAAAAACTCGGATTGGATTTCCTTAAAAATAATAATAATTAAAAGATAAGAAAATGAATTAAGTGCAGCAAAATAAAGGTTGCAAAATTTATTTGTTTGATGAGGAACTTGAAATAGTAACTGAGCCACGATTGCAGATTTTGATTTTTTCGAAGTAGCCATGGAGATCGGAAGAATCGTCAGGGGAATATTCTGGTTGAGAAACTCGAACGACGTCGTCCCAAGTGAAGGCACAGCTGCTTCTGTAGCTAATGCTAGCGGTAGCGACTGGTAAAGAGCGAATAGAAGTAGTTAATTTTGCTGAGCTGTGAAAAGAGAAACGTACTGGAAATGTGGTAATTAAACTCTTATTCGTAAAAGCATCAGAAGCTTTGAAATTGTGAAGAGATGGGAAAGAGAGTCGGATTGTTTGGGTGAGGTGCTGAACGTTGCTCGCCATTGAGAGTTCAGCAACACACAGACAGAGAAGAATGAGAGAGGGGTGTGAATTTAAAAACAAAACTTGAAAACTTGAATAAACTACATATTGAAATAATAAAATATAAGGCAACCATCACTTCAAGTCTTCACATTTGTAGTATATTACAGTAGAAAGCAATAAAATATAAATGAATGACACAGATCGTGTCAATTACGAACATGTTCAACTGTTCATATAATCACATCCCATCATTTTTCTTCCTTGATCGTATATGTCACTGAGATTTAGTATAAATGGCTAATGTTTTTTTTTTTAAATGTGTATAGTTGTGTTTTTTAAAATGTAGGGTTGATTATGCGCATAAAAAAGCTGTTTTTTTAATATCTTAGTGCCTGTTTGGTATGGTTTATTTAAGAGTCATAAGTGCTTATTTAATTTCATAAGTATTTTTAAAATTTTTTAATAGTGTTTGGTTATTTTTTTAGTAGAATTTTTTTAGCTTAAATAAGTTAATTTACCTCTGCTAGTAAAAGTCTAAAATTTGAGTTTTTGAGAGTAGAGATTAGAGAGATTTTCTAAAATATATATATATATAAAATATCCTTAACATATTTAATTAATTACATAATACCTTTTATATAAAGCTTACCCAACGAAAATTGTTGCCGCTATATAAATATATTCCTGCCGCCACTTCACTTTATTTATTTTTGTTTTTTTAAAATAACCAACACTTTAATTTTGCAATCCCTAATACATAACTAACACTTGAAAGAGCAATCATAGTCATAACCAACGTTTTTTGTGAGGAGGATGTCAGGTAATGCGACACTTCTCATGTTCCGTTAACATTTCAGTTATATTATCGATTATCATTTTAATTTGGATAATATTATTTGTTTAAAAGAATATATCAATTATGAAATTTTTAATTTTGAAAATTAAAGAAATGATTGAACTGGTTTTTTCTTATTAATTGATAGCTTGGATGCATTATATTACATGTTATATAATTATGAATACATATCCTTTTTGGTAATTTAATTACACAAAAATACTTTTAGTTTTACACAACCAAACAGTTTAATGTTAAAAAATTAGGGATGACAAAATCCTCTACGGGTTTGGGTTCCATGGAGCCCCACCCCAAATGAGGAAAATTTTTAATAATTTTTGGGGAATGAAGTGGGGAGTGGGAGAAAAGTAATTCCTAAATTATTAGCGGGGTGGGGTTTGGTATTGCACTCCCCACCTCACCCCACCCCAATCCTCATTATATATAAATATGTTTTTAATTTTTATTTAATAATTTTTATTTTATCAACTACAATGTCAATTAATAAGTTTTTAATTTTTATGTAATATAAACATGATATGAGTAAAAGAAAACCCTACAATATTTTTTAACTTTAAAATATTATTATATTTTCTTTTTTTTCTTAAGGTGTTGCTTTCTTTAAATATTTTTCACTTTTAATATCAGTTTAAGATATTGTTTCAAACTTTTAGAGATTTTTAAAAAAATTTAAATACTTTATAATATGGTGATGATTTTATTTTAAGTCTCTAATTTTTAATTTACTAAAATTATATTTTTATATCTATTATAAAATAAGTAAATGAGGAATGGGGTGGGGATAGAGGAATCATTCCTCACATGAGGATTCCTCATCCCCAACCCACTAAATTTATTTGGGAATGGGGTGGGAAATAGAGGCAAAAAATTTTTAATGGGGTGGGGAATGGGGTAGGCATCCCCACCCCCACCCCACCCCATTGCCATCCCTATCAAAAATGCTTTTCTAATTGACAACCAAACACCCAATGACTTTTTGTCCAAAAGCTCTATCTGTATAAGCTCTACTTTTATAAGTTTTACTACTATAAGCTCTATTTAATAAGCTGTATCAAACGGAGCCTTAGTCTTAGAACCACCAGCGCTTGGCCCAAGTGGTTAGACCCACTCTCGAGCCCCCGCAGACGTATTGAAGGAGTTTAATTTAAATATCATTCCTTAAAATTCCAGAGCTTGAGTGAAGATAGTTTTTTTTTTTTTTTTCAGGAGGGGAGTTTATCGTCTCTCAAATATTTAAGAGGGTTAAGAAAATCTGAGCGGTGTCATATCAAAATTGATATAAAACTGGTCTCAATAATTTATATAGTTGTAGATATCATGAGTAATAATTCTCTTAAAAAAAAAATCTTAGTCTTATAATTGAATTCGACTTTCAATATATGCTAAAGTTAGGGTCCGGCTATAGTACAACTATTGTTTCATACCTTTTTTTTTTGTCTTTTTGTGATCCAATTATTGGATCCAACCCAGCAAAGGCTATTCTAATGGCTAAGATGTTATCATTTGGTTATTAACGATGTGGTCCCTTATGTTTACTAAAAGAATAAGAAAAGTTTAAATTTTAAAATTTTGACACATTGATCCGTTAAATATTTTATTATCAAAAGTAATTCAGCAAACAAACATATTTATATATTAAAAATATGGATGGATTATTTTAACTTGCTAAAATACTCTCCACTTCCATTTACTTAAAATACCAATTATATTTTAACAATACTATTTTGTGTTTAGTGTAACATAAAATTAGAAAAGATTTATATAAATTTTGACAATATTAAAATGAAAAATAAATAAATATTAAATAAATGCTTGGATAGTCATTTAAATTCATTATAGAGTTTATAAATAATATTTTCAAAATAATAAATTTCTATGAGTAAATTTGAGATTATGTAAAATTACTTATACTTTATCCCACGTATGAAACCGATCAATTGTTTATTTAATATAAAAATAAATAAATTATATAATATTTATTCTATTACTTAAATTTAAAATTATAAAGAATGAAACTTAAATTTAAAATTGATTGAGAAGGATATAGAGAGGTTATTTTTTTTAGAATTTTAAAGTTATTATATTTTAATTGGGTTTATTACATAAAATTATTAAAACTTATAGTTTTTATTATTTACATAAAACAATAGGGATTGTTAAAGAAAATGCCAAATAAATTTTTTAGAATTTTGAAATTATTATATTTTAATTGGGGCTTATTGTATAAAATTTTTAAAACTTATAGTTTTTATTATTTACAGAAAACTATAGGGGCTGCTAAAGAAAATACCAAAATGGTGTTCGGTACATTAGGGGTAAGATAGTTTTGCCCCTTAATAAGAAAGAAAAACCTAGGGATGGGTAGAATCAAAATATAACATTTACGCCTATTTTTTTAGGAATCAAATAACTAAAAGCTAAGTAAAAAGAGGCTAAAAAGTTGTTCAGTTATTTTTCTACTAAAAAATAAAGATGAATTTAATACATAATAAATATATCAAAATTATTGTTAAATTGGTTATAAAATGAATTGAGAAAACATATATGACACCAATAAACAATTCAACACAAATAATATTAAATATAAGATTATTAATAAGTAAGATTATATCAATTCAATCATAAAAAAATTTAGAGTTATTATCATTTTACTACTTCAAAAATTATCAAATATCAAATGACTAAAACAAGTATTATCTTCTATCATTTTCCTACTATATCTTTATAAAAATATAATTTTACTATATTTTTCGTTATAACTGTTAGTTGACTAACAAAATACCAATGTCACCTTTCATGATTAAAAAAAAAATACTTGAAACTTATTTACAAAATAAATTTGTAATATATTTATTAAAATGGATATATAATACCAACATAATTTTTTTTGTTGGAATTATGATATATGGATTACAAATTTATCTTATTATTTTTTTAATCATGAAGGGTAAAATTGGTATTTTTTTAGTCAACTAATTGGTTATTAATGAGTCAATTAACGATTGTAATGGAAAAGTAGTAAAATGATATTTGTTGTAACGAAAAAATAGTAAAATGATATTTTTATAAAGATATAATAGGAAAATGATAGGAGACAATATTTGTTATATTCATTTGATGTTTGACAATTTTTGAAGTAGTAAAATGATCATAACCCAAAAATTTATTTCATTTTTATATCGTGACACACATTGCCATTCTACTAATTAGTTCAACTAGTAAAGATGGTAAATTAGCATAACAGACACTAGAAATCAAGCTGAAATTTCTCTCATATAATGGATAAAAGAATTATTATATTAAAATTGCTATTTTAAATCACTTATTTACTTTTAAATCTAAATATGGCATACTTTTTGTTAAGAAGACAAAATAATTTTTGTCAATATACAATTATTTGCTCTTTATTTTTAAAACAAAAAGTAAAATAATTTAAAGATTTTAAATGTAAAAGGTAACTTAAAGATAATCAAGGATAATCTGAAATTTATATATATATATTTTTTGGTATTACACTAAAAGAAGAAAAGTTAGGGAATTAGATGATAGATTTTATATTAAAATAATAGCTTTAAATGTATAAATCACTTTTTTCTTCTGTTTTTGTGATTTTTTTAAAAATTTTAGTTGCGGGGAATTATAAATTTGCAATGTTTAGTGGGAACGACGGCAAATAAGAACGACTTACGCAACTCACGTAAAAGGTTTGGGCCGACCGATAATCAATTTAAAGAACAAACGCGAAGAGCCGAAACCACACCGCTTGCTATTTTATTCCTTTTGATTGTGTTTTTCCTTTTGTTTTCATCTCATTTGAATTGACCATCACACTCACTTCGCGCATGAATCCGATTCTCTCAGGGTCGCTTGTCTATAAAACTCATTTCGGCACTCAATTCATCCTTGCCCTGCCCTCCAATCGCAGTGCTTCCCACCAGATTACGTGTCAGAAGATGGCTTGCTCGCCCGCAGCCGTTTCCCCCACTCTCAGAACCATCACAATTTCGTACTCGGAGCTCAAGGTAAAGTCTCTGTGTCCCTCGCTCATCTTCAGACCTTAGTTCTCGTTGCGTATGCTAGTGTGAAACACACGTGTTTGAAATTTACTGGCGGTTGTTTGAATTGATTGAAACAGGACAAGAATTCTGACTTGTCGATGAAGATTGAACAAGGGTTTGGACCCAACAGTCTCGGAATTCTATCTGATACAGATGTATGAAATAAATTTTATAGTTGAATTTTCTATTTTTCTTTTCATATATATTCTTAATCTTGAAGGGGTGGAAAATGTGAAAATAAGTTATGAAGATAAAGCATTCTTCTTGCTGAGTTCCTTTCCAAAGTCTTATGAAGGCTTTGTAGATACAATGCTTTATTGCAGAACAACATTGAGACTTGAAGATGTTGAAGCATCTCTGAGTTCAAAAGAGATTCAGAAGAATAATGGGCTTGAAACAAGTAATGGTGATGGGCTGATTGCCAGATCAGAAAAGAAGAAAGATTAGAAGAACAAAAATCAGGGAAAAGAATATGGAAAGAATCAAGAAAATGCAGACAAAAAGAAAAAGAAGAGAAAATGCTTCTATTGCAGGAATGATGGGCATTACATCAGGGATTGTCTTGAGAAGAAAAAGAAAGAAAGTCAAGAAAAGTCAGGGGATACAGCTGCAGCTTCTGATGATGCCTCTGATGGATATCGTAGTGCTGATTTACTTGTGGCCTCAAACAGCAATACTAAACGTCAATGGGTCATAGACTCTGTGTGCTCTTTTCACTTATGTCCTGATAAAACCCTATTTTACGAATATGAAGCTATTGATGGTGGGAGAGTCTTAATAGGAAACAATAATGTGTGTAATATTATTGGTATTGGTTCTGTAAAGATCAAGATGTTTAATAGAACTGTAAAAGCCCTACATGAGGTGAGGCATGCTCTTAGGCTAAAGAGAAATTTAATTTCTTTAGGCATGCTAGATAGCTTAGGGTATTTCTTTAAATCAGAAAGTGGTGGTTTAGAGATAAGAAAGAGGACTGAGATAGTGATGAATGAGGTTAAAGAGAATGACTTATATGTATTGCAAGGCTCATCAGTGCCTGATCAATAGGGAATTTCTGCCGTTTCTAAGGAAGATAGAACCAAGTTGTGGCATCTTAGACTTGGTCATATGAGTGTCAAAGGGATGCAAGAGCTCAACAAACAAGGGCTACTTGGTGGAGATAGAATCCAACAGCTGGAATTCTGTGAAAACTGAATTTTTGGCAAAGCTCACAGGTCTAAGTTTCACAAGGGGGAGCATATGTCTAAGCAAGTTCTGGACTATGCACATGCTGACCTTTGGGGGCCTGCTCAAATTCCATCCTTGAGTGGTGGTAGGTATTTCATGTCACTAATTGATGACTACTTAAGGAAGGTATGGATCTACATACTCAAGACTAGAGATCAAGCCTTGGAAAAGTTTAAGGTATGGAAATCTTTAGTAGAAAATAAGTCTAGATTCAAGCTCAAATGCTTGAGAACTGATAATGGCTTGGAATTTTATAGCAAACAATTTGAGGAATATTGCCAAAAACATGGCATAAAAAGCCATAAAACAGTCAGGTTCACCCCCCAGTAGAATGACTTAGCTAAGAGGATGAACAAGACCTTGGTAGATAAGACCAGATGTATGTTGATAAATTCAAAGCTTCCAAGAAGCTTCTGGGTAGAAGCTGCCAATACAGCAAGTTATTTAATTAACAGAAGCCCATCTTCTGCAATTGGCTTTAAAACACTAGAAGAACTGTGAAAGGGAAAACCTGCAAATTACCAAAATCTCAGGGTGTTTGGATGCCCTGCTTATCTCTACATCAATCAAGGCAAGCTGGAAGCTAGGGCCTTGAAATGAGTCTTTGTTGGATATCCTGATGGGGTTAAGGGGTACAGAATCTCGTGTAGAGGGCAAGGGAAGTGTATAGTCAGCAGGGATGTTGTGTTTCATGAATCTGCATTACTGAAAGAAAATGCAGAGAATGATACTGGACTACAAGATGATTCAACAAATATCAAATAATTTGGAACTTCCAAGGTTAAGGTGGAGCTGTTTGGAGATAAAGACAGTAGAAAAGAGGCAGCTGACTATGAAGAGAAGACTACAGCTGAAGCTGAGGAACATGAGTCATCAGAATTACCACAAGCTGACTTGCAGACTTTTCAGTTAGCAAGAGATAGAGTTAAAAGGGAAGTCAGAGCACCAGTGAGGTATGGCTATGCTGACTTAATTGCTTATGCACTGTTGTGTGCTGATGATGTGTCAATTGAAGAGCCTACTAATTTCTCTGAAGCTATTGGAAGTGTGCATTGTGATAAGTGGCTTGAGGCAATGCAAGATGAAATAGAGTCCCTTCAAAGAAATCAGACCTGGACACTTGTTCTAAATCCAGGTAATAAAAGGTTGATCAGTTGTAAGTGGATCTTCAAGAAAAAAGAAGGAATTCCAAATGTTAAACCTCCCAAATATAAAGTAAGGCTAGTGGCTAGGGGGTTTACACAGAGAGAGGGTGTAGATTTCAATGAAATTTTCTCCTCTGTTATTAAGCACAGTTCAATAAAAATCTTATTAGCCATGGTAACCTTACTTGACTCGAAGCTTGAGCAAATGGATGTAAAAACAACCTTCTTTCATGGTAATCTTGAAAAACATATATTGATGGTACAACCTGAAAGTTTTGAGTGTAAGGGAAAGGAGGATTATGTTTGTTTACTGTATAAGTCTTTGTATGGACTCAACCCATCCCCACGACAGTGGTACAGAAGATATGATGATTTTATGGTCTTAAAAGGCTATCACATAAGCAAATATGAAAATTGTGTTTACTTTGGTGGATCAGATCAAAGTGGAGTTGCTTATTTGCTTCTGTACGTTAATGATATGTTAATCGCAAGCAAATACAAGTTGGAGATAAAGAGGTTGAAAAATCTGTTGAAGGCTGAGTTTGAAATGAAGGATCTCGGCAATGCCAAAAGAATCCTTAGGATGGACATTACAAGGGACAGATCTGCTGGCACTTTATTCTTGAGTCAAGAGAAATATATTAAGAAGGTCTGGAGAGGTTTGAGATGCAAGACTGTAAACCTGTCTAGACACCACTTGATCCCTAATTCAAGTTGACAGCAGGTCAATCATCAAAAGATGAGTCTCAGGTGAATTAATTCCCATATGCACAGGCTGTAGGGAGACTGATGTATGTAATGGTATGCACCAGGTCAGATATAGCCTATGCAGTAAATGTTATCAGCAGATTTCTCAGTTAACCAGGCAAGGTTCACTGGAATGCTGTCAAATGAATAATGAGATATCTCAAGGGCTATTCTACTTGTGGTTTGCTGTATGGGAAGACTAAGAGTGACATAAGTGAAGTCATGGGGTTTGTAGACTCTGACTTTCCTATAGATCTTGACAGAAGAAAGTCAACCTTAGGGTATATGTTTGTGTTAAACAGTTGCATGATTAACTGGAAGTCATCACTTCAGTCTGTAGTTGCTTTATCCTCAATTGAAGTTGAGTTTATTGCAACTACGGAGGCAATAAAAGAGGTCATGTGGTTAAGAGGTTTGCTTAATGAGTTATGGTTAAGTCAGAAAACTGTTAAGGTTTTCTGTGATAACCAAAGTGCCATACACTTGATAAAGAATCATATGTATCATAAAAGAACCAAGCACATTGATGTGAAGCTCCAGTTCATCAGAGATGATGTTGGAAAAGGAACTGTAATTGTGTTCAAGATTCATACTGGTGTGAATCCAGATGATGCTCTTACAAAAGCTCTTCCCATTGCAAAATTTGAATTCTGTGTGAATCTGATGGGCATCTCGCCCAACCTAACTAAATTCAGGTGTGAATTGTAGTTGAATGAAAGTTTTTTAGGTGCTGTGTTATTGAAAGGATCAACTAAATCAACTGCAAGGTGGAGAATGTGAAGATATGTATGTGTGGACTGAAATGAAGAAAATAGAAAAGCTGAGAGCTATTGTGCATATTGACTTCAGTTGATGGGTCTATTAGATATTGTCTGTTGACGTGGCATGAATTCGTTATCATCTGTTATAACAAGTCCAGTACATCAGTATATATAAAGCTAATGGATGGTGCATGTTTAACAGTCCTTTTCGTATTCATTAGTTCATCATTTTTCACAAGATATGTTTCATTGTGATATGTGTAAAGTCTTCTGTAAATCCACTAATGATTGGATTAGTTCTTGATCAATAACAACGAGTAACTTTTCCTTCAAGTGTGTTGGTTTGTGCCCCTGTTTTTGGTTCTTATCTTGTTTCTTTGTTCTAGTAATTCATTTCGATTGTGTTCTTGGTGTTTCTACTCACCAAGATTTGTGAGTTTTGTAGAGATTGAAGACTTAATAGTCTTAACAATATATATTTGTCCATTTTGTTGCACTTGCACATATGTATATACTTGATCATATTTTAGTCTTTCAATGTTCTGTTTGGCTGACAAATAACTGATACTGAAATTTAAGCGGAATATCATTATAGCGATGCCTGAATTTGATATATCCCGACAATTATTGTCACTCTGTGTTAACGTGTGAAAGAACATTGGAAGGTTAATAGGTCATTTAAGGCCCCGTTTGGTATTGTTGTTTAACAGTTGTGCTTTCAAAGCAAAGTAGCTTTAGTGTCTGGTAAACATTTCAATTTTCTTTTGCCTTTTGAAAGCTAAGTTGATTTTAACCCACAACTGTTTGATGAAAAATTTATATTACTCTTACCAGTTTGTCTTTACCCAACTTCAAAGTTATGATTGGCGAACAACCATCCACAATGGCCAAGTTTTTATGGACATGTGAACTTTAAGTACATAATTGGAACTGAGATGCCCATTGGCTTTGTATAGTTTCATTGCCAAGTATGGTATAACGAGTGTTAATGAAGCTCATTGTGCTGAGCTTATGAAGAATAGAAAGGTGAAGAAGCCGTTAGTTTCAGCAAGTGAAGTTAGTCAATCATGCCAGCTCAGCAATGCTAAGTCATCAGAGTTAGTTATGAAATAACAAGTCAGCACAAGGTGTTAAAGTCTGTTATTAATAATTCTTGTGTGTATAACTAACTTGTGAGTATATAAGTTGTGATTAATTCAGTTGTAAATTGACTTTGATAATTGTCCAGATTCAATGAAATAAAATTTTTCTCTGCAACTTTTCTTTCAAAACAAACAGCTCAAGTTTTCTCTCATGGTATCAGAGCCACAATGGCTAGTTCCAGTACAACCAATCAAAATCATTTGATTGTTCATCAAACTCAATCTCATCAAATTTCATTTAATTTTGCTACAACCGTCAAGCTTGATCGATCTAATTTTCTTCTCTAGTGTAAGCAAGTTCTGACTTTGATCAAAGGAAATAGACTTAAAGGATTTATCTCAGAAAATCAAAATATTCCAGAACAGTATTTGTCTCAAGCTCGAACTAATGGATATGTGGAGAGAACTGAGAATCCAGCATATGTCAATTGAAGAGCTTAGGATCAGACTTTGCTGAGCTGGCTCTTTTAAACTATAAGTGAAGGTATTCTAAGCTTAGTTCTCAATTATAATACTTCATTTGATGTCTGGAAATCGATTGAAAAGCAATTTGGAGTCCAATCTGAAGCAAAGGTAATGCAACTTCGATATGAATTAGATACCTTAATAAAAGAATCAATGTCGATTGAAGAATATGTTGCTAAAAAATGAAGATACTTGCTAATAAGCTTGCCTGTGCTGGTGATAATATAACTGAAAAAGATATGCTAATAAGAACTCTTAATGGATTAGGATCTGGTTATCTGGATTTAGCTTCAATAATTACAGCAAATAAAATGAGTTATGATGATGCATATACACTTTTGTTGACTCATGAGGCTAGATTTGAACAAAATCAGAATTCTCATAATTCTCAGGCCATGTTTAATGCTAATCACAGTATGATGAATGCAAACTATTCACATATGAGGGGAATTCCTAGGAGAAATACTTATGGTAATGGATCCTTTGGTCAATTTGGAGGAAGAAGTCAAAATTTTGGTCGAGGCATGTTCTTTAACTTTTATCCCAGAGGTTTTCCAGCTGGTAGTAGTACTGCTGGTGGTTTTGGCAGAGGACATGCTGCAAGCTTTGGAAGGAATCAACAGTTTACACATCCTCCTAGGTCACCACATGTGAGGAATATATTTTTACCTTGAATGAACTCAAGCATTTTTACTGGTGAATCTAATGAGTCAATACTTGTGTGTCAAATATGTCACAAACAAGGTCATACTGTTGATGCTTGCTGGTATAAATATGGTGATAATTACTCTCATTCTCCAAAACAATTTGGTAGAGGAAAAATGATGGGACCTAAAGCAGCATATATGACTAATTTTGAGCCATTCTCATACCACCAGTCAGCTATTGAAGATCCTTATGAATTGTCTGGTGTCAACTCCAGCTGTTAACCAGTCCATTACTCCCATGTTTCTTCTTATTCATCAGAAGCATTTACTCTGCCTGAAGCTTATGTTGTAAATCTGGAAGATTCATTAGATGAATGGTGGTATCTGGACAATGGTGCCACACATCACATTACCAATAACATGGCAAACATGCATGTACGAGAAGAATTCAAAGGTTTAGACCAGCTTACTATTGAAAATGGACAAGGTTTGATCATTACTCATATTGGTGATGCTTGCTTTAACTATAAATGTCTTCATACTGCCTGCCAGCACACATCTATAACACTTAAAGATATCTTATTAGTTCCTTCAATTACTAAGAACTTAATAAGTATATCTAAGTTGACAACTGATAATAACATTTCCATTGAATTTGTTGGCAATGTGTGTTATGTAAAGGATTCACTGAAGGGACGGGTGCTTTTGCAAGGTCTTGCTAAAAAAGGATTATACAAGTTGCTGTTAAAGTCATCTCAGACATCACCCTCTTATTTCTTGAGTCAAGTTTCTTCAAATAAGCCTTTGTCTATGCTATCTACTTGTCATCTTTCATTTCCTGTTACAACTGGTGCTCAAAATAATCATTCAACTTCTATGTCTTGTTATCAAACTGTTGTCTCTCATTGTAATGCATCAGTTAATAAAATTAATTTGTTTCATAGAAGATTTGGTCATCCTCATCATGATGTACTAATACATTTGCTTAAGAATGATAAAACTATCAATCTCTCTACCAATCTTATCAAACAATCTGCACAGCAAATATGTGAGGCATGTCAAATGGGCAAGGTTTATAGATTGCATTTTCCTATTATTGAAACCAAAACTTCTCACATACTTAAACTCATTTATACTGATTTGTGGGGACCATCACCTACACCTTCTAGAGTTGGTCATATCTATTATATCAGCTTTGTTGATGATTTTAGCCGATACACTTGGATTTACCCATTAAAGTTGAAATCAGAAGCCTTACAAATTTTTAAATTATTCAGATTGCAAGTTGAAAAACAGGTTCAATGTCCAATTAAGAAGTTGCAATCTGACCGGGGGGGAGAGTACCGAGCATTTACTGAATTCTTGAATCAAAATGACATTATTTTCAGGCACTCATGTCCCTATACACATCATCAAAATGGGGTAGTTGAGAGAAAGCATAGGCATGTAGTTGAGTTAGGTCTCACACTTTTAGCTCAAGCTAAGTTACCCTTACAATTTTGGTGGGAAGCTTTCCAAACTGCTGTTTATCATATTAACAGGTTGCCTTCTGCAACTTTGAAATTTCTTACACCATATGAAAAGCTTTTCAGTCATAAACCAAATTACAAGATGCTCAAATGTTTTGGCTGTGCATGCTATCCTTATTTGAGAGATCACAACAAGCATAAGTTTGCATATCATTCTCGTAAATGTATTTTCATAGGTTATAGCCCTTCTCATAAAGGGTACGAGTGTTTACATCCATCTGGTCAAACCTATATAGCTAGACATGTTATTTTTTATGAGAATTTGTTTGCTTACTCATCAGATTTTGCTTTCACTTCAAACTCATCAAATTTATGTTCAAACCTACCATTTACTCCTCAACAAGTGTATCATATATCCACTTTGTTAATATCTCCAATATCAGATGACAACAACTACTATAATCATGATTCTGCAAGACCTACCAGTAGCACTTCTCATCACTCAGGTAATTCTGCATACAACATTGATCCTCACTCTTCATCACAAACAGTTCAACCACATACAGAGCCAGAGCCTTATATTTCTCCTCATGATCAAATATCACTAAACACTATTCCATCTATCTCAGCCCCAGAACATACACAACACATTACTACACCAGTAAACACACATTCCATGATAATTAGAAGCAAAGCTGGGATTTTTAAACCAAAACTCTACAATGTCACACTTGTTCATAAAGAACTAGAATCTATCAAAGAAGCTATGGAGAATCTTAAATGGCTTGCAGCATGAAGGATGAATACAACGCTCTAATGAGTAACAAAACATGGTCTCTGGTTCCTAGATCAGCTGGTCAAAAAATTGTTGGCAACAAGTGGGTATTTAGAGTCAAACAAAATTCAGATGGAAGTTTGGCCAAGTATAAAGCTAGGCTAGTAGCTAAGGGGTTTCAGCAGATTGAAGAGGTTAATTATTTTGAGACATTTAGCCCTGTAGTAAAGTCAGCTACTGTCAGAGTGGTGATTAGTCTAGCTGTCATGAAACAATGAGAGATAAGGCAGGTCGATGTAAATAATGCTTTTCTTAATGGAGAGTTGACAGAAGAGGTGTTTATGGATCAACCAGCAGGCTTTGTCAATAATCAGAAACCAGATTTTGTGTGCAAACTCCACAAGTCTCTCTATGGCCTTAAACAAGCTCCAAGGGTTTGGTATGAGAAGTTAAAAAGCTGCTTATTACAGTGGGGTTTTATAAACTCAAGAGCAGACTCTTCTTTATTCATAAAGAAAACAATCAACTTCATGATAATGGTGTTGATTTATGTGGATGATATCTTAATTACAGGACCAGATAGTGCAGCATTGGAAACCTTTATAACTGAACTGAACAGAGTCTTTGCCTTGAAAGATTTGGGTAATTTGTCTTATTTTCTGGGCATTGAAGTTTTGTATGATGCATGTTGCATCTATTTGTCACAAAGAAAATACATAAGAGACTTATTATCCAAAGTTCAGCTACTTGAATGCAAAGGAATTGATACACCTATGAGCATTGGAATAAAGCTACAAAAGGAAACTCCAGGTCATCTTGGTCAGTATATCACTGATCCTACACATTATAGAAGCATTGTGGGGGGAATGCAGTATCTGATCCTAACAAGACCAGAAATTGCATTTTCTGTCAACAAGTTAAGCCAGTATGTTTCCACTCCTACATTGCAGCATTTGGTAGCTTGTAAGAGAGTGCTTAGATACTTGAAGTCTACTCAAGATTATAGATTTAAATTTGTTCAGCATGGAGAGATGAAGATCACAGGATTCACTGATGCAGATTGGGCCTGGGATCTTGATGACAGAAAGTCTGTGGGTGCTTACTGCATTTACTTGGGAAACAATCTAATATCATGGTCATCTAAAAAGCAGTCAGTCATTGCCAGATCAAGTGCTGAAAGTGAATATAGAGCCTTAGCTTCAGCTAGTGCAGAGATAAGCTGGTTACAATCTCTTTTTTCTGAAATTGGTTTAAGCTGTACAGAAACTCCTACTGTCTGGTGTGACAACATTAGTGCCACTGAATTAGCTCGCAATCCTGTTATCCATTCAAGAACTAAACATATTGAGATTGATTTACACTTCATCAGAGACAAAGTGATTGCTGGAGAGCTGCAAATTCAGTACATTCCTAGTGCAGAACAGATAGCTGATATCATGACCAAGCCTCTCTCATCTATTCATTTTAACTACTTTAGAGACAAACTCAATGTGTAGACGTGTCCCTTGAGTTTGAGGGGGGCTGTTAAGGAAGCTCATTGTGCTGAGCTTATGAAGAATAGAAAGGTGAAGAAGCCGTTAGTTTCAGCAAGTGAAGTTAGTCAATCATGCCAGCTCAGCAATGCTAAGTCATTAGAGTTAGTTATGAAATAACAAGTCAGCACAAGGTGTTAAAGTCTGTTATTAATAATTCTTGTGTGTATAACTAACTTGTGAGTATATAAGCTGTGATTAATTCAGTTGTAAAGTGACTTTGATAATTGTCCAGATTCAAGGAAATAAAAATTTTGTCTGCAACTTTTCTTTCAAAACAAACAGCTCAAGTTTTCTTTCAACGAGTATAACTTTTGAATATGATGAAACCTGTGGCAATGTGTAACACAAAATGAAGTAGCAACTTTGATGAAGTCCCCTTCCCATTTTTGAAACTCTTCTTGTTCCCCCTCTATATTTATGTATTTTGTATGTGTCTTTACATTTGAAATTCGGACAACTAGTGTCTTTGTTCAGGAATTATTCAGTCATTTTGCTTTCAATATGCTTGAATTACCTGTTTGAAGTTGACCTGTTTTTGTTTTAGGTTCCTGGATTTTCTTCACTGCGTCAAAATCTCCTGCATCTTGCACCTAGGTATAAGATTCGAACTAGATTTTCAATGCTCAGGTTGAGCTTGCGGGTAGATATTATTTAGGACAAGTAACTTTTACATAAGTTGTTCACAAGATTCTGTTTTATCAGATTAGCTAACCTTCCTGAAGTTGTAAAGAAGGATCTTGAAGATCATCACAGTAGGTCTGATTCTACTTTCCACTAGCTCCTGTATTGTTGTTTGATTTCACTGTTCATCTTCTTTTATTTACTTTATTCCCTTTGATGGCTTATTTTGGTTGCTTTGGATGTGTCTTTGGCCTCCACTTAGCATAGAGGTTTGTTAAATTGCTCTGGATAGCTCTAGGCTTATGTGGGAAGGATCTTATTATATCTATATTCCCTTTATACCAATTGGGTTCCTTAGACTTGTTTTGAAAAGATAAACTTTCACCTTATCGGTACTTAACGATTTCATTTCTTACTCGAAAGGTATTATGTCAGTTGAACTCTTCATTGATTCCAGAAGGTCCTGACACATATGATAATGCCATTCAGAGTTCTACTCACCAACCTTGACAGCCTTACCAGTAGAATAATGCTGTCTTCACATGGTTATGTCCTCGTGAGTGCATCATATGCTACTTAACTCAGGTGATGGAGTTTACCCATTTATCCTCTGTGATCGTTAGGTCTTTTGATGGCATAGATGATTAGCATGGTCTTACCTAAGTATCTCTTTCCTCATTTTATTTATTTTTGGTCCTGTCCCGTATTTTCTATCTGATGAAAAAAGTAAACAGTATATTTTCCTTAAATCCTACCTAAAGCTGTTAACAGCAATACTTAGCATGGCCTGCAGCCCGTGGAAGTAGTGTGTTTATCATGAATAACTAGAACCTTTTTTCTGGTGATTTTGTTTGTGGAAGGCGTGGTATTCTTGCATTGGATTTGAAATATATTTCCAAGTTCATAATCTCACAGTATATGAGGTGCTTTAACTCTTTGTTTCTTCCGCTCACTCTCTGTCTGTAGGTACAACTTCGGATGTAGGTTCTTGAGTTTGGTCATCTTGTTCTAACACAGGCCAAGCTGATTTCAATTTTGAGATATTTCACCTGTTGTGATGCATGATTATTGCAATCAATAAAATACGGCATAATATGAGCAGTCTGTATATTTTTCAGAATTCACGTTCCTATTTTTCAGAATTCACGTTCCCATGATATTTATGTAAATGATTGAATAGAGTGGGAGTTCCTATGTTTGGACATGGAGGGATGGAGTCATTTGAAGTTTTGAGGAATTTTGAAACATAAAATGGATTGACCACTGGCAGCTAGACATGACTGCAGTTATAATGCAATATTATCTTTGTTTACCTTCGGATATGGTTCATGTTGATACATATTATTAGGAAGTGTTGGTGTTCTATGCCTTAGTATGATTATTTTTTATATTTCTCATGATGTCAGTTTATGCCTGAAAGTAGGGTCTTAACCTTTTTAATTCTAATCTTGTGCAGATATGTTGAAGGGCTCCTTCTATGCGAATCCATTGTTAGACGTGCCTACAACAGAGACCCATTTAATCCAAAGGTAAAAGATATTAACAGCATTCCAAGTGCTCGTAGTGTTGACTGTCATTCCCTTGTTCCTGGAGATTTTATGGCTGGCAAAATTGATTGTTAGTGTGTGGATAAAGTGGATAACAAAAATTTGTGTTATATCTATCTTCATATGATACATTGTTTGGAAGACTATAATATATTTGCTGGGATGATTTTTTTACTTTTGAAAGATATGTTTTATATACATCTTATGTTCATTTGCGCATATTTAGATTAGATATGCAAAATCTGGATGTGGTTAGTTGCTTTACTTATTTCCGGTTCTCTGTCTTTTAGGTATCCATCATATTGTGGTTCGAATATATGGCCTCATAGTGCACTGCCAGAACTTGAAGTGGGTATGCTAACAAAATATTACTATACTCCTTTATTGGCTTTTAAGAGAGACTTATTCTGCTTGCTGGAAATTGTCTCTTGAGAGGTTTGTTTATCATAGTTATGTGATTTCTTGGATTCATGATCTGAGAGCTTGTATTTAAACAGTTAAACAAATTTATGCTTCTCTATTTTCGTGTCTTTGTGTGAGCGCAAGTGTGTACTGCAGGGAAGAAACTTCTTTGTATGCAGTCTACACTTTTTTTTACATTGTCAACTTCTATTCTATATCGGAATAGTTGTTTTAAACTGAGTAGTTTCAGCCGATTTTTGAAGCAGATATTGGTTTCGTTATTTTTCCTTTATATGAGCATATTTTCAGAGTAATCTAATCTTTTGGTACGAGTCTCTGCCAATTTTCTTGAAAATGAAGCTATAAGTGGGAGTGAAATTCTTGTTTGGTGCTACACTTGTCTTCCACTCTCATCTTCTTGTGTTCCTTTCACAGTTTTCGTCTATGTTGGATTTTTTATTCACTTATTTATTTTTCAAATTCACTTTTCAATTATTTTCTACATTTACTGAAGGTTAATTGTTGGTGTCTAGCTTTCAAAGCCCTTGGAAAGCTGATTGTAGATGTCGGGTTGATGTTGGCATATTACTGCGACCAATATGGTGAATTCCTTTGGCATGACACTGGCTTTTACATACATTGGAAATGATTATTGTGATTTCTAGGCTCTATTTTAGATATGTTATACTAACAGCTGACTATGGGTGCATGCCTTTTTGCCCTGAAAAATACTTATCATTCTGTAGAAGTATTCACAAGATTTCTTGGAAGTAGAAAAATAATTTTCTTAGTTTTGGGAAATGTTTCTCACTGGATTTAGAATGAGGATTCATGAGTCTCAACTAACTATATTGTTGATGCATGCTTCATTCCTTAAAAGTAAATAGTTTCAACTTTTTCACAATCTAGAATTATTCATGTATATGTGGCTGAATAAGACCCTTACAATATTTTTTATGAGCACTTGAGCAGTATGTAAAGGAATGAAAATGAAAGAGAATGAGGGCCTTGAACAAATACTTCTTCGCTCTCGGTGTCACAAAGGCCGTCTTCTTTATTATTTTCCTGCACAGCAGAGGTAATTCTATCAATTGTCCCTGTGTAGATCAATTATGTGGTTTAATTGAAATGTAAATAGAGGAGTTTACTTGACAGTGTTGCTTTTGGTACATGTGGTATTCTCCGAAATTATATGACTTAACCAAACCAGAGCCTACCAATGGGCCTTTGGTTCAGTGGGAGAACCTTTGCACCTAGAATAATGAGTGCAAGGGTTCGAGCCTCCATAAAAGCATTTATGAAGCTTATTTACAATCCTTCCTCAATTATCAAATAATTGAGTGGAGCCAGTCTATTCCTCACGAAATGTGAGTAGAGTGAACAATCCTCGAATATTTGAGAGGATTTGAAGAATTTGGGCAGCGCTTCAGAGGAGTACATGCCACGAAGAAGGTCCCAATTGTAAAATCTGTTTGTAAATATTAATTATAATACCTATAGTCCTGTATAACAATATTAAAAAAAAAAAATCCCAAACCAGAGCCTAGAGAGTAAAACTTTGGGTCTTGAATTTATTCTACTCACTTTACACAGATATTCTGGTACAGAGTAAGAAGATCTACATGTCCATATGGATGGAACTGGATATCAGTTTGTTGATGGATATTATCATCCCATGGCAATATGTAAAGCAAACATTTAGTAATTCTTATTAAAAAAAAAAAAAAAAAAAAAAAGAGCCTACTGGTTATCACTTAAGCATCCAAGATTCTGTAAGCTTTGGTATTTATAGTGATAAATCTGAGCATCATTCAGATGTAAGTCTAATTGGTGGGCACAATGGCTAATACCAGATTAGGTTGGGATTCTTCAATTTTTGCATTTTCTATTTGGACGATTTTTGATGAATAGGCAATCATCTTTCAGGTACATGGAATGACACTTATAGTATTGCGCATCCGACAGTTCTTCTATGTTTATCTTTCTGTTGATCTTGTCATGACGTTTTGGCCTAGTTAGCAGCCATGGTAATTAAGCATTATTCATGTGAATTCTGGCCCTTTATTTTCGTCATAACAATGACCTATACTTATTGTTTAGGTCACCACCAACAAGAGATAAATCATTCTGCTTGATAAGGGTAATCTCGATGGAGCTATTGCGGCCAACGGAGAAGAAATTCAATGACAAAGTGGAGATATTTGAGGGTAATTTAGACATTACTCATCTCTAAAGGCATATTATGATAATTTCGAAATACGAGGGCATAACTAGATTAATAGCCAAGATTCCGGGTATAACCGGGGTAAATTCCATTTTTTTTTTTAAACCCTAAATTACATATTATGTGTTTAGTTTCATTCAGAAGTCTCATTTTAAGAACTATGATTTCACATCGTATAATGCCCAAACTATCTCTTTCGCGACAGGAAAATAACGCCTTTAATTAACACCAGTTGTCATTCAGTCAATCCAATATATTTGGAGGATTAAAAAAGAAAAAGAAAAAAGACAGGCACGAAGACAAATAATTAGGAGAAGTCTCCCCTTCTCAAACTCTGTAGTAGATCCAAGTATCCAAAATATTCAGGACGAATGTACCTACAAGTTGCAGCATTATGGTAAAAGATTAGAATCAAACTGGGATGGACTGATATGCTATAGCTGAATTTTTCATAATAGCAAAGAAGGAACTACAACAACGCCTTTTGAGCATGAATCCCATCAAATATATCTAATATCAACCAGCATCAATGTATGGACATTACAAGAAAAATCAAAGACATATCTCGAGATTCATTGAAATAGTTGGAAGTGCATATGAGTGTCAGAAATAAAATCCTGGAGCAATTTGCCAAGCCTAATATGTAACAATTTTAATCAGCATAAATGATAAATGTATGAAATCATGAAAAAGAAAACCCAAAGACATCTAAAAGATTCCTAAAACTAAAGAGAAACACATGGGAATATCAGTAGTGGAGAGCAAACATTTAAGATTCATTACAATTACACACCATTGCTTTTATCATTTCTACAGGGCAGAAGAGTCCACTATCATAAGAAAAGCAGCAACCATTGCCACAACTTGACAGTTAATAAAAAAAGAAAGAAAGAAGTGATTATGCTTTCTATTTATTTATTTATTTTTCATACGGCTGTCACATATGCTAGTTTTATTTCTTTCTTTATTTATTTTAATCTTTTTAACTGATTACTGAAAGTCTCAAACTGAGAGAGATACAAGAAGCAATCAAGAAAAGTGCTAATACCCATGTCGAAACAAGAAATCAATGATGGCTAGGGAGCAATTTGGCTTGAAGAACTCTGTTCTCCGTATGACATTTGCAACATGTGCCACAGGCATCAACTGGAAGCTTTCTACCTCTCCGTCTGCAACATGTTTAATAAAAGCTATTACAATGAATAGATATAATTCTCTTCTAAAACTGCAGCAGATGAATGTTATAGATTGAAATGTACAAATATTTAACAGTAGGAATGCTAAAATTAGTTTGTAGATCAAGAAACATTGCTTTTATACCTTATTCTCACGAAGGAAGAAAATGAGCGTCAGTGTGATCAAGCTTTAATACAGTTACCTTGATTCATAGGAACAAAATCTTCAGGTAGCTTCAAATCGTAACAAAATATAACATCTCTTTTGTAACTAAACCCATTAATGTCCGTATAGGAAACAGCTCCCACTGGTCTAGCTCTGTGAAAGATGTATATCTGGACCCATTAGTACAACCAATCATCCACAAAAGAACCATGGTTTAATCAGAATGTTGACATGTGGAGTGGAACTTTAGCAAAGTTCACATTTTTAGCCAATATAATATAGTTAATGCAATTAATCCTAAAATTTAGAATCAATGTGGCATGAGGAAAGCTTACCTATTGGATATGGATCTAGGGATTCCCGCTTCCTCTTCACATTCCTTGATAATATTCTCCCCACAAGCAATACCATGGGGCTGCAATCACCATCACAATTATATAGATGAAGAGTTGGCTCGGATAACTGAGCATAAAGATTAGAGAACACATTTTTAAATGAAATGAATCCTTGGTTTTCACTATTATAAATTCTATTGTCCAATTGCAGCAACTGAACTGGAATCTCCAAGTATTGCAACAAGGAGGAACGCCTAATGTTTTCCAATTGCACAGGGTTTGCTGCCCATGTGATATTTGTTCTGGGCTCAAGTTTCCATGTTCACTAAAGGCTTTTCAAGATCATTTTCTCATTACAGACTAACATGGACAAATATTTCCAAGCTGCCCAAACCACTCAGTTTAAACTTTAAAACATATATAGCTAGTAAAGAGATAAATCAGTCCAACCGAAAAATAACCAAGAAACAAATGTCCGCAAAGTTTCTCTTGCCCCCTACGTTTTTGCTTGCATGCTTTATAAATGGCACCATAGAAATGGCATTTTTCAGAATGACCTTTTGCCTCTTCCCTCTTATTCTAGAAGCAAAGCATAAAGCTAAATCAGAATGACAAACAGCCATTGGGTAATGTCGTGCCTTCTTCCTACTATTTTGAGAATTTCTAAGAACTAATTGATTTTTAAGCCTTAGTAGCACTTCAGAAGCCAATCTTGTTACAATAATCAACTGCAGTCATATTGGAGTCATCTGCCGAAGAAAAACCTTATTAATCTATTTCTTAGTAAGCAACCTATTCCAATTTCAAATGAAGGTCATCAGTGAATTTCAAGTATATGAGGATCCAGCTGTGCCCTACCAATGCAATACATGTTTGGCACTTTTGTCCGATCACAAAAAGGACTTGGGAGAATCAGCTGACAACTTTAGTGTTTTTCAAAACTAAAATAAACTCAATACAATTCAAAAGAAGAATCCAATACTATAAACCTAAGAAAAGCAATGAAAGGTTACTATTACAAACCAATCCTCCACCAGCTAGAATATCAAGCATTCCTGGATAAGTAGATTTGACTTGACTTCGTTTTCCAATCCACAGAAATTTTTGCCCATCTTTTTCAACATAACCATTCAAGGGAACTGCATAAGCCTATTTTCAAATTCAGGAAGAAAGGATCAGCCATATAACCATCAATAGCCAAATAAATTATTATTCATTCATTTACCAGAAAGCAAAGTAATATACAAAGTAATAAAATAGACAAAGTATGACAGTGACTAGATCCAATCATAGACACTCAATAAGACAACTGTTTCGTGTGATCATATCCACAATAAACATCTCATAATCAATAACTTATTGTATCTCAAACTTTATGCACAACGTGTCTAAGCTTCTTTTCCACAAAAAATAATACAAGATCATTGATGCAAAGCAAAAGTCATGAACTCACCTTTATCCCAAAGTAAGGAGCAGCGGCACGATCCAGCGAGAAGAAGATCGGAGAACCAAAGGTTGACGCTACAGGATAGAGCTGATTATAAACCAATGAAATCCAAAATGAATCAATCTCAAAAAAATCAAATATCAGTTAGAAATTACACATTATACGGACATAGTCAGAAGCACAAAGCATGTATTCAAAAGTGAAAGAAAATCTATTCAATTCCTATATAAGCATCAAAAGTAAAGCTAGCAGTACCTCATTTTGTATATCTGGAATCAATTCTTCTTCGGCCAAGCATTTAATCACTTCTCCAACAACTCTCGTCCTCTCATCGGCTGTTTTCAGCTTTGAGTTTAACTTCACGTGACTGCCAAATCGACCTCCGTTGTTCCCAGAGTAAATGAATACGTCGTCGTATTTCCTTAGGTGACTAGCGAAACTGCTCAGATTCAAAAACGGGAAAAAAAAGTATAATTATCATTGTACCAACTTTATTTTACCTTATATTCATTTAATCACCATAAAATTTTAACATATTTTTTAAAAGTGTCAAAAAAATCCACTCAGGCTGGATTCAGACCAGACTCAGCTAATCCGGTCCAAACAAAACCCAAACCGCATACACTAAAAAAAAACGAATTCGGGCATGAAATTCTCAAACTAGAACATTTCCGAGCACGGTTCCGGGCTCAATACCAAAAGCCTAGATACCCAAGTACCCAATCCAAATTGCCAAATCCCTAATTCCCTAATCCCCATCGACAGTTTGAAAAGCTTAAGCAGCAGTGCTGCCACGTAGCTCACGCCTCCAACACTCCAACCCAACAATAACCACCACCCACCGTCACCCGTCGGGATCATCTCTTCTCGGTCGCCGACTTGGCTTGGCACGCGGCTTTGTTCGGTTGCTCCATCTCCAACAACAGTGAGTTGTTCGACCTCCACCGTCGTCAGCCCGTTGGTCGTCACAACCACCATCACTCTTACCATCAGCTGATCAGCCACAACCCCGGCTATTGATTTTTTGCTTCTTAATTTTGCCTTTCATATAATTTTCCGATTTAGTTAAAAAAATGATGAAATTATTATGATTATTTGGTATTTATCATTTTTTTTTGAATGTTAATATGCTATGCTCGAGTATTTCACATGAGAGTATTTTGACTGTTTTATGAACTATTTTTTGAGTTGTTAGTATTTTGATTTTTTTATGAACTATTTTTTGAGATGTTAAATATTTTAAGATTTTTATATGTTGTATTGGTAATTGATATCATAATTATGAACTTATGATATATTGAATGTTATTTAAATTTATTTAGTGATTATTGTGTTGTTGAATTTAATTTTTTTTTATATATATTAAATGAGTTCAGCTTAGAAATTAAATGAATGTAGGTAGTAGAAAGTAGATTGAAGTAAATTTTATTTATTATTTTTGTAAAATTTGTATTTACATTAGTATATATTATATGTTAATTCACATGCAGGCTTAGAAGACCAGATAAAAAACCAGGGCCTTGGAGGTTCCGGCTTGAACCTAGCCCGCACATAAAAATCGGGCTTAAACCCGTGTCCGGGCAGCTGTTTTACTCATCCGATCTGGCCCTGGGCAGTACCAAACCCGGACCGGATCGAGGGTTTTGCTAAGTCTAATGTTTTCTGCATTATCTTTTTTTTTTAAATAGCATCAATTAGTTATTTTTGTACTAATACCGTTAAATAATTTTATTTTTAAATAAATTAAAAAATTATTTTATTTTATAAAACTTTGAAAAATAAAAAATTTTATAATTATAAAAATACCTCTAAATTTAATAAAAATAAATCTCAAATAAAGGTACTCAGTTGATTTTTATTAAATTTAGATTTTATAAAATTTTAATAAAAAATTAAATTTATTTATTAAAAATTATAACGTTACAAAATTTTATTATAATAACTGAATTTACTTATTAAAAAATAAATCCCAAAATTTTAAAAATTTAGGATATTTTTATTAAATTCCAAACTTTTGCAATTATTTTATATTAAAATAATTTTTATAAAAAGTAAAAATTCTAATTTTAGAATTTATTTTTATTAAATTAGGGTATTTCTATAATTACAATTTTTTTATTTTTCAAAGTTTTTATAAAATAAAATATTTTTTAAAATTTATTTAGGGATAAACTTGTCATTTTATTAAAATTATTTAACGGTGTTAATACAAAAATGACTAATTGATACAAATTTTAAAAAGAAAGGTGGTATAGAAAATATATTAAAATTTTGTAATAGTTGAATGAATATATTGTAAAATAAAGATGATGTAATGATAATTTCTTTAAAAAAAAATTATTCAGAATTTAAAATCCTTAACAGCAGCTATGGTGCAACTGTAATATCATACCACAGTTATTTTCGGCCATTTAATCTCTTACTTTTAAATATAATAATTATATTTAATGAATGAAAATAATTATTATACGGTACCACAATTACACCGTAACTAAGTCCTAACAATAAATAGACATAATCTACTTTGTATTATGAGGATAGAGAAATTGTACCGATTATGTGTGTAACCAGCAACTTGGTCCTCGATGATAAAAGGAAAAAACTCGGATTGCATTTCCTAAAACAAAATAATAATAATAATTAAAAAGATAAGAAAGTGAAATAAGTGGAGCAAAATAAAGGTTACAAAATTTATTTGTTTAATGAGGAATTTGAGATAGTAACTGAGCCACGATTGCAGATTTTGATTTTCTCGAAGTAGCCACGGAGATCGGAAGAATCGTCAGGGGAATATTCTGGTTGAGAAACTCGAAAGACGTCGTCCCAAGTGAAGGTACAGCTGCTTCTGTAGCTAATGCTAGGGGTATCGACTCGTAAAGAGCGAATAGAAGTAGTTAATTTTGCTGAGCTGTGAAAAGAGAAACGTACTGGAAATGTGGTGATTAAACTCTTATTCGTAAAAGCATCAGAAGCTTTGAAATTGTGAAGAGGTGGGAAAGAGAGTCGGATAGTTTGGGTGAGGTGGTGAAAGTTGCACGCCATTGAGTTTTCAGCAAGAGAGAGGGGTGTGAATTTAGAACAAAACTTGAGAACTAAAACCGTTTCGAAATAATATTATTTTTCAATTGAAATAAATACTTGGATAAACTACATATTCAAATAATAAAATATAAGGCAACCATCACTTTAAGTGTCCACGTCTGTAGTATATTATAATAAAAAGCAATAAAAAATAAATAAATTACATAAATTATGTGAATTGCGAGCATGTTCAACCGTTCATATAATCACATCTCATCATTTTTCTTCCTTGATGTGATTGAGATTTAGCATTCATGGTTCTTTTTTTTTTTTTTTTTTCTAATGTGTGTACTTGTATTTTTTAAAATGTAATGTTGAGTAGGAGTTATTGTTTAGTTTTAGCAGAAAATAAAAAGCGGTTTTCATAAGATTTAAACTTTAAAGTCTTGAGTTTTACTTATCAAAAAAAAAAAAAAAAAGTCTTGAGTCTTAGATTCGAATTCGACCTGCAATATATACTTAACTTAATAAGAAATTATGTCTATTTTTTTAGGAATTAAATAATTAAAAGCTAAGTAAAAAGAGGTTAAAAAGTTGTTCAGTCATTTTTCTACCGAAAAAAATAAAGATGGATTTAATACATAATAAATATAATGAAATTGTTGTTAAATTGGTCATAAATGAATTGAGAAAACATATATGACACTAATAAATAGTTCAACATAAAAAATATTAAATATAAGATTATTAATAAGTCAGAATATGTCAATCCAATCATAAAAAAAATTATTTCATTTTTATATCGTGACACATATGTCATTCTACTTATTAATTCAATTGGTAAAGATTGTAAATTGGTATAAAAAACACGAGGAACCAAGTTGAAATTTCTCTCGTATAATGAATAAAAGAATTATTATATTGAAATTGGCTATTTTTAATTCACTTATTTACTTTTTAAATTTAAATATGGCATACTTTTTGTTAAGAAGACAAAATAATTTTTGTCAATATACAATTATTTGCTCTTTATTTTTAAAACAAAAAGTAAAATAATTTAAAGCTTTTAAAAATAAAAGGTAACTTATAGATAATTAAGGATAATCCGAAATTTATTTATTATTTTTTTGGTATCACACTAAAAGAAGAAAAGTTAGGGAATTAGATGATAGTTTTTATATTAAAATAATAGCTTTAACTGTATAAATCACTTTTTCCTTGTCTTTTTGTGAATTTTTTTTGTAATTTTAATTGCGGGGAATTATAAATTTGTAATGTTTAGCGGGAACGACGGCGAATAGGAACGACTTACGCAACTCACGTAAAAGGTTTGGGCCGGCCGATAATCAATTTAAAGAACAAACGCGAAGAGCCAAAACCACACCGCTTGCTATTTTATTCCTTTTGCTTGTGTTTTTCCTTTTGTTTTCATCTCATTTGAATTGACCATCACACTCACTTCGCGCATGAATCCGATTCTCTCAGGGTCGCTTGTCTATAAAACTCATTTCGGCACTCAATTCATCCTTGGCCCGCCCTCCAATCGCAGTGCTTCCCACCGGATTACGTGTCAGAAGATGACTTGCTCGTCCGCAGCCGTTTCCCCCACTCTCAGAACCGTCACAATTTCGTACTCGGAGCTCAAGGTAAAGTCTCTGTGTCCCTCGCTCACCTTCAGACCTTAGTTCTCGTTGCGTATACGAGTGTGAAACACACGTGTTTGAAATTTACTGGCGGTTGTTTGAATTGATTGAAACAGGACAAGAATGCTGACTTGTCGATGAAGATTGAACAAGGGTTTGGACCCAACGGTCTCGGAATTCTATCTGTTACAGACGTATGAAATAATTTTTGCAGTTGAATTTTCTATTTTTTCTTTTCATATATATTTGTCCATTTTGTTGCACTTGCACATATGTATATACCTGATCATATTTTAGTCTTTCAATGTTCTGTTTGGCTGACAAATAAGTGATACTGAAATTTTAGGAGATATCATTATAGCGATAACTGAATTTGATATATCCTGAGAATTACTGTCACTCTGTGTTAACTTGTAAAAAAATGTTGGAAGATTAATAGGTCATTTAAGGCTCCATTTGGTATTGTCGTTTAACAGCTGTGCTTTCAAAGCAAAGTAGCTTTAGTGTCTGGTAAACATTTTAATTTCATTTTGACTTTTGAAAGCTAAGTTGATTTTAACCCACAGCTGTTTGATGAAAATTTTATATTACCAATTTGTCTTTACCCAACTTCAAAAGCTATGATTGGCGAACAACCATCCACAATGCCCAAGTTTTTGTGGACATGTGAACTTTAAGTACATAATTGGAACTAAGATGCCCATTGGCTTTGTATGGTTTCATTGCCAAGTATGGTATAACGAATAGAACTTTTGAATATGATGAAACCTGTGGCAATGTGTAACAAAAAATGAAGTAGCAAGCTTGATGAAGTCCCGTTCCCATTTTTGAAACTCTTTTTTTCCCCCTCTATATTTATGTATTTTGTATGTGTCTTTGCATTTGAAATTTGGACAACTAGTGTCTTTGCTCAGGAATTAGTCAGTCATTTTGCTTTCAATATGCTCGTATTACCTGTTTGAAGTTGACCTGTTTTTGTTTTAGGTTCCTGGATTTTCTTCACTGCGTCAAAATCTCCTGCATCTTGCACCTAGGTATAAGATTCAAACTAGATTTTCAATGCTCAGGTTGAGCTTGCGGGTAGATATTATTTAGGACTAAGAAACTTTACATAAGTTGTTCACAAGATTCTGTTTTATCAGATTAGCTAACCTTCCCGAAGATGTGAAAAAGGATCTTGAAGATCATCACAGTAGGTCTGATTCTACTTTCCAATAACTCCTGTATTGTTGTTTGATTTCACTGTTCATCTTCTTTTATTTACTTTATTCCCTTTGATGGCTTATTTTGGTTGCTTTGGATGTGTATTTGGCCTCCACTTAGCATAGAGGTTTGTTAAATTGCTCTGGGTAGCTCTAAACTTATGTGGGAAGGATCTTATTATACCTCTATTCCCTTTATACTGATTGGGTTCCTTAGGCTTGTTTGGAAAAGATAAACTTTCACCTTATTGGTACTTAACGGTTTCATTTCATACTCGAAGGGTATTATGTCAGTTGAACTCTTCATTGATTCCAGAAGGTCCTGACACATATGATAATGCCATTCAGAGTTCTACTCACTAATAGAATAATGCTGTCTTCACATGGTTATGTCCTCATGAGTGCATCATATGCTACATAACTCAGGTGATGGAGTTTACCCATTTATCCTCTGCGATCATTAGGTCTTTTGATGGTGTAGATGATTAGCATGGTCCTACCTAAGTATCTCTTTCCTCATTTTATTTATTTTTGGTCATGTCCCGTATTTACTATTTGATGAAAAAAGAACAGTATATTTTCCTTAAATCCTACCTAAAGCTGTTAACAGCAATACTTAGCATGGCCTGCAGCCCATGGAAATGCTGTGTTTATCATGAATAACTAGAACCTTTTTTCTGGTGATTTTGTTTGTGGAAGGCTTGGTATTCTTGCATTGGAATTGAAATATATTTCCAAGTTCATAATCTCACAGTATATGAGGTGCTCTAACTCTTTGTTTCTTCTTTTCACTCTCTGTTTGTAGGTACAACTTCGGATGGAGTCATGGTAAAGAGAAGCTTGAATCCGGGAACCCTGGTATGCTTTCATGTTATAAAGAAGACCCTATTATTTCTAATGGAAATTTTTGAATGCAGGTTCTTGAGTTTGGTCATCTTGTTCTAACACAGGCCAAGCTGATTTCAATCTTGAGATATTTCACCTGTTGTGATGCATGATTATTGCAATCAATAAAATACAGCATAATATGAGCAGTCTGTATATTTTTCAGGATTCATGTTCCCATGATATTTATGTAAATGATTGAATAGAGTGGGAGTTCCTAAGTTTGGACATGGAGGGATGGAGTCATTTGAAGTTTTGAGGAATTTGAAACATAAAATGGATTGAACACTGGCAGCTAGACGTGATTGCAGTTATAATGACACATCGGCTTTGTTTACCTTTGGACAGGGGCGGTCCGGGCGGATCTATTAAGGGACTGGCATGGGCCATGGCCCCTGTAAAAAAAAAAAAAAGTTTAATACTCAATATTTTATATTAAAATAAACATATATTAATAAAATACCTATTTTATAGGCTTGAAAAAATTCTTTGGCCCCTCCAGCCAAGATTGGCTTGTTCTGCCCCTGCCTTTGGATGTGGTTCATGTTGATACATATTATTAGGAAGTGTTGGTGTTCTATGCCTTACTATGATTAGTTTTTATATTTCTCATGATGTCAGCTTATGCCTGCAAGTAGGGTCTTAACCTCTTTAATTCTAATCTTGTGCAGATATGTTGAAGGGCTCCTTCTATGCGAATCCATTGTTAGATGTGCCTACAACAGAGACTCATTTAATCGAAAGGTAAGAGATATTAACAGCATTTCAAGTGCTTGTAGTGTTGACTGTCATTCCCTTGTTCCTGGAGATTTTATGGATGGCAAAATTGATTGTTAGTGTGTGGATAAAGTGGATAACAAAATTTTTTATTATATCTATCTTCATATGATACAGTCTGTGGAAGACAATAATACATTTGCTGGGATGATTTTTTTACTTTTGAAAGATCTGTGTTATATGCATCTTATGTTCATTTGCGCATATTTAGATTAGATATGCAAAATCTTGATGTGGTTTGTTGCTTTATTTATTTCCCGTTCTCTGTCTTTTAGGTATCCATCATATTGTGGTTCGAATATATGGCCTCATAGTGCACTACCAGAACTTGAAGTGGGTATGCTCACAAAATATTACTATATTCCTTTATTGGCTTTTAAGAGAGACTTATTCTGCTTGCTGGAAATTGTCTTTTGAGAGGTTTGTTTATCATAGTTATGTGATTTCTTGGATTCATGATCTGAGAGCTTGTATTTAAACAGTTATACAAATTTATGATTCTCTATTTTTGTGTCTTTGTGTGAGCGCAAGTGTGTACTGCAGGGAAGAAACTTCTTTGTATGCAGTCTACACTTTTTTCATGTTGTCAACTTCTATTCTATATCGGAATAGTTGTTTTAAACTGACAGTAGGTTCAGCCAATTTTTGAAGCAGATAAATGAGCATATTTTCAGAGTAATCTAATCTTTTGGTATGAGTCTCTGCCAATTTTTTTGAAAATGAAGCTATAAGTGGGAGTGTAATTATTGTTTGGTGCTACACTTGTTTTCCGCTCCCATCTTCTTGTGTTCCTTTCACAGTTTTCATCTATTTTGGATTTTTTATTCATTTATTTATTTTTCAAGTTCACTTTTCAATTATTTTCTACATTTACTGAAGGTTAATTGTTGGTGTCTAGCTTTCAAAGCCCTTGGAAAGCTGATTGTAGATGTTGGGTTGATGTTGGCATATCACTGCGACCAATATGGTAAATTCCTTAGGCATGACACTCTGGCTTTTACATACTTTGGAAATGATTATTGTGATTTCTAGACTCTATTTTAGATATGTTATACTAACAGCTGACTATGGGTACATGTCTTTTTGCCCTGAAAAGTACTTACCATTCTGCAGAAGTATTCAAAGGATTTCTTGGAAGTAGAAAAATAATTTTCTTAGTTTTGGGAAATGTTTCTCACTGGATTTAGAATGAGGATTCATGAGTCTCAACTAACTATATTGTTGATGCATGCTTCATTCCTTAAAAGTAAATAGTTTCAACTTTTTCGGAGTCTAGAATTATTTATGTATATGTGGCTGAATAAGACCCTTACAATATTTTTTTATGAGCACTTGAGCAGTATCTAAAGGAATGAAAATGAAAGAGAATGAGGGCCTTGAACAAATACTTCTTCACTCCCGGTGTCACAAAGGCCGTCTTCTTTATTATTTTCCTGCACAGCAGAGGTAATTCTATCAGTTTTCCCTGTATAGATCAATTATGTGGTTTAATTGAAATGTAAATAGAGGAGTTTACTTGACAGGGTTGCTTTTGGTACATGTGGTATTCTCCGAAAATTATATGACTTAACCAAACCAGAGCCTAGAGTGTAAAACTTTGGGTCTTGAATTTATTCTACTTACTTTCCACAGATATTCTGGTACAGAGTAAGAAGATCTACATGTCTATATGGATGGAACTGGATATCAATTTGTTGATGGACATTATCATCCCAAGGCAATATATAAAGCAAACATATGGTAATTCTTATTAAAAAGAGTAAAAAAAAAAGAAAAAGCCTACTGGTTATCACTTAAGCATTCAAGATTCTGCAAGCTTTGGTATTTATAGTGATAAATCTGAGCATCATTCAGATGTAAGTCTAATTGGTGGGCACAATGGCTAATACCAGATTAGGTTGGGATTCTTCAATTTTTGCATTTTCTATTTGGACAATTTTTTATGAATAAGCAATCATCTTTCAGGTATATGGAATGACACATATAACATTGCGCATCTGACAGTTCTTCTACGTTTATCTTTCTGTTGATCTTGTCATGATAATTTTGGCCTAGTTAGCAGCCATGGTAATTAAGCATGATTCATGTGAATTCCAGCCCTTTATTTTTGTCATAACTATGACCTATACTTATTGTTTAGGATAAAAGACATTTTTTGTTATTAGCTGCCAAAAGAAAAAGAAAAAGCAACTGTACATAGCAAAGTATTTTTGTATTTGTTTCTCAATATTTAATCAATTTTTTATGGCATCCACAGATGATTATAACGAGTTCTGTGACTTGCAGCAATTGTATCCGAGATGGTGACTCGATGTCCTCTTGGTGTGGATGGCACACAGACCATGCTTCACTGACAGGTAATGAATTTTTCTGGTCCCCTAATCATTCTTTCTTGCCTCAGTGCACGGGCAAGCTCGATGATAATTTTTTTGTGGAATTCTAACTTCCTGACCCCCTGCGTACTTGCAAAAGTTACAATGTTCATGGTTTTGATGATGATGCTGTATTTACTGGTTTCCATTGCATAAACATAATAATGTCACTAAAAACATGTCCTTTATATGTCACTTAATATTTCTCCCTGCAATTTATCTTGGCAAAATTTGTGTCAATATTGATGTGTAGTTAGGAATGTGCAATTTCTCAAAGTATTGTTTTCCCCACTCCAGCACAGAAATCAGTTCATTGATTTTGTCTAGCCTTTAATTTTAAATTTCATTTTGTATTGAAATATCAATTTTAAGATTGCCTTTTCTTACAATTTGTATCTATCTTTCCAATTCAATATGCAGGTCTGACCTGTGGCATGTTTACGAAAGACGGTACAGTAATACCTTGCCCTGATAGTGCTGCTGGCCTATATATAAGAACTCGGACTGATCAAATTGTCAAAGTATACATTCTTGATCATGATATTCGAATAATGCATAAAAAGGATTAATGATAATCGACATCGCCTTTGGCTTGTTTCATAGTTTTCTTCATAGCAAATGAATGATGCTCTGTAATAAGTTGATTGCAACCTTCTTATCAGTTATTGAACTCAAATATTTTTTTGCTATATGCTTTAGAAGTATATATTTGCTATTTCATTGTAACTTGTGTTCTGTTTGCCCGTAAGGTTGTCTTTAGAGAAGATGAGATAGCATACCAAATTGGGGAAACCACTGAAATACTGTCAAGAAGTTATCTTTGTGCAACACCTCACTGTGTCCGGGTACTTTCTATAATTCATTTTGTGTTTCGGGAAGATTTTGGAAAATTTTCACCATACCATGCATATACTGTCATAAAACTGACTCAAACAATGTAAATTTGGTTTGTCTTGTAAGGTCTTATTTTGTCCTCAAATCCACTCTTGATGTAGATGTGATATTTGTCATGTCAAAATTTTTATAATTAGCAGGCCAATAATATGTAAGATGTTTTATGGAGTCCTTTCTTTCTTGAATTGATACATTGAAGCTTATATAAACCAGTCTATCTCTAAGGTATTGAACTTTGATTCTTTTCAGTGGACCGGTGCTTTGACTTAAGACAGACTTGATTTACTGTTTAGGGAGGTTGCATATTCTCAGGTTTAACTATGTTTTCCAAAATGATAGCTTCAACAAAGTTAAGTTCATTACAGAGTGTGTAGGCATAATCTAAGTTTTGCCAATGGTTTAACTTCTATGGGCACAATCATGATACACCTATAAATTTCTTATGTTCTAAATTTTAGATCCCGTTTCCATTGCCATATTCTGTGATAATATTTCTTGCTTTCTGGTAGGCGCCAAGAGGAGAGGAGGCCTCTGGTATTGACCGATCAACATTTGCATTATTTATGCAACCTGACTGGTAGGTTTATTCACAAAGTTGATTTGTATAATACATATTTTTTTAGCCTCACTTATGCCAGTATAATTTTTATGGGAGAAAACAGCATTATAGATTGTATTTTCTTTTAAAATTCTCATTTTTGAGACTTTCGTTTTACAGGGACGAAAAGCTTAATTTTCCAGAGGATGCACATATTCATAAAGAGGTATGTGTCAAAACCCTATACCTTTATGACGGTCTGAGAATGTTTGGCCCGTCTTTGCTATCTGAAAACTCTATAGAAATATACTGAGGTGATAGAAGTAGTTCATCTGTCATCCCCCTCCCCTCCCTCTGTTCTTCCTCCATTATTGAGTCCTCCCCATTCATTTAAAAGAAAATGGTGTAGCTAGCTTCATTTTTGCTAATAAGACCTATGAATGTATATATATATTTTCGATTGGTTATGATCTACAATAATATAACCAATTTAGATATATTACCATATGAATGTATTATTGCTTGGAGGTCCTCATCTACTCCTACTAATATTTAGAGAGATATCTACTACTACTCACATTTGTATTTAGATATATTACCATAAAAATTGTTTTATAACTTAGAGGTCTACATCTACCCGTACTAATATTTAGAGAGATATCTATTGCTAATCACATGTGTAATAAGAAAAATATTTTGAGTCTCTAAACTCAGCTTTGTTGAGGAAAAAAGCCCACCAGTAGGTCAAGGCCTCAATGACTATCAATGTAGTATGAATGTGTTAGGTGAATGTGGTTGTAATTTAACTAACCATATTCCTGTGACTCATTTCAGGTGATACCATCAAATGGTGCTCTTACATTTGGAGAATACACTGAGAGGCTACTCGACAAATATTACCACCTTAAAACGTAAACAAGATGCGATTTCTGAATAAAAACGAGGGGTTAATAATAGATAACAATGGTAAATAAATATTTCTTATAACGGTTAGGCAAAACTCACGTAGCAGTTCATCTGCAGCTGATTAGCGGGATAAGACCTAATCCTACTGTATAAGTTGACAATTGTTGAACTTTTTACTTGTATATTAATTGTATTGTAATATATTGTCGACGCTATTCATTGGTACCAAACCTGGCTCCCATATGCTTACCATTTGCTACTAGAATGTCGGCTCTGAACGTAATCTTTCTCGCAAACTGCAACGGATAAGAATGATTTAAAAACTCTGAAGAAGTAAGGATCTCTACGTAATTACAAAAACGTGTCAGTTTGGCGACTTTAAAACTCGCCACTAAGTTCAAGTACAGTGTTAGCAATTCTTTTTATTTTTTTAATTTGGTGAGTGAGACAACGACGAGAGGAAGATAAGTCGAATTTGAGCAGTCGGGCAGCCAACCTAGAAGCTTGTGCCGAAAAGGAAAACGTGGTTAAATAACGACAAGAGTGCGTTGTCATACATGCGAAGCTTGATGTTGAAAGTGGTGTGGGGCTGTGGCCTGTGGGCTATACTATACATTTGCTCCTTTTCGTCCTTCAGGTCTTTTTCCTTTTGAGCGAGCCCCACAAAGCTTTGACCGACATAAATTTATTTTTTTAAATGACCAAAATAACCCGGAATTTATTTTGCTGATCAATCTTCCTTTTTTTTTTTTTAAAAGAAGCTTCTAAATTTGATTAGTTTATAATAAAAATGAGCAGTTAAAAATTACAATCAACAATATCACGTGTATAGAATCCCATATAATACATATGTTATTGTAACTTCAAAGTGGCAATGGGTGAGCATATAAAGATTTATGATATGAAATAATTTAATGATGAGATGTGGATTTTATATGAGGAAATTTGTTTATGTATACCATTATTTTAAAAAATTAGTATATTCAAAATTAGTTTATCCAAAAAACTATTTAAATTAAATAAAAATTACATTGTAATTAGTTTTTAAGCTTTTATAAATTTCCGAAATCAAAATTTGGAGGCTCACATTTAAGATATCTTAATTTTAGAAAGGCGAAAAAAAGATAGTAATTAAATTCTCAACCACAAGAAAATTGGAGGGTGAAAAATAGGAAATGAAGGTATTTTAAATGGGGATAGTAATGTCAAATCGTGAAAGTGTAAGTTTCCATGCAATTGACATTAAACTTCAAACATGGGACCACGCCGTCCATAGCCTCCCCCATCAGGCGTCCCGTCTATATAACCGCCACAAACGAAAAACAGCAGCGGCAGCAGAGGCCGCTTGTAGGAAGAAGCTCTCGCTAATCAAATTTGCCCACGACAACATCTTCCACCACCGCCAGCAGCAGCATGTCCGTTCCTTACATTTACCTGACCTCCGAATCCCGCCGTCATAAAAGCCACAGCAAGAAAACTGAGATTCGAAAGCGCTGTGCGCGTATGGTGAAGCAACAGAAGACCCGATTCTACATCCTCGGACGCTGCATATCTATGCTCCTCTGCTGGCACGATCACGATATGTCTGATTAATTATTGCTCTTCTGATCATCAAAGAGCGAGTTGCGTGACGGACGGGGTGTTAATAACACGTGGCGGAATCAGAGCTCTCCATAAAAATTAGTTTCTTAACTTCAAGAGGGGAGGGGAGGGGAACGGAACCGACGCGTGAAAGTTTTTCTGATCATGTAAATATAGAGGGGTTGATTTAGATCGATGATGAGATTTGATATAATGGGAGTATAATTTAACAATTTTGGGTGATTTTATCCCGTGAGATTAATTCATCGGTAGTGTTATTATATTAAACCAAATATATATATATATTGCTGGATTTGCAGGCCAATCATTATTACCTTACAATCTTACATGCCACTTTCTTCAATCCTCATGGCTTGGGGAAAATGGTGGCTCTTAATTTTCTCGGGAAAAGAATTATTGATTACTTGGTAATCCAGTTTTTCTCTCTGAAATTTGTGTAGTGGCGCGTACAACATTATTTGGTCTATGTAAAATGTATTATAAATATGTAAAATATTGAATCCAATAGAAGGATACAAAATTAACTCTTATTTCTTCTTGATTTGTGTTTTCATTGGATGGATGGATGTAACAGTGAATTTCTAACTGCAAGATCCAAAATGGTTGCAATTGGGTGCTTTCGCAGTGAAATAAGTAACTTTGCTGCAATCTTTATGGCCGTTGAATTTAGAAGCGTCACATTAACCAAAAGATTCATCAAAAGTGGTGCTTATCACTACGCGGGTTATAAAATAGGATCAGGATTCTTTGATAATCTGATCATATTCTGAGTAAATAACTCAATCACTGATTGGTTATTAATAAATAAAAAAGTAAAAGAAGTTAAATTTTACCCATACACTACTACTAAAAAAATACATGTTAAAAGATCATTAAAAGCACTGCTCAGATAAGGAGAGAATCATGTTCCTATAAAATAATGCAATAAATCATTTTAAAAGACATTCTGAAAATAATTTATTCTTATTTATTTTAGATATTTAGCATTAGGTTAACCCCATTATTCATGTTTCATATCTAATTTATTCAACCTGAGGAATGAGACCGGGATAGAGTATGAATCACGTGGTTGCTAACCAATGAGTGTTTCAATTTCGCAATTTCGCAATTTCGCAATTTCATACAGAATAATTACTAAACAACTTTTGTACACGTGTGCAACGTTAAGTACTTTCTAAGAGGTCAATCATTTTGGGGTCGGCCTGCAATACATCGCTGTATCTGGTACAGCCAATTTTTATTATTTTTTTAATTAATTTTATAACCGGCCACCGGTTATCTCTTATTGTAATCGATTAGTGTGAAAAAATTAAAGGTAAATATCATACAGCTACCGTTATTTTAAGTATATAACAAGGTTATCAATTTAAATTATAAAACTACCAAATACTCCCTCAACTTTACATGAAAATATATTTAAAAAATGAAACTTATATTTTTTTTTCCTCAAAATATGTGACATTACTACTGCAAATATTATTGAAATATAAATAAATAAATATAATTGTAAATTATTAAATATTTTAATACATTTATAAATTTAGTAATTTTTTGCATAAAAATTTATCATAATATTTTATTAATTTTGTATAGGTCAATGCAATCTAAACATTTAGATCACTAATTAATCAGATTTATTTTCAAATAATTGAAAGAAATCAATCCGATAATACATATAAAGTGATTCAAACCTCTACCCACTAATACGAGAATAATTTTTGTCTAACTTTTGGATAATTATCAAAAAAGTATCTTGTTTTTTTTAAATTAATTATCTTGTTAATTATACCAAACATTATAATTATCAATTAAATATTATTTTTTTATTATTAATTTATTGCTAGTGGCCAATATTATTATATAATATATATAGGCAGATTTAATGTATCTCAATCTCTTATGCAAATTAATTCATACAAACCTATGTGAAATTAATTTATTCTTTTATACTGCATTATTTTGATGGTTATATTGATTCACTATTTTCAAATGATAATATTTTCTTAAATACTTATAATAGACATAATATTTTCTTAAATACTTATAATAGACATGTCCATACATTAATGGTGTGTTTACTTGAGTATTTAGGAAATGAGAATGAAGAAATGTAAATGAAACACATATTTACTTAGTAAAATGTAATTTGAGAATATAAATAAAATGTGTGGGTCCCACAAAATTTTGTATCTCTATAATTTTTTCATATTTTCCAAATTATCCTCGTTCAAGCACAAATAGTTTTATTATTTTAAATGTCATTATTATTATTATTAAATTTTATTAACTTTATTATTAATTATTGTTATTAGTATTTTTATTAGTATTATCATTATTAACATTTATTATTATTAATTTTATTTTTTTAATTAATATCATTTTTATAATAATATTTATACAAATACAGTATAACCTCTATAAATTAATACTCGATAAATTAATAATCTCTATAATATAATAATTTTTTGCAGTCCCAACTTAGGCCCTGAAACTAAATTAATAATTTCGATAAATTAATAAGATAATTTTTCAGAGAACTCTTATATAACTCTATGGTCACATTTATATCATAAATTAATAATTGTAGAAATTATAAATACTTTGAAATTACAAATGTGACAGACTATGTCAATTTATTAAAATATGAGTCTATTCTAACTTGTTTTTTCTTGAAATTTAAATCTAGTTGAATCTCATCTTTAATTTTTAACAAGTTAACAAGTTACTATGAAATAAAAGAATACTTTGTGTTTGTTTATATAGACAATAATTTTAACTTAATTCATTGAATACATTTAATTTCTAATTTAGTTCATTGGATATATGACTTAGCTAAATTATGTAAATATATGAATACTCTTTAATTACGTAGATAAGTAGTCAAATTCAATTGATACAGTTTAATGAAATTACATTTATTTTAGTTCATTGAATACACTTAGATAAATTTATGTAAATACATGAATTTAGTTAATCAAGTAGATAGGTACATTAGATGAATTAGTTCAAATTCAATTAATACAATTTAATAACTAACATTTAGTTTAGTTCATTGAATACATTTAGTAAAATTCATGAATTTATTTAATCAAGTATACATTATTTATTTGATGAATTTATTTAAATTCTATTGATTATATTTGTAAAATACAATGAATTTTCAATTAATTAAATGTTAGTTCTTTGTACTGTGAACACACTCTGTAAATTAATAATTTATTAATTTATAGATTAATTAATATCTCTCTAAATTAATAAATTTCTATGGTCCCGACATTATTAATTTATAGAGGTTATACTATATTTAGTTAATGAAAATTACATTATTTAATATTATGGGTATTTTGGTAAATTGATTCTCATTTTTATTTCTTATTCCTATTTATTTTGCCAAATAAATAGATCAATGACATTCCAACACATTTACATTCTCATTTATTTTAGCTAAGTAAATATTAGAATCTCATTCTCATTTCTCATTCATATTCTAGTCTATTCTCATTCTCGACCCATTTTCATTCCCAACTCATTCCCATTCCACCCAATTTCCATTCCATGAAGTAAACGCACCATAAATGTAATGCTAATTTTTTATCGATTGAATTTAGTAGTATCAAAATTAATGATTTATAATAAAACTTATTTTTTTATGTTGTTAGTAACCATTATTACTTTGTTGGCCAATATTTAAATTGATTAAAATGAACTCAACTGAGATACTTGTTATCAATATTAGACATTTATTATTAAAATGTGTACATAATCTGTAGTCTATATATATGCTTTAAGAAATTTGTTTTGCATATTAAAGTTTTTGGCAAAATCTATTTATGCATATTAAATTTTTTCAATTTAAGTAAATCATATTTATAAGTTAAAGTTTATATTAAAAAATATAAAACAAAATCAGTTTTTCATTAAAAAATAAAAAAATATAAATAGCCCCACCCTCGAACCCTAATTTCTAGTTTCTACCCAACAATCAATTTTTTCGCTGCCGCTGCACAAAACCTTTGCTGCTGCTGCTCCCTTCTTTCTTGGCAGCCGCTGCCGCTGCCACTACCACTTCCTTCTGATCTGGTTGGCTAACAACTTTAGCACTCGGATCTTTTGGCATAAATGTGAGCTGCTGCTTCCTTCTTTCTTTGCTGTCGCTGTTGTTGCCACTTCGTTCTAATCTGGTTGGCTAACAACTTTAGCACTCTGCAAATTTCACTGTATATTTATGCACACTACCGTATTGTGCTAAAGTTTCGCTTTAATTTTGATTTTTAATTTATTACCTTATGTTTTGGCATTTTTTATATTTTATAGCTATTGTTGGATATTTTAGGTTGCTTGCATGTTTAGAAATTTATTTATTTTGGTTAATTTTATGATTTTGAGTTAGGTTTTGAAGTACTGTTTCGGTAGTGAGTGATGATATTTTTCTTCTTACTGTCAATATATATAATTACATGACTAGATATTAGATTATTGCTGCTTCGTTTTTATGGGCACCAATTAGCTGCTGATTTTTAAGATCAATTTTAATGGATTCTTTAGTTTTGTTATTAAAAAATAAATAAGCCTTTCAATGGAGTTGCATGTCTTTTTGCTTTGATCTTTTACATATTGTATTGAGACAAAAGCTTCATGTGATTCTTTGTGATTTTTTTTACTTAGAAGTCTCCAATTCTGCAATATATAAAGGACTTATAATCTTCAATGGCATTGAAAGTTTTTGGGGGTCTTTTTCCTTTAGTTTATTGCAAAATGTCCACGTATTTTGGAGGGGTGCCGGCGAAGCTAGTGGTTTGGTTGGTTCTTTTGGATGCTCTTCATTTCTTGCACTTTTCTTTTTTGGAACAAGAATTTGGGTATTATGCAGTTCCAAATTCGAGAAATCTTTGAATTTCAGCATTTTCCCCCCCTTTATCATAGCCAGATTCACCACATCATTTTAAGCTACTTGATCTTGCTCAACTTATTATTAGAGATTGTTGGTGCATATTCCTGAGGTAGCACTTTCGAATTAATTCCCTTTTCCTACTTCTCAGCGATTTTCAAATTTAGAATTATAGTTTATCTTGGACATTTACTAGGAGAATGGTGATTATTACAGGAAAAGTGACAAGAATGGACAAGCAGTAAAAAATATTGGGGACGTCTGATTGGTACATTTTCTTTTTCTTGGGAATTTTGATGTTATGACAAGATCTCTGCATGTTATGTTTTAAGAACTACTTGCTTTTTATTTTTAACTATTAAAGCTGTTATGGCCTAAAAATGCTGTAAAACTTGACACTTCTATTATTATAAACACGTTTCATTGCAATTCTATTGTAATTAAACTTTCTTTTCTTCTCTTTTTGGCACTTTTGTAACGGGGCTAGTTTGTAGAGCAGACAAATGAAAAGCACAATGACTGTCTTTGTTTCCTTCTGGCTTTATGTCAGCATAGCAGGCTTGCAGCTCTCTACGGTAAGCATGTTCTATTTATTTTTTTCACTAAATCAATAAAATATTTTATTAGAAGATTAATTTTAAGAAAAAATATGTTTTTGTGATTGTAATTGTGTGATTGATTAGAGATTGTGTGTTTTGGATTTGATCTCATAGATTTAGAGTTGGATTATGTTTGGAATTGGAATGATGTGTTCATGCACATATGATGTTTGATGAAGTTCGCATAAGATTGCTTCAATTATATAAGTTTTTGATGCTGAATTAAGTGGAGCAAAAAATTTTATCAATGGGTTGATTTCTGTTATGCAGGTGCTGTTTTTACTGCTTTTTTTGCAGAAACACAACACCTCAAAGTTTTCAGGCGCTGCTTAGCAGCTGTTATATAGTAAAAATAGCATTTGGAACTTCCAGGTGTTGTTTTTGCTGCTTTTTATGTAGAAACAAAGCTCCTGAAAGTATTAGTGTTGCTTAATTATTGTTTGACTTCCAAGTACTATTTAACTACTGTTATACAGTAAAAACTTGACTTGGAAGTTTTTGGGTACTGTTTTACTGTGGTTTATGCAGGAAAACAGCACCTGGAAACTTTCAGGTGCAGTTTAGCTGCTGTTTATGTAGAAAAACGGCACCTGGAAGTTTGTAGGTGACATTTTACTACTGTTTATAAAGAAAAACAATACTTGAAAGTTTTCTAGTGCTGTTTAGCTGTTGTTATATGGCAAAAACAACACCTTGAACTTTTCAAGGGTTGTTCTGCTACTGTTTTTGTAATTGAAACTACACTTGAAAATTTTAGATGCTGTTTTGCTGTAATTTTGCTGCTAAAAGTGCACCTGAAAAGTTCCAGGTGCTGTTTTGAATCTTCTTTAGTTCTTTTTTCTTATGTCTATACTTCATCTTTTTTTTTTTCTTTGGTAATATGCAAGTACAATTTTTGCAAGGTAGTATCCAAGCACGCTATTATTATTTTTTTTTATTAAGAGGTAGTAATCTAAACTTTAGGCCTCAGTTTTTTCATTTTCGAGTGTATGATGGATAGGTATTGGATGTCATATGAATGATGTAGCTAAATGCTTTTTGGTTGTCTCTATTTTGGAAAATGTAGTGTCATTTATTATGAAATAGTTATTTTATATTTTGAAACTGCCTAATTAATATATTCATCACTTTATAATTTTATGGAACAAAGAGTTACACCAAGGAGAGATAGATTTGGTTAGACGCGAGTGGGCTATGTGCACATGGAAACTTGCAGTTACATTGTTACCTGATTGATAAATTTAAAATTAGTCTATAAAATTAATAGAGATATTCCTACTCTTTCAAATGCAATGGTAATTAGTAATCTAGTGATTTATTAGTGCTCTGGTTACCTGAACAATGTGTTTGGATGTAATAAATTATGTCCAAAATAAATTATAA
Source organism: Citrus x clementina (assembly GCF_000493195.1). Taxonomy (NCBI): domain Eukaryota; kingdom Viridiplantae; phylum Streptophyta; class Magnoliopsida; order Sapindales; family Rutaceae; genus Citrus; species Citrus x clementina. The sequence continues at coordinate 5,310,606 of NW_006263303.1, read as the reverse complement.
AAGTTGTGGAAACTATTATAAACGAGTAAACAAATAGTAAAATACATCCAAAATAAACAAGGTTTAGATTTAGACTGTATTTTACTTATAAGAATAAATCTATTTGCTGATAAATTTTTGCCAGTTATTTTTAGGTGCTTAGTTTTACTCACGAATGAATCTATATGCTTACAATTTTTGTCAGTTCTTTTTAGGTGCTTAGTTTCTTTTGCGTTTTTTGATCTTTTCATTAGGATGCTATTTCATGATGTATATTATTCATGCAATCATAAATTTGTACTGAAATTTTATTCTTATTTATTTCAATGTATTCTCTTCTATCTTTATCGCTGAGATCAGTTTGTCGTTAAATGAAAGTAAACATAAAAGTTTTAAAGAATGAGTACGCCAGTTGAGAATATTTTTTATATTCTAAATATTGCTGTTAAAAAATTCATCAAAAAAATGTTATAATTAGAATGTAGTTTTGTGTTTATTTTATATTTAAGTTTCAAATTTTCTGTTGAAAACAATATATATCTAATCCTGCCTAAGAGTTTAGATCATGCATTTGAAATTTGAATATATATATTTTTTTGGGGCCTTTTTTTCTAGTATCATTTGTTTTTTTCCCTTGTATGCAGAGATCCATGAAATCGAAATCTCAAATTAGTCGCATCTGAAGTTTAGCTTTTGGAAGCTATAAATTGATTTAATTTTGTATTAGTTCTGTTGATGTTAAAAATTCGTAAAGAGCTATTTTCTCGCAAACTTGTAAAAAGAATTCTTAGCAGAAGTGGTTTTAGGCTCGTTTCCTTCTGCAATTCTAACTTTTTAGTGGCCCTCACGTCAGTTCACTATTGTCACAAATTGCTTTAGTGATAGACGCTGTCATTTGTGTATTGGGAATTTTTATTTCATTAATTTTTAAGTATATCGGATAAATTAATAGGACATTATAATTTTATTTGCAAATAAATGCCAACAAATTTAAGAATAAAAGACCATTTGATCTTACTAATTGTTGATGTATTGTTATCTTTCTCTTTATTCCAAAGATCACTTGGTCGTTAAATGAAAGTAGACATAAAAGTTGCATCGAATAATTATGCAAGTAGAGAGTAATTTTTATATTTTGAATATTGCTGTTAATAAATCCCTTAAAAAATATATGTTAGTGAAAATATATTTTTGTGTTTATTTTAGATTAAAAGTCTGAATTTTTCTATTGAAAATCAAATTTATTTGATCCTAGCTAAGAGTTTGGATCATGCATTTGAAATTCTAAATATTGTTATTATTTTATGGTTGCATTGTGTTTGCTAATGTCATTTTTTTTTCTTTTTTATGTGTAGACACTTGAAATCTAAAATGAGCAGCAGCTGGAGTTTAGTTTGTGAAAGTTGTGTTGTAAACTTGATTTAATTCTATGAAGTTATTTGGTCACAAGCTTGTGAAAAATTCTAATTGTCTTATTACATCTGTTTAAATGAATGAAAATTTTAGTATACTTAAATTTTTAGTGCATCACAAACAATTAATAGGGCATTTATTATTTTATTTGTAAAGGAATGGCAACAAATCAAGAATACCTGCCATTCCAATCAAGACATGCCAAATTCATACCAATAAATGTTGTTGTTAAAGTGTTATATTTTCTTAGTACCAAATTAAGCTGTAAAAAACTTTTAAAAATGATTTTAGTCAAGTCAGAAAAATTGAAGAACTGATTATGTAATTGAAAACTTGACTTAATATAATTTATTTTTAAGATAAAAAAGTATACTTTGGTGTAACATATCAAAACATCAAAAGTAAGTATATACAAAATTAAGTTCAAGAAAAAGAAATCTAATCAAGTTGAACTGATAGAAAAAAAATGATGTTTTAATACAAATAAATTAGCATCAATTTTATTAATTTAAAATATTTTGTAAGTTATAACTTACGTTTGCCTTAACTTTTTAAAAAATAAAATTTTTTGAGAAGCATAGCAATTGGTTGCATCCTTATATGGTATTATTGTTTAAGTTATAACAAATGAAGGAAATTCTTTTAAAAGTAAAGAGAAAGATGAAAATAAATTTATAAGGTTATTTTAAACGTAAATAATTAAAATTAATTAAAATGGATTCAAAAGAATTAGAATTTTCTAATTTTTTATTTAAAATTATCATGATCTAAAACTTGAATTTAGACATTTTTTTTAAATAGAATTTTATTTTTCAAATTATAAATTTTTCATAGTAAAATGAGAAATGATAAATGAAAAAACGTTTGTGTTGAGGTCAAAAGGTCAAGTATGGATAATCAAATTAATTGATTAAAATAATCTCTCAAAATAATTAATAAAGATTTTTTTAATCTTTTTTTCTCTTTCAAGTACAAACAAAACATTTTTGCCAACCTTTAAAACTTTGATATAACATATTAATTTTCATGGTTCATGGAATAATCGTATAATAAATATATAATTTATTTGATCATAACAATTTGAAAAATAAAATGTTTGAGGAGTATAACAATTGCGTGCAAAGCTGTTAAAATGAATTTTGGTTGAAGTCAAAGAAATTAATTATTTGAAAATAAATAGAATGACAACAATTTTAAATGAATTGATAAAAAAATTATTTTCCCAGAAGCTTGTAAAAAAATCTTATATACAAATGGATGAAAATTTTGATTTGATTAATTTTTTAGTGCACTGGATAACTTAATAGGGCATGATAATTTCATTTACAATTGCAATCATTCTCAATTGTTATTTATTTATTTACAGTTGAATTTATGAAAAATTAAAGCATTTAGTTTGAGAAGTAAAGAGAAAGATGGAAATAAATGCATAATTTTTTTAAAATATAACAAAATACTATTAATTAAAATGATTAAATGATAATAAATATGTATAAAGATTAAAAGCTTAAGTATATATAAATTCAAGTTTAGAAGAACTCATGAAGTAACGAAGATTAAAAAAAAGGACTTAAATTAAGGACCCAAAACGTTGAAAATGATAAAGGGTTGCAATAAAAAAATTTCAGTATTGTATAGTAAATTGATATTTGTTAAAATAATAAGGGGTTATATATAATTGGCCTTATTGATATTGTTGTTATTTTAAAAAATTAATATTATTATTAGTTGAAAAAAGGGCATGTAACATGTATCTATAGTGTTGGAATATAATGAAAATAATATGAACATAAAACCATTGTAAGGTGTAAAAGAGTAGGAATAACTTAACCTAGAAGTGAGATAATTTACTAAAAAGTTGAAAAATTATAACGGAAAGAATGAATTTATGAAGTAAACTTGGATCATTAGCCAAAATATTAGAATACACTTAAAAGAGTAAGAATATGTAACCAAAAAATCCTGAAAATAAAGTTGAAATTGATTAAAAGAAATTAGGAATACAAAAAATAAACTTGAAACATCTAATCAAAATATTGGAATTCAATATAAAGAGTGGGAATATAAAACCAAAAAATGGTGGAAAAAAAGTGGAAGAGCAGAACTTAAAAGTTGGAATAACTTGATAAGAGTTTGATAAATTCCAATGAAAAGTAGAGATCTGAAAGTTGAACTTGAAACATTCACCTAAATGTTAGAATTTAATAAAAAGAGTAGAAATATAGTATCGTGAAAAAAAGAATTGAAAAGGTTAACACAATAGTTGGAATAACTTACAAAGAATTTGATGAATTCCAATGAGAAGTAGAGATCTTAAAAACGAACTTGAAATATTAACCCAGAATATTGGAATTTAGTATGAAAAAAAGTAGGAATATATAACCAAATCGTGGTGGTAATAATAGTTGAAGAACTTAACTCAAAAGTTGTAAGTATCTACCAATAATTTGATAAATTCCAATAGTGAATAGGGATCTAAAAAATAAACTTGAACCATCCACATAAAATATTGAAATTCAATTAAAAGAGTAGGAATATAAAACCAATATATTAAGGAAAATGAGTGGAAGTGCTTAACACATAAATTGAAACAACTTGACAAGAATTTAATAAATTCTAATGAAAAGTAGAGAACTAAAAAATAAACTTGAAACATTTACTCAAATATTGGAATTCAATAAAAAAGAGTAGGAATATAGGACCAAAATTTGGTAAGAAAATAAGTTGAAAACGTTGACCCAAAAGTTGGGACAACTTACAAAGAATTTGATAAATTTTAATGGAAAGCATGGATTTGAAAACAGAACTTGATATATTTACCCAAATGTTGGAATTCAATAAAAAGAACAGGAACATAAAACCAATAAATTGTGAAAAAGGAGTTGAAAAGCATAACCCAGAAGTTGGAACAACTTAACAAGAGTTTGATAAATTCCAATAAAAAATAGAGATCTAAAAAATAAACTTGAAACATTCACCTATATGTTGGAATTCAATAAAAAGAGTAGAAATATCGAACCAAAATTTGATGGGAATAAAAGTTGAAGAGGTTAACCCAAAGGTTGGAAGAACTTACAAAAAAATTGATAAATTTTAACGGAAAGTAGAGACCTAAAAAATGAACTTGATATATTTACCTAAAATATTGGAATTCAATAAAAAGAATAGAAATTTAATACCAAAAAATAGTGGAAATAACAATTGAAGAGCTTAACCCAAAAGTTGTAAGTACTTACCAATAACTTGATAAACCTCAACAATAAATAGAGATTTAAAAAATGAACTTGAAACATCTATGTAAAATATTAGAATTTAATGAAAAGAGTAGAAATATAAAACCAAAAAGTGCTGGAAAAAAATAGTTGAAGAGCTTAACCTGAAACTCGGCAAGAATTACCAAAAATCTGATAAATCCAACAACAAGTAGGGATCAAAAAATAAACTCGAAATATTCACAAAAAATATTAGAATTCAATAAAAAGAGTAGAAATATAGAATCAAAAAATGGTGGAAACAATAGTTGAAGAGCATAACCTAAAAGTTTGAAGAACTTAACAAGAATCTGATAATGTTTAACAAGTAGTCGAGATCCAGAAAATGACTTGAAATATCCAAGCAAAATGTTAGAATTCAATGAAAATAGTTGGAATATAGAACTAAAAAGTGCTGAAAATAAGAGTGGAATAACTTAACCCAAAAATTGAAATAACTTAACAATAATTTGATAAATTTAAACGCGAAGTAGGGATCTAAAAAGAAAATTTGATACACTTACCCAAAATATTGGAATTCCATAAAAATAGTAGGAATATTGAACCAAAAGTAGTGAAAAAATAAGTTGGAACCACTTAGCAATAACTAGATAAAGTCTAATAGAATATTGAGATTAAAAAATAAACTTGAAATATCAAACTGAAAACTGGAAATTTAATGAAAGAACTAGAAATATAGAACTAATAACTGATGGAAAAATGAGTTGAAACAACTTACCAAGAATTTGATAAATTCCAACAGAAAGTAGGGATCTAGAAATTGAAATTGAAATATCCAAACAAAATTTTGGAATTCAATAAAAAGAGTAGGAATATAGAACTAAAAAGTGGTAGGAACAAGAGTTGAAGAAATTAACCCAAAAGTTGAAATAATTTACCAAGAATTTAATAAATTCAAATGAGAAATAAGGATTGAAAAACTAAACTTGATATATTTACCCAAAATATTGAAATTCAATAAAAATAGTAGGAATATAGAATAAAAAAGTGGTAGAAAAATAAATCTGAATAATTTACCAAAAACTAGATAAAGTTTAATACATTACAGAGATATAAAAATAACTTGAAATATACACCTAAAAAGCTGGAAGTTAATGAAAAGAGTGGATGTATGGAACCAAAAACTAGTGGGAAAACGAGTTGAAACAACGTACCAAAATTTAGATAAATAACCACGAAAAATAAGAATTTGAAAAGTAAACTTGAAATATGTATTATAAATATTGGAATGTAACAAAATAAGTAGTAATGTAACCATTTTGTGACATGTTTATATTTTTTTATTTTTTTGTACTATTTTTAAATTTAAAATTATTACAATCTTTTTCCTCATTTAATTACAATTTTATCCTTTTTTTTCAAATTTTTTCATAATTTTTTCACATTAAAAACAAATAAAAATATAATTTTCATTATATTATCCGGTTAAAAACCGGTTGTACCGGTTGCATGCACGCGCTGTATGAGATACAACGCTGCATGGTAGGTTGACTCATCATTTTGATAAGGAGTCATCCTAGAGTACAGTAGTGTATGACACGCGACTAGTTGATCGGTGAAAAGGCAACTTGGACAACCTGTATTCTACAGGTTGTAAATAGTTTTTACATTTATTTAATTGATTTTGTATAAGAAAGAATATTAAAAATAGAGAAAAATTAAAAATAATTATCAGATAAACAGTAGAATGCTGTAAGATATTTGAAAAAAATAATTTAAAAAATAATGAATTGTAAAAAAAAAACCTCTTAAATAATTATATTCCAGATAATTTGGTTAAATATCAATACATAGGGTAATAGTTTCAAGTTTATTTGTTATGTTTCTTAATTTGGTTATGCTTTCTCAATTACCAGGTCATGTATCTCAACTTATTATTCCACTAATTTTATGTTTATAATTCCTACTTTTATCTTTGCATTCCAACAATTTGGCTTAAATTCCAAGTTAAGCTTCTATAACTTCTATTTCCATTCAATAAATTCCGAATTTGATAAAACTTTCTCCATTATTGGTTCTAATGCATCAACTAATTTTTTTTAACTAGTTTTGTGTTACATATTCCAATTAACAAGGTCAAATGCTCAAATTCTAATGAAATGGGTTAGATCCCTAGCGCATATTATAGGTTTTTACAACTGCTTAAATTAGTTACTACATTTCATTAAACTTTATTATTTTGTGGTTCTATACTTTCACCTAATAAATTCACTAGATTTAGGTTGAGTATTCCAACTAAATAGGTAACATCCCACCATGATGGGTTAAATACCGAATATGCTATTAAGTTCTTTTCTTTTTATTTGATTTCTTCCTATATTTCGTTATCCTTTCTCATCTTATGGTTCTAATATTTCAACTAATAGTTTCACCAAATTCGTGTAAGTATTCCAACTAATTAGTCACATTCTATATATATAGATTTGTTCCTACAATTCATTATACTTTCTAAATATATGATTTTTATTATTCACCTAATAGTTTCACTACCTTTGTCGACTAACTAGGTAATATTCCAGTATAATAGGTTAATTATCACATATGCTTTTTAAATTTTTTTTTTGGGTTTGATTTGTTTCTATATTTCGTTAAACTTTCTCGTTTCATGATTCTCTTGTTCCACTTAATAATTTCTCTATTTTTGTGTTGTATATTCCAACTAACTAGGTAACATTTTAATATTCTGAGTTAGATACTAAATATGATACACACACACACAAACACACACACGCAAAATCGTTATGATTTCTCAATTTTATAGTTTTGATGTTTCACTTAATAGTTTTACTAGCTTTGTGTTGAGTTTCTTAACTAAATAGGTAACATTCCAGTACCATGGATTAATTACCACATATGCTCTTTGGTTTTTTTTGGGGGGGGGGGGGGGGTTGATTTGTTCCTATAGTTCCATAAATTTTCTCGTTTCATGGTTCCCCTATTCCACATAATTATTTTATTACTTCTGTGTTGTGTATTTGAACTAAACAGGTAATATTTCAATCTTCTAGTTTGGATATCAAACATGATTTATAGATTCTTTTTTTATTTGATTTGTTCTTACAATTTGTTAAGCTTTTTTAATTTATGGTTTTGACGTTTCACCTAAAAGTTTCACTAGGTTAGCGTTGAGTGTTCCGATTAAATAGTTCATATTCTAGTACTATGGATAAACATTGCATATGCTTTTTAGGTTCTTTTTTTTTTTTTGGTTTGATTTATTCCTATATTTTGTTAGGCTTTCCAATTTTATGGTTCCGTTGTTCCATCTAATAATTTCACTACTTTTGTGTTATGCATTCCAACTAACTAGGTAAAATTTCAATACTCTAGGTTAGATACCAAATATGATTTATAGATTATTTTCTTGGTTTATTTTGTTCCTACTATTCGTTAAATTTATTCAATTTATGGTTTTGATGTTTTGACTAATAGTTTCACTAGGTTGGAACATATCACATTTGCTTTTTAGGTTCCTTTTTTTTTTGTTTGATTTGTTCCTATATTTTGTTTAACTTTCTCATTTCATAGTTCTCTTATTCCACCTAACAGTTTCAATAATTTTGTGTTGAGTATTTCATCTAACTAGTTAATATTTCGTTATTATAGGTAATATACCAATATGATTTATAGGATCTTTTTTTCATGATTTTTTCCTACAATTTGTTAAACTTTCTCAATTTAATTTTATAAATGTATCACCCAATAGTTTCACTATTTTGGTGTGGACTGTTCCGACTAAATAGGAAATATTACAAATCAATGGGTTAAATATTGCAAACGCTTTTTAGTTTTTATTTTTATTTTATGTGTTCCTATATTTTGTTCAACTTTCTCATTTTATTGTTATCATGTTCCACCTAATAATTTCACTACCTTTGTGCTTTGTATTCCAAGTAGTTAGGTAATATTTTGATATTCTCTTTTTCGGTTGATTTGTTTTTATACTTCGCTAAAATTCTCGTTTAATGATTCTCATGTTTCACCTAATAGTTTCATTATCTTTATATTCAGTATTCTAAATAAATAGGTAACATTCTAGTATTTTGGGTTAGATACCAAATATGATTTATAAATTCTATTTTTGGATTTGTTCCTATAATTTGTTAAACTTTCTCAATGTATAGCTATTATGTTTCACCTAATAGTTTCACTAATTTTGTGTTGAGTGTTCCTAATATTTAGGTAAATTACTATGTAACATTCCAACATTATTGGTTAGATAGAGGTTTGATTTGTTCCTACTATTCTATTAACTTTCGCGCTTATGGCTACTATGTTCCACCTATAGTTTCATTAGTTTTGTGTTAAGTATTTTTTCTTTTCAATTAGTTTGAATCCAACGGTTTACTCTATTTATGGCATGGTGCGGACCTAAATGTGGGTAATTGACTCCTGTAGCATGAGCTTGAAAATGGAGCCGGGCAATAACAATTTTATTTTGTCTGTGGAAATTTAAATTGATGGCACCATTTTATTTTTTAAAATATATATTCAACCGTAAAATTTTAATTAAAATATTATTACAACAATAAATCAAATATAGTTAACCAGCAAAGATAATTTCATTTAATTGAAGGAAATATTATTGATAAAGAGTTTGATAAATAATATGTTAACTAACCAGCAATTGAAATGAAAATCTATGAATGCAAATAAATGATATTTTTACATTCTCAAGAGATAGAATCAATTCATCTTTGTCCTAAATTAAAATAATGTTATATTATTATATTATTTTTAGTGTTATTATTTTTATTCTTGTAATTAATAATAATAATAATGATGATGATGATTATTATTATTATTATAAATAATGAAAATAATCAACTAAGGTCATTTTAATAACTTGGAACAATTTATTCTGATTCCAAAATAAAGTAAACACTTCAATTGCAAAACAACTCATTTTGATTCCAATTTCTAAAGTTAAAGTAAATAAATTATTCTGATTTCTATTTATTATTCTAATTACAGTCCATTCTGATTAGTTATTGGTAAACATACCATAAAATCATTTGGAATTCAACTATATAGATGAAGCATCATTTATTAAGAAGTACTGACGTCGAGTTGATGGTACATTTATAAAGGTAATGACATGTCGTTTATGATTAAAACATAAACGATGAGTCATCTAAATTATGCGTCAACGCATATTTTTTACACATGTTAGTTGTTTTAAATGTGTTGGACAACATGTTATCTGCTTGCTTATTTTTGGAATGGCATGTCCTTTGTGAATGAAACGATAGACGACAAGTCATCTACAACTTGTGTGCCAATTAAAATATTTTTATTGTCATTAATAGTAGTAGTAATAATAACAACAACAACAACAATAATTAAGGCAACTTCTAACATTCCATTCTGATTTTTAGACAAAGTAAACAAACCAATAGAAATATAGCATATTTTAAATTTGATTCCTACAGTCAAAATAAACAACTTATTATGATTCCAATTCCAAACCATTCTGTTGTCAGCCCATTCCAACTACTAATTGATAATGCACCATTAAAGTATTGGAGTAATGTCCTTGACAAATAGACGATTATCATTTTCGAAGTAAAATTTTACAACAATTTTTTAAAAAATAATGTTGATTGCAAAATGCTAATTAAGGTTGGCAATAGGTCGAGTCACCTACAATGTGCACCAGGTCATTTACTATTTATGTATGTTGGTTGTAGGAATGTACTAGACTAAATGTTGTTTATTTCTATATCAGTTGAACGAATGTTAAATGACATGTCTTACAGTGAGGAAATAATAAACGACGGACCGAGCATAACCAATGTGTCGATTTAAATACTTTTAGTATTACTATTACGGCTACTATTACTAATAATAATTAAGGGTAGGCAGCAGGTTAATACTGGATTCTAAAGAATTGATAAGAATAGAACAAAAAAATTAACTGAAATCAAAATTTTCATCGGATCCTTCAAATATTTATAACTTTTTTAATTTTTTGACAAAATTTAACTTTTTATTTTTTTAATTTGCTTATGTCCTATTAAATCATGCCACCTCGCACTACTTTAATATAAAAAATGTTAATTTGTTTTATTTGGTTCCAATTTTAAGAGAAAAAAGCCAAAATGTTACTTGAGATTCAAACTGAACCAATTTTTCAAAAACGAGTTCAATTTTACTCAACCTTAATACTAATTGTATCTTTTTTAAAATAATATTTCTATCTCATAAGGATTTCATAATTTTTTTCACATTTCATGCCCTCAACCATCCCCAATTAATCGATAAGCATATTTTTTAATAATAAAGCATGTGTCATATGACTTATTTTTCTCTTAGATCTAGAGTATTCTTCAAGAATTTCATATATAACAAATATATAAGAAAAAATAAAGTTTGTGGATTTCAAATCTACAATATTATGGTATATTTATATAGCCAAAGTTTGTAATTAATAGTTGTAGTTTTAATTGAAATTGTTTTAATAATTACTATTAAAATTGAGTAATTCATCTGTTGGATGGTAAATAAATAATTTTATAAATTATAAATTTATCATCTAATAAATGAGTCTTAGGATTTAAAATTGAAACTCAAATGTTGTGATCACTAGTATTTTTTGTTTTTCTCTTTATTTTTTTCAATTGCAATTGTAATGATTATTATTTCATGTAACTATTAAAAAAATGTTTTAATTTTACTAAAATAAGTTGAAATTCAACTTCACAAGTGACATGTCATCTGTGAATAAAGCGAGAAGATGTCGTGTCATCAATACATATATAAAGGTAATAACATATCGCTTTTATCAAAACACAAACGATGAGTCATTTACAATATGCGCTGGCACATACTAGTTACGCCTACTAGATACGCATGTCAGTTGCATGAATTTCATGGATTGCATGTCGTCTCTTATATTATCCAAGGAATGACATGTCTTTTGTTAACAAGACGATAAAACGACATATCATCCATAACATGTGTGTTGATTAATATATTATAAATAATTTTATTATTATTATCATCATTAGTAGTAGTAGTAGTACTATTACTACTACTACTATTAATATTACTGTTATTATTATTAATTAGGGATAGGTAAGGGGTCAATACTGAATTCTAAAAAAACTAATAAGAATAAAACCAAAAAAAGGAATCAAACCGAAACCAAAATTTTCAGTCAAGTCCTTCAAATATTTAACCTTTGTAGTTTTTTATTTTCTTATGTCCTCTTCAATCAAGGCAATTGACACTATTTTAATATAAAAAATGTAATAGTTTTTTGTTTCTATTCGGTTCATGTTTTAAGGAGAAAATACCAAATCATAACCACAAAGTCAAACTGAATCGATTTTTTTGGAATGAGGTCAATTTTGCCTAGCCTTAAGGCTAATTGTATACTTTTTTTTATACATATAATATTTGGCTTTCAAAAGGATTTTATATTTTTTTGCCAATTTCGTGCCTAAAACTATCCCTTTGATAAATAATTGTTGTTGTTGATGATATTATTATTAACAACAACAACAACAACAATAATAATAAAAACCAACTAAGGTCATTTTAATAGTTTGTAATATTTCATTATGATTCCAACCATTTTAATTACCGATCGGTAAACGCTTCATAAATATATGTGATATGGCCAAATAAAATTCAATACTTAGCACTTATCAATTTGGTAAAAGAGAAGTAAGTTCAATGACAAAAAAAATTCACTTAGCCAAGCAAACTCAAACAAGTGGGAATTAAGGATTAGAAAATATGAAAAAATGACAATATTTATAGTGTTGACGAGATAAACAAGACAGTAAAAACATAGGCTCCAAGTGGGTTAACCCTCTGATATGTATAGCATAAACTTACGAAATGATTGCTCTATGAGAAATTTGATCGGGAAAGACGTTATTTTTATTTTTATTTATTTTTTATTTTTTAGAATAAGTGTCTTTCTTTTTTTTGGTACTTTCTTTCTTTCTTTTCTTTTCTTTTTTTTTTTTGTTTTTTCGAGAGAGAAGAGAAGCCAATAATGAAAGAATCTTTCATTTTTACTATAATCATTAACTGATTGAATAATGCAGTAGCCATCGGTTAATTCCATCTACCCTTCCTAATTTCAGCCATTAGATTACGTAAAGTGCAATCTACAGATAGAGTCACAAAATAACAAAATAGTGTGATATCATACCACCATTGCAACATAATTAGATCCACATTAATCAGTCTCATGATTGATAATCAAAGTTATGGTCAGTTATAGAATATAACCAATATAAATATTTTCTTTATAGAAAAAAATTTACATAGGAGGGTCACGTATTCTATCACAACTTTCTTTGGAATTGACTTATTATAATGGGAAATTTACAGTAATAACCAAAAAAATTTTGCTTTTTTTCATCTTAACCCCCCAAAAATATTTCTATCAACATTAGCCATAAAACAACATTTGAGACCAAAATACCCCTCCCTCATCTCTCCCCCAACACTCCATTTCACTCATCTCTCCCAAACCGATCTAACTCCCATCATTGGCGGCGACATCAACCCTCGTCGGCGGCGGCTCCATCTCTCACCGGCATCCGATTTATGATCTACAACCTTCAACAAAACCTAGGTTAGTTATTTTTCTTATTTTCATTAATTTAAAATGAGATTTTAGAATAATAATAGTTATAGCTTGAGAATAATAGTGGTGGTGATGATGTTTGTGGTGGTTGGTGGTGTTTGGGAGTATTGTTTTCGATTTTGGAGTGATTGCGCTTAATTTTGGGGGTGGGGAGGGAGGGGGGCAGGGCACGCGCGCGCCCATGCGCGGCTTGCTGTCGCACCAAAAATTAGAGTTTTTTTTTTTAACGAGTCAATTTTTTTTTCTGTAAATGTAATGTAATAATTTTATAAATATTACAGATACATGGCGAAATTAGAATCACCGGATATTGAAGTAGGCAAGATGTATTTTCGTTATGCTGATCACTTTCCTGGTCGAATTTCGAGCATGTGTATATTATCTTCGGTCATAAAAGCCATCGAGAAAAAATTAACAAAACGGCAGTTGAGTATGTTCAAAAATGATATATTTGGGCATTTCTTGGAGTGTCGAAGTTTTCCATTTAGTGGGGTAATTTTGCACAATCTTTTACTGCGGCAAGTGGCCCATGAAGAAGATAGCCATGAGGATCAGTTATGGTTTCCAATTGGTAAGAATTTGATTCGCTTGTCAATTATCGAATGGTGCTTGGTTACTGGACTTTCATTTGGTGTTGATACCAATCAAGAAAATGATGAAATGGAGCAGAGGCTACGGAATACGTATTTTGGTGGGGTGCATTGTAAGATTAATGTGAAGCAATTCGATGCAGTATTTAAGGAGTTAAAATTCGAGAAAATGGACGATATGGACGCATTAAAGATTGCGTTGTTTTATTTTGCGGAAAGAGTACTAAATGCAAGAAAAATCACTGTCAAATTCATTTTGATTGGCTTGACCAAGTTGATGATATCCAGTACTTCCGAAAGCGTCCATGGGGTCTATTGTCGTGGGAAATGATTTATGAGAGTCTTGACAATGCACTGTTCGAGAAAGACGAGAAATTTAAGAAGACTCGGTTGAAAAATCCATATCATAATATTGAAAAATACAATCCTTACGGCTTTACGTCTGGGGTTCAGGTGCTTTTTTTTGTTTATTAATAAGTTTTATAGTATTAAATATTTTATAGTTGTTTTATTTGATTTTTCACTTTGGTTGTTGTAGGCTTGGATTTACGAAGCAATCGGAGGGTTGCCATCAACATGGGTCGTCAAAACGAAGAATAAGATTCCCCGCATTCTGCAATGGAAGCCCATGGCATCTTCGAGAATCAACTTTGCGAAGGTTTATTCGTTCTTCAACGACGAATCTCGTCTTGTAAGTAATATATATTACTTATTTGTTTAACTTTACTAAATTTAAGAAATGTATACTTATTTAAAATTTTCAATTGAATTTATGGCAGGGGGACATTTTACAAACTCTTGAGCCAAATTCAAAGGAGAGTAGCAAAAAATATTGGCTCTCTGTGAAAGATTATTTGCCAAGCATTCCAGACTGGGTTCATAAGGTCGGTATACTCTAAGTACTAAAATTTTGTTAATCGAAATTTTTGACTTTTCATTTACTAATTTTAAATGATACTTTATACAGCACCAACCCTCAATCAACGCGATGCCGTCAGTTACAAGGCAATCAGACGAGCATGACGATCATGACGACATACCAAACCCAATACCAGAGCAGCATCATGACACTTTTGAGGATGAGGTGGGTCATGACACTTTTAATGATGAGGTGGCTGTTGATGACCACCAGCAGCAAACAGACAACGCTGATGACGCACTGGATTCTGAGGTTATAAATAATATATGATATTTTTCCTTTATAAATTATTATTTTTTTATTGTTATTCTAAATTTATTTTTTCCTTTTGTAATAGTTGAGGACAAAGCAATTTAATGATTACGTACGACGACGGCTGGATAAGATTGATCGTAACGTGTATGAAATAAAGTCAGAATTAAAAGATTTTAAAGAAACCGTTGTTGGCTTCATCGACACATTTTCTAAGCGTCCAAATAAGGATTCTCCCACTGCACGCTCGTATGCGGTAAGCTAATTTAAATTTAATAATTATGTTCGTTTAACTTTTAATTTGATAGTTATTTAATATGTTCTTTTTGGCGAATGTACAGGCCCCGGATGACTATGGAGTGTATACTGACGTGGGCAATGAAAATTTGTCTACGCCCACGTCATTGTATAGTTTCTATGGGGATGTTAGTGGGGAGAGCGTGCAGGTGTTCACAGAGGTGCCTCCGGGCGTTAGTAAGTTCGGCCGCGCGTACATACCGTCGTATGTTTATAACAGTCCTTACATGATTCCTCCAGTCAGGCGAGGACAGAACGTCCGGCCTTTACCGCGATCCCAAATCATGGAGCATGCGATTGACATGAGTACGAGTGTGGATGTAAATCCACTGAGAGGATTGGAGGACTCTCGTCTGTTTGCTGAGTTTGATCGATGGTTCATTGGTGATAGCAGAGTCCGTCGGAGAGTCCAGCACCCGTGGTCATTCTTTCAAATAATTTTGAATATATCTTCGATGGGATGGCTAGGCGATGAGGTATTTATATTTTCCTCGTGGTGTATTCTGTTGTGGATTTGTGTATAAATTTTTTTTAAATCGTAATATTTCTGTTTCTATACAGCATATTCACAAGTATCTCCGCTTGATTAGCGAGAAACAACGGCAGTATCCAAATGCCTTACTCTAACGTGTCACACATACTGACACATTGTTTTGGGTAACGTGCCGACAAAACTTATAAATACTATTTAATTTGATTTTTAAGTATTGCCTTCAAGTTTTGTTCATTTATGCATTTCTTGGTTATCTATGTACTAGGTGTTCTTGAATCAGTTATGGAACAACGAGGATTGTGCGGTCGATTCATTAGTATTCGACGACTGCTTGAATAGTTATCTTTGTGGGTGACAGCACACAATGTCCAAATCAATGACGGATGTCGATATGGTATGTATCTTATTACATTTCACATGCTCTATAATGAAAATATTCGAGTTGTTGCTTTTTCTTTGTTGTATTTCAATTGCATATATAACGAACATGTTTTTCAATTTTTATATGCAGTTACTTATCACTGTTAACTTGGACGGCGCGTATTGGGTACTAGCCCGAGTTGACTTTCGGAAAAATAAAGTCTGGATTTATGACTCATTACTCACATTTCGCGACAACAAAAGGTACAAGTTGAAATTCAAGCCACTTGAAGTTATATTCCCTCGATGGTTGGAATATGTTGGCTTCTACAATATCCGACCTGAGTTACGGAGTGAAAACCCGTGGAAAGTTATCGCAGTTAAGAGCGCCCCGCAACAAGAAAGAGGCACTGGCGATTGCGGTGTCTTTGTATTGATGGTTACGATGTATTTAATGTTCGGGTTTAGATTGGAGTTTAACGCTAGTCATGTCGAGTACTTTAGAAAGAAGATTGCGGTTGATATATTTAATGACGATATTATATTGTAGACCTATGTAGTAATTTTAATGTTGAAATTTGATTTTTTTTTAATTTGCGCACTTAAGTTTATATAATTTTAATGCCTCACATTTTGAACTTTAAAATAAATAAAGTTTTATGAAATATAAATGTACAATACACAAAAAACAATAACAGTTTTAACCAACGAAATACAAAAAACAATAACAGTTTTAACCAACGAAACACAAAAATAATAATAGTTTTAACCAACGAATAACACACAAAATACAACTAACTTCGAGTCGACGCAATAGGATTCTTACATCGCTTACGATTATGGCATAGTTCATGACACCGGCCGCATCTTATAGTCCGCCGGTCAACGTCCTCGCCAGCCGAGGGTATTCTGAGCTCTTTACAACGGCCAGGTGGTGGTGCCTCAACTGGTGGGTATACTTGCATCTCCTGAATTTCATCTAGAACTTCCCAATCAGCCACATCACCAATTGGCTCCACTGGTTGTACATAAGCCATCGCCAACGATTCTGTAGTGTAAAAGTCCGAGCGAAGGTTAATAAAATCCACCCGGTGTGTTAGACACGCCGCAATTGCATGAGCACACACAAGCTGATCAAGCTGAAACACTCTGCAGAAGCAAGTTCTCTTTTGCAAGTCAACCAACCCTTCCTTAAGCCCACCGCCTATAACTTGAAAGCGATACGGAGACACCGGCCGAACTATCATTCTTTCAGCTATAGTTCTCATCTCAGTGACTATTTCATCCGCCCATGATGTTAGCCGAGTAGTCATTGATTCAGCCACAATTTTTCTATCATAAAACCATTGCTGCAATGTTTTCCTAAAGTGATCAACAAAATGAGTAACAAGAAATTTTCGAGGTTCCCTCATGAAAGCATTAACACTCTCCGCGATCTTGGTGGTAAGAATGTTGTACCTCTTACCTTCAAACTGAGACCTTGCCCAATTACACGTACAAACATTATTTTCTAGGTAATCAGCCGTACTCGAGTGGATCATCCACAACCCTTCAAGTTGTCTCTTAAATTCCTCGTGGCCATATGCTTTTGCTGCATTAATAAAGGCAGGCTCAAATTCATCCCAAAGAGCTTTGGACATTCTAAATTTTGACTTAATGTTACCTTTGACGTGGTAAAAACAAACGCCATGAGTTGCATTGTGAAATACTTTAAAAACAGCTCTCCTTATGGCAGTGCATCGATCAGAGATAATTACCAACTCAAGTCTATCACCAATCACTCCGTGTAACTTCATCATAAATCATTCCCAAGCATCATTGTTTTCTGAATCCATGATTCCAATGGCTAACGGATATAATTGATTGTTACCATCAAGACATGTTGCCACGAACATGCTTCCACGATATAGTCCCTTCAAATGAGTACCATCTACAGCAATGACCGGCCGAATGTACTGCATAAACCTCTTGATGGAAGATCCGAGTGCTACAAAATAGTACAGGAAATTACCATCTCCATCCTGCTCAAGGTGAGTGACTGTACCCTCATTCGCTGTAGTTAGTACGTGAGAGTATTTAGGGAGCAAGTTGTATGACTCTGCAGGGTTGCCGCGAACTATTTCAAGACCAACTTCTCTCGCCCTATATGCCTGCTGGTATGTTAACTGAACATTGTATTCTTCTTGCATATCTGCTCTTATGTCATTGGGAGTATAAATCCTCTTATCTTGAATATATTTTTCTGCGATAATATGACCGACAACCCGGCTCCTTACTTGATGACGTCCATAAACCAATACCTCATTATGACAAGTGTGTACATTATCAATTCTCTTCACCACCCAAGGAACATTTTGCTCGCTCGAACTTCTAGTTGCTCGAATACGCCATTTACATGATTCTGAACAACAGTGAGCCTCGAAACGTGTCGTAGTAGACCGTGCAATCTTGAAATCAAACTTATCTCTAAAGGCCACCTTGCGTAGTTGTAATATAAGCTCATTCTTCTCAGCAAATAGCTTACCCACGCTGATATCATTTGAGTCACAACTGCTAACAAAACTTGAAGCAACCATGTTCGAAGGCAAAGTTGGAGCAAGACTTGTAAGGGAGTCAATTCTCCTTCTCGATCGAATCATAGAAGGAATAGCTCTATTGCCTCTGTTATTCACAGGAATATTGTCTTCACAATCATCCTCATGCTGAAACGACGGAACATTCGAAGGACCGACTCCTCCATCATCACCATCATTATTGAAACGAGTGCCCCGCCTCGTATTATTAGAAGGTTCTACACAAATATTATCCCCCTCTGTCTCATTATGAAAATCATCATTGTCCCGAAAATCATTGTTGTGATACAGAGAATATCGTTGCTCCAACGACGTTGTTATTGGAAATACCGTTGCTCCAACATCCTGTAACGTAATGCCATTATCATCATCGTTGTCATAATTGTTGTGGATTGGAGAGTAATATTGCTGCAGCGATATTGTCCTTGGCAACATCTCTTCATCATTATCGGGGCCAGACATATTACTCTAAACGAAGTTTCTGTATCGACATGTGGCTCAATACCTTCGCTCGGAACTCGAGGTGATGTGGTCACGAATATAGGAATGCATCCAAAATTAGCTACGTCAGATGCCATATGCAACACAACCCTCACCATTTCATCGTCACATATATCCATGGGCATTGCACATATACGATATAATGTGTTACTAGACCTCAAAGTTGTCTTCATTGTGATACTATAGTCATTAGGGTTTATTTGTAACACCTCGTATACTCTTGCCAATAACTGATCAAACATATAATTTTTTTCAACCAAAAAAGCTCGATTTTTACCATTCACGTACTCCATACGGCCATTCTCTAATGTCTCCCACCAACCATCGTAACACAATTCAAGTACAACTGAATCCATTAAACCTGAAATTATAAAAAAAATTTATTTGAAACAAATGACATATATTTATTAGCACCGTTCAACATAGGGATGGCAATGGGGAGGGGAGGGGAGGGGACCGATCTCCCCGTACCCATCCCCGATATTTTACGTATATCCCCATCCCCTCCCCGTCCCCGTCAGAATTACTTGAGAGAATCCCCATCCCCTCCTCGAATAATAACAGGGGATCCCCGAGGGTCCCCGATCCCCGAATAACTAATACATTTTTTTTTCGATTTTGAGTTAATCATATTAAAATAAAAAATTCAAATAAAAGTAAAGTTCGAAATATATCTTACATTAATATCTATTACAAAAGTCACATACATTAAATTAGTAAGTAACGCAACATACAAGAGATACAAACTTATTTTACAAACTATCATGAACAAATTAATAGTCTAATACAAAATTGTTACAAATAAAATCAAATTTAGATTCAAAATTAACTTTTTCAATGGTGGCGTGGGCACTTTATAAATGTGGACTATTCCCTTTACAACACAATAGTTAAATCGGAGCAAATCAAAAGTAAATATTAGATTAGATTAGATTAGATATTAAAATTGTGATTCGCTGTGGGCAATTATAACATCTAAAATTAAATAAAAAATAGATTTAAGTTTAAAATATTTAAAGAATATCAAAATTAAAAAAAATTTGGCTAATAGAATCTACTCAGTCTTTTTAATGTCCTAAATAAAAATTTAGAACTTTAATTAGCTAATTAGGCCTAAAAGTTTAATAATATAAATATTTTGATATTTTTTATTTTTACCAATATTTATAATTTTATAATTTATTTACTAGTAATTTTAAAAAATTAAAATTAAATTAAAAATTAAAATGGGGAAATGGGTAGGGGATGGGGATTCCACCTCATCCCCGTCCCCTCCCCGAATAAGAAATTGGGTAAAAAAATTTCCCCGTCCCCTCCCCGAATAAGAAATTGGGTATGAAATTATCCCCATACCCTCCCCGAATGGGGAAAATCCCCGAGGGTACCCGTCCCCGTGGGGATTTTTGCCATCCCTAGTTCAACATAAAATTTTCTCCTATTTTATAGTTGTCTTTAGAGACCACCCATTTTAATATTGCTAAATGCTCGCACCCGAAACGTTAAATAAGTTTTCTTATTTAAACTTAATACTAAAAATTAATTAATTAATAGATCACCCATATGAAGTTAGGATGTAGTTTAGTTAATTAAAATCAAACCCAAAACCAGCCTAAATCCGGCCCTTATTTCAGTCTAAGCGACGCCGCACTTTGAAAACCTAAATGCTTGCGGAAATAACACTTCTTAGTTTTAACGTGTACTATTTTCGCAAAAAGAAACCCAGATTCTCACTGCTTAAACCCTAGTACCGCTCGCTGCTTTCCCTATCCCTCCGGCTTCTTCAAAGTCTCCTTTTGTTTTACTGGAACTTGAGTCTTAATTATTTAATTATTTTGTGGGCAGTGGACTTTAATCCTTCAAAATGTTGGACGAAAGCAAGTTTGATGTGCACCTGAAATTATGGGCTCTCAGAATTCCGCGCGAACACTGTAAGGTTGCATCGAAGATACTAAACGGGTACAGCTAAATTTTCCGTTTTCACTTTTTTTTGTCTTATTACCTTTGAGAAGACTATAGTTCCTCATTTGTGTTGTTGGTACATTATTTGCAGATATTTGATTAACAGGGCCCGTGTTAAACCGATTACTGAGGACCCCACATGTCAAGAAAACCGATATGTAATTTTATCGGAAAATGTTCAGAGCTCTGGTAAGCAATGCTTACACAGTTATGTGATATTTTGGCTTGCACTTGGATCCTTTCACCAATGGGAATTTGTTGCTTTAGAAAAGACTTATCAGATATTCCCCGGCAAAAACTTGATGAGCTGAATAAACTATGCAAGATTGAAGTAGTTTCCTATTCGATGACGCTTGGATATTCCTATTGGGATGCCGGTCAGTTGCAATCAATATTCTTCTATTATACATTGGAATTTGTTATTTCTGTCTATTTTATCTTTTCGAAAGCTACATTGTTGTCTGAACCCAGGAGTTAGCCTTCGAAATCTAAAATTTTGTGCTTAATTTATTTATTTATTATTTTTTTTTTTTTGCTCATTTGTATTGCATCTATTACCTTACAATTAATTGATGACAAAGATTTTTAGCATGCCATATTTGCTATAAAAGATTGCCTCCTACAGGCATGTCCATTCACATGACTTTTATTCAGGCAACTGCTGTTTCAGATGCCCTTCTTGTGTCAGAATATGGTTTTTGTTTCTTTGTTCATGCTCATTTATGGTAGTTTGAAGATATGGTGTATATTTTTAGGACTATTTATGTATCATATTCATACTTTTTTTTATTGATATTTCACTTGTGTTTCTATTTTGTTTAATTTTATTTTTTTGGGATAATTTTCTGACTAGTCATCTTGATTGTAGATTATGTACTGAAGCAGATTCTGCCACCTGGTGTGGAGGTACCTACATCTTTTGAAACCATAGTTAAGTATTTAAACTATGTCATGGTTATATTTTGATATTTCTTTTATACTCGATCTCTCAATCTTATTTGCATAATTTGTTACTGCATGCCTGTTTCCTATTTGACATAGAAAATTATTAATGAGCTGCTGCTGACTACATCTTCAGTTATCAATATAGGGGTCATTGCCACTGACTAGTGGATTAACATTTTATCTGATTTTTGCAGGTCATATTGCTCATCTTAACATACACGATGAACTACTTCCTTTCAAGGATGTTATTGCAAAGGTCATTTATGATGTAAGTAATCATTTGCTTCTGGCTTTAAACCGATCTTGCTTCTCTGTTATGAATGTTAATATCATTTATGCTTTCATGTTTGTATTTTTTCCGTCATTTAAGTTAGAGTGCCTTCTTCAGGTTATCAGCTTATATATGTTATGATGCTCTTAATTGGTTATCAGTGGTAGTAGATAAGTTTTTTTTTGTCCTCCCTGGATTTATGTTGACCATTGCTTCCAGACAGGTCAAGGAGTACTTTTACTTGTGATCTTTCTGCACATGCAGTCTCTTTGCGTTGAATGTGATCTGTGATCTCAAATTGATTGTGTCTCTTTTCTCCTGCCCATGTGCCAAAGATATGACTCATTTGCTAATTTGTGTTTGCAGAAAAATTATCCAAGAATCAAAACTGTAGTTAATAAAGTTGGAACAATTGCAAATGAGTTTCGAGTTCCGGAGTTTGAAATTTTAGCTGGTGAGGATAATATGGTTACAGAAGTGAAGCAGTATGGGGCAACATTCAAACTAGATTACAGTTTGGTCTATTGGAATTCAAGATTGGAACATGAACACCTGAGAATTATATCTCAGTTTCGGCCTGGGGAGACCATTTGCGACATGTTTGCTGGTATTGGCCCCTTTGCTATTCCTGCGGCTCAGAAGGGGTGCATCGTGTTTGCTAATGATCTAAATCCAGATAGTGTTCATTATTTGAAGATTAATGCAAAAGTCAACAAGGTTGATAATTATGTTCGTGCCTATAATATGGATGCCAGGGAATTTATTCGTCAATTGATGACAGCACCAGCTGGCGAAATTAACTCCGAATCTGATGTTTTCAATCTAAAAGCTTGTGGAAACTCTGGTATACAGGCCAACAAAAAAACAGGGATAGAAAATGTTGGGCTTGATGGTAACATGCTTGTTTTGATCTGTACATCATGCTTCTTTAAATTGTGTCATATATTTTATCTTATTTTTATGGTTTTTTGCAGTCCAGGATAAAGAAGTTGCTGGTAATATCACTAGCAACTCGGAGGGTTTACAAAATTATTGTAGAAATGCAGATGCATCTGTAACTGCAACTAAGAGGCCTTCAGATGGTTGCTTGGAAGGTGCAATAAGCTACACCATCAGGCATCAACTTATAACTTGAGTGGATGCTGTGATATTTGAAACTAATTCATTTCATTATGCTCTGCAGAAAATGGAACTACTAACAGTGCTAGTGGGAGGAAGGGAAAGACAAGTAAGAGGATGAAAGGCTCTGAGTTGCCCAATACTAAGACCTGGGAGCATGTTGATCATATAATAATGAACCTTCCAGCTTCTGCCCTAAAGTTTCTAGGTATGCTTCGTTGCTCTCTGTCTTTCTAACACATGTGTGCGCACACGCACTCACAACTGTGTGTTGTTGAGAGAATGTGTTTGCATATATGGCTTGCAGATCATATGATTTTGTATTCCCTAGGGTGATTTATCCCTTTTTGTTTAGTTCTTGGCATATTATTGAGCATATAGACTTTGTGAACTATCATCTATACAACCACCCACTGCTTTATTTTTCCTTTCTCTCTGTTGTTTTTCTTCTGAAGTATCTACCTTAGAGAGAACTGGGAACTTGTTTGAACTTCATCTTTTGTTGATTGCCAAAGTTTGTTTTAACTTGTAGGCTAATTCATTCTTTCTTGGATGGTAGTTTTTGTTGAATGATTTTCTTGTCCATGAATCCAACTCTAAAAGTTGTGATCATCAATGTTGTCAGTACTCCATTCCCTCTCCAGTTCCCTCGCTTAGAAAGGATGTTCTTTGTCTTTCATTTTTGCTTTGAGGGATATTGACCTTTTTGATTAGTTATCTCCTGAAACAAATGCCTCAATGTGACTAGTCACTGAAGCTAGCTAAATGTCCCTTTTTGCATGTACGCGGCGCCTGTTTGTTTCATATCTGTACATTTGCCCCCTTATTTGGAAAACTGAAACCCTTTTTTTTCTTTTTTGGGGTCTATCAGATGCATTTAGGGGCCTTATCCAAAGGCAATATTGGAAAGGTTCTTTACCTTGGATTCATTGCTATTGCTTCATACGGGCAAATGAAACTGAAGAATTGATAATTTCAGTAAGTCTGTGGAAATATGCTCTTATTTTTGTTTTATGTATCCTTTATCTTTGTCTACAGTTATCATCAATAATTCTTTTAGCTTGTTTTGTTTTATATGTTCATTTTTATCTTACAATTAAAAAAAGTCATATTTCAAGTTGGGCTACTTTAGTCAATGGCTAGCCGTATCCTCTCTTTATCCAGCTCACCTATCATATCAATGAACTGTATTTTGTTAGCGTCACAATCAGTGCAGGATAATTTTCTACTAACTTTTGTCGTCATTTTCTGAATAATCTGTTTTTCTTTCATTTTCAGGAGGCAGAGTCTGCCTTAAATGCCTGCATACAAGACCCTATATTTCACAAGGTCAGGAATGTTGCTCCAAACAAGGTACACACTGCTACCTGGATTCAGGATTGAAATCTTTTAGTTATGTTCAGGACTTTGTTTTCTCAAGAATTGATTATTGAATGTTTTGGGTCCATGTCTGTTTGCAAGTTTGGAATCGACACAAATGTATGATCCTTGAGCTTTCCTTTATGGTTCAGGCAATGTTTTGCTTAAGCTTTAGGCTGCCGGAAGCATGCTTCAGTGCAAAGATCACTCAGAGTGTCCAATCGGCCGGTGAAGCAATGAGTTCGACATGAATTCCATCTTGTAGTCAGATTGTAGGGAACTTGCATCTACATGGTAGCTGATAATTCAACCAATACCTAACCTTAACTCAGACAGGTGTTTCCAATTTCTTTAACCAAAGAACAGAAGCTTTAATGAATTTGATTACGCTGAAAGCTAAGTCTTGATTCGAAAGTCACATGAATCTGATACCCCTTGAAGTATGTACATTTATCTCCTGAACTCTTTGTTACTCAACTTTTCTTTCCATTAATCCCATGTATAACTATGTCCAGTGCAAGTTTTGTATAAGATATTGGCGGCTTTGGCCTTGGCAGTACTTAAAAGCATTTGCGTTGATTTGCTTTAGGTTTAGATTTTCCCAAAACATGCTTTTGTTGACTGTTGACGTTGTTAATTTGGATGTCATGTGCAAGATGCAAGAATCTAGAGAACACATAATTCTCTGTTCTTGGACGTGGGCATGTTGCTGTTCTGCTTATTTCTACAAATTCCAGACCATTTTGGTTCTGGTAACCCAGCACTCGAGAACTGCTCAAGGGGTCGAGTCCAACAGCCTTCTTTTTGCGTTTAAAATTTTTATTGGCAGTCTATCTCTACTGGCTCTTGGAAAGCGTGCAATTCCACCTTTGAAGCTAACCAATCCATCAGGAATCCTTTTTCTTTGGAATGCACCATGGCTATTAAGATATCGACTGTCCTTTTTGTCGACAATGAAAAAATGAACTTTCACAAGTAAAAGCGAGACTGAATGATACCCGAACACGTAGGATCTGGTTGGAAAGTTAGCATTTCTCTTCAATCCCCTTTCAAAAGGCAGTCAATGGTGCGTCAACTAAAGATGTAAATCTACTGCATTGTCTTTAACAACTGTATTAAGATTGTCTTGTGTTCACATTGTTGCCTGCAAGACTCAACTAAATGGGCGTTCAGTAATGGGATTTTCACCCAGCAACTACGGTAGTAGTTCTTCCTCGAAATTGACTCCAAGGAAAGTTCGATCTACAACTTCAATTTTTTATTATGGTCTCTTTTATATGGATCAGGTTACGGTGCATCTGTGGTACCGTGCCACAGTTACATCTAGTTGTTGGATGCACTTAGATTGATGGGATCTACTGGCATCCAACGACTAGATGCAACTGTGGCACGGTACCACAGTTGCACCACATGCTTCCCCCTTTTATACCTCTATATTGATGAACAAATTTCGGAAAAGTTTTCAAGGAATTTCGTGAGATTTTCTCAACAAACTTTCAGAATTGTGAAAGAGTTCTTCAGACAAATTTTTAAGCCATCCACCAAATCAACATGTATTTTAAGAAGATAGAAAAGAGATTTAATCATCCACTTATTTCACTTTAAAAACAACATAATGCGAGACAACTTTATTAGATTACATTTTATAAGAAAAGGTTTCGTGCACATCAGCTCATGGATACAAAAGGTAATTATATTGTTTATGATTAAAAGTTGCTTTGCAATTTGCATGACTGTATGTGTATCAACTAACTGTGTCCTTGAAAGCCAAGTGGTTCATGCCTTAGAGCTGTCTGATTCTTGTCAGGCAAAATGTGAGTGATTAAATTGAAGGGCCAGTAGCCAAGTAGCAAATGGAGCATGCACTTTCAAGTGCTTGACCATATTGGGATCAAATTAGCATGGCTGGCTCCTTAACAGAATAACAGAATTAAGAAAAGAATCTTTCGTGCTTTTCATGCCCTTTTATTTTTGCTTTCAATACTACACAAAACCATCCACTAAATTTCTCGCCTTGCCTTTGAAGCTTCTCAAAAGCCAATCATCCGAAGTGTTTGAGAACTTTCGTTTCACTTTCTACTCCTTTATAGACTGCAAGAGAGGGCTAAGACCTTCCCCCTCTTCCCTCTCTTTTGCTTCCAGTGAATCTTCAATCATTCTTGTTCTCTCATCTTTCTCGATTATTTCTAGATTCTTGATTATTTCTAGATTCAAGAAAGATTCCAAGAAACATTTTGAAAGATTCTTTCACTAAAAGAAAATGGCACAAACAAGAGCACTAGAATATGACCATTTCTTGGTTCTTTTTCTTGTCTTTGTAATGTTTGAGGTATCTAGTGGCGATGGTGTTGGAGTGAATTGGGGCACCATGTCAACACACCATCTGCCAGCAGACAATGTTGTTCAAATGCTGAGAGAAAATAGATTTAATAAGTTGAAGCTGTTCGAGGCCGATAAGAAAATCCTAGATGCTCTCATTGGGTCCGATATTGAAGTGATGCTGGCAATACCCAATTACATGTTGCTAGAAATGAGTGAAGATCCTGGGGCTGCCGCTTCTTGGGTTTATGCCAATGTGTCTAGTTACTTCTATACTGGTGGTGTCAATATCAAGTTGAGTAACAGAGTTTCTTGACTTTTGCTTTATATTGGTTTCTGTTCTATTCATTTTCGAGCTCAAAATCGTTTCTTCGGTTATTTGTTTGTTTCAAACTCAAACTTTTCGTCCTCATTCTGCGTTTGCCTTAAAATGTGTTAAAATTTGTGTTTCTGGCTTTCTGTGTTAAAAAGCATTTTAAGGGTTTGCAAATTTTCTGTGTTAAAATTAAGCGGCTCAATTTTCTTTCAAGGGTTTGCAAATTTTGGGAGTGTTTCCTTTTTGTCATTCTTATTTCCATTTCTTTTTCCTTTTTAAGTCCTTTTCTTGCATCTTTTCCTCTTTTGAGTCTTGGTAAATTGATACTTTGATTAGATCCTTACGCCTTTGAATGGATTGTTAAATTAGTGGTCCGGTCCTTCAATTTATCAGATGTGAAAAGTTTACCTAATCATGTGATGAAAAGGCTATTTCAATCTGCTACCTTTTTGGCCTCAGGCTTTTATTTGTGGAATCTGCAGATATCTTGGAAACCCCATGTTTATTTAGGGACCATGTCTCATTCGTTTCTTAATAGATTGTTTTAAAGAAACTAATCAAGTAAAAGCACTTGAGGTAGCAAAAGGTTGGTCGTTTTCCATATACACTGGCTTTGTAACTCGTCTTCACAAATGATTTTTGCAGGTATGTAGCTGTAGGTAATGAACCCTTCCTACGAACATACAACGACACTTATCGCTACATCACACTTCCAGCCCTCAAAAATATCCAGCAAGCTCTCAATGATGCTGGGCTCGGTTCCAAGATCAAAGCCACAGTTCCCTTTAATGCCGATATCTATAACTCCCCCGAATCAAACCCTGTTCCATCTGCTGGTGGTTTCCGAGATGAAGTTAAAGATCTTACAATAGGCATAATCCAATTTCTTCATTTAAATAATGCGCCTTTTACCGTCAATATCTATCCTTTCCTTAGTCTCTATGGCAACGATTACTTCCCCGTGGACTTTGCATTCTTTGAAGGAACAAACAAGCCCATTAGGGATGGCAGTTTGCTCTACACCAATGTGTTTGATGCAAATTTCGACACCCTTGTTTGGTCATTGGATAAAGCCGGATACCCTGACATGCACATCATAGTTGGAGAAGTTGGTTGGCCTACTGATGGTGATAAAAATGCCAACATCGAAAATGCAAAGAAATTCAGCCAGGGATTGCTTAAACATGTTCTAAGTGGAGCTGGAACCCCAGCAAGAAAAGGTACTATCGACGTTTACTTATTCAGCCTGCTGGATGAGAATGCTAAGAGCATTGCTCCTGGGAACTTCGAGAGACACTGGGGGATTTTCGAGTACGATGGGAAGCCAAAATACGAATTGGATTTATCGGGCAAGATGAAAAACAAAGGCCTAGCTCCAGTGGAAGGTGTGGCATACATGCCCAGAAGATGGTGTGTGCTAAACCCACATGCGGATGATTTTGAGGAATTGCCAGATAGCATAGACTATGCTTGTAGTCTCTCGGATTGCACTGCATTGGGCTATGGCTCTTCTTGCAATCATCTAACTGTTGAGGGAAATGCTTCTTATGCTTTCAACATGTACTATCAAATGAATAGCCAAGAATCTTGGAACTGTGATTTCTCTGGTTTGGCCATGGTTACAGATGGGGATCCATCTGATGATCATTGCCAGTTCCCTGTCATGATTGCTCATGGTTCTTCATTGCTGCTGAGAGGAGGAATTTTGGATACACTGCTCGCAGTTGTTGGTCAATGTATAGTTTTTGCCCTTCTGTTATGTTAAGACTCTTGTTTCTAAAGGAATCATAAATTACCCTTTCCTTGTTTCCTTTTTGGTCACATGTAGAAAATCTTTTGACTTGTTGTTTTCTTTGAGATGATCATCAGAATCTCCGTACAATGTCGGTGAGATTTGAAGCATATATTATGCATGTGCATTTGCTTCTTTGCTTCCGTTCATTACCATTATTGAAAGAGAGTCCACTACATCGTCCTTTAAATAGAAAAGTCAAGCACGAGCAAACCGAAATATTACTAAGAAGTTGGAAAAAGAAAAGAGAACTCAAAAAAAGTAGAGGCGATTTCAAAATTTTACAACAAATTAATTATTGTTTGCTTTTTTATCTTAAATTTGAATAAATCTGAATTTAGTTAAAGTTTGAATAATTATGAATAAAATTGTCCGAATGACATGTTTATTTTTTCTTTTCAACATCTGAAGAGAAAAACTTAAAAATTAATAATTTGACATAAATATCTTTTTAAGTGGTGTATATACTTATTTTTCACAATTATAATTTTCACAGGTTAATTAGTTTGGTCGCATTAAAAAAATATTATCATTGTTGATCTTAATTTAATTTTTTAATAAAAAATTAATGATAACGTTAAATTTTATTATAAGCCAATACTGTTATTTTATTTTTGATTCATCATAATGAACATAATTTATTTGTCCAATATTTAAGTTTAGTTAATGTTATCATGTGAATAAAAATTTAAAGTAATTAAAAAAATAACTTCAAAAATAATACAAAAAAACAACTTCAAAAATAAATAAATATCCGAAAAAAATTAAATTTAAATTTCATATTAAAAAACAAACAGCAACTTAATGACACATTTACATTTATTGTCTTTGCATTGAAGGAATTTTAAATTATTTATTAAATTATTTTCTTCCTTTTAAAAAAAAAAAAAAGCAGCAGTTACTAACAATTGTACGCCACGATTTCTTTTCTGTCAAACGGTGGCGTATTGCTTATTGGGTTAGGATTTCCTCCTCCGTCTAAAGTTTAGACAAATTTTAACCGAAGGTAGAATTGCTCAGAGCTTACAGCTCCTCCGCAAATCCATCATCATTGACCTTTGTTTCAACTTGAACTTATGTTTTTTTCACCCCATTTTGTGTCAAATGACTTCGTACAATCCAAACGCCAACGTTTCATTACCCAAATACAAATAGAAAGCTAGGGTTTCAGATCCCGCCCAATTCTGCTGGATCCTTCTCTAATTCCATCAAAGTTGTGCATATATTAGCAAATTTGTAATGTAAAACTGTTTTTTTTTTTACTTTGGACAAAATTATAATAACCGATTAAGAGAGATGATGATGAAATTGGGACCATCGTCATACCGAGATCGAACCCAAGAGTTTTTAAGCGTAGTGGAGAGGCTAAAGAAGTCGGTCGCATCGGCTAACAATGCGCCATCGTCAAGTGGCAGTAGTAATAGTAGTAGAGCCGTAACGAAGCCAGAGGATCGCAAATTTGCGGTGGCCATTCAATCGGAGTTCAACAAGAGAGCCTCGAAGATCGGCTATGGGATCCACCAGACATCTCAGAAGCTGGCTAAGCTTGCCAAATGTAAGTAATATAACTATTTGATTCTTATCATTATTTTCTTTCTTTCTTTTTTCTTTTTCTTTTTTTAATATAAATGCATTGATGTAATTAATAGTCAAAATGCCGCATTCGTGTATGGGAAATATTGCACTTGAATTAATAGGGAATTTCAGCGTTTTAAAGATGCAATTTGATGGAGATAGGATAATGTATTTGTGGCAATAATCGTGATATGATTTACAGTTTTTTAGTAGAAACTAGGGTCTTTGTAATGTGCTTTTTTGAAATTGATGCACCTGCTGTGGCATAAGTAGGTAGATAGGGTGGGCGTTGGGGTTTTGATTAATGGTAATGGAGTTGTCTGCGTTGTGAGCTTGTGGTTATGGCAGTGAAGATGAGGGTAGGATGTCGGTGCCATACTGCCATGGCAGTGGTTTCCCAAGGTGCTCGTGTGATGGCTTAGATGGTTGTCATTGCTGTGTGATTACAGGAGGATAGTATACACTTGCATGAATAATTATGAGGCATACTGTCTATTTGATTCTTACTATAAAAGTATAATTAGTTTAAGTATGGAAAACAAAGTAATAGTTAATGTTTGCTTACATTTATGCATCTATTTTGTAACTACAAATGTTTTAAGTTGTCGGTGCTAGTTTGTTCAGCCGGCGAACATGGTGGGGAGGGGAGGGGGTATGGTTTCCACTCATGCAGTTCTAATTGAAAAAAAAAAAAAAGGCTTTAAGTTGAGGCCTGTCTTGTTGTTTGATGAGTACTAGAGTTAGCTTGGTTTTATTCGTATACTCACTACTTAATGGTAAGATGTACTACTTTGATTTATGGAGAGGTATAATTGCTTGGTCTGTGAGGGGTATATGTCAAGATCAAATGAGAACACCAGGAATGGGCATTCAATGCATAACATTGAAGTCTTGGAAAATCTTTGCCATTACGTGCAGCTGGAATTGGTTTTGTAATTATACTTGATGTTCAAATTTGCTGGTTTTTGTTGCAAAATATGTTAACATGTTTGCTGTGCTGTCCACCAGTGGCAAAGCGAACATCAGTGTTTGATGACCCAACTTTCGAGATCCAGGAGCTTACGGCAGTGATAAAGCAAGATATCACTGCACTTAATTCAGCTGTAGTGGATCTCCAACTCCTCTGCAATTCCCAGAATGAAAGTGGAAATATTTCGAGTGACACCACAAGCCATTCAACTACAGTTGTAGATAACCTAAAGAATCGTTTGATGGGCACAACAAAAGAGTTCAAAGAAGTCCTCACCATGCGGACTGAGGTGTTTGACTGTTGCTATTCTCTGCTTGCTTGACAGGGCCATTTGGCTTTTTTTATTTGTCATGGTTATGTATGTAGAATTCTGACTTTTTTCTTTTTCTGTGGGTGTCTACACAGAACTTGAAGGTTCATGAGAATAGAAGGCAGCTGTTTTCTTCAAATGCCTCAAAAGAGTCGACAAATCCTTTTGTCCGCCAACGTCCTCTGGCTACCAGATTAGATGGTGGTGCATCAACAGCTTCTCCTCCTCCATGGGCTAATGGTTCTGCATCGTCATCTCGATTATTTCCAAGGTAAAAATCACAACTTGTTCAGCTGTTTTCTGACTAGAACGCATTCATACTTGTTCAGCTGTTTTCTGACTAGAACACATTCATACTTTTGGTCTGATGCAAAAATATGCTTCAAAGACTCAAAATCTGTTGGAAACTTCTTTCTCAAACATATTATAAATGCTCTGATTTTTATTTAAAATTTGTTTGTTGTTATTTTTGAAGACTATCTTACTGCACGTTTAGCATACAAATACTTGAATCCCTGAGGGTTTTTATTTAATTATTTTTTAAATTTTGTGTTTCGATATTGCCCTTTGGCGCACAAAACATTCTGAATAAGAAAATACCTGAAGTATGTTTTGGTTTTTGCCGCTGCTTAAGAACTCGGGTATTTGTAAATGGCTATTGTTCCTGTATCCCTGCCAATAATGCGCTGTGGCATATGTCTTCCGCAGCAAGCAAGCAGATGGGGAATCTCTGCCATTGTTGCAGCAGCAGCAAGGTCAACAGCAACAGCAGATGGTTCCTCTGCAAGACAGTTATATGCATAGTAGAGCTGAAGCCCTTCATAACGTAGAGTCAACTATTCACGAGCTTGGCAACATCTTTACTCAACTAGCAACCATGGTTTCACAGCAAGGAGAGATTGCAATTAGGTTTGTTCATTATTATTTGCTTGCACTTGTGATTAAATGATCGATAGGAGTACAATCTCAATGACAAGGTTGCATCCGGGGCTCCTCCTTCTATTTCAGTACTTTTTGGTCAAAGAGTCATTAAATAAACCCTAGGGATGCAGATTTGATCTCTTCCTAAATGGAAAAAATTTCCACATCACCTGAGGTTGTCACTATTCCACTTTATAAGGGCACTGATGATGTTACCAGTGAGTAGAATCTGCATGCCAAACAAGATGGACATTCTGGAGAGCAGCTAAATCCGCTTTGTGCTAGGAAACACGTTAATAGTATTAGAATGGTGTAAATTTTGATTTTTGGGAGGGATGAAGTTGTCTTATATATATCATCACCTATTTATCATTTTCTAAAGTCATTGATGGTAACTGCTGTTTCTGGCAGGATTGATGAGAATATGGATGATACACTGGCAAACGTGGAAGGAGCACAAAGCCAATTGGTTAGGTATCTTAACAGTATATCATCCAACCGTTGGCTGATGTTAAAGATTTTTTTTGTGCTGGTTGTTTTCCTCATGATTTTCTTATTTTTTGTGGCGTAAACGTATACAAGAATGTACAAAATAAAGAAAATAAGAAAGCTTTTTTTTCTCCATTTTTTCTTTTTGGCCCTACGCCATCCCTCCTTTATAGACTCTACGGGGAGAAAGGGTGGAAAAAAAAAAAAAGAAAGACGAAAGCTCATCATCTTTGGATTCCATCTCATGAATAACTGCAACTATGGTTTTTTTACTTATTTGGATTAAGAAATTAGAATTCAGAGTTAGAATCATCAACCACGTTTACAAAATAGAGGTGGGAATTAAAATGGGAATCATGGAGAATGAGAGATTGGTTCTCAGAGGGTGGAAATTATTCTCCCATTCCTTAGACAAATTATTTTGCCCCCATTAAAATTATAATATTCTAAAAATGTCCTTATTTAAAGTGAAAAATATAAATAGAAAAAAAAAAAAAAGCAAATCCCTAAAAGCCTAAATTCAGTAGCATTGAAGCTCCTAATTGAACGCCATCACAACTAATTCAAAATAGATGTTATTGTTGTTGTTAATGATGAAGATTCTGATTTTTTTTTCATGGAACATATTATCATTATTATTATTATTCTAAAAAGTATTATAATTAATTAATATATTAACAATGTAAATAATAGTATTATGTTAATAATAATAATAATAATAAAAATAAAAAATAATAATTACGACAATAGTAAATTAAGGACATTTTGGCACTTTGCAATTACTTAACTCATTTCAATTTTAATTCTAAAATACAGTAAACACATCAATGAGAATAGAGTCCATTCCGATTCTGATTCTTATAACTTAGGTAAACAATTTATTTTAATTCAAATTCTTTGTTTTGATTTCAGTTCATTTCAATTCTTACTTGGCAAGAGCTTTTTATTCTGTATGTTTGTATGTGGTCTGTGGCTGAAGATTGTGCTTATAAGCAATCAAAACTAATGATTTGGCATACTACAATTGTCACCGTTTAGTTTGATGCGTAAGTGACTCAAGACTCAAGTAAGATGATTGTTTCGTAGATAATAATGATAGACATTTTTGTATTCTCCAATTCCGATTGAGCACTACGAACCACTTTTGTTCCGTGCACTTAAACAAATCTAATCATAGTAAAGATAGCACGGCACGGCACGGCACGACACGACCCATCAAATCAAAGTTCATTAGGGCCCACGGGCCAATACGGCACAACCCACCAAGTGAATGGGTTGTGCCGTGTCCAAACTTTTTTTTAGGTCCAGCACGAGCCCACGCATGTTGTGCTCAAAAAAGGCCCAACAACTTTTTTTTTTCTTTTTTTAAAGCTCACATGCCTAACATGCTTTTTCAAACACATTAGCCCATGCACTTATAACAACAACAACAATAATTATTATAATTTTTATTAAGGGAACAATTAACATTTCATTATTAATTTATCACAATTTCACAATTATATATTTAATTTCACAATAACCAATTATAATACAACAATACATAATTTTAATTTCTTAAATTATAACAATGATTAATACAAATCTAAGTGGCCAAAATATAAAAATATTCAAACAAATTATTCAAATTTCATTTATTCATTTAATAAATTATAAACATAAAACAATTATAATATTTTTCTAAACTAAGACTTAAATTAATTTTTAAAAACCTATGCTAATAAAATATATTAAAAAATTTAATTTCAAAATATTTGTAAAATTATAACATTTCATGTTTATTTTTTATTAAAAAATTTTACTTTGATATACTTTAACCCACATGTTATTGATGACCCACGGGCCGCGTGCTAGCCCACCAATAAAGTGTGCTTATTACATATTTTTTCACGTGCTTAAAATTCTAAGTTCGGCCTAGCCCACGTGCGTGTCGTACCGTGCCATATGCCACCCGGCCCATTGGCTGTCTTTTAAGTTATACTGTCATTGCCGACAACAAAACTGCCAATATAGATGCTTGCTGGATTAACTTGCTTATTATTATGTCAGACTCAATGGCACTTCCGTAAACAGGCAGTTAGCACCTAACCTATACAGCAAACGGATTTCGTATACTCGAAGAAATGTATACTCCAGCTGCTTTGTTCTGGAATGGCCTGCGCTCCAAGTGCGTGCATTAAGCAAGAAGGGAGCGAGTTGTCTTTCGGGATTCCTAACTGAGGATTGAAACTTACAAAAAAAAAAATGACATTGAAAAATGTAAATAATATAATTGCTAGTAGCAAGGTTTTTCTTTTCCCAAATTTTACATCCTCAATGATTTGTAATAAATGAATCCGAAACTTATGAAAAATTGTTAACATATATTTCTTATTGCCTCACATGATCACATCATTTGAGAATATTTTAAAAAATAATGAAAAAAATAGATAGGCATAGGCAGTATAGCATTATTATTTGTTTCAATTAGTATTGAACAAGGCACGACCGAGTAATGTTTAAATAATTTTATTTAGAAATAATGATATCTAATTCTCTTAAATTATTTCATCAACTCTCAGTTTTCAATTTATTTTATTACTTTACAGAATTTTCTTTATTAAAAAATATTATTTTTTATTTTATTTTTTGTTCCCTCTCTCTAGCATCACCATCACCTGCACTATTTATTTTCATCAACAACAAGTTCATCATTACCACCACCTCCTGTCTTCTTTGCCATCAACCATCACCTCCACCAATAGATGATGAGTTTCAATGTTGAGTTTTTGTTAAATTTTATGAATAACTGTTGAGTTTTATCATTATTGACAATATTGATTTAGATTTTGTTTAACATTAATTAAGATTTAATTAGAAGTTAATATTCGACTTAAATTGTGAATCAATTAAAAGAGAATTAGAGAGATGTGGAAAATAATATATTGAGAGCATAAGAGATTTTTTAGTAATGATAATTCTGAAATAAATAATATTAATTGAAAAGTGAAGACAAATGAGATAAGACGAGGAGATTAAATATTACCGCTCTTTATTTAGTTAATCACATAAATTAGAATGATAGTAGAGATGTGAGATTGAAAAATTGATTTGGCCTAGTAGAGATGTGAGATTGAAAAATTGATTTGGCCCTAGCTTAAGATTTTAAGATGGAGAATAAGTTATTCAATAATCGAGTTTGATGAGAGATCATTTGGGAGTATCATTAAAATCACAGAAAGGAATAGATTCAGAAGTTTCTCCCTTCTGGTTGACGTATCCTGTGCAGCTTGGTTGGGACAAAAATTATTAGAGGCTGTCCGTGGGGATTCCATAAACTTCTTTTTCCAGAATCTACTGGGGTTCTTCTTATCAGGTATGGATATAAGTGTAAAAACAAAAGAGGGTAATCCATTAGCATTTCCAGAAATGGTGGTGTAAAAGGATTGTACAAAATTATTTTCCTTAACATTAAGAGTTTTGAAGTTCGAACGGTAGAGAAAAATGATGGCAAAGGCTTTGAAGAAAATGGTATTTTGGTTGGGTGCAGATAATTGAAGATCTAGGGAAGATAGAAAATGGGAGGAGCTTAGGAAGAAATACAGTAGAAGGACAAAATCTGAATCCTACTCTCATTGTGTTGAGTTTGGGAAATCGAATGGAGCTGTAGTTTGTAGAAGGTATATTATCTACGATGAATGGAAAGTGATCCAACAAGGGCTTGTGGATACATTTGGGCACTCTTTCGATCAGAAACTATTCCACAATGAAAAAGTAACTTTTTTCTGTCGAAACACAAATGGAAGTAACCGTGTGGGTAATATATGCATTTGCAGATTGAAGGGCAATGTTATCATGGTGTTACAAGGATGGTTTCCATCAAGGGCAATGTTATCATGGTGTTACGAGGATGGTTTCCATCAATCAAAAGCAGAAAAGAATGGCTGACTAGTGAGGGTGGATGGGATGACTTTTGAGGGTGGATGAATGAGTGTCACTAACTACATTTATAAGTATTTCCTCATTTGTATAGATTAATCCTCCCAACGCTGATGCTTGTCCCGGGTCAAACCCCGAAACCGCGTGAAACGATGTCGTTTCGGCACTATTTATTTTTTGTTTTTATTCGCTATGAAATGACGATGTTTAGGGTTTAGAATAATAAATGGCAAAGCAAAAGCCCTTTCCTTCATCGACCGAAAGCATCCACAAAACCCATTGCCCTTTCCTTCATCGACATCGACATTTGCATTCTCCTCGTTTCACCGGACAACCCCCTTTGACTAGACAACCGCAACCCAACCACAACCCAACTGCAATCTTCCATGTAAATCAGAAACGGTTCACAGCAAATTAGAACAAAGAACAAAGAAAAAAATTAAATCAGAAACACAACTCAGCTGCAATCTTCCTGATGTATCCTAACCAAAACAACTTTGTTCACAGCAAATCAGAACAAAGAAAAAAAAAATTCAAGCAGAAACAGTGTCGT
Source organism: Citrus x clementina (assembly GCF_000493195.1). Taxonomy (NCBI): domain Eukaryota; kingdom Viridiplantae; phylum Streptophyta; class Magnoliopsida; order Sapindales; family Rutaceae; genus Citrus; species Citrus x clementina. The sequence goes on along the minus strand of NW_006263303.1, from coordinate 5,272,533 downwards.
TAAGAGAACGAAGAGGAAGAATCAGCTGGGTGAAACAAAGAAAAAGAAGAAGACTACCATTTGCAAACCAAAAGGATTTCATTGAAAGCAAATAAGAACAAATAAAAAAAAAATTAAAGCAGAAACGTCGTTGTTTCATAGCACTTGAAAACAAAAAAAAAAGTAAGAGCCGAAACGGCGTCGTTTCACGCGGTTTCGGGATTTGACCCGGGGTAAACATTATTTTCCTAATCCTTTATAAAAATGTGTATTAAATCTGTAATGGTCAAGGATCTCTATTCCTTAGAATGGATTTGGAATTTTAATTTGAGTGAGAAATTTGAAAGATACAGATTTCAAGAGCATACGTCCCTTGTGGCTTTGATGGATTCTTTTTCCTTTGTAGAGAGTAAAGATGATGAGAGACTCTAGAATTTTTTTTTGTTAATACTGATATACTACCCAATTTTTTAGATGTTCAAACCATTACTCTCACACATTGTAATTATAATTGAAAGGATTCTCTTACTTAGGTTATTCTTTTCTTAGTAGGTAGAAAATAATTCTAACAGTGATTTTAATAAATTTGGGACGGTCTGCAAAGCAAATGTTATAACATTAAATAAGTTCTTCGTTTCCTTCAAAAAAAAAAAAAAAGATTTTGCTTTTGTCCCTATAATGAGCGGATTTGGTGTGTTCTCTTCTTATAAATGCTGGTACTATCTAATACGATTTCAGTAAATCCTTCACGTAGTGATGATGTAATTAGTTATCCATCCTTAAATTAGATATTTGCAGAGATTTTCTCCTGAACTTGAATATGATCTAAATAATCAATAATGAGGTTGAAATTTAAAAAAAAATCAAAAACCATAGGATGGAGATCTTCGGCCCATCCTAACTCATATTAAATTTTGGATTGTGAACTTAAATTCTTATTAGACCATCTCAATTTTTTTTTTTTCTGTAAATTATGAGGTATCTGTAAAGATTCGAGGGCCCCTCCACTCGAATATGATCTAAATAATTTGATAAACAAATTGGAATGAAAAATAATAATAATTCAATGAGATAGAGACCTTAACCAATCCAACTCAACCCAACTCAACCCGCGATCAACTCTATATACACCATGACCAAATTGGAAGAAATTAACTGGGACACGTGCTGTGATATGAACGGACTTTCAAAATCTTTGCCCATTCCCTCAGTGACTTTAACTCCTCTGCCATCACTTTGAAACGTAACGGTGCCGTTCAAGTAATCAAATCTGAGTCATTTGGTCCTAGATCCTAGACTGCTAGTCGTTACATTCATAGGGGCCCACCGGAATTCAAACAAAAGAAAAATAAGCGGGTATTTGAATTTGAAATCTAATAACGGCCAAATCAACCACGGGTCGAATTCTTCTTTACCCTCTGCCTCAACATTCTCTGTCATTCATCTCTCTCACTTTCACAAACACAAACACACAATGGCTTCGCCCACTCAAGGGATCCTTCTAAAACTCCTCCAATCTATGAACTCAACGACCCGCGTCACCGGCGACCACCGCTCCGCTCTCCTCCAAGTCATCGGCATAGTCCCCGGACTCGCCGGTTCTGATCTCTGGCCCAACCACGGCTTCTACGTCCAACTCTCCGACTCCCTCAACTCCACTTACGTCTCCTTATCAGAGCGCGACACCGAACTCATCCTTACCAACCGCCTTCAGCTCGGGCAGTTCGTTTACGTTGACCGCTTCGAGTTTGACTCACCCGTCCCTCGTGTATGCGGCATCCGTCCAATCGCTGGTCGCCACGCTTTCTGTGGGACCCCCGAGCCGCTCATAGCCCGCATCTCGGCTTCGAAACGAGAGTTTGTTATTCAGCCGGTGTCTGACTCGGAGTATTCCGTCGATCCAATCGCCGTTTACTTGTCCAACAAGAAATCAGAAGACATTCCTAAAAAAGAAAATACTGATTTTTCGAAAATTGATGCTAAAATTGAAAAAACTAAAACAAGACAAGCTCTTGCGCCTAGAGATAATGTGAATAATATCCCAAATTCAGATGAATCCAAGGCGGTTTTGGATAAGCCACCGCAGAGATTCTCATCTCCGGCGGGGGCCAAACGGTCGGCATCCGCTAGCAAGAAGAACATGGCGTTCGTCGAACGAGACCCGTCTCCTGCAGGGAAAGCGAAGAGGTCGGCGTCTCCGGTGCCATCAAAATGCGTGGTGCCGAGCCTGGCGGCGGCTAAAGAGGAGAACAGGAAATCAGCGAGGGAGCCAGCGATTATTGTACCGTCGAGGTACAGGCAGCCATCACCGAACGCGAGGAGACAGGCGTCCCCGAATCCGCGGAGGGCTTCGCTTTCGCCTGGGAGGAGATTGTCTGGAGTGAAGCTGTCGCCGATGGTGGCGGATTCATCTGGCAAGAAGAAGATGTCTTCGGGGGTTTCGAAGCATTCGGAGGGAAAAAGTGGAAGAAAGAGCTGGGATGAATCGCCCAATGCCATGGGTTCAGGGGAGCAGAAGGAAAAGGCTGGCGTCAAGAGCAACAAGCCAGATCTGCAAGCCATTTTGCGGACTCAGGTCATTTTTATTTTTTATTAAGCTAAAATGTATCCCATCGATTAGATGTTAAGAAGTTGTGTGTTTGATATGTATTTGTAAAATTTCTCACTTTCGCCGGGTGCTACAGGCTGCTATTGCAAGACGTCTAAGCGATGTGAGTGGTCGAAAAAGTGTCAGCGATGATTCTTCTTCCTCGAGCAAGAAGGTATCAAAACCTAGTTCACCTGAAAGCAGTTTGGCCCAGGAGAAGCAAAATTATGGAGCTCTGGGAATAACTGTTCATGAAAAGAAATGGACTGATGGCAGCGTTCCACTGGATGCTGTCTCCACTGACCTGGCAAAGCTTGGCAAGGTAAAGATGTTGAACAAGCTAGCAAATCAATTTTATAGTCTAGGATCAGAATCAAATTGATTGTTTGAGTGAACAGATACCTGAAATAGTTAGTTATATCTGTTGACTGAACGAATATTGCAGGAGGCTATGCAAAGAAAAGTTGTTGCTGCTACAGCTGCAGCTGAAGCATTAGCGGAGGCCATTGCTACTGAGTCCATTGTAAGGAGTTTAAGGTAAGGGTTTTCCCCAATCTCAGTGCCCATTTCACTATATCCTCTATCTGAGCATAATTGATTTGATTTTCAGTTAATTTGTGGATCAATTTGTTGTGTCGCTCAAACATTTTAGTTGAGACAAGGAAAATAACTTTACATTGTTCAATTATTTCAGCAAGTTTTCAGAGCTCTCTTTGACATCCAAGGTTGGGAATCCTTTACCAACCATTGTTAGATTTTTCTCAATCTACAAGGAAGTTACGAAATATACAGAAATTGCTGAATCTGTTGCGACAAATCACGATTCCGACGTACCTAGTGATAATATTTCCACAGAGCAGTCTAAATCCGTTTCTCTATGGGTTGAAGCCGCATTGGCTACTGATTTAGAGATTGTCTCTCTTCTGACCAGCCAGAGCGATGAGCCTCCATCAACTTTGCAGAAAAGTTTGTCCAAACGGCAATCTCTTAATGCCCCATCTGCCAAAAACCAATTAAAATATAGTGCATCGCCAGCATCCAGTTATAATTTTGAGACATGGACAAGGGGTCATGGAATGAAAGAGACGGTGCAGCTTGCTGTGAATTTGCAGTCTGAAATGCAAATGTGGTTTGTGAAGTTTGTGGAGGAGTTGCTGGATGCTGGCTTCAGAGCTTTTGGTGAGTCATCTGGCAACGGCAGTTTCAATTTACCTCTAGACTGTGGCTCCATTTCAGCAGTTTTATCCCAACTGAAGCGAGTGAATGATTGGTTAGACCACGAAGTTTCAAGCAGAGATGAGCCACGCGTTGCAAAGATTGAACAGTTGAAGAGAAAAATTTATGGTTTTGTTATACAGCATGTGGGAACTACTTATGACAATGCTGCGTCTGCTGCTTCATCTTGATTACCTGTTACTTATCCGTTGAAAGTTCACTACCTCTTTGAATTTGCAAATGATCCTCATCACCACTTTAATACTTTGCTCGACTAATTGGTAAATTGTTATAACTGTGTCTTCCAATTTAGTTTTGTGGCCGTGATAAGAAGTTTCAAGCTCTTGTAACTTTACTCTTCTTCCTGGTTTCAGTGTTATTAGATATTCATAATGTAATAATTGTTTTCAGAAAACAGAAATCACTTGAAATGTTTTGTGATTATTCAAGATTTGTTATTTGATGAAAAAGTAGCGTCTCTTCTAATTTGGTCTAAGGATTCATGTCTGTGCATCTTGTCCCAAGCTCCAAAGGCTTTCAATCAAAAGACCGCAAGCAGGGCAGCTATAAAAGAGCCTGTCCAATATGGTGGTTTTGCTATTTAACAACAGGCCCATAATGAAAAGAGGTTAAAAAAGAGAAAACAACAAAAACAACATGGGGAAAAAAAAACTCAAGTTGATGTCAAATATGACATTATTAATTTAAGAGGCCAGTTATATTAGAACTGTGGAGCAATGATAATAGCCGTATGATTATAAAAATAAATATTAAATTTACATTTATTGTTATGATCTGACGGTTATCTTTAGTGCTCCATAATAAAGTAATTCAATTGTAACCATTGCCTTAATTTAATTATATGAAATACTATATCTACCCTATTTCTTAGTTTTCAATTGCATACGATCACGTTTAGCCATTTCAATTCGCTCATCTTTCGTATTTAACAAAGCCTTAATCATTTGTGTGCTCTATTTTTTTTATTCTTTAGACCTAAATTATAGCAGACGATTGACCTTTATGCTGAATTATTAGCCTAATTGAGATTCCAATCAACATTTTACATTGCATTCTGTACTAAACTATCTATATTTTGTACACACCAAAGACAAGATTCATAAAGCATATGCATATCTTATCAATTCAACGGTTACATATTTTAATAATTTGACATTTTTATATTAAGAAATGGTAGCACTCGTGCTTTTATTGTCAATAGCTTATTGAGCATTTAATTATTTTAATTAGCATTGAGAGCTATATGGCTATCTAGAAAGTTGACCTATCCTAAATTTCTAAATCTGTAAAAGAATATATTCAAAAGTATTTTTAAAAACAAAATATTAAACAAAAAAAGGGTGGAAAGTTAATGGGCATTATTTATACAAGCTCTTATATCAAACCCACTCAAACTAATGTGTCAAATTTATATTTTTGTACAATAATGATATGGGCACAAAAAATAGTAAATTATCACTAAAAGACAAAAAAAATTAACTACATGATAAAAAATTATTATAGAATAAGATTTTTTTTAATCTTTTATTTCTTTTGTACTAGATTTTATTTTATTTTTGATACATCTATCATTATTCTATCAACATCACATGTTTTATATTATTTGTTTATTCATTCAAAAATATTTTTAAAAAGGTGCTAATAACGCATATAAGAAGATGTAAAACTTTTATAAGCGGGCATTTTTAGGGCCTAAGTCTTAAAAATATAAATATAGGTTTTTTTTTTAATATGATATTGTTATAGGTCAAAAAGCAATAAATCATGAAAATATAATTCAAGCTATTTATTTAATTATTAATATTTTTTCCTTGATGAAAAGGAGAGATGGGCTAAAACCTCCGATGTTAAATAGCCCAACAACAGACCGATGTTGCCCATTAAGAATTAATGCCAACTCGCCATGTATCACGCACTGACGCACTAGTATAAAATCAGTGGACCCGAAACACACCTGCATGCCAGCCACGTGTCTCTTGATCGTTGAGCTTATCCACCTTACATATTTGTACCTATCCATACACAGACTCACCAGAAAACATCACACCTAAGATGGGGACCACCAAAAATAAAACCTCATCATCAAAAAATCCAACGGCTCACCTTCACTTCCTCAGCAGCACACTGTCACATATCCCCCTCTCTGTTTTGTGGAATGCCCTAAAAATAAAAGAGCACCATCATCATCTTGCGCTTATGTTCTCTGCTAATAGATAAAACAAGGGGGAAATAAAGAGAGAGAGAGAGAGAGAAACAAATACTAAACCGAAAGCCAAATTAAAGCCTTTGGGGTGCCAACGTGCGTTGCCCCAAAGCCCCATTAACCATCGCCACTGACTCTCTCAAATAAAACGAGAGACAAGAAATAAGAAATATACAAGCAATACACATTTAATCTCTATTAAGTTTTAAATCTTTTCATTTTCTTCAATCGAATAGAAACGCATTCATCGGACGTCGTTTTGTATATTTGTTCATTGAAAAGAATAATTTCAATAACCAGATCGTTTGTTTTTGTCTTATTAACCCTATCGTCTGTTTCTGTGTATTTGTAAAAACTCTCTCTCAGAGGATTTAAATTTCCAGTTTTGCCCCCTCTATAGAAAGTTTCGATAATGGTGGGAGGCAGAAAGGACGAATCTTTGGTGATAAACAGCACGAACGTATTTGCGGCGCTAGGGAGTTTCAAGAAGAAGAAGAAATCGACGCAGAAAGAGTCAGGTTCATCGAAGAGCAAAGCCAAAACTGACGAGAAGGAGAAACAGAAGGAGGTTTTCTGGGCCCCGACGCCGCTCACCGTTAAATCATGGGCTGACGTGGATGACGAGGACGATGACGATTACTATGCTACTACCGCGCCGCCTCAATCCGTTTGGGCCGCTGCGGAATCCGACGACAAGAAAGAGACCCAGGAACAGGAGCCTGCTGTTGAGGTTCCAATTCTTTACTTTATTCCTTATTTTAATTCATGTGTCTTTTTTCAAGTTGGTTTTTATTTGATGCATAGTTTGTTGCTTTTCTTGATGGTAATGTAATGGACAAGATGCTGATTGAGTGACTTGTGTGGATATTCCAGTGAAGAAAGCGATCTTACACGAATGAATATGATATAATTAGTGTTTCGTTATATTTAATTCTGAGAATTTGTTTTTCTTAATGACTGAATGATTATGCGGGATGTAGATATGTAGATGTTTGCCCACCGATGCCGAGGATATCTTGTAGAGACTGTGGGGCATAGATATTCGGAATATGAGTGATGTACATTGGTTGTGTTTTTTAACATTTTTCAGAAGATAAAGCTCTTGTTATTGAGTGTGTTATATTATATCCATTTGCCGAGAGTTATGGAATTTGAACAGTTTTTTGGATTCTAGCATTCGATTTATTTTAAATTTTTGTATGTTTTTGTTTCTGTTTGATTATTTAGTTATATGAAAATATAATTTGATCCTTTGAAGTTTATGCATGTAATTGAGTTCTATGTTAAGTATCACAAACTACTTGTTTTGGCTTACATGCCTTAAATCATGCATTGATGTTATTTTCTTTATTTTTCTGCTAGTTAACCTGGTATTTCTAGTTATGTATTTGTCTTTGCTTTATACTTTTCTATTAAAAGATTTGCTGTTTTTTTGTTACAATAAATTAAATGATATTTAGGACGTTGTCATATCATCTCTAGTATGTGTCAATGTAACGAGCTTTGATGGAGGTTGTGAAAAGAGGAGATGTGATGTGGTTGACTGATTTGGTTTTAACCAAACCTAGGATCCACGTCTACTGTTTTGCTGCTCCACGATTAGGCAATTGTTTCTGCATCAACATAAAGTATGGATTGCCTTTGTGATAGTGGTTAGTGGATAGTGGATCTGCAGAGCTTAAACATTTGCTTTGATGTGGCTTGATAACCCATCGTTGCATTAGTTGTACATACAAATTAAAAATTCTCCTATGGATGCTTTTCATAGGTCAGATGGTAGCCTCTAGTTACTTGGACATTAGCTGCACTTCATTCATATTGTTGACCGTTGCATAGGGTACATGATGGGCCACAATTAAGTTACCGTGGTTTCCAAAAAACCTGAATGTTTTTATCGACTTATCTTTATGTCTAAGTGCATTTATGGTTATGTTTAAGCAGTTTTGCTGAAAATAGTGATTAACTTGGTTGGAAATATTGTCAAATAATATGGCAACAAGAAAACGTAATAAGTACACAATTAAAGTGGAATTAATTATTCTCATATTTTATTCAACCCTTATCCGGGTGGATCATGATGCTCAAAATGTTACTATATCTATGATATTGGAATATTTTCTAGGAAAATGCTTGTTATTTCTACTTTGGAATGAAAAATGCTCGGGTATCTAATGGTACTATTATGTTTATATGGCTGTTCTAAATTTCAAAAGTGCTTTGTAATTTGGGTTATCTGGTAATATTAGATGGTCTTATATTTATTCCATTCGGATTCCAGGAAAGTGACAGTGAGGAAGAAGGTCTTGATGAAGTTGATGAGGATGTTGAGGAAGAACATGACAATGAACCTGAAAAACCAGTAGAAGTGGAGCAGCCAATAGTTAAAAACCCTCCTGAAGCTCCTTCAGTACAAAAAGATTCAGAAAGGCAGCTTTCAAAGAAGGAATTGAAGAAAAAGGGTCTTGAAGAACTTGATGCCCTTCTTGCTGAGATGGGATTGAATAAGGAGAGTGGCCAAGATGGATCCCATGGTAATTTCATATCAATCATTAGCCTCTGATGTTTAATAATTGATGTGTGTGTGTGTCTGTGCATGTTTCTGTATTGAATATGTATGTGTGTGTCAAGTCCTCATCCTTCAATGTTATTACTTTCAGTTTATTTGTTATTTGTATCTGATAAAGTTTATTTGTGAACTCTGTTCAATCTTAAATCTTTGTAATATGCCTCTTTCTGAGGGGCAAATTCTTTTATTATAGATTGTCAATTGCTGGGTGTAGCTTTATCCTTGAACATATGAGTCAATTTTCACATATGAAGCAAATTTAGGTAAATATGTCAATAGATTATGAGGGGAAAGGTAGTATTTATTTATTTGGCTATTTTAAAAATTAAACACCAGTGTGTAATTTTTCAGGTCGGTTGCTGTTTCTATCCATTTGTCACGTAGTAGCTTCACTAACTAGGAATGCTGTTTCCAATTTTCAGGTGTTGTGCAAGAGAAGAAAGGAGAAGATAACGGGGTTGTTGAAAAGAAGGAGAATGCCTCTGGGGAGAGCAAAAGCACAAAAAAGAAGAAAAAGAAGGATAAACTATCAAAGGAGGCAAAAGAACCATCTCACAACCAGCCTGATAGCACCAATGCTGGAGATGTGACAGATGAAACCGCAGAGGCAGAGAAGGCAGCAGGTACATCTGTTGATGTGAAAGAGCGGCTTAAGAAAGTGGCTTCTAAGAAGAAGAAGTCAAGTAAAGAGATGGATGCTGCTGCCCGAGCTGCTGCAAGTGAGGCTGCTGCCAGGAATGCAAGGCTTGCCGCTGCAAAGAAGAAAGAGAAAAATCACTACAATCAGCAGCCAGTGCGGTAAGCTGGCAACCTTCTTTGCTGTAGCTTTCTTTTTGCGATAACATGTGCCTTCTTTTTTTCATCTTATCAAAATGAAAAATAAACATCAGAGTTTGGTTTTGTGGAGGTGACTTATTCAACAGATTATCAGAGGGAAAAAGTTGTTTCTTACTTGGGTCTTATACCATTTCTTCTTTCTGCTGGATGGTATTGTGCATTTGCTCAATGTTGTGTGGAGCTGTAAATCACATGTTAGTTTAGGCTTATCTGTGCTTGGTGTTGAGATCGCGTCGTGCTTGATTATTAAAGATCGGTCCAACATGACCACTCGGTGGCCCAGCACAGTCCTGTCTTGCTGAGCTTCGGCCTTCACTTTTCGAACTTTTTAAGTTTTTATTTTTTAATGGAACTTTTCTGAATTTTTAATGAGTATTTTTATTGTCCATAGGATTCGTGGGTGAAGAATCCACCCTAATTTCTTATGAATATAATCTAATCAATTTGGTTAAAAAAAATTCTGTGTTTGGTAAATTTTTTTTGAAATCACTTTTACTAAAATTACTCTATCCTCCAGCAAATTTTTAAAAGAAGGGAAGGAATAGTTTTACAAAATATAATTTTGAGTATCACCTTTATATTTAATACAATTCATAAATATTCATATATATTATAAAAATTGAAAATTATCCTTATTAATTAAAAAATAAAATTATTACTTTTAAAGAGATTATTGTTTTCGTCAATTGTATTGAAGTAACAAAATAAAAAAATAAAATTAATAATATAAAATATTTATTTTAGATATCAATTATTTTATGCATGCAATAAGAAAATATTTTATGTTCATGTTTATAAATGTTTAAATAAATTTTATTCAATATTATGTCTAATTTTTCATTTATATTTTTACAGTAGTTTAACATTAAATTTTATCAAATGCTTAACTGATGTTCTTCACATTTAATTATTTCTATAATACAGTTAAAAACAGTTATTTTAAGAAGTACAGTGTTACCAAACTGGCCCTTAATCCATTTGCAAGTGATTTTTAAACTTGTTATAACATCAGAATTTTGCATGGACTAATGCAATGATATGTTAAAAGAATGAATATATCTTCTCGAATTGATAAATAATTTTCTGATACAAAATATAGCTAAATAGATTTATTCTTATAAGGTAAATATTCACAAATATCTAATGTTTTGTACTTTATTAAAAATATTTCATAATTTTTTTTCTTTTCTAGATTTTCACATGAAGTTTATAAAATGTTTAATTCTTTCACTTTTTCAATAACATCGTTAGAGGATTTAAGATAACATTGACAAAATAATTATTTTGCCTCTGAATATAAAAAACTATTTATTAGTCATTATTTTGAATACTTTTAAAAGGTAGTGTTATTTTGGATCAAAACTTTAAAATCTAAGTTCCCCATAACTGATTTTATATTATTATATTTTATTGAAGGAACAAACTATAGTAGTTTTATGGTTATTTGGAGTGTATTTTGAAAGACTATTATTCAATCTGGTGGTGATTTATTGTTGGTGAAGAGTTATTATTATTGTTGAAGATATGCTATTCAAGATGGTTTATATGGGTATGATGCTTATTTTGGTGATTTTATATTTAATAAACTAGTAATTTGATGAGTTTATTTATATAGTTAATTTTATATCCGTTATTACTCTCAACAGCTACAAAATTAATTTTTTTTTGTAATTTAGCTATAATTATATATAATTTTTTTTTCGTAATTATATAGGGAAGTGCTTGGACTTGAACCCATGCCCTCAAGGTTATTAAGGGCACGAGCGTACCAATGAGCTACAAGCCCATTACAATTGGTTAAAGTATTTATGTTAATAAAAAGACAAAAAAGATTTTTCGTTAACAAAGTTGAGACGGTTAAAAATAATTTTATTATTTAAATGAAGTTAGAAAAAAAAATCAACACCCTATCTTTTTATTTGTAATACACTTTTTTAACTATCGTAATCGATTTTCATTAAGTTTTTTTTTTGACTTTTTTTCTTCCTACCTCTACCTACTTTTCTCACTTATTATTTTTAGAAAGTTTTTTTTTCTTGTTTAATTTTTTTGACAAATTTTCTTGTTTGCTACATTAAACTAAACTAGTACGTTGACTATACTCGTATATCAACACAAACTGCAAAGACTGTATTAATAAAAAAAATGTTATATTGGAGATTCGTTAGAGGTATTGCTCAAATTATTTAAATGATGCATAAATCATCACAAGTTGGTAAAATATTGAAAGTCAACCATACTATTTATTCATTATATTTTAAGTAAATTACTTTATTCACTAATTTTGAGATAATATTATAATTTATGGGAAAATACCATTTTTATCCTTAAAATTTCATACAATAGCTCGTTTCATCCATACTCTTTAAATAATAACCCAAAACATCCTTCCGATAACTCACCATTAGTTTGATATCATTAACTAGTAATCACTAAGGGTAAAATAGGATTTTTTTTTATTAAAGTGATACAAATTATATTTAAATAAATTTTTTACACAATTAAATAACACTATAAAATATGCAAAATTCATTAATTTGTTTAAAATGAAATCAACAATGAAATAGTTTGATATAACCATTGAATAATTGTTATAAGTAACAAAATGTATTTAACACAACATCTTTAAATCATTGGAAGAAAAACTAAAAAATATAGCCAAATTTTATTTACTTGTAAGTATTGAATATCTTCTTAATCTTCAATCAATTTTTATTTTGAACTTTATCACCGCTATTTTTTTACCATTATTATCTTCCCAAATCATTAACACTGTCTCCCCAAGTCGACTTACAATGCAATTAGAGAGTATAGTTATACATGAAAATTGTGATTATTTTTGGTACTTAGATCTAGGGTTTTTAAGGCTTTTATGCTGCCAAAATAGAGAGAATTATAAAACAATTACTTGAAATAGAAGTTTTCATCTTTTTCAGTAGTTTATGTTTAGTGAGATTAGATAAAAATTATTTTTAGTTATATGTCAATTTTTATTTTTTTATTTTTCTATTTAATGAAAAATCTTTTTTTTTCCCTCAACGAATTACTAACAAACGGTATTTAACTAATGTTAAGTTAACAAAAGAATATTTTAGGGTGAAGGATTTTTTTCCCAATAATTTATTTCCCATTTTACAATTCACAAATCAATTATGTACGCACCACCATAGTTCATTCCCTACTTTGAAAAAACTTACTATTGATCATTCAATTTCAACTCTGATTCGATATAATGTCTGTTATTGCAAGGTCAGCTTACCACTGGGAAATTTTTGTTACTTATCTGGGTATCAAAATATCAATTACACTTTTCAGACTTTTAATGACACTGCCGATGGGTGAGTTATCCAAACGACAGGGCTTATTCGAGGCAGGTTGGGCTGCAGGTGTTTATTTATTTATTTTTTATTTTTTGCTTCTCAGGTATTTATTTTGTACTCATTGTTTTCAACTTTTAATCTGATTTTCCCATTGTTTTACAAAATGATAATTTTCGATTTTCTAATAATCCCGCATATCGAGGCAATAATTTGTTTTGTTACGCATGTGTATATATGATATCATATCATTCATGTAAATGGAAAATTTCAAATGAAGCATTAGAAATTCAGAAATTATCATTTTAAAATAAGTTTTTGACAAGATTAGTTTGGTTGGAAATTGTTTATCGGTTGCAAAAATCGAAAATATCGAGAAGAAAGTTGCTTTGGAATCACAAATTAACCCAAATACAACCAAGAAAATGGGTTACAGATACAATCTAGCTAGGTCTTGGGGACTGATCATGTCAAGTATCAGCATCAACTGCTTCAAACCAATAAATCGTCCGAATCGCTAGCCCATTTTTATGTACGGAGAGCCAGAGCATCTTCACATGTTTAATCAAATTCGATCAGTCTCCTACAAATTGCACCCTTTATGCTTCAGCATGACTCAATGACTCCCTCATCCTCATCATCAATTTACAAATGGCTCCATGCTCGTGGGTTCAAGAGCTGCAATTCCCACAACTTGAAATCCCTTTAGCCATTCATCAACTTGTTAGAATCATGCCTGCTGCTGCTATCCCTGCTGCTCCTGGCGATACCCTTTACCTCTCAAACCTCGATGACATTATCGGCGCCCGAGTTTTTACTCCAACAATTTATTTTTATCGATCATCGGAAGATGACTCTAAATCTAATAATAATAATCGACCTGTTTTTGAAATACTACGCCAAGCACTTGCCGATATCTTGGTTCCTTACTACCCTTTATCCGCAAGGCTCAGAGAGAATCATAACGGGAAGCTGGAGGTGTTTTTTGGCCCTGATCAAGGTGCTCTCATGGTCGAGGCTCGCTCTGAGACAGTGTTAGCCGAGCTTGGAGACCTTGCTGTTCCGAACCCAGCTTGGGCTCCGTTGATATACAAGTTCCCCAATGAAGAGCCTTACAAAATTCTTGACATGCCATTAGTTATTGCCCAGGTGACAGTTTTTAGCTGTGGTGGGTTTAGCCTTGGCCTGAGACTCTGTCATTGTATTTGTGACGGCTTTGGTGCCATGCAGTTTCTCAGTGCATGGGCTGCAACGGCTAAAGCTGGAAGATTGGTTGTAAATCCTCAGCCCTGTTGGGAGAGAGAATTTTTCCGGCCGCGACACCCTCCGATAATAAAGCACCCTCATATTGAGTACATGAGAATTGATGAAGGTTCAAATCTAACAATGACTTTGTGGCAAGCGAAGCCTATTCAAAAGTGTTATAGAATCAGCCGGAAGTTTCAAGCTCATTTGAAAAATTTAGCTCAACCGGATGACAACTTCCCATGTACTAGTTTTGATGCAATGGCTGCTCATATTTGGAGATCATGGGTAAGAGCAATTGATGTGCAGCCACCAAACTACAAGCTTAGGCTTACATTTTCTGTCAATGCGCGGCAGAAACTGAAGAACCCACCACTGAAAGATGGGTTTTATGGCAATGTAGTGTGTGTGGCATGTGCTATGAGCTCTGTGAATGAGCTTGTTAATGGGCAGTTCAAGTACACGACCCGTTTGGTTCGCGAAGCAAGGCTTGGTGTTTCAGAAGATTACTTAAGATCTACAGTTGATTTTGTTGAGGTTGAGAGACCCAGAAGGCTTGAATTTGGAGGAAAATTGACCATAACTCAATGGACAAGATTTTCAATTTATGAGTCTGCAGATTTTGGATGGGGCAGGCCAATCTACGCGGGTCCAATTGATTTGACACCAACACCACAGGTTTGTGTATTCTTGCCGGAGGGAGAGGCCGATCCTAATGGAAACATGGTGGTTTGCATTTGCTTGCCCGAATCTGCTACTGAAAAATTTATTGAGTTTTTATGTCTGAAGAATTCAGGCAATGAGAGTTGAGAGCAGTGGTGATAACAGATGATTACTTCGCTGCAAATATTGAAGTGATCATGATGAGATGAAAATAAAGCACAACACATATGTAGATGGATATTTGATTTTTCGGTTCGATATATTTAATTGCTTGTGTAGGCATGAACGACTGTTGACTGGTATCAAAATGTAGTCAAACAACTATTGACTTGAGCAATTTAATTGCTCTCCTAGTGTCTGACATAGAGTTTCGAAATAATGAAAATGTATGATCTTGAGGTGGACTTGGGTGCATGACAAAAATAAAAAATACCGAAAATTGAAATTAGAAAAACGTAAGGGGCGCTGGTGCAAACTTCTAATTCACAAACGCCTTCCCAACGGCGCTTAACAATCAAAAGCTGGAAAACGTCCTTCTCGTTTAATTTCGAAGTCATCCATTAGCAACTTCTTTTTCTTCAATTACCGTCACTCCCGCAATTTTATTCCTCCTCATTTCTCACAACTTCAAATACACTACTCCCGCGAAACGATGCCCGCGCTGAACTCATTTGTTTATTTAGGCTTTATTTGGGAGTGAGATACTATATTTTTTAAGTTATAATTGTTATGAAAAAAATTATAAGTATAAAATAAAAGTTAATCATTATATAATATTTAAATAATAATTTTAAAAAATTATTAAAGATATTATAGATTTTTTATCATAAAATTATAAAATCAAATCAACTTAATTTCTAAGTTACAGTAGGTAGTGTAAGAGAGATTGTAACATTTTCATTATTTTTTTTTTGGTTTGACATTCTGGAATAAAACGGCTTGCCGTTTTTGGAGAAAACAGCTAACCATTTATTTCCAGAGAGCAACTTATTTTGACATTCTGGAATAAAACGGCTCGCCGTTATTAAGAAAACAGCTAACCGTTTTCTTCCAAAGAGCATATTTTCGCATCAATTGTAAAAACGGTTAGCAAGCTTGAAATTTCAATTGTGAATGGATGTAAATTTCAAACCAAAGAGTGTCTTTGAAGAAGTATCATTTCCAATGGTTGTAATCTTTCATCTTCTTCATTAAAATAGACACATTCATTAGATTAAAACCATATTTTTTACAGGTTTTGATATATTTTTTGGAAATATAATTTTATTTTACTAGAGATTGTATTCAAGATTTGTTATATCTTGGGGGTAATTTGCCATTAAAACTCTATAGCAAACCAAGATTGATGATGGCAAATAAAACCTTAAAAGAAAGTGTGCAAACACATCTCAAATCCTAAAAAATTTTCTTTGCTCTTTGCCTCCATATTCGACATTCACCAACATATGGTGTTTACCAAGTACTTTACTGTTGTAGAACTTAAGTCACAGTTGCCTTTCCTCAATGCCAAACACAGCCTCAGTCTAAAAGATAATTTGTTTTTCTTTTTCTTTCTTTGCTTTATTTTTTTTCTTTCTCTTGCTTCTGTTTGGTTGCTGAGAAAATAACAAAGCAACGAGATCAAAATTTCTTAATGTCATTGTCTTTTCTTTTCTAACTTTTAGTTTTTAATCATCGTATATTACTATGTTTTGTGCTGGAGTTAATTTTATGTTATCTTTTCTTTGTTACATCGGGCTTGGCTAATGAGAAAATGTTGGAAAGTTAGAGAGAAAAAAATCAAAAGATTTTTTTTGTAGTTGGTTTTCCTAAGTTTTTCCGATCATTGTATTGCTTAAATTCAAAGGTGGCAATTTGGGTCACGATTCGTTTATTCGATTTAATCTAATGTAAATTATATGAGCTTGGGTTTGAAAAAATTGATTCATTTAATAAATGAGTGAATTTGATTCAATTTGCTGATTAAATGAATCGAATATGAGTTTGAGAACATTGATCCATTTATTCATTTAGAATTTGTTTAATAAATGGGCCATAAACAAATCAAATACGATCCATTTGCTTAAAATTCATTTAATTAAATTGCTTATTTATACTTAAATATGTATGAAAAAATTTTAAGTTTGAAGGCTAATATGGTAATTATAAATGATAATAAGTTTGTATTTTGTAGGATGTTAAATTTGTGGTCTATTTATATTTTATTTTGCTTAATTTTATTTAATAATTATATTTTTTATAAACGAACTCATACTCAATTCGATTCCTTATAGAATAAGCGAATTGTAAATGAATCCGGATTTGATTTGATCCATTTATTAATTCTACTAAATGAATTAAACAAATAAAACTGAATAGTCGTTTAATAAATCAATCGAATCCGAATCTGCAGAATTTTGATCTAATTCGTTTACGATTCGATTCGAATATGATTCATTTATTCATTTTTCCACCCCTACATAAATTATATTCAAAATTTTGATTTTCTATTTTTGGCTCAGTCCTTTGGGTTTTCTTGTGGTTCAAGTTTCCTTGCTTTTTCTTTGATGTGAATCTTGATTGCGTTATTTTACCAAAAGAGATGAGAAATGGCGGTGATTCTAGCATCTTTATCGATTGCTAACCAATATAGTTAGATAAGCAACAATTTAGAAGCTTGTCAAAAAGCCTTGGATCTTTGGTTAATGTAATTCTTGAAGTTTGAGTGATTCTTTGGATTCAAAATTTTGTCTTGTACTTCCTGAAATTATAATGAGATCTCTCAGTTCATTCTCATTCTAGTAGGGTCTGTTGTTTATTTTCATGAGAGAACTACTTTAAACTCCTTTTATTGTATTATCCACCTTTTGAACACAGTGTAACACAACAAAAACTTGCTGCCAAATATGAGTTTGAATAACAATAGTGTTTTAATGCAATACAATTAAAAAAAATAAAATTTTTACATTTTATTCATAGATAGATGTAACATTTATTTATTTATTCTTTGAAGTTTAAATCTTAATTAACATGCTTCTTCATGAATTTTTTAAGCTATTTGGTATACAGTTACATTAATGTTCATTTAATCTTTGAAGATCATTTGAATATTTTTTATAGGATGACTTATTGAAATTTATTCAAGACTTTTAAGTTCTACCGAACTTATTTTTCTTTTTAGTTTCAATAAAAAAAATAACTGACCGATTTTATTAGCTTGTCAATCTTGAATTTAGAATAATTACAAGATATTTCAAGCAATTGAGGAAAACAATGTATCCTCATGAAGTCAAATGATGAAAAATGAAGAGAAAAATAATTTTTAGGTATTTAAGGAAGGGTCTTCTTGTAGCAGATGTAGAGAAAATATATAATTAGTTTAAATCGTACCTTCACTGATATGTTATTATTTCCATTCAAGATGTTTAATGATTAAAGATTAAAAGTATGATGGATGAATCCATAATGAATTAATTTTTCTTTTCTTTTCAATCTCCATTTTCTTCTGCGTTTGTAATATAGTAGACATCAAAGTCTGAAAAAGGTTGTATCTAAGAGTTTTCTTTTATCTCAGAAAATAGTATTTCATTCATGAAATTTTGATGAAGTTATGTATTTGACGAATATGTCATCTGAACATCTTTGCTAAGTTTTTCATTACTAAATTATTTCCTTATTACCTCATCATTTCTGAACAAACCACTATTCTCATCACTAAGCTCACTAAATTATCTCGTTTTAAGAGGTAGCTTTCTCTTTTTCATAAGGGATATTATCAATTTACTACCAAAGTTTTACTGAAATATCATGTCAGTACCAAGGTTTGCTGAAAAGTGCATTTTACTACCAAAGTTTTTTGCGGTTATCATTTTACTACCAAAACGTTAGTGCTCAACGGAAATTATGTGAAAAGACGATTCTGCCCCTAGGAATGTAAAAGACAATTTTACCCTATGAAAAGAAAAAAACAACATAAGCAAAAGTGACAAGAAATGGCCAAGAAAATAGCCGTTAGAACCAAAAACGACTATTTTCTTGGCTTATAAAAGCTAAAATTTACAGGCTTACAAACATATTAGCAAATCATTTCATCAACACCAGCAGTCTCACAGTCATAATCAACACAGCAGCCTTATAAACACACTAGCAAACCCGTTTGAAACACCCCAGCAACCTCACTTGAATACTAACCCCATCTCAGCAGCCCTTTTTCAAACACACTAACAACCTCACTTAAACACTAACAACCCTATTTCAAAGACACCAGTGGCCTTATTTCAACCCTAACAACCCTATATCAACAACAGCCTGAGACTAAACACCTGCAATTCTGAAACACATCAGCAACCTCATAGTAAACACATGCAACCTCAGACTAAACAGCAGCAACCTCACACAAAAACTACTGAAATTTAAACACTTTCGTCATACAAAAACAACAAGAATAAGGCACAAAAAATACTTGAATTCATTGAAAACACAATATCCACCTCTATCCTATCTTCAGGGAAAACCAAACAATTTTTCACCCTTCACACATATAAATTCAAACAGAAAAATGGCCTCCAGCAGCCACACAAGCATTAGTTCTACGGGTCGAGCTAAGAAACTTGCAGAAGTAACTTGCTACCCTAAATACTGCAACTGTGAAGTACAAGCATGTGCTATGGTATCTACTACGTCAGCAAATTCTAACAAATTATTTTGGATATGCAGGTATAAAAAGTGTAATTTTTGGCAATGTGCAGTAAAAGAAAATTTAGAAATGCGTAACAACACATCTAGTTATGGCTTGAACCTAAATGAAGATGTACTGAAGATGAATGAAAGACTACGATGCATTAAAGCAAAGCTAAAATTGGTCATAACTTTTATTTATGGCCTCTTGATAGGCTTATTTATGAGAAAGTAATGTAATAGAAGTAACTTAATATGTAAGCAAAGTCAAAAGTAATCTAAAGTACTTCCATTATCAATGGTGAAAAATAAGAGTTTGTGCTTGAAATGCATATTCCCAGAACTGTTAGTTTGTGAATTCAAAAAACACCACAACATCCTAATGCACTAATAATGGTTTGTGCAATCAACAAACACCACAGCATCCTAATGCACTAATAATAGTTTGTGCAATCAACAAACACCACATCAGCCTAATGCACTAAAAAAACACCACAGTAGCCTAATGCACTAGTGACAGTTTGTGCATTTCAGATACATAATATCCTAACAATAAAACTCTGCTAACTATCTATGATCTATGAAGCTTGTGAACCTTGAGTTGGATTTGGAGATAGATTGTCAGCTTTCATATCGGCCTGCACAAATATATATGAAGTATTCACAAATATATATATATATATACTTCAGTATCTATGAAGTATTCAGAAAATTATAAAAATATCAAAAAACACCACAGTACCTCTTCTTGCTCTGCTACCCGGACCTCTACCTCTAGAAGCCATTCCTCTTCCTCTGTCACCTCCTCTTACTCTGCTACCTCGACCTCTGTTACCTCATCTTCCCCTACTATGCGTAAACCTCTCGTTTGGACTACTCACAACCTATTTAAATTGAAATATATAAATATAAAAAAAAATTATGAAAAACTACAATAAACAAAAAATTATTCCATATTCAAACCAACATTTACCATTCTTTTTCTTCTCTTCGAAGTGGTTTCTGCATTAGAACTTTCTCCCGGCCCACTGAGACCTTATTTTAAATTACATATTCAACAAATATTAATAAAGAATTAAGCTCGGTATACACAAAAATAATTAAAAAAGTAATACATTGATACCTGATTCTGAGCTCTTATTTGTCTTGCTATTGATAGCCTCAATGCGCACTTTCGGACATTGTGGTTCATCCCACCACAAAAGGAGCAGCATATATAGAATGATCTGTTTTTTTTCACTGGCTCAGTGGCTGCCCTCTTCTTTGACTTCTTCGGCCTTCCAATCTTCTTAGTAATCTCAGGTGGAGAAAGTTTTGGTCTATCACACGAGTCCCAAGTAACCTTATCCGGAATTGGCTTAAACATCACAGCATAAGTGTTCAAATATGCTTGTTTCGTGAAGTATTTTGGCAAGTACTCTTCTGTTGTGTGTCTTGCATGACTAATTGCAGCCATAGCATGAGCACAAGGGAGTCTGGATAGTTCCTAGTGACCACAGTCGCAGGACCTGCTCACCAGATCAACGATAAACCTCCTCGCTGGATAATAACTCTTGTCTTTAACCTAAGAGCAATAACACAATAATTAAAAGCATATAGGGAAAAATTTGTGAATTCATATTGTAAACAGTTCAGCTATATAAAATTTGTGAATTGTAAACAGTTCAGCAATAACTCTTTCTCTACTAGAATTTATAAATTCAGATTGTAATTTCAAGCAATTATAAATATGTGTTTTGTGAACTGTAAATATGTGTTTTACTCTAAACAGTTCAACTATATAAAAATATATTTGAAAACAAAAATATTTTAGATTTATAGCTAAAAGTGAAGATCACCAGAAGCCATTGTAGTCATCTTGCTTCCGGTCTCATAAGCCTCATCTAATTCTTTTTTCACTCGAGGTGGAATATTGGATCAAGATTGTGCTTCTTTTCTTCTTTCTGTGAATAGTGTCATAAACATGCATCGGATTTCTTCAAGCATAGTCAGGCAAGGCTTATCTCTTTAGGGTAAGATCCAGTTGTTGAAGCACTCTGAAGTGTTATTACTTGTGCGATCCACTTTGCAATTCTTGTCATACTCATATCTTGACCAAGTAAACCCAGCAAGTTCTCTCTCCAACCACTGCCATGCCTCTAACTTCTCTTTTTTCAACTTTTCCATTGCAGCTGCATGGTCAAACTTATTAGTGCTACTGACAGCTCTCCAAAACAGATTCCTCAAAGTAACTCCAGGATGATCTTTAGAGAAGTTAGAATATATATGTCTAGCACATGGCCTATGAAATGCAGTCGGCCATGTATTCCCAATTGCTCCTAACAAACCCTTTTGCCTATCACTGCAAAAGGTGATCTGATCTGATCCATTATCGAAATACGAATGCAGAATTTCTAAAAACCATATCCAAGTTTCAGTGTTCTCTATCTCACACACTACTATTGCTAATGGAATCATTCCATTATTAGTATCCATACTTACAGCAGCTAAGAGAACTCCACCATACTTTGATTTCAAATGACATCCGTCTAACCCAATGTATGGCCTACAACCATTATGAAGCACATTTCTTTGGGCTGGAAATGCCATAAAAAATCTCTGAAATAACACTTTTTCTGGCTTAGTTACTGCATCGCAAAGTACTTTGCAAATTGCACCTGGATCATACTTCAGAATTACTGCAGCATATTGAAAGAAATCCTCATAGCCCCTTGCATGGTCTCCATGAATGTCTGTCATTGCCCTCTCTCTAGCTCTATACAGCTTCAAATTCCCTATCCTCACACCAAATGTCTCTTGCTCTTTATTTTCTCTGCTATCCATTTGCTGGTCACATTCATTGACATTTCGGTCTGTTTGCAATCATGCTTATTCTGCAACTCCTTAATTACAAATCCACCCTTACCCCTGATTTTACCTCCCACCATATACCATGGACAACTATCAGTCTTGCATTTACCGTAAAATCTCATACGGTCATTGTACACCTTTGTAATTTCAAAGCTTTTATCCACCATCACTTCACCCAACACCTTCCTAAAGTGGTCAACATCATCAAACACGTCTCCTAACCTCAGCCTATGCTTACCATCAGGCCTTGGCTTATACATATGCACTTCAATATAATCTTTCAATTAAGTAGTATCCAAATCAAAATCTGAGTCAAATGTATTTGCCAATAATTGAGGATTTGCATCAATTGATTCATCGTCAAAGCTAGATCCCTCATCATCCATAACTTCTGCATCCTCAGCTATGTTTTGGTGATTTATACGACCACCATCAGCAGTAAATTCCTTGTCAAAATCTGACAAGCAATCATCATCGTCGCTGTCATCAACATTCTGCTGAACATTCTCATTCCTAACAATTTGTGGTTCATCTCTGCCTTCACTCTTGGAAGGTGATTCATCTTCATCAGCATCAGTCTCACACCCAACATTCCCAGCAAGGTTTGTTTGTGGCCCATGAATGCCTCCACGTCTAGATAATGGTTCATTTCCACTTTCATTTACCCAACTTGCTCTGCAGATAGCTGAACTCCTAAGGCATGTAGTAAGGATTGTATCACCCCACCAAGTTCTAAATCAGGACGTAGGGTTGGCAACACAGTGACTTTAAATACTGGCACTTGTAAGGAGTTATGTGCCGTGAACATAATTCGTAACATTGCATAAGTATCTACAATAACTTCCACATTATTCCTTGGGTTGGTGATAACTAATTGCACACTTTCAGGAGTGGTTAATCCGTCTTCACTTGTAATCTTCACCACCTCAATCTTCAGCTGTAGCAGACTGCATTCATCTGGTTCAATCAACCCTTTACAATAGTTCTTGCCTTTGTAGATTATATGAAGTTGTTTTGGTAACATGATCTGCAAAAAGCAACCAGTGAACAAAAATTGGTAACGTTAATTCTAGTAATATAAACATAACACAATTCACAACTCAATTATAAAAAGCAAACAATAACAGAAATTCTTATATTGGTAACAAGATCCACAAAAAATAAGGAAAAATTATCAAAGCTAGATCTCCAACAATAACATAATTAACAAAAAATTAACAAAATTAACAAAATTCGAATGTCAGTACCATGGACAACGACAAAGAACACATTAACAAAAAATTATGCTACAAAATTAATATTATAATCTATGAAATTCAAGTATTATTCACAACAAAAAACAATAACAATTTAATTAACGAAAAAATTAATGAACAATAAGCGAATAAAAATGCAGAGTCAACAAATCACAGTTGAGAGCACAAAACACTAGTGGAGTCGGCCGTCACTCAGTGTTAACATAAATATGTTAATAATATTGATTTTGATGATAACAAATTTTAAATGTATTTTGACAAAAATATTGGAGCTATTTCTGAATAAACGAAAACCCTTCTAATCATTGCCTTATTTCTTCATAAAAGATGGATTTTCAAATTAGAAAGAAATTCTCTGCAAAAACTTGTTTAAAATTACAATTCTGGTCATAAACGGTGAACCGTTTATTTTAAACGGTTAACCGATTAAAGGCAGAGAGTAAAACATTTCCTAAACCTCTAACCGTTTATGAAAAACAGAAAACACCCAAGATGGGAAGGCTACTGGAACCTAACGGTGAACCGTTTATTTTAAACGGTTAACCGATAACGTCCAGAATTGAAGGTTGTCCTCATCTGGCATTGATTAACGAAAACTGATAAGGCTGAATTGTTGTGCAGGTTACTGGAGCCAAACGACAAACCGTTTATTTTAAACGGTCAACCGATAATATCCAGAAACGTTATTTCATGCAAGTCCTTAACCGTTTAGTGTAAATGGATAACAAATGCTCTTCTTGCAGGTCTCTAGAAGTTAACGGCGAAAGGGCAATCCTAAACGGCAAACCGTTTATTTGAAATCTGGCCCAAAGGTAACTTTGACCAACCGAAACGGTTAACCGTTAATGGTTAACGGCGAACCGTTTTCTGTCCGACAGTTTGTAACGGCTAGATTTTCAAATCCAAGTATAAATAAGCTCATTCAAATTCAAAGAAGATTGATCACAACACGACCATTTTGAGCTAATATTTGAGAATACAATCTTCATAGAGCTTAGAACACATTCTTGCTTCATCTACTCACATATTAAGCATCATTGTGTAATCTTATATATTGTGAGAGGCAAAACAGTTTGTAATCTTTTACTTTGAGTGATTGTAAGTGTTGGGATACATTTGGGTTAAGAGATTGGGGATAATCTCTTGTTGTAAAGGTCCATTGACACCTTGGAAGTCAAGTGTAAGCATTTGAAGCCTTGGAGGCTTGCTTAGTGGAATCCTCAAGCCCGGAAAGCTTGGAGGCGTGGACGTAGGCGAGGTTGGCCGAACCACGTAAAAATCTCGGTGTTTGAATCCCTCTTCCCTTATCTTTTTATATTGTGATCATCTTAATTGTTATTGCTTTGAATCTGATTTATAATTGTATTAAGTTTTTATTTAATAAATTGAATAATTTTTTAGAATCTCAATTCACCCCCCCCTCTTGGGTTGCATACTTGTATTTCACTCAGCTGTGACGGAGACAGAGGTTTCACAGTGGAGAGCGCAAATGGTAGTGGAGTCGACCGTCACTCAGCACCGATGAAGAGAGATCGGAGACGAAGGTTTCAGAATGAGAGAGGGGGCCGGTCGATTTTGTTCTTAAATATTCTGTCAAAACGCTGCGTTTTGCTTCAACTCAAAATGTCTTTAATGCCCTTATATCCGGAAATGTCTTTTATGCCCTTATTACATCAGCAACACATCATCAATTTTCTAATGTTGTTAACGGATTAGTAGTAAAATGATAACCACGAAAAACTTTGGTAGTAAAATGCACTTTTCAACAAACCTTGGTACTGACATGATATGTTAGTAAAACTTTGGTAGTGAATTGATAATATCCATTTTCATAATTCCATCTAGCTGGAAAGAAAATTTTAGTAAAGCAGCAAAATCAAGATTCTGAATCTTTTTTTTTTAATTTACTTTTCTTGCCCTATTCCTTACCACCATACTAAAGTCTTTATTTGGAGTATGTGCTTCATTTTATTTTTATCTTGGTTTGTTTCTAACTCTTCCTTTGGCTGCAGAGAAACGAATGGAAACTTTGAGAGAATCAAATGAATTTTTTTTAAGTGTTTGTATTTTTTTTTTAAAGTTCGTCAAAAATTTGTTAAGCTGAAATTAAATTCAAGATTTTATATTTTTATTCACTCTCAATCCCCTTAGTTTTCTTGTTATTGAAGATTCCTTGCTCAAATTTAGATTGGCAAAAAAGTTCGAGCTTGCACGGACCTAAAGCTGGCTCTCATGGGTTGGGTTTGGATATGAGCCTAAATAAAAAGCCCAAGCTTTTTAATTTATAAATAAAAATAAATTAAATTTAAATAAAAAAGCTCAAAATATTAAATTAATATATTTTTTATATTAGTATTTGTGATTTATTATGTTGTGTTATTGATATTTTGTGTATTGGATTATTATTTTATAATATATTAAATAATTATCTTTAATTTAAATTTTTTTATTTTATTAAAAAATTATTTCATATTTAATGACAAAGCTCAGGCCCTGCCCAAGCCTAATTTGGACAGGCTTTTGAAGGGCATGAGTTTGTAATTAATATAAGAAAGCCCGGTCCAAGTCTATATTTTGCCATCTCTAACTCAAATGTGAATATTGTCATTTTTTTCATCTAATGAGAGAAAAAAATTAATAAAAGTCATTTCTCTACTCCAAATTCACTATCAAATATAAATTCTTTTACCATTATTAATTTTTTTGTTTTACCATTGTAGACTTTGTAGTTAATTTGATAAGCCATAATTGGTATCTTTGTTCATGTAATTCTTGAAGTTTAGAGTGATATTTTGGACTATAAATTCATCTTTCTTTCTTGAAATTATATTTAGCATTGCAATGACATTTTTGTTCATTCTATATAATAGGATCTTCTTGATCATTTTTTCATTAGTGAAATTTATTTAACACATATTGATAATTAAATATACTAAAAATACATATTTTAATGCCTTAGTTTTTGTTTTTTAGTATTTGGGAGTTTGTGTCTCTATGTCTTTTAGCTACATCTCCGTGAAATCCATGAAATCAATGTATTAACATTGCGCCTCAAAGCTCTGAATGTACATATATGTGGGTGGGAGTGTGTGTAGTTATTCTCTGGGGTTATTATCAGAAACCTCCCCTGAGGTTTAGCGTACTTTCAGTTTGAGAGATTGTATTCTCATATTATCAGCCACCTCCCCCAACGTTAATAACCTATTTGTTTGACCGTTTATTGACTGATAAAATGACGAAAATACCCTTATTGTGGGAAAATATTTTTCTGTACACAAATTAAAGAATTGTGCGTTGATAATAACATGTATGTTTTGGCGCCAAAATGGTCAATAAAAATACCAAATCATCATTTGGACTTTCTAAAATGACTTGGATGAATTAAACAAACAATTACAATTTTTTTTAAATTATTGAACTGCAAGTTCAAAAAAAAAATTTGGCCACTTTAACAGTACACATACGAAGCAATAACCATTACATCATCGTTTCAGAGCATGAACCAGTGAGGTTATGGGTTTTGCTTTTATAAAAGGTGTGCTTATTTTCATATCTTTTTCGTGGCTTACACGAGCTAGGGTTGTTTGTGGGTCGACGACGAAACTCACTGGTCAGTCTTCTTCCACCTGGCGGTCGTGATTCAATCGTTCCTAGTGTTGGCGTCTTCGGGTTTGTCGTCATTGTTTCTTGCTTATGGCACTCTTTCTCTACTAAAACATAACAGAGATGGAGAAAATGGATGGAATGTTGTTCTCGGTGGCTTTGGTTTGAGTTGAGCAGGGAGATGCCCATTTCTCTTTCTTTTTTGGTGGATTGATAGTATCTTTTGGTTAAATGCTTGCTTCTGGTTTTTACTCAATGGATATGAACGAACATCAAACCATTTTTTTTTTGTGGAGTGTTAATATCTTTTGGTTAAATGCTTGCTTCGGTTTTAAACCCAATGGATTTAAACCAACTACAAACCATTCTCGGAATTCAATGTGATGATTTAAAGTTTGTTAGAATTTTTTATTATTAATGAGTTCTATTACCATTTTATCCTCACCAACTCAAATTATACTAAACGGTATACTAACGTCAGGGGAGGTGGCTAATAATACGTGAATACAATCTCTCAAACTGAGAATACTCTAAACCTCAGGGGAGGTTTCTAATAATAACCCTTATTCTCTGATAAAAGACATTCTCACTTTGATAAAGTAAAGATGTCACTAAAAATATAAAATATTAAAAAAAAGTAATACATTAAAAATTATTTTGTGTATATATATATATGTGTGTGTGTGTGTGTGTATTGTGTTTCTTTTTGTTTGAATTTAGTGAAAGTTTGATTAGTCTCAATATAAATGTCTGAATAACATGTTTGTTTCTTTTTTAATATCTAAATATAAGTAGCTATTTGTTTGTTTTTATAAATATAAAATTATTTAAACATGGTTATTTGATATTTATATCCTTATAAGTCAAAACGAATAAAGTGATAATGCTTTATAATTTAGAAATAGGTATATTTAATAGAGATATTTTTAGGATAAAATATTTAATTTTCATTTAAACTTTTTTCGTTTAAATAAAAATCACAAATTCACCATTTCTATTTGGATATAAATGACTGAAAATCATACATAAGTTACTAAAAAAGAAGTAAATTTAAAGAAAAGGTCAAAAATTTTAATTTTAGATTTCATAAATTTAACAAACAAGCCCATATAGATGAGTTTTGTTATATAATTGATTTGATTTATATATTCATTGATGATGAGATTTTACTCAGAAATCATTTTATTTGATCTTTTTATTGCGAATATATAAATGTAAGAGTTTATTTACTAAATATCTAAAGCCTGAAAATTTATTAATTTTATAACTTTTTTAAATTTTACTTATTAATTTTTTATAATTTATATCTAATTATACTGTACAACGATGGCACAATACCACCGTTGCACTGTATCCGGACCTCAACTAAATGATAAAAGTTAACCGTAATCACTGCCCAATACATAAATTTTATTATTATGATTACTATTATTATTATTATTTACAAGAACTACTACTGAATAATTTACTCGGAAGACATCACGCGACGTCGTTACATAAGGGTAACCGATAGGTGACAATTTTTTCTTCCATCAGAAAAAGCCTTCGACGGTGAGGTGAAGGTCATGCAAAACAAAATACGACTCCTTTTGCCTAGCTGTCCACTCTCTCTCTAAATTCTAATATATTCCATCTAAATTCTTCAATCGATCGCTATCCGAAATTTTACAATTTCAATAAACACTCAGATTTCAGTTCAATTTTTTTTTTTCAAAAAAATTTTGGATGAAAGTTTAGGGTTGGTTAGCGATCGATCAAGTAAATCCAAGAGTGGCAAATCCGTAATTACGTTTGAAAACTGGGGGCGAATCAGTCTCATCAGTCCCACCGCAACCCGGCTGCGGCCGCCCGACCAAACAACCATGCCGGAGTGAACTTCTGGTTCTTTCTCCGTCAGCAACATGCGCCACGTCACCACACCCTCCATTACCTCCAGCACATTGACTCTGTGAACCGCGTCTCGCCAAACCCCCACCCCCAGCCGTCACAAAAAATGGACCCCGTTAATACTCCTTCCAATTCTGCCCCGCATCCGCCTCCGGAAGAGACCGAGTACCTCGCCCGTTACTTGGTCGTTAAACACTCGTGGCGCGGCCGTTACAAGAGGATTCTTTGTATCTCTAACGCTACCATCATCACGTTGGACCCCAACACGCTTGCCGTTACCAATTCGTATGAAGTGGCGTCCGATTTCGAAGGTGCCACGCCGATCATCGGCCGCGATGATAATGCGAATGAGTTTAATATAAGCGTTAGGACTGATGGGCGTGGCAAATTTAAGGCGTTTAAGTTTTCATCAAGGTTTAGGGCGAGTATCTTGACCGAGTTGCATAGAATTAGGTGGGTTAGACTCAATGCTGTCGCGGAATTTCCAGTGCTTCATCTTCGGAGACGGAACTCGGAATGGGTTGCTTATGTAAGTGCTTCTAATATTATCTAATTTAGTTGTTCATCGTTGGATTTTGTTCAATTTTTGTGTTATATGATTCAGTGTTGTGTACTGTTTGTTTACTGAGTGGTTTATGGGCTAGTGAGTAGTGTCTGATTTGATGGACATGAGGTACTGGAAAGAGGGTGAATTTGTTGATTCTTAATTGACAAATGTATTTTGTTTAAGGAAATGTTTGGAAAGCAATTACTTTGTTTTATTGATTGATACGTTATGGCATTTTGAAATAAAATGTGGTTGCTCCTATGTTGTTGCTTTTGTAATTTGTAACTTGCAATATCCACTTAGAAGCTTAATGTTGATGAATCATCCATCAACTTATACTTAAGATCTACTGTTTTCACTTCGCAGCAGACCCCAGCACGATACCCTTAGTGCATTTTTTTTTTTTTTTAAAGAATGCTGCTCTTGAGCAAAACTGTATCTTTGATCTTATTGTACATTGCCTTTTTTGGGCTATTTCTAGAATATGGTGGAAATGTGCAAAATTGAGTTATAGTTTTTATTCAATTGAACACTGTTTTAAATTTCTTTTCTTTAATATAATCATTTCCCTTCCCTTGCAGAAAGGATTGAGCTCTATCTAAAGCAGGATAGCCATAGTTTTCATATCATCTTAATGTATTTACTATTGTACTATATAAGTGGATACCTCGATTTCCTTGTGGAACTACTAAATTTTGCACTGACTCTGTTTACTGCTGCAGAAATTGAAAGTTACTTATGTTGGAGTTGAACTTACTGATTTACGATCTGGAGACCTGAGGTGGTGCTTGGACTTTAGAGACATGGATTCACCTGCCATCGTTCTATTAAGTGATGCCTATGGGAAGAGAAGTGAAACTGGAGGTTTTGTTCTTTGTCCTTTATATGGGAGAAAATCTAAAGCTTTCCAGGCTGCTCCAGGGACCACCAATTCTGCTATCGTTTCAAGTTTGGTAAGGATGGGAACTTTAGTGATTAATTTATTATTTCATAATAATCTCAATTAGGTCCTTTTCACTGGCAATTGTTCAAGTTTTGCTTTTGGGAGCAAAATGCCTGTTCCCTGGAGAACTGGAATTTAAAACAATGCCAATTGGATCACGCTTATACTCTAGTAGATGTTTTGCATTGAATAACTGTACTGTTGAACAAATTTATGCAGACTAAAACTGCCAAATCGATGGTTGGGTTGTCACTATCTGTGGACAGTTCCCAGCCCCTCTCTGTGGCAGAGTACATAAAGAGACGAGGTAGTTTTTTATCATTTAATATTTGCAGTTATATATCTCTGTGGAACTAATAATATTTTCATTTTATATGCTGTTCTTTTTATGCCAATAATTTGGAAAATACAGCCAAAGAAGCTGTTGGGGCAGATGAAACCCCTTGTGGAGGTTGGTCGGTGACGAGGTTGCGCTCTGCTGCTCATGGAACGTTAAATGTTTCTGGACTGAGTTTGGGAATTGGCCCTAAAGGAGGCCTTGGGGAGCATGGTGGTGCTGTTTCACGTCAACTCATCCTTACAAGGGTCTCACTTGTTGAAAGACGCCCAGATAACTATGAAGTAAGCTGATGAATTGTATAAATTTTGTACCTTTGATGCCAGATAGATACATAGGGTTTACATCTTATGATCAATCAATATGCCAACTGAACTTATGTATTTATGTTTTAAAGACTGTGTTTCGGTGTGCCTGCCTCTTTATAAGCCCAATATGCAAATTAAGAAATTTTGCCTTAAAAGTATATTTGATTGTGTCCGCTTCTTGTCTCTGTGTCCATAGATATACTATGACAAATACGTAATTTTCTCCTGTAAAGCTGTATGTAATTGCTGTGACTACGTTACAAGAAAACCACAATTGTGTTTTAGGTGGAAGGGGGGTAAAATTTGAAAATGCATTATAAGAATATACAAGCATGCTCCCAGATCTGCAATTTGTGTGCATTTTATTACTGTGTCGAGGACTTTATGAGAGTGTAAAATATTAAAAGCACTTGTACATTTAATAAGCTATAAGATGATGTGCATGCTGCAGAGTTGTATCAATTCCTGAGAATCTCATTAGATGTGTGCAGGCTGTTATTGTTCGCCCTTTATCTGCTGTAAGCTCGCTCGTTCGATTTGCAGAGGAGCCCCAGATGTTTGCTATTGAATTCAATGATGGATGCCCCATCCATGTAAGCATTGATAAATTTCATTAAAATTTTGAATTATTTAAAGGTAAAACTATCTGATGTATATGCCATGCTTTATAGGTATACGCAAGCACATCACGTGACAGCTTACTTGCTGCAGTTCGGGATGTTTTGCAGACAGAAGTAAGTACTTAGTGCTTCCTGTTCAATATAACTAGCTTCATGCTTGTAAATGTGGATTTGAAACTTAATGCTATGAATTATTTGAATTCCACTATACGATTTTGTTTACCTATACTCTTATTAATGGGTGGATGAATTAGATGGTAAAGTTTGAAATGTGCAGTTTAGATTCAGTTGCCTCTAAAAACAGATTAAAACATAATATTCTGAAACACTTGTATTCCTTGATCTTTTAAGCTGATATACAGTTTTAATTTGTGAGATGATGAATTTGGTGATTTAGTGGTAAACTGTTGGGTTTTTTCTTGAGCAGGGTCATTACCCTGTGCCAGTTTTACCAAGATTGACAATGCCTGGTCATCGGATTGATCCACCCTGTGGAGTTGTTCACATGCAAGTCAGAAAGCAGCGTCCTGTTGCTGATATGGAAAGTACATCCATGCATTTGAAACACTTGGCAGCAGTTGCCAAAGATGCTGTTGCTGAAAGTGGCCAAGTTTCTGGTTCAAGAGCTAAGCTATGGCGTAGAATACGGGAGTTCAATGCTTGTATTCCATACAGTGGAGTGCCTCCTAGTGTTGAAGTGCCTGAGGTAACTTTGATGGCATTGATTACAATGCTTCCATCTACCCCAAATCTTCCTCCAGAGTCCCCTCCTTTACCACCTCCTTCACCTAAAGCTGCTGCAACCGTGATGGGGTTTGTTGCATGTTTGCGTAGACTACTTACTTCAAGAACTGCAGCGTCACACGTGATGTCTTTTCCTGCTGCTGTTGGAAGAATAATGGGTTTGCTGAGAAATGGATCTGAGGGTGTGGCTGCTGAAGCTGCAGGGCTGATTGCTATACTTATTGGCGGTGGTTCTGGGGATACAAATATGTTAACTGATTCTAAAGGAGAGCAGCATGCCACAATGATGCACACAAAGTCTGTATTATTCTCTCAACAGGGCTATCTTATTGTCCTGGTCAACCGTCTGAGGCCTATGTCAGTATCCCCTTTGCTGTCAATGGCTGTTGTTGAAGTTCTTGAGACAATGATATGTGAACCACATAGTGAAACCACCCAATACACTGTTTTTGTTGAATTGTTGCGCCAAGTTGCTGGTTTGCGGCGTCGTTTATTTGCACTTTTTGGACATCCCGCTGAAAGTGTAAGGGAAACAGTTGCTGTTATCATGCGTACTATTGCAGAAGAAGATGCAATTGCTGCAGAGTCGATGCGTGACGCTGCTTTGCGTGATGGTGCTTTGCTGAGGCATTTGTTGCACGCGTTTTTCCTTCCTGCTGGCGAGCGACGTGAGGTGAGTCGACAACTTGTAGCTCTTTGGGCAGATTCTTATCAACCAGCTCTAGATTTATTGTCTAGAGTGCTACCTCCTGGGCTTGTTGCTTATTTGCACACACGTTCTGATGGAGTTTTGTCTGAAGATGCAAATTTAGAAGGATCATTGACCAGTAGGAGACAGAGACGCTTGCTCCAACAGAGGAAAGGCCGTCCTGGTAGAGGAATTGCATCTCAAGAGCATTCTGTGCCTTATGTTAATAATGTTGAAGCCAATGACCCAACAAGGCAGAAAACAAGTGCTTTTAGAGGGCCAGGTAGCCATCAAACATCTAATCTAGATCCGAGTTCTGGACAGGCTTCAGCCTTCCAATCTCCGGCTGCTCGTTCTGGTGAAAATTTGGTCAGCGATATACCGTATATGGGCTTTTCCCAAAATGATCATCCCGCTGTTGTTGCCACAGCTGATTCTCCGTTAAGGGGTGTACATGAATCACTAGATCCAAAAGCTACAAGTTCAGTTGATTCTGATGCTAATGCAGTTGGTTTCCAGAACACAGACATTCCAGCTCCTGCTCAGGTTGTTGTAGAGAGCACACCTGTAGGTTCTGGTCGGCTGCTTCTTAATTGGCCTGAATTTTGGCGAGCTTTTAGCCTTGATCACAATCGTGCAGATTTAGTATGGAATGAGCGTACTAGGCAGGAGCTGAGGGAGGCTTTGCAGGCTGAAGTTCATAAGCTAGATGTCGAGAAAGAGCGTACTGAGGATATAGTTCCTGGAGGTGCTACCCTTGAGACTATGACTGGGCAAGATAGTGTGCCACAGATTTCTTGGAATTATCCTGAGTTTTCTGTTAGTTATCCTAGCTTGTCCAAAGAAGTTTGTGTGGGTCAATATTACTTACGATTGTTGCTTGAGAGTGGCAGTAGTGGCAGGGCACAGGATTTTCCATTGCGTGATCCTGTTGCCTTTTTTAGAGCACTCTATCATCGTTTCTTATGTGATGCAGACATAGGCCTAACAGTAGATGGTGCAATACCTGATGAGTTGGGTGCATCTGATGATTGGTGTGATATGGGAAGATTGGATGGTTTTGGAGGTGGCGGAGGTTCTTCAGTTAGGGAGCTATGTGCTAGGGCAATGGCAATTGTATATGAACAGCATTATACTACAATTGGACCTTTTGAAGGTACTGCACATATTACAGTTCTTTTAGATAGGACGGACGATAGAGCTTTGAGACACCGTCTTCTTCTCCTTCTGAAGGTATGTTGAAATTGAGGTTCCTACCTTTTTCCATCTTATCCTTTCTTTTCTTAGTTTGTTGCTTGGGTTGATTACATTTTACTTTGTGTATGACTTTCATTGGCTGTATTCTTTCTGTATATGGTCACCACTTCCTATGACAATGTGTTTTTGTCTTTACATGCTTGTTTGCATGAGTTGGAGCTCAAAGATATGGGGAACAGAACATTGATATTGAACTCCTCATGGCGTACATTGATGCCCCTGAGATAAAAGTTTATGGCCTTTTAGACAACTGGCCAGGCTTAGAAAATTTTAGAAAATTTTGGCAACCACTATAGTATCTATGATCCATACTTGTTTGCTTGGTGTTTGTGAACAAACTGGTCAATGGAATGGACCGGTCTGTGGGATGTTTTAAAAAAGTCTAAATTAACGCCAGCATTTATTGCCATGAATTAAAATAATAATTCTTTATCTTCTTTCTTCTACTGCATGTGTAGGTTTTAATGAAGGTTTTAGCAAATATCGAGGCTTGTGTTTTGGTTGGAGGGTGTGTATTAGCTGTTGATCTGCTGACAGTGGTGCATGAAACTTCAGAGCGAACTGCTATTCCTTTACAGTCAAATTTACTAGCGGCTACAGCATTCATGGAACCATTTAAGGAATGGATGTTTATTGACAAGGATGGAGCACAAGTAGGACCAGTGGAGAAGGATGCCATTAGAAGATTTTGGTCAAAGAAAGCTATTGATTGGACAACTAGGTGTTGGGCTTCTGGGATGTTAGATTGGAAAAAGTTACGTGATATCCGTGAACTTCGTTGGGCGCTTGCTGTTCGGGTTCCTGTTCTCACACCAACTCAGGTATTGTCATTGCTTCCAATTACAAGAATCCTTATGCTCTTTATTGAATAATGGGTGACCGACCAATTAGTTTTTCTAAGGATGTGCTCTTTGTAGATTAGTGTTATCATATGGGGAAATGTAATCACTTGTTGTGGAATGTGGTCCAGGCATCATCCTTAACTCACAGTTAAAGCACCATGTAAAAAGAGAGCCAGAGAAATGAATACTTGTATATATCTGTGTTTCTCAATATTTCTTTAGACCCTCTTCAATATTTTTTAAAAACAATTGAGATGTGTGAGTATAAGCAGTTTTGAAATGTCTAAAATACGGTCTGTGGAACCTAGAACTCACAGGTTGCAAGATTGAAATCTGGCTCTTATACCATTTTAAAAGTGGTGTGTTTGCCCCAAACTTATAGCCTGATCCTATACTGTTAACAATATTATTCTTACTACCCTTCTTTTACTCTGCAGATGTTTCTCTGTTTTTCAAACTTGCTAAAATATAAATCCTATTTAGACAGTTCAACACTAGCAATGCAGATCCTTTTATACATGCCAAATAAGTATAAATTGCTTGAGATACAAGTTGATGTTTTTGCCTGTTGCCAACAATGATACATCGCCTATCTCTAGCACGTGTGTCATCTCATATTGCTTTCTCGAAACCCTTTACTATAATAGATTCTTTATACTACACAGGTAGGTGAGGCAGCATTAGCCATATTGCATAACATGGTATCTGCACATTCAGATTTGGATGATGCTGGAGAGATAGTTACTCCAACTCCGAGGGTAAAGTGGATCTTATCAAGCTCACGCTGCCTTCCGCATATTGCCCAGGTGATTGTTGCGGCTGTTTAGTTTTGAAGCTTACATAAAAATATGGTGGTAGACTGACAACCTCCTTTCTAAGAGAGGTGATATTTGGGTTTTAATGATACATCTTTTCGTTTAGGCTTTCTTGAAATGTTACTACTTATCTATTCTGTCTTGTACATGGGTGGGTTAGTACTTTCCATCAATCTTAAGACTGTTTCAAAATATTTTGTATTTTTTTTTTAATTTTAAACCCTATCTTTTGGTGCTTTCTTTCTTTTTATATATTTATATTTGGCATCCTTTTCGGAAGCTGGTCTACGATATGTATTTGTTGATTTTTCATCATTGTTACACTTTTCAGTTTCTTATCAGAGGAAAATCTGTTGTTTATGTTGCAATACTTAATTTTAATTTTATTTGTCAAAAAAAGGCTATGCTTTCTGGGGAACCAAGTATCGTAGAGGCTGCTGCGGCTTTGCTGAAGGCTGTTGTCACAAGAAATCCCAAGGCCATGATACGTCTATACAGCACTGGTGCCTTCTATTTTGCTCTAGCATACCCTGGATCAAATCTCTATTCAATTGCTCAACTCTTTTCTGTGACTCACGTGCATCAAGCATTTCATGGTGGGGAAGAAGCTGCAGTTTCGTCTTCACTGCCTCTGGCAAAACGTAGTGTATTGGGAGGGCTTCTCCCAGAGTCCTTGTTGTATGTGTTGGAGCGTAGTGGTCCAGCTGCATTTTCAGCAGCAATGGTATCAGATTCTGACACTCCTGAGATCATATGGACACACAAAATGCGAGCAGAAAATCTGATTCGTCAGGTATCTCAAATCTTCAAATGACCCACTTATGTTGTTTGTTTGCTTTCTGAATTATTCTTAGGTCTCTAGTTTAAGGCGTTTTGCTTGAGCAATCGTACACATGTAAACTGCTTTTCTGCACTTCTTTCTTCCCCACCAGGTTTTGCAGCATCTTGGTGATTTTCCCCAGAAATTGTCACAGCACTGCCATTCTTTATATGAGTATGCTCCAATGCCACCAGTGACATACCCTGAGCTCAAAGATGAAATGTGGTGTCACCGTTATTATCTTCGGAACTTATGTGATGAGATTCAGTTTCCAAATTGGCCAATTGTTGAACATGTGGAGTTTCTACAGTCATTACTTGTGATGTGGCGTGAAGAGTTGACACGTAGACCTATGGATCTCTCAGAAGAAGAAGCTTGTAAAATATTAGAGATATCCCTGGATGATGTATCCAGTGATGATTCCCATAAGAGCTATTCTTCTGAGGAGATGTCTAATATATCCAAGAAGATTGAGAACATTGATGAGGAGAAGCTCAAACGCCAATATAGGAAACTTGCAATGAAATACCATCCTGACAAAAATCCCGAAGGAAGGGAGAAGTTTCTTGCAGTACAGAAAGCTTATGAGCGCCTTCAGGTAGATTTGAAATTTGTATATACTAACTTGCTTGAAATTATAAATGTCATGAGATCTTTAACATTGAGTTTGGATCCATATAGGAGCTGTCTTTTGTATTGAAGTTCTTGATTTATGGTTAGGGGTATGTTATAAATTATTATTACCTGTATTTAAGTAATTTTCACTTGATGCATCCTAAAGCCTTCTGATATCTGTAAAATAAGGGATTTTGTCTTTGTTTATATGCTATTGTTGATCTATTTAGCTTTTGCACTTCTGAAATTCATGTGGCAACATCGTAAAAGTAAGCATATCCAATAAAAGAATTTAATCTGGTAATGGTTCTGCTTTGTTGAAGATACCTTATAAATTGTATACAGCTATCAAATTCTCCTTTATTTTAAATGTCTTTGAACATTTTTTTGTGTTTATTTGACTAATTTTGTTTTGCCGAAACCTTTACCCTGTATGATTGTTTATAGGCCACCATGCAAGGCTTGCAAGGTCCACAGCCTTGGAGGTTATTGCTTTTATTGAAAGGACAATGCATCTTATACAGACGATATGGAGATGTACTGGAACCATTTAAATATGCTGGCTATCCGATGTTGCTCAATGCAGTTACTGTGGATGAGGATGATAACAATTTCCTTTCCTCAGATAGAGCTCCTCTTCTCGTTGCAGCTTCTGAGCTTCTCTGGCTGACGTAAGTGCCCCTTCTACCTTATCTTTCTTGTTGGTTTAACTGATAGAATTTGGATAGCAGGATATAATGAAAGTTAACTGTTGACCACTTACCTTGTTTAGGTGTGCATCTTCTTCGTTGAATGGTGAGGAGCTTGTGAGAGACGGTGGGATTCAACTTCTTTCAACTCTTCTTTCCCGCTGCATGTGTGTGGTTCAGAAAACTACTCCTGCTATGGAACCTTCAGCCGTCATTGTCACAAATGTGATGCGAACGTTTTCTGTTTTAAGTCAGTTTGAGAGTGCCAGGACTGAGGTGCTTCAATTTTCTGGATTAGTTCAAGACATTGTACACTGCACTGAACTTGAGCTTGTTCCTGGAGCTGTTGATGCTGCACTTCAAACTATTGCTCATGTATCTGTGTCATCCGAGCTTCAGGATGCATTGCTGAAGGCTGGTGCGCTATGGTTAGTGAGCTTATTTTCGGTGTTTCTTTCTCTCTTTGTTTTGGGTGTCTATGTCTCCTAGTCCAACTTGCCAATGGCCATATAATTTAAGTCCCTTGCAATAATTCTGTTCACAACGTTTTTTCTTTTTTTTTTAATTAAGGTGGTCTTAAATGTTCCAACATTTGAAATTAAGTTCTTCTCAATCCTTGATTCTCTATAGACTGATCGATATTGACTGGGCCTTTTGCATTTGAAGTCTTAAATTCCCGTTGATTAGCTTTTTTAAAATATAAAATGCATGTATTTTGAGTTCGTTTTAATCATGTCAACCCTTGAACAAAGCAACCTTTTTTTGTTTTTTCCTTTTTTTGGTTGCTCCCTTCAGACTGACAAATAACTGACATTCTGCTAATGTCCTCTTGGTGGAAAACACTTCTTCTACTCTTTCAATTACATGGTCTCACTTCTTAGTTCTTTAATTCTCTTTGCTAATTGTATTTGAGTTCCAGTTCAGATAATTTATTTTAACATACTATCAGGTGTGTCAAAAAATATATTTTCAGATTTGGTTACCTGTACAATGTACTGTAAATGCTTGTCTGTTAAATTATCTGGATTTACTTTATTCATTGTGCTGCACATTTGACTTGCACAATTCCCTTTAGCATTTTTCTAGTCCCTCTCTTTTTCTGTAACTTGTCCTCATAGTGAATATAGTTTTTAAAATCCATCTGAAAGGATATTAAAAAAAAAAAGAAGGATCTAGGAGGAGACTGTTGTCTATAGATCTTGATTTTTAGGATGATGTAACAGTAACACATAATGATAATGAACATTTGCTTGATCAATGCATGCCATATCTATGTAGCGGGCAGACTCAATCCGGGCCAATTTTAGACTTTAAAATGTGTTGTTCGGGTCGATTTGATCTATGGATGCCCGTATGTTATTTCGTTTTCCCTGGGTGTGGGTAGTGGGTCATGGGTGACTGAGAATTTCAGTGCTCCCGGTTCTCATCACACTTGCCAATTCACAGCTATTCCCACATCAAGTGAGGTCTGTCATATTTGAATGCAAAAGAATATGGGTCTCAATTGTTGTCGTTTTTTATGTTGTGTGTGTCACTGAAGCCATTCATCTTTCAGTTTTTTGTTGTTGGCTTGAAATGGATCTCCATCAGTATTTTGTTGTTCTTATGGTACACATTAATGTACTAAATTTTACATTACCATATCTAATTTTCTTCTTATTATGTTGGTTTATTTTAGGTTCCTTTTACCGTTATTGCTTCAATATGACTCAACTGCCGAAAAATCAGATACGAACGAGTCACATGGTGTTGGTGCCAGTGTTCAAATTGCAAAAAATATGCATGCTGTAAGAGCGGCCCAGGCCCTTTCTAGGCTTAGTGGTTTGTGCTCTAATGGGATTTCAATACCTTATAATGAGGCTGCAGCCAGTGCTCTCAGAGCATTGTTGACTCCTAAGCTTGCAAGTTTATTGAAAGATCAGATACCCAAAAACCTGCTTTCCAAATTAAACACAAACTTGGAGTCTCCAGAGGTAAATGAGTATTTTTCTGTTCAAGAAATGTCTAGTGTTCATTGATGTTCTTCTTTATTAGGTGCTTATCTGATGAGAGGACACATTTATATGCCAATTTATTTGAGATTTCCAAGCGCAAATCCTGTTAGATAACTGCATATATGCTTATATCTAATTGAAAGGTTTTAGTAGTTTCTCTTCTACTAGCTTTGGGGCTATGACTCTGAAGTATGAAAATTCTAATGTCAAATAAATCCCTTGATGAAAATTCTAATGCCAATGTCGAAAAACTGAATTAACAGCCCTACACTTTTGGCTTTTGTTAGTAAATTGGATTGATTATTCGGAGCACACAATGACTTCTACATAGATTATGTGGTACTGCATATTCATTCATCGACTTGCAAGCTTTGATGTTCCTCTTTCCTTCAAAACAATTCTCTACATTTTGAAAAGAGAGTTTTTAGTTTGTCCATTTTCTGAATGGTTATTCATTTGGGCTTTAATGAGTTCAACCGCATAATCTGCATTTAAATTAGTAAATTAGCAGACAAATTCTGGTTCAATTGTCAATTGCATTATCTAGGTATCTCATTGATTATTGTTAATCTAAAATTGCGCTGTTTTCAGCACACTTATTTGTGTGATCTATATCAGGCTTGTCAAT
This sequence comes from Citrus x clementina, assembly GCF_000493195.1. NCBI lineage: Eukaryota > Viridiplantae > Streptophyta > Magnoliopsida > Sapindales > Rutaceae > Citrus > Citrus x clementina. The sequence continues at coordinate 5,231,801 of NW_006263303.1, read as the reverse complement.
TTACAGTTTAAAGCTCCTGAATGTCAAGTGCTCTTTTATTTTTGAGAAAAAGTATGTGTGTTTTCATGCTCCTGATGGTTGTTTTCAGACATCATGCCAGGTCACCTCAGGTCTTCCATAATTAAATTTGGAGTTCCACGAGATGATTTATATTTATGACTCCTGATGTCTTTAATTGCTGCAGGCTCATTTTTAATTTTGTACTCAGCTACTTCAGTTTTTAGTTTATGATTCACTAGTATATTCATGCAAATATCATAATCTGTCAATCACTTTGTCTGCATAGTTTGTGGTATTTATTCTAATTGTGAACTTCTACATGAATGTTTTAGTCTAACACATAACTGCTTATGGTTGTAGATTATTTGGAACTCATCAACTCGAGCAGAATTGCTGAAATTTGTGGATCAGCAACGTGCAAGCCAAAGTCCTGATGGTTCATATGATCTGAAGGATTCAAATGGCTTTTTATACGAGGCATTATCAAAGGAACTTTATGTTGGCAATGTTTACTTGAGGGTCTATAATGATCAGCCTGATTTTGAGATCACTGAACCAGAAGCCTTCTGTGTTGCTTTAATTGATTTTATATCGTATCTTGTGCACAATCAATCTGCTACAAAGTCAGATGTCCAGGGTGAAGAAAGTCTGGATGGCTTATCCTCGAAGATTGTTCAGGATAAACTTAGTCTTGATCCCTCATCCTCAAAGACGTTTGAGCTTCCAAGTGATGCTACTGATTCATCAATGAATGAACGGAAAGTTAATGATGAGTCCTTAGCCGTATCTGACAGAAAAGTGACTGGCAAGGAAGATTCTGTAATGATTAAAAATCTTCAGTTTGGTTTGACCTCACTTCAGGTACGGTTGTGTTTTGCGCATTCAAGTTGTTAACAATTCATTGTATATGATTTTGTTTCTTTTTTTCCCTTTTTTTTTTTTTTTTTTTTTTTTTGCATTTCCAATTCGCAGAACATATTGACAAGCAATCCAAATTTGGCATCCATATTTTCTACCAAAGAAAAGCTATTGCCTCTTTTTGAATGCTTTTCTGTGCCATTTGCACCAGACAGCAACATTCCTCAGCTTTGCCTGAATGTGCTGTCTCTCTTGACAACATGCGCTTCCTGCTTGGAGGCTATGGTGGCAGATGGATCTAGTCTTCTCCTTTTATTACAGATGCTTCATTATGCACCAGCTTGTCGTGAGGGGGTTCTTCATGTTCTTTATGCTTTGGCAAGCACGCCAGAACTTGCTTGGGCAGCTGCCAAGCATGGTGGAGTGGTTTACATTCTTGAACTTCTCCTGCCTTCACAACGTAATGAATTTATTCTTGTGCCTTATTTTTTTCCCAATCTTATCTTTTGAAAAGCAATTTATTTGTTAATATAATTGGTGATGTGCAGAAGAAATTCCATTGCAGCAAAGAGCTGCAGCAGCCTCTTTATTGGGGAAGCTTGTTGGGCAACCAATGCATGGGCCTAGAGTTGCTATAACACTAGCAAGGTTTCTCCCAGATGGTCTGGTATCAGTTATAAGAGATGGTCCTGGCGAAGCTGTTGTATCAGCACTTGAACAGACTACGGAAACCCCAGAACTTGTATGGACACCAGCGATGGCAGCTTCTCTATCTGCACAGATTTCAACGATGGCATCTGACCTATATCGTGAACAAATGAAAGGACGTGTTGTTGATTGGGATGTACCTGAGCAGGCATCTGCACAGCAAGAAATGAGAGATGAGCCTCAGGTTCACTTGTTCATGCTCATTCATGATTTTAGAATTATTTTTTCATGTTCTTTATCTCACAGATTTAGGGTCATGTAGGTTGGCGGAATTTATGTCCGGCTGTTTCTTAAAGATCCAAAATTTCCTTTGAGAAATCCAAAGAGATTCTTGGAAGGACTGCTGGATCAGTATTTGTCATCAATTGCTGCCACACATTATGACACCCAAGCTATTGACCCAGAGCTTCCTTTGCTTCTCTCTGCTGCTTTGGTTTCATTATTGCGAGTACACCCTGCTCTTGCAGACCACGTCGGATATCTTGGTTATGTGCCCAAACTTGTGGCTGCTGTGGCTTATGAGGGAAGACGAGAAACCATGTCAACGGAGGAGGTGAAAAATGGTAACTCTGAAGCAGATAGAACATATGAATCGGATGATGGATCTGCGCAGCCTGTACAAACTCCTCAAGAACGTGTCCGCCTTAGTTGTTTGCGGGTCTTGCATCAACTTGCTGCTAGTACTACCTGTGCGGAAGCTATGGCTGCAACAAGTACAGGAACACCTCAGGTTTGTCTTATAATATCTCACTGCCCCACTCCGCATCTCTCAAGTTTTGCAGCTTAAGCCTTGCTTGGCACGTCTTGAAATTCTTTTTCCGTATATCTTTTATTGTTTAGTTTTAATTCATTGGACAATTTTGAGAATCAGGAACGTATTAATTGCAGTTAATCGTGTTTTTTATTTACTTTAAATATTTTCTTGATTCAAGGTATGTCTAGGCTTTGATCTCAGTATGGGTTATTTCGTTTCTTCTGCCTTTGTCACGTGATCTTGTTCATTGTTTCGTTCTTGATAATTTTCTTTCAGGTTGTTCCAATTCTAATGAAAGCTATAGGATGGCAAGGTGGAAGCATTTTAGCTCTTGAGACATTGAAACGTGTTGTTGTTGCTGGAAATCGAGCTAGGGATGCACTTGTAGCCCAAGGCCTTAAGTGAGTAACTTTTGTTGGCAACTAATCAGCTTGTTTGTGCCTGTGTGTTAAAGATTAATGCTAGTGTGATCGGTATTGCAACAACATGATATCCAACCACTGGCTTTGTAAATTGTAAATCCTACAAAAGCAATAATTGAAAATGTTGTAAACTAATGAAACTTCTTACCTGGTGTATATGGGGAAAGGAAAAGCACCTCATATTTCATTTTAATGTAATAGAATCTTTTTGCTATAGGAATGATGCTCTTCCATGTGCTGAGGCTGCATCTAATATGCATGATCAATGCACTTGGAAATGACTTATAGTGATCTTTATATATAGACTTAATATTTGCTGTTGGATGTGCTCAGACTTTGTATTCCATTACCTTCAATACTCTATGATATGGAAAATGTTTTGTTAAATGTAGGGTTGGGCTTGTTGATGTTCTTCTTGGCCTTCTTGACTGGAGAGCTGGGGGAAGGAATGGGCTTAGCTCTCAGATGAAGTGGAATGAATCTGAAGCTTCTATTGGCAGAGTGCTTGCTATTGAGGTTAGAATGATGAGCATCATGGTGGCTTTCTCACTTAATGCCCTTACTAAAGAAGATTTTGCCTTTTCATAACTGTTTCAAGTGATGTAATTTAAATTCAGCAGACCTTTCAATTCCATTGATTGCATTATGTGGGGCAGTTGCCGTCATGTTTTCTTGATTTGTCCGATATCTTTCTAACTTTATACATGTTAAATGCATGAGCAGTTGTTTATTTTTGACACAAGGAAATCATAGTTTTTCTTGCTTTCCAACGCTTTTCAAGCTTTCTCTGGGTTACTCTGCTTTCTTTCTGTTTGTGTCATTTGAGACCTCCTTTTTGAGGGAGCAAAATACCTTTTGCTAATTGGGTTAACCTGTCATGCTTTTAAAGTTCATCTAGCTATTCAATAGTAGTTATGAATCTTTTACTTCCAAATGATATTTTCTAAGATTTCAGTTCTGATAGTTATTTATTGAATCACTAGTCTTTTCTTCTGTTACTTTCCAAATAACTGTTTAGTGTGGTTTTGACCCAAAAAATATTATGATTTATGCATGTGAAGCAACTTTCCACAGTAGTTCTGATTATGAAGTTAAAAATCATATGGTTTGACCATGTCGGTCCAGGTTTTGCATGCATTTGCAGCAGAAGGAGCTCATTGTTCCAAAGTACGTGACATATTGAGTGCCTCAGATGTAAGTCTCAAAACTTATTTCTATTTTTCCCTCAACTTAAGATTGTTCTCTGCTTAAATTAAGCTGTATGCACCATCTTTCCAGAAGCTGCATGTCTGGAAAATTTAGTCTAGTCTTTTATCCTAATTAGCTTAAGATGATGGAGGTTGAGAACTTGAATTAACTTGGAGCATCCTGTTTAAAAAGTGGTGATGTGAGGCAGAATAGAGAAGAAGAATGGAGACGAAAATAGAGTGTAGAAAGTCAATGCATTTATTCAATAATCATAAGTTTGACCAAGAAAAGAAAAATATTGATGCGGTGATGTCCTATTTATAGAGGCCAATCCTAAAGATTGGAGCAAATAAGTCTACTTCTAATAAGAAATAAATCTAGTTTTGCTCCAGTAACATAAATGCTACCAAAATAAGATAATTTGGCAAAACCAAATTTAGCTTAAACAAGTAATAAATCCTTAAATTCCTAAAATTCTTAAAATGTAAAATGTTGCCTAAACCAAGCAAGAGATATGAATTTCCAATTCTTTCTTCTCCTGTTGGTGTAGTACTAGTACTGAATTACTTATATAGGATGTAGGCTTTCGGTCTGCTTAAATGCACAGATGCCAATTTTAAGCATTGCCAAAAAATTTTAAATCTTTAATCTTGTGGTTTCATTTCAACTTGGCTATTATTTGCTTGACTTAGATAATAGGCTTAACCTGTTTTCTGGTTACGTTATTGGTATTTGCAGGTTTGGAGTGCTTATAAAGACCAGAAGCATGATCTTTTCCTCCCTTCAAATGCTCAGTCTGCGGCAGCTGGAGTTGCTGGTCTGATTGAAAGTTCCTCGTCTCGACTACCTTATGCTCTTACTGCTCCACCACAATCTTCTCATCCGAGACCACCATCAACTGCGTTTGATTCAAATGGAATGCATGATCAGCTTTCATAGTACAGAAAATATTTCATAAATGGTCAAATAGAAGTGTTATATACATTACACATCTGTATAGTCTTCTGTACAGTTAATTACCCATTTTTATTCAATTTTTTCTTTACTGGCTTTCCCCCGCTTTACCTCCATGGGGATCAGATGACCTGTGCAATTTTCTTGAGAGAAAAGGAAGAAATCATTTTTTTTTCTTTTTAATGTAAATTGACACTCCAAGCATTTGTAAATTTTGTCGATTTCCCCATCTGTTATAAGTAGTTGAATTGGTTTTCTGATGAATTTACCTTCGTCAAATTTTCATCATCTTGTTGCTTCTCTGAGATTTATTAATGTGTTATCATTGCCTTTGGAGTGAATTTCTATGGCTCGGTACTTTTATTTATGATACATTTTTTGACACTTGTCAAATCTACATGCAAGCTGCTGTAACGAATTTAATAAAAGCACCGTGGAAGTTTCGTTGTAAGGGTAGTACATTACAAGAAATGAAGCAGCAATTATTCAGATACTAAAATTCAAAAACCAACAGTTTTAGTTGAATTTGTTGCCGGGGAGTCTAGTTTAGAAACGGAATCCTGTCATTGGGAAAAGCAAGCTGATCAATAAATTGAATTTACTTGCTGCCTGCTTCCTTTGGAAATTGGAATACCATTTCTCAAGGCACTCATTCTATTCAACTTCCCCTCCTTATCTGTTTAGCATTCAATGTCAAATCAATCTCTTTTTTCATATTTTTTATTTCTTGGCCAAATTTTGTTGATATTCTGATTAGACCCTTTAAACAATCCACCTCAGCTCTCGATTGAAAATTTTACTCTTCAAAACTTTCGTTTGCAGGATGGATTTCTTGGCCACAACATCAAAGTTTCATTATTTAATTGTGGAGAGAAGTTGGACAATTAATTCATACGAACAGAAAAAGATAAGGGCGGGAAATTCATAAATACCTAACTTAACTACCTCTATATGTACCCATTCAAGCCCCGTGTCCAAAAACAAACAGAAAAACAACTCCTCAATTGTAATAACAATAATCCAGAAGCGCCACTAATAACATCGCTGAAATGGGGAGAGACAAGATGATGATAATATTTTGCATTGTTATGGCTTCATTGGCAATGGCATCAATGGCAACTATTGAAGACGACGAACAAGAATGTGCTGAGCAGCTCACAAATCTTGCATCTTGCATTCCTTTTGTGAGTGGCACAGCAAAGAAGCCAACGTCTGAGTGCTGCCAAGATACCCAGAAACTGAAGGCCAGCAAGCCCAACTGCTTGTGTGTTCTCATCAAAGAGAGCACCGATCCCTCTATGGGTCTTCCTATCAATACCACTTTGGCTCTTCAAATGCCTGCCGCCTGCAACATCGATGCAAGTGTCTCCAGTTGCCCCAGTAAGTAATGTCTATTCAAGTGATAACCATCCCACGATTTTTTAAGACTTCCTTTTAATATTATCTTAGTACCCATATGAGCCGTATCTATCAATTTAAGTTTTCAGGTCAAGCAGGCAGTTTCACTAATAAAAGCTCTATTTCAATTTTTTGGCTCAGTTTTTTTCTTGGACTATTAAATAATTTGTCTTTAATATTACTGTTGTACTCTTACTTACTGGCCTAATTTGGTTTTATGATGTTTCAAGAGCTATTGAACCTGGCACCAGATTCCCCAGATGCAAAGATTTTTAAAGAAGCAGGAGGAGATTCGAGCACAGCCTCAACAACAGACACTACTCCACCAACTTCAGCAGGATCAACAACAACACCATCTTCTTCTTCTTCTTCTCCTGACTCGAGTTCAAAATCAGATACTACTAATGATAAGGCAACCACAAGCAGCAGTAATGGAGCCAAAACGGTGTCATTTGGGACAGCAAGTCTCTTGATGATGATTGCTTCGTATGCATTAGTTATCTTCATGTGAGCTGCATGCTATTATCTGGTAGTTTGCTGCCGACGTAGTACTGATCAGCACGGAGAGAAAATTAGAGGGTTAAAAATTATGCCGTTTCTGGATTTCATAATAACTAGTGTAATAATCAAAATACCATCATCTTCGCTGGAATTATTGAAAACTTTTCTCTTTTCAGTTCATAAACAACAACCTGGATTTTGCACTCATCTCAATTTTCTCCTAAAGTAAATACATAAATGTAGATGGTAGTTGATTCATATTTCATAAAATTGATCACAATGAAACTAATAATAATAATAATCCAAACTACAGATAACCAATCACATACCACAAAATTCTTAGAATTTAAGCAAAAGCTACAATGAGCATAGATCCATTTTACGTAGCCAAATGCCGGCATAACCAAAGAAATCTTTGATTAAATGGTTCTGTTATTTGCATTGCCTTATCTTATGTCAGGTGATTTTTTTTTTAAAAAACTCTATGTATATGTGAGTGTGTATTCTTGAAATTCTGATTAGTCAATTTAAAAAGGAAATGTATATATGGTAAGAATTTTACTAAGATACATGCAAAAAAAGAAAAAATATGATACAGAAATTTCAAAATAAGAAAAGGAGAAATTATTTGTTGAAATATCATCCTCCCACTCATGTTTGCAAGTCCTTTTATCAGTAAAAAAAATAATTTTTTTATTATTTCCTTTATTATTTTAGTTGATCAATGGTGGGTTTACCACATCAAGGATAAAATAGTAAAAGATATGAGAAAAAAAGTTGAAAATCAACAATTTTTTTAATAATTACAATTTTGATGGATTTTAAAATGGGAAAAGTCCTTTTCAATATTGAGGTTTAATGCAATAGTTCATTTCATCCTTATTGTTTTGACAATAACTTATTTCATCTCTACTTTTCAATCAATAACCAAAGATACTCTTCCGTGAATTTATAGTTAAACAATAGCCTATTATTATTATTATTTCTTCCCAATCAAAGATCATTGTCCATGTTAAAGTCAGGATAAGTTAAAAGATTAAAAAAATCATACTCTAATACAACGTATTTAATTCTGTGATATTTTTAAATATGTGTTTTCATTTCTTTAGTGTGTGTTGTTTAAAATAAATAAAGGAGTTTGTACTTACTTTTGATAAAATAACAGTATTGTTTGACCATTTACATTGACCATATTAAAGTTAAGGACAAGTTAAAGAAAAAAAAACTCATTTTATTGCCTGTGAAATTTTGTTTTTGGTATATATATATATATATTGTTATTGTTTATTCATTAAGTCATCCTAAATTTTAAATTTATATAGAAAGTCATATATTATTTAGTTGCGTTTCTTTATTTTAAAATAGTTTGTATGTTCTTAATCGAAAATCATATTTTATCCTCAATGAATTATATAGCAAAACAATGATAAATTAACGAAAGAGTGTTTTAGATTATTATTTAAAAAGTAGAAATGAAATAAGTTGTGATTTGAATGACAAGGATAAAAAATGAACTATTAAATCAAACCCTATGGGTGAAAAGGGCTTTTCCCATTTTAATACACTCTAAGTGAAATTATATATTTAACAAACAATAGAAGGTTTTACCTAAGAGTTTGGGTGGTAATAGTTCTTTTTTGGTTGAAATCATGGCGATTATTCATGCGGCATCTAAAGCTTTTAGTCATGGTTGGAATTGCATTTGGTTGGAAAGTAACTCCACAACAGTCATTTCTTGTTTAACTTTTCTTTAAATTGTTGAACTAAAATTTTTAAAATATTTTTTTCATTGTTCTTATATTTAAGATGGCAAAATTTGGGTCCGGATTCGAGTTCAGCCATTTCGATCCCGGACCCGGATGACAATTTTGTATACCGAATTTAGACATAAATCTAGATATTTTAATTTTGGGTCCGACCCAGATTTAACTTGAAAAAATTTAGGTTCATGGCTTACGGGTTTCAAACCCGAATATCTATATAATTTTCTTTTTTTTTTCAGTTCTCCAATAGGGCACGTTGATATTATAAAGATGGATACACTTGAAATAACATACAGGTCGTATAGCTATTTCACCCAAAAAATTAAAAGCAATCAACACTTGAATCCAGTTGGGCACCAAGCAACAAATTTTGAATGGTACGCTTGGTCTTGACAGTTGCAACAACAGCATTCACACCCTAGGGAACTGTTGGTTTAAAAATAGTTTTGCAATGGAAATATTTAGATTACGATTCTCATACAATATATAACATTACTATAATCTAAAAATCGTACATTTGCTTTTTTGTATAAGCAATTTAAGCTCCCAAATCACGATATATCACCACCAATATTGTTAGATAATGATCCTTCACCAATGATCTTCTAGGTTATAACTCAAGTTTGATCTGCACTTGACATGTGGGCACCTTTATCACTACTAAAAGTAACTAGCAAGAGAAAATTTTCCTCTTAAAGTTAGAAAGAAAAACTCTTTTTTTCTGTGATCTATATATTGTGGCTCTTTTATGTTTTCTTTGTAGAGAAAACAAGCCCTTTTATATCTCTATTTAGTGGAAACTCTAAGCTCCTTATTTATCTTATTTTTTAATTCTATTAAATCAAATTTGATTTAAATTAAAAAAATAAAACCAAAAGTGGCGTTACGTATTCTTGTTACAGAGACCCACCTTATAAAATAACACAAAACCCCTTATACACAAGCATATTAAATGGAGTCTCCCATCAAATACCATATTTAGGCTTTTAACCCAAATAACTAGTAGCATGCTTAAATGTCCAATGGTGGTGCAATCAATTAAATGAGCTAACTCGGGGATCATATGGGTACATACAATAGTGACTACAATAATTAGGCATGTAATTAAACTAGTCTAATTATTTAATTCTAAATATACTCCACTAAAAGATTGGAACTAACCACCATAATTGTATGCTATCTATGATAGTGTTCTCGAATAATAATTAAATTCATGCCACATTGATTTCTTTATTAAACAATCATTCGTGCCACATCACTAATTAAATCGAATTTAATTACATCTTGTTTCTTGACACTTACTGGTTTTCTCTAATAATCATTTTCAACATACTAATCATGTTGACACACTCTAGCCAAGGAATTCTATGATCAAGTAACGAAAACTCGTCAAGAGATGTGTTGTACAAATTCTATATTGTTAATCTATAATCTCATTGCTCATAATTGCTTCCACCAATATACCAGGTAATCTTGACTACAAATGTATGTCGTGCCCATTGGTAACTCAAATGAAATGACAATCACAAACATGAAAATATAATTAACTCAAGATTGAGATTGTAATAAAATCAATACCTATGAGATTTAATAAGTCTGGCAGTCATTTCAAAGTTAATTAAATCTCGTACGTGATCTAGTTTACTGTAGTCAAACTACATCAGTAAATTCTCATTCAATGAATTTACTACAATCTAAACATAAATAGAGCGCCCAACTTTATTTATCAACTGCGAACATAATTTATTTAATCATAAGATAATTTGTATTTATGTCTTCTGTGAATTTATATGATGATCACATAAAATACATATAATATGATTAAACAGACCTTATTTAAAATATTTATTCAACTAAGATGTCTGAAAATATCTCAAATATTTTGTTAATTAGGAAATAAATAAATCAATATGCTTTAAAGAGCACATAATCCCAACAAGAACTACGTCACCTCTATAAATCAGGCAACAAGCCATGTACTTGCCATGGCGAGGATCACACTTTGCCATCATAGACGAAGGCTCAAATGTGTCTAGCCTTTCAAAAAATGTCCAAAATCCTTATTCCAAAGCTAAACGAATGAAGGATGAGGATTGCTAAATTGTCACATTTTTTTGTGGTGTCGATGTTGTCGTCAGCATCAAGGAGAATAGCGTTGGAAAGTTGTAGCTGTGGAGATTTGAGTTTCTAATGACGAAAAAACTGGCGAGAGTGTCGGAAAAATGAGATCAACCTTAATGGGCACATTTCTCTTTCTCTTTCCTTCAATACAAAGATTTTTTCAATTCATTCAAATGAATGAAAGAGAAAATAGAGAAGAATAAAAGTGGTTGCAATAAGTTTAATGAAAGAGAAAAATGAGAAGAAAGAAAACGGTTGTAGTAGGTTTAGGCATTAGGGTTTTTTTCCCTCTCTTTTTATACTTGAAATTTTTGGGTTCGAGTTTCGAATATATGGGTTCAGGTAAACCCATAACTGGACCTAGAATATATCCGGGTTCAAAATATCCCCACTGAATCCTCATTACATTAACTTTCGGTATGAGTTAAACTCGAATCTAATTATCCGAGTTTATCCGAGTCCGAGTTTATTTGCCATCCCTACTTTTATCTACCAAGAAGGCAATCAAGTTGTAGATCCATTGACTAACTTGAGTTTGCAATCCTAATATTACTCAGTTTGATAGGTATCTCGCCTAATTACCAAACTTTTTATTCAAGTTGTTTAGCACTAGAAAATATATGTTTAATAAATGATAAAATTATCATTTTTTTCACTTACATCGTTGATTAATGCGCTCATAACTTATAAATTATCTTAATATTATCCTTATATAATTTAATTTAAATTATATTTTAGTATCTTAATTTTTGTATTGTAGACATATTTTAGGAATAAAGAGGAAATTAGAAGTGAAAGTAGAGAAAAAAAAGATGGATGGATTGCATTATAAAAGGAAGTGGAGTCGTTTGGAATTAATTATGCATATATTTATAGGTAAACCCTATCTTACATGCATGTAAGATACATTCCCCTCACATGAATAGTGCATGTGTGGGACCCACATACCATTTATGTGAGAGGAATGTATCTTACATGCATGTAAGATAGAAGGACCCATATTTATAATAACAAATAATAAAGTGAACGCTTCCTTCTTTCTTTACTTAGAAATAAATAACAAAAATACAATGACATAAGATAAGATGAAGATGCTAGCTACCAATAAATTGGAGGAGAATTCAGAGGCCGAGAGGGAATCAAAGAATCAAAGAAAGGAACAAAAGATGGAAGCTATGAAAATAATTTCTTCTCTTTTCTTCTGTATTTAATTTTCTTTTAAGATATTTTAGAAGTTTATTAAGTAAAATGAGTTTTTTGTTTGTTAATATGAGTAGCTAATTTTTTAAACTAATGTGAAAGGTGAAACTCAAAGATTTAAATTATGAAATTAATTATTCTATCAAGTAAATTTATAGTTTATTATTTTATTTATATATTTACAAGTTATATTTTTTTCTATTTTTTAATTCATTTTAATATATAAATCTATATCCACTTTAGATCTATCTAGTTTTGTGACATAATGTTGATACACTAATATGGTTGTGGCATATTATATACTTTATCCCCATATTTATCTATAAGTGGTTAGTTAATAATTAAGTCATATAATAATTAAATTAGTAAAATAAATATAAAATATAATATAATAGATTATTATAATCATAATTTGAATAAGAAGAGTGGATCCATGTAGCTTGATTTGAGATAATGAACCCGATTCACCGAACACTAATGGAATCTCGACTATTAACATCTATAAGATACGAGTTCTGGCATACTTGACTTGTCTTTAAAAAGGATGTCCTACTTCCCGTAACTTTAGAACTTTTTTAAATGAATAATATCTTTTTTTTTTGCAATTAATTTTATTTAATAATCGACTACTAGATTTTTAGATTTCTTATGATTTAACCCCGAACTTATTGTGTTATATTATAATTAGACACTTTTATACTTTAACGTAATCAACACTTTTAAGTTGTGTCAAATTTTTAATACCGTTGCGGGGAAATTTTCTAAATTTGGTGTTAATTTCATTGTATTTTATCTTATTTCTATTTTTTAATGTTATACTTTTTTGTTTCACGATTTCATCATTTTTTTTCAATTTTTCTTTGTAAAATTTCAATGAGCACCATTCTTTTCTTAAAAATACAACATTTTCCATAAGCCTGTGAAAAAGAAAAAGATACATCTTGACCCAAAAAAATCTTGCAAATCAGTCCCTAAACCGGTTTGGAAATTGGATCTATGAATTATGACCTATTCTTTAACTATTGAACTTTGTAGACTAAACAAACTTGGAGTTTGGACTTTGAAAAAAATGAGGCTTAAAATTTAAATTAATTACTTAATTGGTTTGTAATTTTTTAAAAGTTGTTAAAAAAGAGGTCCACATCTTGAGGTAACTATTTTTTCTTTCTTTTAAATTTTATTTATTTTTTTATTTTGTATTTATATGGCTGGTTCTGTAATACCGCCTATATGGTTAATACTTTGTTAATGTGTTACTATTTTATTTAGATAGCTGGTTTAACTGCCTATTAAGTTATTTTAATTTTAGTTAATTAATTTTTAGTTTGTTTATTTTTATTTTTGTTTATTTGTTTTTGTGCATAATTTTTAGTTAGTTTTTGTTATTTTTAACTTGTACAATACTATTTAGTAGGACCATGCATTACTGATTTGTTTATGCATTATTTTCTTAACTTAATTTAAAACACACTCATTATCAATATTGTAGGAAACATTGATCTTGTACATATAGTGGTAGATTAATTAGAATATCATCTCCACCACCCTTAAACATGACTGACAACGAAGCTGATAACTTTTCAGAGCAGGAAAAAAACCAAACCCTATAAAATCTTCATGACCAGCTTAGGACACTTAGAGATTTTATGCATCCTACTAGAAGAGAAGCAACATCGTGCATAGTTTTTCCTCCTAAAGCATCACATTTTAATTTCAAATCAGGTATCATTCTCCTATCTACTTATCATGGTTTTAAGTCTAAAAATTCATTTTTCTATTTAAAAGAATTTGAGAAAGTCTATAACACTTGCACTAATCAAAATTATAGCATAACTATAATCAGACTTAATTTTTTTCCTTTCTTACAAAAGGAAAAAGCTAAAACTTAGCTATAAAACCTTAGGCCAAGATTCATCAAAACTTGGGATGAAATGCAAGTATAAGTTTAAAAAAATTTTCCATCCACCCCTCAAAATAAATTCTTTTAAAAGACAAGTCACCACTTTCATTCAAAAGCCAAGATAGACTCTTTATCAGTGTAGTGATACATATAAGAAGTTACTTAACATTCGTCTACACCATGATTTTGAAACATGAAGGTTAGTGTCTTATTTATATGAAGTAGATAAGTTATTGGAATAATGTGTGATGGTGAGTTTAGAGACAAAAGTCTTAAAGCTACATTACATTATCTTGACTATATAGTAAAGAATGCACAACACTAGGACGCAATTGGTTCTTATGAGTCATCAAGTAAACCTCAGTCATCTCTATCTAGTGGAGTCATGTACAACCTTAGGGCAGACTATGACCTTCAAGCCAAATTTGCATCCTTAACTGGAAAAGTCGAAACATTAAAGTAGAAAATGAGTGATTATGTTAAATCTGTTCAAGATATTTCATGTCATATTTGTAATTCCATTGACCATTTTACACAAAACTATCCGACCTTACTAGCTCTAAAAGAAGTTTGCATGAACAAGCGAATGTCATAGACAATTTCAAAAGACCAAATCCCAATGCATATTCACATACCTACAACTCTGGTTGGAAAAATCGCTCAAATTTTAGTTGGAAAAATGACAATCATGACAACCTTCACAACCACATTTTGCATGTCAGAATTTTTAAAATTCTCAAGGTTACCCACCTTATGTTCCACCACCAAGAAAAAATCTTGAAAATAAATTGCAATCATTCATCGAAAATCTCTATATTTATTCATAAGTGGTTTGTTAATAATTAAATTAGTAACATAAATATAAAATATAATATGAGAGAGTATTATGACCATAATTTGAATACCAAGAGTGGATCCAATTACCTTAGCACTTTTTTAAACGAATAAATTATTTTTCTACTATTAATTTTTTTTAATAATTGACTCCATTTTTTTAGATTCCTTGTGACTCGATCGCAAACTTATCAAGTTATATTATAACCAGCGATTCTTATACTTGAGATTAATCAATACTTTTTAGACCTTCCTTTTATTGTCTATTGATAAATTTTGCTTAGGCGAGGACTTTTACTTTATTTTATTAAAAAAAATTGATCTTTTTCCCAGGGAAAAATAATACGTAAGCGCAGTAACTGTGCACATAGGAGTAATCGGGCCCATTTACGCCATCTTGATCCGATCAATTTGCAGATTGAGGGCCATTTGGGCCTTCATTCAAACGTAAACATTTTCCAGATATCATCTGACGTCGGCCGGTCTCGGCTACACGAATATGACTTTCAAAAACATCAGCCTCAGCCCTTGCGGAATCATTTTTCTGATGTTAGTTGTTGTGTATTTTTTTTTAACATTTCAATATCTAAAAGCACAAGTGTCGGTTCCCATTATCTGTATAACTGTTGCTGTTGGTCAAATATTAATGGTGCCGTATGTGCAGATGATGACATGTATTAATCACACCTCGTTAATAGCAACATGCCGTGAGACAAACATGGCCACACAAATTTGATCCCCATAAATGCTTCAGCCTCTTTCCTTCATTCTTTGATAACGATTCAAAATCTAACCCCCTTTTTTTTTTTTTTTTTTTAAACTAATTGCGTGATTAATTGTGTAACGTGTGCAACTTATTATGCACATATTAACAAGACAACAAGATAATATAATCAATGTATTAATGCAATTAAGGCGAGATTTGGACCAATGAATGAATTTGACCTATTTTTATATCCAACAATGTTGTGCATAGGGATGGCAAAAATTTCAATGGGGACGAGTATTCTTGGAGTTTTTTTCATTCAGAGAGAGTATAGGGATAATTTCATACCCAATTTCTTATTCAGGGAAGGGATGTGAAATTTTTTTTACCAAATTTCTTATTCGGGGAGGGGACAGAAATGAGGTAGAATCCCCATCCCCTACCATTTTCCCCATTTTAATTTTTAATTTAATTTTTATTTTTTAAAATTACTAGTAAATAAATAATAAAATTTAAATTATAAAATTATAAGTATTGGTAAAAATAAAAAATATTAAAATATTTATATTATTAAAATTTTAGGCCTAATTAACTAATTAAAGTGCTAAATTTTTATTTAGGATATTAAAAAGACCGGACAGATTCTATTAGCCCAAAACTTTTGTTTTAATTTTAATATTCATTAAATATTTTAAACTTAAATCTATTTTTTATTTATTTTTAGATGTTATAATTGCCCACAGCAAATCACAATTTTAATATCTAATCTAATCTAATCTAATATTTGCTCTTGATTTGCTTCGACTTAACTATTGTGTTGTAAAGGGAATAGTCCACATTTATAAAGTGTCCACGCCACCATTAAAAAGTTAATTTTGAATCTAAATTTGATTTTATTTGTAACAATTTTGTATTAGGCTATTAATTTATTCATGATAGTTTGTATCCTTTACATGTTGCGTTACTTACTAATTTAATGTATGTGACTTTTGTAATAGATATTAATGTAAGATATATTTCGAACTTTACTTTTATTTGAATTTTTTAGTTTAATATGATTAACTCAAAATCGAAAAAAAAAATGTATTAGTTATTCGGGGATCGGGGACCCTCGGGGATCCCCTGTTATTATTCGGGGAGGGGATGAAGATTCTCTTAAATAATTTTGACGGGGATGGGGAGGGGATGGAGACATACGCAAAATATCAGGGATGCGTACAGGGAGATTGGTCCCCTCCCCTCCCATCCCCATTGCCATCCCTAGCTGTGCATTATATAATTAGAATATAATATTCTTTTATATGCAATACATGTGTAACCTAGTTTTTTTTTAATTTTTTTTTAACATGGGTGGTTGGGTGGTAACTGGCTTAATAGTTTAAGATTGCTTTCAATAGTATAATTAGTGATTTGAACCTCAGTCACAAGGGCAATGAGGAAATTATGCAACCCCATCATCTTACATTATTATAAAAAAAAATTATGATTTTCCCATAGATTTAAAAAATAAAACAGTTATATCATCTTATAATTAATGGCATATTAAATGTATTGTCATTTACCGTATAGTGTTGATCTAAATTGTGTTAACTTTTTAAACATATAGTGACATAGTAGTTTTCTGGTCATGAATTTTAAAGTGCGGGAAAGTCAGGGAAAGTTTTAAAACCACACGGTTTTAAAGGCTTACAGTTTTAAGCCTTTAATATGAAATCCTCTCACCTAATTTCTAAGCACCT
>NW_006263303.1:5207715-5211400 GCF_000493195.1 Citrus x clementina | reverse complement strand
TACTTTTTGTTTTATTATTTTGAGTTATTGACAATCTAATTTTTTATATATCCAAAAAGAACATTATGTAAGAGTGTAATATGTAAAAGCAAGTAAAAAGAATTAAAAAATAATGGCATGAGTGTCAATATTTAGTAGCAGGGACGTTTTGAGGTGTTTTTAAAAATATAAAGACTAAATGGGCACTAACATCATAATATAGGGACTAAACAAATTTTTACCCTTAAATTAATTAAACCCTACGAAAAATCAACATTTTGATGTTTGATCAATAAAAGGAACAACCACTTAACGATTTGCTTTCCCTTTTACCTTGCAAGTTATGTACTCCTAAAATTGGCTATTTATAGATTATTACATTAAATTGTGCTACAAAGTTGAGAAGATTCAGGAGGCAGCGAAGTGTCTCCTTCACACCACGCAATGGTGCAAAAATTTAATCTAGATTTTAATTTAATTAGGTGATAAGTGATTGTCAAATTTAATCAGTTAACACAGCCGCCCATTCAAATTGACCAAAAACTTTGGCTCTTGCCGAGTGAATTGCTATTTCAATTTTCAAAGTAGGTAGGTCCAGGTGCAAGAGCCAAATTGATGCCACGTGTTTGGAAAAAATTTTTGGTTCGTACTTAGAGTCTCATTACTTCTTATGTATTACAATTAATTAATGCATGTATGACATATGTAGTTAAATTTAATATAACCATCACTTGCATGATATTTTTCAAAATAAATACATGCATGTCATAGCATTATTTACTTATTATATGGCTGACATAGTGCTTCCGATGTATTCTAAAATTTCTCCACATTAAGACTATTTGTCATGGATATTATTCAATTTTTTTATTGTAATTAATGGATACCAATACGGTGGTTACATTGACATTGGGAGATGGGGCTGTGTCCCTAATTAACTTGATGGTCTCTAATCTTTTATGGTGCATTTACTTCATGGGAATGAGAATGGGGTGGAATGAGAATGAACTGAGAATGAGAATAGACTGGAATGAGAATAAAGAATGAAAATGAGATTTCAATGCTTACTTGGCAAAAATAAATGGGAATGAAAATGTGCTGGAATGTCATTGATGTGTTTACTTGGCAAAATAAATGGGAATGAGGAATGAGAATGAGAATCAATTTATCAAAATACCAATAGTATTAATAATTAATTTATCATTATTAACAATATTATCATTATTGTTGTTGTTGTTGTTGTTATTATTATTATTATTATATTTTATTAACTTTATTATTTTAGTTATTATTAATTATTGTTAATATTATTTTTATTAATATTATCATTATTAACATTTATTATTATTATTATTAAATTTTATTAACTTTATTATTGTAGTTATTATTAATTACTGTTAATATTATTTTTATTAATATTATCATTATTAACATTTATTATTATTATTATTAAATTTTATTAACTTTATTATTGTAGTTATTATTAATTACTGTTAATATTATTTTTATTAATATTATCATTATTATCATTTATTATTATTATTATTAAATTTTATTAACTTTATTATTTTAGTTATTATTAATTATTGTTATTATTATTTTTATTAATAATAATAATATAATAATAATAATAACAACAACAATAATGATAATATTGTAAATAATGATAAATTAATTATTTTTATTAATTATTATTTTTATTGTTAATAATGATAATATTAATTAAAATAATAAAGTTAATAAAATTTAATAATAATAATTATTATTATTAATGACATTTAAAATAATAAAATTAATTGTGATTTGAATTAGGGTAATTTGGGAAATATGAAAAAAGTATAGGGATACAAAAGTAAACATATATTTCATTCTCATTCCCTCATTTTCATTCCAACCCCCCATGGGAATGAGATTTTCATTCATTATTCCTAAATTGTGTAGGACCCACACATTTTATTCACATTCCCAAATTACGTTTTGCCAAGTAAACATGAGTTTCATTCTCATTTCTTTATTCTCATTCCATATTCCATAAAGTAAACACACCATTAATGAATTGATAACATTGCACGACTTTAATCTTCTGGCTCCACACAATTAAAAGGCAGGTAAATGTCGTTTTTAGTGTACATTTTGAATTAATTACTCTACTAATTTGAAGTATTTTTAAAAATTATTCAAATTTTTCATATTATATTACTCTTTTCTATCAAAATTTATGTAATTTATCATCAATATTTTTACTTATTGCATGTCAAATTATTTAAATTTTAAGTTATATAAATTAAGAGATAACATTTTACCTTTAAAAAGCTAAATACAACAGCTACAAAAGCAACAAGATGAATGTTTTGCATAATTTTTTATAATACAAAAGTTAACTAGATAATTGGCTCAAATTATAGGACTAAATGAACATTTTTACCATTTAAAGACTTATTCTTGCGTGCTTATCTAGTTGAACGCATGCGTCTTGCCAATGTGTAATGTTCTATGGGGAAAAAAAAGTTGATACACCTTAGGCACTTTTTTTTTAAATTTAATTTACTTAATTTCAATCAGTTAAATTATTCAATCTATTTTTTTTTTCAACTTAATGAAAATTTTTAGTCATTAAGTTACAAGTTATTAAATCAATTTGTTTTAGCTTTGTTCTTAATCGAAAGGGTATGAATGACATTATAAAAGGGTATTCTCCAATATATCTTTATCAAATTAATTTATTTTCACCCGTACTTAAATAAAACTCACTAATTAGCATTATTTATCTTTACAAACTTTTATGAATATTTTTAATATAATATATCATAAATTATAATAAAATTGATTAACTTGTTATAATTTAGAATATTAGAGGGTTGTATTCACTTGAATATGATTTATATTAAATAAAATGCTATCTTATTTATATTCATTGAGATCTTTTTTTTATTTAACATTTATAATTTATAAAGGCACAAATATAAAAGTATTGGTTTTTCAAACTCTTTAAACTGAATAAAATAAACAACTTAATACTTATTATTAAAGATTCATAAAAAAAACCTAACATGTTATTCAAATTCAAACATTTGGTTTTATTCTGAATTTAGACTAATTCAGATATGTTCATTTTTCAGACAAAAAACTTTTGCCACCTTAGTGAGTTGCACATTTTACATCAAATTTTTGTCATGTGCATCTCTCTATCAATATTTAGTGAGTGAAGCATGTTCCATTGAGAATATTC
Organism: Citrus x clementina; assembly: GCF_000493195.1. Classification (NCBI taxonomy): domain Eukaryota; kingdom Viridiplantae; phylum Streptophyta; class Magnoliopsida; order Sapindales; family Rutaceae; genus Citrus; species Citrus x clementina. The sequence goes on along the minus strand of NW_006263303.1, from coordinate 5,208,192 downwards.
AAGATTAATGTTTTTTTCTTTTCTAAGTTTTACATAGACCAATAAGATAATTTTGGTTGTTGTGAATAAGAATAAATGTGACAAAAAAATATGGAATTTAAAACTCTAGACACATGATTTTCAATTAGGCTCTGTCTGTGTTTGGCCATGTATCAATCTTTCCTCTTTATGCCCTTCGGTTGCCTAAACATAGTGCTAGAGAATTTTTACCACTTAAATGGGGTCTTTTTCCCTCAGTGAGACTTGAACTTTGAACTTATGGTATGTTTACTTGAGGGTTTAGAAAATATGAATGAAGGAATGTGAATGAAATTTGTGTTTACTTAGCAAAATGTTATTTGGGAATGGAAATAAAATATGTAGGTCACACATAATTTGAGAATAATGAATGAGAATCCCATTCTCAAGGGGGGTTGAGAATGAGGATTCTCATTCCCTGAACTGACTTTTGTATCCCTCTAATTTTTTTATATTTTC
>NW_006263303.1:5189603-5207338 GCF_000493195.1 Citrus x clementina | reverse complement strand
CTGGCTTAGGAGGCAGTGTTCTGCGTCCCTATTGCACAATTAGGGCAGAATTTTTTAAAAGAACTTTTAGGGTTTAACTTTTCTTAAAAAAAAAATAATTATTGAGTCAAAGTGTTGAAGTATTAAAATTATTGGGATCAAATAATAAAAACTTCTAGTTTAAAGGGTAAATTTGTGAAAATGATAAGAGATCAATAAAACCTTACTTCATTAAAACAAGGGACAAACTAAAAGATGAGAGAAATATATTTTTTAATATAATATATTTTATTCTATAAGATATTGATATGGGTTTTATTTATTTATTAACTCAATCCTTACTTTGTAAAAATTGACAATTTTCCGAAAAGTAGTTTAAGAAATTGCTGATCACAAGTCAGCGTACTGCCCAGGCAATTTTAAGTCGGTCTCGGCTTTGTTAATTGTCGGCAAGAAAGCCAATACTGATCCACAAAATGGACCACATTAACAAATTAAACAACAGCCACCCACAAAGCTGGAGTAAGAGCTGTAGCCGTATTTGCAGGGCTATGGTGATTTCATTATTGGTTCAACAAACTCACCTAACTTTGCCCTCCATACACGGGACTGATTTGATTTCCAATTATGTGTTTTCATTTTCGGTACTCTCACGTGCATATTTTATTCCGATTATTCTTAAAATTAATCAAATTTTTATTGATTGGAAGTATCCTTATTCATCAATTCATCATTCTGCCACCTCAGTTTCGCCTGCTGCATCACACAATATTAGTTGTAAGATAAAGAGTAATGAATGACACGTATCGCATCACGTGATCCATCTAAATTGGCAAACACCCAATTTATAGCTGCTTGGTTTTAATGCAACCCGCTATAATGTTTTGTACTTCTATATTGTAAATTATTACCCAACCCATATGATAATGAAAGTTAACGTACTCCATATTATTATTATTATTAATTTTTTTTAAAAAAAGATACTTTTATTTTATCTTTGAATCATGGAATCTTGTTTATGAATTGATTGATGAATTTTCTTTCATTCTTTATCCGCGTTGGTTTGAAGCTGGTTGTTGGTCATTCCGTATTATGAATATAGAAGATCTTACTTGTAAATTTTTTTGTCCTTTTTTTTTTAACTTAATTAAACCTGTAATTATGTTGGGACAATATCTTTTGGACAAGTCTTGTACGTTAAAACTTCTTTATAATGATACTTTATATAAGAGTAAATTTCAAGTAGTCATAAAAAATCATATTTATTTCAAAACTAATTATAAATAAGAATAAACACTATTTTATAATAAGTTATAATTTTTTTAGATTTCATCATTAGGAACTTGCCTATACGTAGTAATAATTATATGAATTTTACAAAAATATATATGTTAGTTTTTTGAAATTATACATATCTCTCTTAACAATATATATACATTAAATTTGACATACTCAATTATTTAGTTATTAATGTAGTACATTGTTTACCTCTATATCACTTGCTCTAAGGATAATTAAGCCAAAACAATAATTTTTATTGCTACATCTCTACTAAATTATAACCTCCTCAATAATAATAAATTTAATTTGGTCCCACCATTATAACTATTAGGAGGTTTTAATATAACTGTGAGTTTAAAGAAATATATAATATTTTAACAAGCCATTGAAGGAAAGGAAATCATTTTATTCATAAAAATGAAAAATATGTGAAGTTGGATCTAAAACGTGGGTGTTAGCTCGTTCCTCTGATAAAATCTATTTGATTTAAAATAAGAGATCTGTAGTTCAAACCCAGCCATATAGTTAAGTGGGGAGATTAGGTTCTATCTTAAATGATTTTTCTACTTGTTTGAACAATATTATTAGGAATTTTAACATTTGTGTCACAATTTGAGTTTCAGCTATTATGATTTTCATATGTAAGATAGTAGAATAATAACTATGAAATCCCCAGCACTACTCTTACTTGAGACGAGTGATTGAGACGTGACCAAATCAATACTATAGAATAAAGCGGAGATTGTCAATTTTCACTATTGAAATTATTATCTATCACTTATCCCTATATTTTCTTTTCATATTACTTAATAATCCCCTAACTCTAAAAAATTTATAGGAAAAGAAAGATATATGAGTCGTTTGTTTGAAATTTGATCATATGAATTTAAAATATAGATTTATTTTAAGCAAAAATATTTAAAAGGTAATAAAAAGTACAAGAAAAATATTTTATTATTAACTTTCTTATTCACACACTAACCTCTCTTTGTTTTTTTTTAGAATTGCCAATTGTGTTATTTTTGTGTGCAATGCGGTGATCATTATGTGCTTGTATGTTATGTATTTATGTTGGAAAATATACTGAATAAAAGACAATAATGTAATAAAATGACAGATAGCTGATCACCGACTCTTGCGTTTTGTGCGAAACACTTACAGATACATGTTTGGTTGTTTGTTTTGTTTTTCCCCTTCCTTTCACTCTCGGTAGATGGAAATTTAACAGTGCGTACAGAAGCAATGAGTGGAAGGGGGTTAGAACGTAAATGGCCAAGTGCTTAACCTGCACTTGCTTCTTCGTTTTTGGGCGTCGTTAATTGGACAGAACACACAAATCACATTACGTTAGTGAACTGAAAACAAGCGGCTCAATATAATTTTAGGAAACCGGAAGCGCCCCATATAGCTAGCAGCAATGCAATGCTAGATTGCCATCGGTTTTTATCAGTGAAATGCCTGATTTATGTGCTTTTCTTTTATTTATTTATTTTTACACTCCTTCGTCCATCATTTTTTTTCCTTATATAATTAGTTGAAAGATATATGAACAAATAAATTATAATATCCTTCTCAAATTAAACAGAACCGATTTAAATCAGTTATTTTATAAAAAGAACTAAATAAGAACCGAACTCAAACGGATATTTTATATATAACACTAATTATATATATATATATATATATATATATATATATATATATATATATAATGACAACCCCAACAGATCCTGCAACAATGCATGCATACATACATAAAATTTCTATTCTATTTTGATAATGTTAGTTGAACACCATGAATAGCATTGAGCTTTTTATTAAATAATACAAAAGTTATTTTTTGAATTATTAATTTTTCAAAATTAATTAGTTAGCATTTATTTACAGGTTGGCCGACGATGACCGGGGCAAGCAAGGCTGTAAACGAGCCTCGTGGGGGCCCAAAAGGCGACCGCGACGGCGAAACATTGAAAGGCCTTGTTTGCCAATCAGTATTCACTTTACAAAATCATCCCTGCCAAACTGAGACAATAACGAGAATGCCACTGAGCTTAATAAACTTTTATTATTATTATTATTATTTTAGTTAATTAAACGTATACGACGGGGATTTATCAACGGGTCAATCGCCAGTAAAGACGAGAATTTAGATTACCCACCATCATTCATAATTTTCTCTTCACTCTTTTGCCACGGGTTGTATTTTTGGATTCAAATCTAAAAATCTATATTTTAGTTTCTTAGAAAATATTATTGATTGAAAAAAATTTGTAGTGTATTGAGTTAATCAGATATATTTTAGCATTTTCTTTTGAATAATCATATATTTAATAGCCAAAGGCTACGAAATTCAAGTTAATTTCATATATCAACACATGTTAATTAGAGTGCATATTAGAATAAGAATATTGAGCTTTATTTCTGCATCAATTTATTTATATTTTAGCTTCTTGTTCTTCTAGAATTGTATTTAAGCTTAAAGTCGAAGCTTAACCGAATCAAATGTGTGTTTTTTAACTTTTTTTTTTTTTTTACATGACTCAATTAACATGAAAGGCCATATTCAAAGAAGAAAATATTAACATCTAAATTAAATCTTGCAAGATCTGCTCGTTAAAACATGAAGATTTTTTATTTTTTTAATCCACATACAACGTGAAGACTACATAAAATTTAATTAAATGGAAAATAAAATAAAATATGCCCCCAAGTCAAAATTTGTGATCCATATTTTTTAATTAGATCCAAATTTCGTTGGCCAAGTTTGGCTAAATTGACTGGCAAATCAAAGTCGTGCAAGATTAGAAAAAATATTAGGAGATGCACAACGTGATGGATAATATTTATGTGTATGATACGTACACAACAACACGACCTACGTATAATGTTTTTATTGATGAAAAGACATAATGTATAGTTGAGCTACTTCTTGTTCCTTCTGTTTGGGAATTTAATCTTTTTGACCATATAATAATAATTTCTTTGTCAATTTTTGAAATCGAGGCAGTTTCTTTGCATCTCCTTCCCGCACAAAGAAGAAAAGTCCAATTTTGATTTTATGGTTTATGCTTCGCGAAGAAGATGAAAGAAATTCTAGCACCACGGTTGCGGTTGCTTGTCACTTTTATGCGGTGTTAAACGGACATGAAGTCAAACTTATTTAATCGGCATTGTGAATTTGACAACTAAAACGCGTAATTAAAAGTTAAAAGCTGAATCAAAAACAACTTTCATTATGTGATTTATATATGGTTCTTTATTCACCTGGTTGGTCAGCTTTCAAGCGACGCTTGCCATTCAACAAAAGTTGAGGGAATGAATCCCAGTGACTATTAATTATTTCTCTTCCATAATTGACTAAAGAGAAATATTTTTTTTTCTCTTACAAATATGGGTAGATGGTAGAAATATATTATCAAATATTACTATGAATCCGTTTGAGGTATAGAAAGATTATCTTAAAATAAAGAGATAATGTAATTGTCCCAAACGATCTTTATATTGAAAAAGCAAAATTTAAATTGTGGCGTAAATAAAGTTTACTTAAGTTAATTCTAATATATTTTTTATTTTATACATTGTTTTTGTTTAAAATGAACACATAGACCGTATTGGTTTTGGAAAATGTCACACAAATTTATTTTTAGATAAATCTTAGGGTGTAACATGAATATGACTATTTTGAAACTAGAAGAAATCTAAATGCATAGTTTTGTAAATCTTGAAAGTTGTAGTGGCTTTTATCATTAGTGCTTTAGTTTTTTTTTTTTATATTTTAATACTAGAGTCATTATTAAGTAGGAGTTCTTTGCTTTAATATAATAATAAATAAGTTAAAAATAAAAAATTTTAATTTTAATATACTATAAATTTTAGTTGGAGAGTCATTTGGGGCTTTTAGTTTAATAATATATTATTTTTTATTTTATAATTCATTAAAAGACAAAAGTATTACAAATGATATTACTTTTGTAGAGAAATAAAATAAGATATATTTATTTTTATATTGACGAGTGTTTTGGGAGATTATTTATTTTTTCATTCTTCTATTTGCCATATAAGTAAGTAAAAAAAGTATTTGAAGAGTTAAATTATAGGAGTTTTTTTAGTAATACTCTAAGATATTTAGTCCGATTTGGACTCGTATGAAATAAAGATTAATGTTTGACTAAAATTTAGAGTAATTCCCCAAAAGCAACCTGATTTTTCTCACCTAGAACATTCCTTGAGCCGACACAAGTGCTCTCAAGTGGTGCCCCATTGCCGTCGGGAGGCTCCGATAGTTTTTGGGAATTTATTCCAAAAGTAGACTAAAAAAACCAGTTCTTCTTTGAATTATGGAAAAAATTCCGCCAAAACTACTTTGGAGCACCAAAAGGACTCCATTTTTTTTTTTGGGCGGCATTGCATTGCCCGTGGGAAGGCGCGTGCAGAAAACCGGATCAAAATTCCAAAGCAACCCCAGGGACCCCAATGAAGAAAGGCCAAAATCAGTGTGTTATAGCTTTTAGCTTTGGGGCACAAGGGGAGAAGTTAGGTTTTTCACCAAAGAAACCCAGTTTTTATCCCTTGCGACATTTCTCGGGCTGGCGAGAATGCTCCCAAACGGTGCCCACCTCTGTCGGAAGACTCTTATAATTTTTTGAGAATTTATTCCAAGTTAAATATCACCTGAAATGGATTATTTTTATTTTTTTTAACCCTTTAAGTTAGTTTAATCCCACCTTTTATCCAATATAGAAACATAACCTAAGTAGCATGGGATTATAACACCAAATCACAATTTATAAGCTTGAAAGTTAATACCAGTGGTCCTCAAAGGTTTGACTGATTATTTGAGTCAGAAATTTTAAGTAACTATTTTTTTCGCTCGTTTTCAAATTTCATTTCAATATAAAATTGAATCAATACTAAAATTTAATTCATTAATTTTCAATCAAGTTTTTATGTGATGGTTATTTGAATTCAAATCCTGGAGGAGGAAGATAAAAAGTAAAAGATTAGTTTGAACTTTGTGTAACCACCGTATCATAAAAAATAAAATAATACTAAGGGAGCCCCCAGATTCAATCAACTATCATAAAAAAGGAAAAAAAAATATTTTAGAATTTTAATTAATTCCCTATGCAATTATGCTTTCGTATATAATTTGATTATTATTTTTAGTCTAGCATTGCAGCAATGGACAACCAATCCTCCCTCCGACTCTAGGCCATGTTTGTTCCAGAACATCCCAGTATACATAATTAATTACACTTAAAAGATGTACTTTATTTTTTCGACAAAATAATAATAAATAAAAAATTTGGATCACTTAAAAGAAGCACTTTCCAAGATTATTATTTCTTTTACTAAAAAATTGTAGATACATTAATTTACGTAATTTTCACTGACCCCCCTCAACAACGTCCAACCCACAAATAGATCGACTTTATGTCCACATTAATTCTGGCCTCCCCTGATCCAAGCATTTGGCTATTAAGTGTGACAGCAACAATGGAACAGTACACGCCACTTCGGCCTTGGTCGGAGTGGTGGGCCACAAAAGCATTTGTGGGGGCTAACGTGCTTATTTGTTTAATATTTCAAAAATTTCATCTCCCTCGTGCAATACGAGTGGAGTATGGACATCCCTCTTTTGTAAGGGATTATTTATCTGGACATGTACTTCACAGAATTCAATGTAATAATATAAGTCCCAATCATGTATTTCTGATTGTAAATATCAGTGTAATATATCTGCTATAATAGCAGTTGTAAATATCTGTGTAATGCAGTAATATGATGATTAATCAGTATTAAAAAAAAACAATGGAAAAGTACACTGATGTTATAAATATGAAAATAACCGATTTAGAAATTTCTACGAAATCAATTAGCCCAATTTCTTGAAGAAGAAACCATGTAGATTACAACTTAAATTTGAGCAAAAATGAAAATGATAAGAAGAAGAAGAATCAAAGAGGGAAAAAAAAAAGAGATTTAGAATGAATATATTGAATTGATGAGAATTATAGATGAAGAGTGTGTCTTACTTAAGTGACCTTCTACTAATTTTAATAAATAGACTCTTCACTAACATTATTAGTATGAGTGAGCTTCCACTATCAATTATATAATGCAACCATTCCACTAAAATAATCGTACTCATGAGTAGATCGATTTGGAATTCACCAAAACATTCACAACAACCGATACATTTTAATGAACAATTATAAAATCAATTAAAAAAAAGGTTAAAATTTAGTACCTATGGTGCGTAAAAATTATGTTTGCGTGAGCAACTATTTTATAACATGTACAAATAAAAAATGAGACAATATAAATAGAGTAAAAAAAAATTTGCTTAATGATATTCGCCATTTACTATTGAAGAATTTATTATTTTATATTTCATTTTTTTCACTAAATTGAATTTTTAATTTAATTACATGATGTTTTTAATAAGTTCACATAATGGTAGACAAAAAAAGAAAAAAAAATTATAAGAAAAAAGTGGAGAAGAAAATAATTTGATAACATTTCTATTAATTAAATATTGAAGTAAATTTCTACTTCAAGATTAAAGCCATTTGATACTATTACTACCTCTATTTCAACCAAAATTCAACTAATTTTCTACACTTTTTAGATTTAAATCCATTTAAAACCACCTACATTTAATCAAATATGAAAGTAAATTTTTAGAATTTGCATCAAGTGTAAAATTATTTAGAACTTACATTTCGTGAAATATTTTTTCATAATTTACTTCAAACTAAAGGTCATTTGAAAGCACGTGCACTTAACCATATGTTCAAAGCCAATTTCAAGAAATTTGATGTAATTTTATTAAGTTACAAAATTATTCTTGATCGTAACAGTCAAACAAACTAAACATTTGGTCCGGGGGAGATCGGTATAAAGTTAGACATAAAATATATCTATGTGTGGATTAGAGATAGTTAAGGGGAGGTAAGTGAAAATCACCCAAAAATTTACCACACGGGTCTATTTTATTCACCTAATAACTACTAACAATTTTTGTAGCAACAATAATGGGGGGAAGGCGCAAAAAGTCAAAAGGCAACCAAAAAGGAAAACAAAATAACAAGAAGGGCAAATACGTAAATAAGAGGAGAAACGTTCGGGAAATGGAAATTTAAACGCGAGGCGGGAGGGACAGGTGGCTGCTATATAAAGTAGTCTCTGCCTCTCTGGAAGCCAGTCACCCACTAAACCGCTGGCCCCAAATCTTTTCTCTTTCTCTTCCCTAGAAACTGTCTCAGTTTTTTTTTTTCTCTCTCTCTCTACTTTTTTGTTTTTCTCTTTAATTCGATTTTTTCAAAGCGAAACTTAACAAAATAATGTTTAAAAAAAAGAGATGAAAGTTCTACTCAAACGAAAAAGGTAGCGAGAGAGAGATCGTAAACCCTAGAAGTTAGTGAGAAGCATCCGCATTTGCATTCGCTCGCAGATCCAAATTGAAGAAGCAAATGAGCTTTTATCATCTTTGTTTATTCTTTTTTCACAGTTTTGTGTAATTTTTGGTGGCCGGATTTTCTTCGCTATTTTGTTACTCGTAAAATTAAGGTACGGAGCTGAACAGCTGGTTCCATCTTCTGGTCTGATCTATCTGTTTTGATTGGCTTTGTTTGTTTTCCGGGAAACGAGGTCGCTTTCCACTTTGTTGTTTGTGTCTTTGCTTCTAGAAGCTTTTAGAGATCTGGAAACGTCCGTTGCGTTATCATAACAACATAATGCAGCTCTAATTTCTTTCTTAATTTTTATTTTTTTGTTTGTTGTAATTGTGTTGGCGATGGACTTCTTTAAGAGGATCGTTAGTGTTGGCGATTTCTCAGTTAGATCTGTTTTGATTAGTAATTTTTTTTTCTGAGTTTTAATTGTTTGTTATAGATTTATTGGTAATTGTTGATTTCATCGTTTTATATCGCATCATTTTACGTGAGGTTAATTAATGTCTCTAGAAAGGTTGCTCATTCTTTGTTACTGTGTTTTCGTGATAAGGAAATTTTAACTACTTTGCTGCAATTTTGTTTTTTCTAACTGAATTGAGGAATGGAATTTTTTTTTAAAATTTTATTATTATGGAATGAAATCGTTTTTAAAATAATTTGTAAATGAAGATTTGCAAAATTGGGAATTTCCATCATTATTTCTTTATAGTGAAATTTTCGTCTGTGCAATGTTAAACAGAAAAAAAATTCATGAAGGAAATTAGTACTTAGTTTTGCTGTGAATGTGTTCATGGTCTTCTCTTAATGTTTCTAATGTTTGATGTATGATTATTTATCAATACATATTATCTATGTAACATGTTTGCATGCCTTGTGTTCTAATAATTTTTCTCTATGTGGTACACAGGATTACTAGGGCCCTGATCTGTGGTTTACTCTACGGTTCAAGATGGTTGCTACTGCCGCAGCTTCTGCGTTCTTCCCAGTTTCCTCACCATCTGGGGATTCTGTTGCAAAGACCAAAAATCTCGGATCTGCTAATCTGGGAGGTATTAAGTCAAAATCCTCTTCTGGGAGTTTGCAGGTTAAGGCTAATGCGCAAGCACCTTCCAAGATAAATGGTACTTCAGTTGGTTTGACAACACCAGCAGAAAGTTTGAAGAATGGTGATATCTCCACGTCATCACCTCCTCCTAGGACTTTTATTAACCAGTTACCTGACTGGAGTATGCTTCTTGCTGCTATAACAACAATCTTCTTGGCAGCAGAGAAGCAGTGGATGATGCTTGATTGGAAACCAAGGCGATCTGACATGCTTGTGGACCCATTTGGGATTGGGAAAATAGTTCAGGATGGTTTCATTTTCCGGCAAAATTTCTCAATTAGATCATATGAGATAGGTGCTGATGGTACTGCATCTATAGAGACATTAATGAATCATTTACAGGTAAATGATAGTCTGTTATTTTGGCATGATGTGAAGTAGCTAATTTTTTGTACGTACTGTGGTCTTTCCAGTTGCATAATTCTTTTTGTATTTACATCTGCGACAGGAAACAGCGCTTAATCATGTTATGACTGCTGGTCTTCTAGATGCTGGCTTTGGTGCAACCCCAGCGATGGCTAAAAAGAACCTGATATGGGTGGTTACTCGGATGCAGGTTGTTGTAGACCGCTATCCCACTTGGTAAGCCTCAATTTAACCCAAATATGTTAAAATTCTTGGAACAATTCATTGAGAATCGACAACCTCATCATTTAATCGTGTGATTTACTGGTTTGCATTTGCCTATAATGATATGGTTTGAATGGTGGTTCTTATTGTGTGAAATTGATGAGACTTACCTTGGTGCAAAGAATTGACTTGGTTATTAAGTTGCATCTGCAATTTTTTTGTACAATATTGCAGAAGTTGGCCCATGGATATATCCAGAGGCCTATGTCTATATGTTAGCTGTTATTGCAATTATGTATTTCCTACCATGGAATAAGTAGTTTTGAAGGTTGCTACTATACAGTGATCAAGTGCTACATCTTAAGAATTAAGGGAGTTTTTTTTTTTAACCTTTTACTTTTGGACTATATATTTGGAAGTCGAAGACGAGTTGCTCAATGCTTAGGAGTTCTATTGTAATAGTCTATATTAGATGAGGTTGAAAAAGGTCTGTTTTATGATAACTGTATGTCTTAGTTTTGTGGAGCTTCATGATATATGTGATGAGGCTAGAAAGGCTTAATCTTGTAATTCTATTTTTTCTTCATCCACCCAAGTTTTCTGTCCCCATTTGGAATATTGGGATCTTTGGATTTTGGGTTATTGAATATATATATATTTTTTATTTGTGTTGGTGTTCTTGGTATATTACTTCTGCCGGACAGTTCTTCGTTGTTGTGCATTTGAATGATGATATCACTTAAATGAAGAAGAAAAGAAAGAAGAAGATAATTGAAGACTAAATGACTGATTTACGTCTATCTTACAGGAATGATGTTGTAAATGTAGAAACTTGGGTTAGTGCATCTGGAAAAAATGGTATGCGGCGTGATTGGCTCATTCGCAATGCTAAGACAGGTGAAACATTAACAAGAGCAACCAGGTGGGGAATTTTTTGGTTAAGTTTTATTTCTAGTGTTTTGTGTTCCTTTTTCTGATATCCTCTTTATAAGAAGGTTGCTGGTTACTGAAATCATTATTTTATGTATTTTATATAGTTTATGGGTTCCAAGGAAGGTAGCATGAATAATTTGGGTTGTTTGTATTATTAATCTCTCAAGACAGATACCAGAAATGTCTTTAATAGTATTTTTGTTTAAAAATTTGCTTTTCTTACAAATTTTGTTAGCTGCTGCATATGTTAATGCAAATATTTACATCGTAATGGGAAGTTGTGATTTATTTTTTATTTTTGTTGGAGTTGATGATTGTAATTTATAGTTTTTATGTTTGATTTCTGCAGTCTGTGGGTAATGATGAATAAACTGACTAGGAGGTTGTCCAAAATGCCCGATGAAGTTCGTCAGGAAATTGAACCGTATTTTCTGAATTCTGACCCTGTTGTCGATGAGGATAGCAGGAAATTACCAAAACTTGGCGACAGTACTGCAGATTATGTTCGTAGAGGTTTAACTGTAAGTGAGATTTTTTTTTTAATGGTAATAGTAATTTTTTTGTTGCTTTATTGTGATATATCTTGTTCTTTCTTGTTCTTTTCAAAACTTTGCAGCCTAGGTGGAGTGATTTAGATGTCAACCAGCATGTCAATAATGTGAAGTACATTGGCTGGATCCTAGAGGTAGATTTTCTATTCAGTTTATACTTGGTTTTCTAAAAATCCCTTATTCCAAAAGCCCTAGTATGCATACAACTAGGACAAAATAAAACCTGCTCTCTTCTCTCTCTGGAACCTCTAGCTTGTGTAAGTCAGGGCATCACAAGCAGTCTTTTTCCTGATTTGATTGAATGTGTCAAGTTTCAATTTTTTCAATCGGTAGGAATAGAGGCCAAGGACACCGTTAATCGTCAAATGGCATGTCTCTCTGACCGGCACGGTTAAGTTTAAATTTTCACAAGCCTTGGTAGTGTTCATATGTTATGCTTGACAATTGACTTGATAAGTCAAACATAATGCGTTTCAGAGCTGAAGCCTAAATTTTAGATTATTTCTTATCCGGCAGAATGAATTATGCTATATCAGGCTGTTTTTTGTTCCATTATGTTTTCCCTCGTCTTTTTTATCTCCTGTCTGATAGTTACTTTGTGCTTGTTGCAGAGTGCTCCTCAGCAGATCTTGGAGAGTCATCAGCTGGCATCTGTGACCCTGGAGTATAGGAGGGAGTGCGGAAGGGACAGTGTGTTGCAGTCCCTGACTGCTGTCTCAGACAAGGACATTGGCAATTTGGTGAACTTGGGCAGTGTGGAGTGCCAGCACTTGCTCCGACTAGAGGAAGGTGCTGAAGTTTTGAGAGCAAGGACTGAATGGAGGCCAAAGGATGCCCACAACTTTGGGAATGTTGGTCCAATCCCTGCAGAAAGCACTTAAAACCCAAGTTTCTCGGAGATGCGGTGGTCGCGCTGCCGTGTGTCACATTGCTCGTGTAGAATGCTGTGTGCTCTTGGATCTATATATGTTCGCTTATATATTTAAAAATATATATCTATATACACATATCTTATTCATCTTCTTTCTTTAAAAAAAAAAAAAAGGTTGTAAGTTTCATTGTAATTAGCGTTTGCTGCGCTGTGTTTCTCGCTCCCTGCATTGCCGAATCAATTAGCTAGCTGCTGAGGATGACTGAGTTTGTATAGAGGGACAAGATTCACTTATGCTTTGCCTAACATTTTCGGTTGGTGGTGGTACCCTCATGTTACCTTGACCTTTAGATGGACAGGACGTGTATATTTTTTGGTTTGGTTTTAGGGTTCTAGTTAGAATCGAGGAGAGTTAGGCAACCGAATTTGTGTTTCGACTTTGCCAATAATAATTATTTTTTCATCAGCCAGCTTGTATGCCTAGCATGCCAGCCTCTTGACACGTGATCTTGGTTTTTTTGTGCTGTGTGGGTCACCGTCTTTAATTTTTGTTTATAAATCCTAAGGTGATATTTAGGAGGAGAGAATAGAATGGAGAAAAGTAATTTAAATTTTATTTTTTTATTGTTTGTTTATATAAAATGTATAAGAATTTAATTTTTATTAGAATTTAATATCTCTTATAATATAGAATTTGAATTACACATTAAGAAAGAATTTAAATTCTTCTTATGTTGAAAACTAAAATTCAACATTTTAATTTGTTTAGTGTTAATAATTATTATATATAATTTTATTTTATCAATTTAATATTATAAATAATTTTGTATTAATTAAAATTAATGAAAGATTTAAGAAATTTAATAAAATAAGTAAACTTATTTATTTATTTAATTTGAAAATATAGAAATATAAATTAATTGCTTTCGGAACTTCGCCGGATCGTCGCTGGAAATTCGTCGGACACTCAGACTATTGTCGGAATTCGTCGGAAAGTCACCAATCGGCTATGACCGCCTTTTATCTAATGAGAAGGTCTAATATCGTAAATCTAAGCAGGGATAAAATTGTAACTATTGGTGCAGGGTCTAAAAAGGAGATTCTAGGGGTGCTAATTGCACCTCCTCTTTTCATGGAATATAGATATGGGTCGAAAATGGGCCTCTTATACGAGCCCAAAAGTGCAGGCAGCATCATCTGGTTCCGGTGCGTGCATATGAAAGACTAATAAGTAATTGCCACTGATTCTGCATTATATTATATATTTATATGCAAAGCCGATGATGGCACATTGTACTCTTTCTTGTCAATCTCATATATTATTAATATGAAAATGAACTAATTACAAGATTCACTAAACTTACGGCCATGTTCTAAATTTATAACCCTTTTTTTCTATTCCATATCAGGCCATATGTGTATATGAACGGCTGCAGGCTGCAGCTAGATATCAAATCTCCCTACGGCTGCATTTAAATTAACTAGTTAAGGACGTGAATGCTAATCTATTCGGGAGATTAATTTTTTTTTTTCGATTGTTTAGTTTTCTAAAATAATTTTAAGATTTTATCATACGATGCCACGTGGAGATCAATCTCCATGACTCGCGGCCTCACGTGTAGGGGCAATCACATCTGATTATTTGGTCGGTGCAGAAAGCCGTGTGCTGTGCTGCAGCGGGTTTTGCTTTGCTAGAGAGGAAGTCATCGTTCATCAAAAGTAACTCTTAACAACTCATGAATCTTGACTCTTGGATCTTTATTTATTTATTTTATTGTAAAAGATCAAACAGTTAGTCAGTTATGATTCGATGAATCTGAGAGGGACACTCCAGCACCTGTCACATGCTTGTCGGGGCCGGCTCTCAATAAGTTCACTTCTTCAATTTGACCCGCAACCTTGCAACATCTTTTGTTTCTGTCCCCCGTACAATATTTCATTCTTTCCGGACATATTTACCCTCGGCCAAACTAACTACAAAGGCAGTAATCTCATGCACTTATATCACCGATTTGTGAAGCTTCGGTCGAGGATAAAAATGTCACTTCGTTATTCCTTCTCGTTGAAAATTATATCGGTTTTCGGAAAAATGTGAACGAAATGTTATTGAATTGTAGAAATTTGAATGAAGAGTGGAACACACAGGCTGTGACAAATATGCATAATATGTCTCAAAAACGCATAATTTAACGTTAATAACAAGATTTAAGCACTGATTAAAGGGTGGTCTGACGGCGTGCTTTCTACAGGCACCGGTTCGACTCCTCACGTGGCGGTTCTCCACTGGACCGTAACTTTTTTGTACATACAAAAACCTCGACATCCACTCACTCGTTCATTCATCCACAAGCAGAAGAATACAACGAACGTAACAGGGTAGCCAGCTACAATAGAATCAGTCAAACAGTTGCAAATGTCACAGGACACAACCGTAGACTCGCCAGAAAGTAGTGACGGCGCTAGCCTCATGAGTTTCGACACAGAACTGACTTTGGGATTACCTGGCGAGAGCCGTTCACCGGCGCGGGCGCCTGCTTTCGCCCAGGGACATAAGAAGAACTGTACAAAACGAGGGTTCATGGAGACCGTTATTGATCTCAACCTTGGTACCTCTCACATCAGCATGCCACGTGGACAAAATTCGGAGAGCCGGGTCTCCGGTACCGGAAAATACCCAGCTGCCAAGTAAGTGTGCGTATGTGTATATATATATATATATATGTGTGTGTGTGTGTGGTTTTCAGCAACCCAGCCATATTACTAGTAATTTCTTAAATGCATGTACATGTATGTATATGTCTTCGCATTAAACATTCAGCAGTCATATCACTTGGAATCATAATTATGCAATACTATTTGAGAACCAGGCAGCTTTTTTTTTTTTTTTTTTTCATAGATATGAAAGATCATTATATACTTTATTAAAGTCCAGAAATCTTACTAAACGTCGTTATATTATTAAATCGCTCTATTTAATAATTTTTTCAGATTTTAACAATTCCAAGATCTTGAATTAGAATATTTATTTGATAATACATCCATACATATATAACACACACACACACACATGGACGTCTGTATTTTTCTAAATACAGATTTAGTTTAACACCATATGATGTTATAATTAATTAAATAAATAATGATAAAAATACATTTATAAATCATTTTACAATAGTGGAAAACTATTTGACACTGATGTGAAATTTTAAATTCGCATTTAAAAAAAAATATAAGCATGAGAAGGATTAATTTATATACATACACGCACAGAAAGAGTATGTTTAATTAATTTTGGTTTTATAATTTCTAGGGCACAAGTAATTGGATGGCCACCAGTGAGATCGTTCAGAAAGAAGACATTAGAAGGCAGCAGCAAGCTTGTAAAAGTAGCCGTGGATGGAGCACCATACCTACGCAAAGTTGACCTGCAAATATACAGTAGCTACCAAGACCTGTTTCGGGCTCTGGAGGAGATGTTTACCTGTTTTACTACCCGTGGTAATTATTATATATAAAGATAAACGTAAATTCTCAGATGCATATGTCTGTACTTTTTTAAGATATAAAATTTAAATTAATACTAATCGCAGTTTTATCTATATTTTGAAATTTAATTAATCATAGTTTTATCTATATTTATCTATATAGTTAGTTGTTATAGCATGTAGTTCGAATCCACAGTTCAAAAAATGTAACATTTTGTGAGTTATTTTTTAGAGTCTGTTGCGGCCATGAAAGTTTGAAAGCATAGATTGAATGATTTGTTTAATTTCAGGTGATTATAATATGGAAGAGAGGAAGCTAACGGGCGCATTGAACGGGAGGGAATATGTGCCAACGTATGAAGACAAGGACGATGATTGGATGTTACTTGGAGATGTTCCTTGGAAGTAAGTGAAATCATTGGACTCTATTATTTATATCTTTTATATATATATATATATATATTAGTTTTAGTAGTTTTCTAGTCCGAAATTTAAAAAAAATGAAAAGTCTGAAAAAATTTTAAATTATTTTAAAGTACTATAAAATTAACATTTTAAAACCGTAAGGTTTTAAAATTTTTTTGAACTTTTTTCGTACTTTAAATTTGTGGATTAAAAATTTTATATAGAGAGAGAGAGTGTGGGGGAAGTAGTTTTTTTATTCATTATTTTAAAATATAGGAAAGTTCGAAAAAATTTTAAAACTGTGGGGTTTAATAACATTATGAAATTAAGTTTTAAAACTACATAATTTCAAAAATTTTTAAGACTTTCCGTACTTTAAAATCGTATACTATTTTCTAATAAATTTATATTTCAAAATATATATCTCTAATCCGATTTTAAAGAGTTTGGTTTTCATGACTTGCTTACTAACCTGAAAGTAAAGCAATTTCTGATGGGCATCGATCACGAGTGTAAACTTGGTGCTCATTTTTCATAGATACTGCAAAATTAAGCTGTATATGGATATATGTATTAATGTATATATGTTGTGGTTTATGATGATATTATTTACATGCATGCTCAGAATGTTCGTCGAATCATGCAAGCGAATCCGATTAATGAAAAGCTCAGAGGCTGTGGGATTAGGTAAATATAAATTCTCCTAGCTAGCTACTTGATTGAAGTCCTTACAGCTTAAATTGGATTGGAAATTAATTAATTAATTTTTCTCCATCTTCTGTCATTTTGTATATTGATCTGGTAAACGTTAATGTTAATATTGCAGCAGCTCCAAGAACACCAACAAATTGCTGAAGCACGAGTTGAGAAGACAAGCCATGAATGAAAGTGACAATACACTAGCATGTACAGGACAGAGAACGCACCCCCCCCCCCCCCTAGACTTGTGATGACAATTCCAATTACAATTGCAACTATTAGTTACAATTGAAAATATAATTATGATTATAATAAAATAACAAGCTAATGAACTTCGGCTATATAAATACACCATTTATAGCATAATATTGTGGATATGAAATCCACAAACCTTCATAT
>NW_006263303.1:5168819-5189503 GCF_000493195.1 Citrus x clementina | reverse complement strand
CCCCCCCCCTCCTTTGCTAGCTAGGGAAACATGTATCGGAGGAGCTGCTTGTATTTTTCTTTTTGCTTTATTTACAAATTTTGTCTTTTTCCCCCCCTCCCCCCCCCACCCAAAATTCCTTGGTTTGGTGAAAGTGAAAATTGTACTGTCTGTAATTATCATTTGTCTCATAATCATAAAATGCATGCTCCTATGAATCACTCTGTTTTCTCTTTTGTTGTTTTTGATGCTCCCATTTGATGACAGCAAAACCCAATGATCAAAATGTTACTGGTACTATTTATTTATCATTATTATTGAAATAATTATTGTAAATTCAATCTTCTGCCATGTGGAGAATGAGCAATTATTAATTCCATCTTACTATTGGCTAAAAATGGCAATATTCTATAGAAGCCGCCGACGGTTGGCCCAATCTAGATAAGAGCCGGCCCATAAATTATAATAAAGCAGAGGTTAATAATGTTAAGAATTTTAATATTTAATTTCCAACTTAAACCTAAATACTATATGTCATTCATTTATTAAACGATGAATTTTATAATTTATAAAATTACTTAATCACTATTTAATAAATGAATATTATATTAATTAATTGATACTTAAATATCAGAACACCTAACATTGTTTTAAAATTGACACTTAAATGTCGGAACGCCTAACATTATTATAAAATTGTCATTGCCATGAAGTTGGAGAAGAGGCTTTCATTGGTCTTAAGTAAAGGCTTTAGTCATAAATATTATTTTAATAAGCTTCTTGGATCCCTGAGTTGGGAAACTAGCCTCTCAGTTGCTCTCTTGATACGAGAAAACAGCTGAAAGTTTGAAATTTGGGACTCGTCTGACTTGCTACAAGGTCAATGGGAATTCAAAATTACCTAATAATATTAATACATTGATTATTTGGGTTCTAGCACATCATGCACGGAATCCCATGAAAATACATACAATTATACAAACATACATTTCATTTTAGTTTATTGTTTAATACCATAAAAAAAAATTGACTATTTACTGCGCTTATTTACTGTCTGTGCATTCGTTGTTGATCTTGTAGTAGCTGGTTTTAGTTAAGTGAACCAAATTGACAGTCCATAAACTTATTGAATGAGAAGTGAAGTGACTCCAAGTTAATAACCGATTACAAAGAGTTGCCAAGTTTTTGGTAGGAGAAAATGGGAAGAGAAAATCCAAAGCAGATCTAGTTCAACTAAACCAAAGAGAATCTGAACATTTTTGGACATTACAAACACAGGGACCCAAAACTCTGTAATTATTAAACAACTTTTTCAATTTCTCTTCTTTTCTTTCTCTTTTTATTCTTCTTCTTATTATTATTATTATTTAAAAAAAAAAAAAAAACTTCTCTCCTGTTGGTGACTCTCTCTTTCTCTCTGTACCTGCAATTCTCAGAAAATGCCACACCTCTTATTCTCTTCAATCGAGAAACCTTTCTTCTTCTTTCATGGAGATCCACCTCCATATTGCCATTACTAAAATGCCCTCTTAGTTCTAAATTTTTCTATTTCCTTTAACTGTGAGTTTCTTTTTGTCCCATCTTTTTTGGCTAAATCTCTCTCTCTCTCTCTCTCTCTCTCTTACTTCCATAGTAGTCTTATCCTTCACAGTTTTGAAGAAAGAACAGGTTTTTACTCTCTTATTTAATCTTTAGTTTTGGTTCACCGCAAAAAGTTACAATTTTTTTTTATATTTACATGTAGAATTCTGTGACATGTACCATAGTATATGCATATGAGTGGCATAGGCTGTTTTGTTGAAGCGTGTGTTGATGATATTTAAGATCTTGGTTGTGTCCATTTGTCTCAAGTTCTGTAATTTGGGTTAGATCCTTCGTAAATATACTATCTTGGTCTCATTACTCTCCCAGATCCATGATTTGAGTTCACCAATTCTTTGTATGATGGCAAAATTTAGCGTTTGATTTTAATGTGTTTAGATCATTGTTGATACCAAGCTTCTGGTTCCTTTTCCAGATTATGATCGTAGTAGCTGAATTCCTTCGTATTTTTGTTGATCTGGATTTTCTTTTTTAGCTATATGCAATTGCTTTTAACTGTTTCTACTTTTGGGTTCAGTGTATCTGGCTGGAAAGCTATTTCAAGTAAAGTAATGTGGTAATGCTGATAATCATAGATGGGGTTGCTTATTCTTGTGGTTGTTAGATTTCCACTGCAGCTAAATATATAAGCGGTCTCTCAAACTTACTTTTGACACAAATAAGGCCAATAAATTGCATATATACAGTTTCTTAACATTGAACTGAGTCTGGTTTTAGGTCTTTATTCTTTTTATTGGTATTAGGTTTCTCTATGTCTTCCCCTTGCCACACTCAATTTTCTGACTTTTACTTGAGTTTATAAACCATGTAGTCGATTCACAATGCATCCACTTCGTTAGAATTGCTTTGGTTTGCGGCATGTCATATGTACTGAATTCTCATATATGCAGATACGGTGTCCTCAAAAGTCTCAGGTAGAACTTTTTTGCTTTTGAAGAATTTCAGCATGAATCCCTTTCTGTGCGATTCAGCCATATTGTTGAAATAGTTGATGTGGATTCTTCTTGTTTAACTGCTATTGACCAATATACTAATTCTAGATTGTATCTGTTTTTGTTACTAGTGTGTTGCTACAGCAAATCAGCAATCTTACCCACCCCCTTATTTAATTCTTTGTGTGTTTTATTCATCGCTGTTATCTGTGATCCAGGCATTTTCTCTGCTTAAGATTGCTGCATTCCCAGTTTCCCACCATGCTCAAGCAAATTCTTAGTAAACTTCCTAGGAAGTCACCAAAATCTGACCAACTAGATGAGATTAATTCTGGCAGCAATAATTCCAACTTCAGCAATGGAAGCCAATGTACAAATGGTGGGAACGGTCTTTCAAGTCGCTTGAGTGTTGTCAAACGGGTCTCTTCAGCTGTTTTTCCTTCCAGCATCATGGCTGGAGTGGAGGCCGTGGAGCCTCATCTGTCTTTCAAAGATGTTTCAAATACTCAAAAGCAGAATCTATTTGTCAGTAAGTTGAACCTTTGCTGTGAGGTTTCTGATTTCAGTGATTCAGATAAGGTTACTGCTGAACAAGATCTTAAACGTCAAACATTGATAGAGCTTGCTGATTTTGTTTCTTCTGGATCTGCAAAGTTCACTGAACCAGCTATTTCTGGAATGTGTAAAATGTGTTCACTTAACCTTTTTAGAGTGTTTCCACCTAAATGTCGTTCTAATGGTACTGGAGGTGAAACTGAAGATGAAGAACCAATGTTTGATCCTGCTTGGTCACATTTGCAGATTGTATATGATCTACTACTTCGGTTTGTCAGTTATGGTTCTCTTGATGTAAAGGTGGCAAAGAAGTATGTAGATCATTTATTTATTGTGAGATTACTTGACCTTTTTGATTCGGAGGACCCAAGAGAAAGAGACTGCTTGAAAACAGTTTTGCATAGGATATATGGGAAATTCATGGCACACAGGCAATTTATTCGACAAGCAGTTTGCAATATCATCTATCGTTTTGTTTTTGAAACTGAAAGACATAATGGGATTGCAGAGCTGTTGGAGATTTTTGGGAGTATTATTAGTGGGTTTGCATTGCCATTGAAAGAAGAGCACAAGATCTTTCTATGCAGGGCTCTGATTCCTCTGCACAAGCCCAAATCAGTGGGTATTTATCATCAACAATTAACATATTGTGTTGTACAGTTTATAGATAAGGACCCAAAGTTGGCTACAAATGCGATTAAGGGACTGTTGAAGTATTGGCCGGTGACAAATAGCCAGAAAGAGTTGATGTTTATAAGTGAGTTGGAAGAGGTTCTGGAAATGACTAGTATGGCTGAGTTCCAAAAGATAATGGTACCACTTTTTCGGCGCATAGGATGCTGCCTTAACAGCTCCCATTACCAGGTATACTTCCTCTTTATCATGTGCATGCTTATTAATAAAAGAGTTGGTTAACATCTTTAGCACTGTTGTGTCTTTTTTTTTTTTAAGTTCCCTTTGATTAAAATTATGGTCATTTGATGATCAAGAACTTGAAACTATGGGATTAAAATGTTCAACTGTTGTTTCTGGTCATAATTTCATTTGTTTGTTTCTAATCAAACAGTTTCCAATAGAAGATATTTCCTCATTGTATAGAAAAGCAAATTTTGATTACTTGTGTAAAGGTGAAGAGTCTGACTTAATATAAATATCAGATAATGAATCAACATAAAATGGTGATATGATGGGTAGTTATGGGTGAAGAATAAGTGAGAACTTAAATATTTTCCTTCTCTATTATTTTCAGGTGGCTGAACGAGCTCACTTACTATGGAACAACGAGCACATTCTTAATCTTGTAACCCATAACCGACAGGTGATTATTCCTCTTGTCTTCCCAGCTCTCGAACGGAACACCCAGAATCACTGGAACCAAGCAGTACTTAACCTGACACAAAATGTAAGGAAAATATTATGTGAAATGGATGAAGAGCTAGTGCAAGCCTGCAAAAGGAAATTAGAGGAGGAAAATTCCACATTGAGTGTGGCTGCAGAGAGGCGGAAACTGACGTGGGAACGCCTGGAAAGTGCAGCTAGTTTCCAACCCTCTGCTGATTATATTATAGCTCCAGTGAAACCGGCCACATGCTCTGTTGCTTGCTAATTGCTTCTTGAGCACCAAATATGGGAAATGAACCAACCATGTGTCTGGAGATTCTGATTATTGCAGGAATTGAAGTTGGCTGTTGAATTTGGCCAGATTTAGGATGCCAATCCAATAGGGTTTCTGTATCTACACTAAGATGTTGTGTTAAGAGTAGTTGCCTTGTGGTGCGGTGCTATAATGATATAGGTTTGGATTCCTCTGATGGCACTTGTGTATTGATATGTCGTTTCATTTATCTAAAGCTCTGTTTGATTTGCTTATTTTTCTATCCCTTGAAAGAGGTTGAATATGTAGATACTACTAATACTGGCGATTTCCGATCCTAATACAATGAGAATATTCATTCATTGGCAAAATTGCCTTCAGGCATTTCCAGAATGCTTGGTTTAGGCTTGTATTACCAAGGGGCTTGGAGCTTGCTGCCTGTTCTTTTGGCCCACTTTGGCATTAGGCAGTTGGAAATGGATTCTTAATCACAAATGATGTCAGCTCCTCAAGACAACTGACCAGCCGAAGCTTTACCTTTGGCATATGATATGATAGCGTTTCGCTTTCTGTGGAAAATTACATGGAATCTTAAACATTAAGGAATTGACCTAAAAAAAAAATGGCATTGACCAGACAAAATCCAATGAACTATTTTTTTGGAAGAAATAAGAAAGCACCACCTGGCACCTAGTGAAAAATATCCCACACTTTTTTCTCTTTACTTTGAGCCATCACACCATCATGTCATGCTCTTTATATATGGAGAGAATATTATCTTTTGCTTAATTATCTGCTTAATCCTTGTAATTTTAGGGGACAGAGAGACAGAGAGAGATCATACCCACAATCATAATGTACGCACCACCACCACCATCGGGTTATCAAGAAATGACATACCCATCCACATACTATGATCACGTTCGCAGGCGCCATGAAGAAAGAGGCTGCCTTTACGCTTGGTTTGTCTCAATTCTTTTTCACTTACTCCTCGCTTTAATTATTACACGTAGCCTTTGTTTCTTTTTCCCCTTATTATGTTTAATTTTTGACAGAAGATATGAATTAGATGATTGTGGAACTGTGTCATCTTATTTCTCACTATTTTAATGCTTAAATTATTTAATTACTTTTGTTTTTTTATATATTTTCAATAGCATTTATTAAGTAATATACAGGAACTTTAGGTGGCGTTTATTTTTTAATTTAATAACTTAAAGTTACTTAATTTAATTAATTAAGTTAATTAGAGGTGTTTGTTTTTATAACTTAATGAGACTTTTTAGATAATTTTGACTTAATAAAATAAGCTAATTTTTTTAACTTTTTACTTAATGGAGAAATTTAAATTAAGTCAATTACTTACTAATGTCAAAAATATCCATGTTTTATAATTTATTTTTCATGTCTATCCCAAAACTCACCCATAGACATTTACCCCACATAAAAATATTCCTGTTTTTTCTTTCTTATATTATATACGACAAAATTTGAAATTTATGGTATTTTATATATTAAAATTCTAAAATAATTATGTATTCACTTGAATATAGTTTTACTTATAAATGTTAAAATATTATGGTATTTAATATATTATTTATTTGACATTCAAATTTAATAAGGATACAAATGTAAAAGTATATATTTTCAGCTTTTTCAGTTAAAAAAAAAACAACTTAATACTTATTTTTTGAGATTCAGATAAAAAAACAAACATATAATTCAGATTCAGACATTCAGATCTATTCAGAATTCAGACTAATTCAAGTCTATTCAGATTTCAGACAAAAAAAAAACGTCACCTTAGTGTTACCACTATTATTATTTGGGCATTATTATGAACTGCAGTGTGTTCGCGTTGTGCTGCTGTTTCTGCTGCTTTGAGACCTGCGAGTGTTGCTTGGAAATGCTGTGCTGTTGCTGCCCTTGAATCCAAGCATCATCGATGGATCGTCTGATGATAGATGAAGATGTAATATACACATAGTACACTCCGTCACTAGCTGTGGTAATCAGTCTGTTGTTTCTCTTTTGTCGGAAAGAGTGTGGCTTTCCACGAGTAAATAAATTGTTATGTTATAAAGAGTCTTCACTGATTCTGAACTGTGTCCCTATTTGATTTGCTGCGTCGGTGGTTTTACAAATCTGGCTTTCACTTGCTGAATGAGTAAAACATACTAGGCATTAACAGCCTTCATGCCATGTGAGTGATTATTCATAACCGCAGTATTGTTTTTCTTATTGATCTTCTGAAAAAGCCAAACGGACACGTATTTTATTAGGTCAGATCCAATGATTTTAGATTCATACGTAAAAATGCACAGATTTACAGTTTATTACAGCAACGCAAAATCTGAGCTGTTTTGGTTCGGTCCCATATTCCGGCTACTTCAGTTCCGGTTATGGCTTCAAAAAATGTACTTGCAGGCAATAGAAGTCAGCAAACTTGTTAGCAAAATTGATACCAGATTCACAGCATTGTTGTCTAGAATAGTAAGACCAGAAATCTTCTTCACCGTTGGTCCAGGCTTCCCGACAACCTGCATCAGCGATTAGAGATGCTCAAGCTTAGCTTAGAATTTGCAAAGACACTCAGGCCAGTGTTTTTGGAAGACTCTAAAGGTGTCTTTGAAAAGTTTAAAGTTAATTTTAGTGTATGGTAGATTTTCCTAGAAACTACTTTTCGTACTGCAGATTTTAAAATATAAGGAACACGTAACTTTTCAATATTTGAGTTCGAAAATCAATTTCATACGTAATAAAATTCCATACAAAAATAAAAAAATTAATATCATAAAATATTTATTTTAGTTATCAATTATTATATATGCACAATAAAAAATATTTTATATACATGTTTATAAATATGTAAATAAATTTTATTCAACATTATATCAATTCAGGTATTTACAATCTTACAATAATTTAATAGTAAGATTTACAAACATACGAGACTACTTTTAAAACTTACAATACTTTTAAAAATAAATTTTACCAAACTTTTAATTGATTCTCTCCACAATTAATTATCAGCACAGCTAACGACAACTATTTTAAAAGCTTTAGCATTACCAAATTAGCCCTAAAATGTAGCAGTATGCACAAGTTATGATGATGTATGCCATTCACAGAAAGCTCATGCTAATCTAGATTTTACAAGACATTTACCTTGTTGCGGACACTGCAGAATCCACTGAATTGCAGTGTTGCTCCTAACAGAGAATCTATGAGACTTCCGCATAATCCTGCTATTGCAGAGATAGGTATCACCAATAACTGCTTAAGAGCTATATCACGAGTGCATGTTGCAGTGAAAAATCCAAAGAGAACAAATGTCAGTCCAATGACACTGCCAGCCGCCACAGCTGCCAGGAGTCCTGCTTTTGTTACACCACCATTTGTGCCCCTCCGAACAGGCTGAAAACCATGTAGGAAACAGATTAGATTTATATTCACAACTTCTGAAATTTAACTAGAGCACATCAAATATTTTTGGTCATGATTACTAATTGAAGACTTACGAATCTCGAAAATCAAATTCCAAATTTCCAATATAGCACAGCAAATATTGAAAATATTGACTCAGGACAGATATACACTTGATCAATGAGAGAAATGGTGAATAATGATTTATTAAGAGAGACTAGGCCTTGAAAGAACACAAAGAGCAGAAATTGATAATAATTAACAAGGATTCACTGATCATCCAGCCCTAGATGCAAGTCAGCTAAAGTTATGATCTGGCATGCAGCGCAGCAAAAACCCCATGTTTAAGCATTAGCATAATAGCATCATACAGATGACAAAAGAACTTTTAGAATGGAACTTTTAAAAATAAGAGAGTGGTACATGCAGATCCCCTTTAACAAGAAGAATAACAGAGCGTCAAGCTTCCTCATGCTACGAGAAGACACAGAAACATTAATAAACTAATGCTCTTCAACTTTCAGCAGAGTGAAAGGAAATGGAAGAATGCAATGGAATATGTCATAGGAATGCGATGCAAACTATCAGTGAGTTGAACAAGTACTCAAAAAGTAAGAGAATATCAACCTTAAAAGTTGTGATTAATCGAGGCTGCTCATCACTAAGTACCCCAAGCTCGGAAGACCAAGTGTCCCCATTGCAGCAGCAGTAGTGGCCTAAAATACCGCCAATGAGAGACGTCACAAGAGGCAACTCTTTTGAGTCCAAACACTTGTCCTGCTGTCCAGTCAACTTCCAAACAATCACAACTAGAACTGCTGCAATACCACTATTGGATAGCACTTGTATCCTGAAAATAACAAACCACGAATTCCCCATTAGAAAACAAATCTAAACACTTAAGACACTATTTGGTATCGAGGATGGGCAGCTATAGTTTAAAAGCTATCACAATAAAGTGTTTGGTAAACATTAGTAATTAAAATTTAGAAGCTAAGTTGATTTGATCCTCTGATTGTATGATGAAAAACTTACAATACCTTTACCATTTTTTGTCAAAATTATTATCTGACTATTAACTTTTCTTTGTAATCACAAACTTTTTCCCACGGCAGCAGTTGTTGTTTCAAAAAAGATGACACCTGCCTTAATAGCTGTAGATTAAAAGCCATTAATCAACAATACCAAACAGGGCGGGGGCCTAAGGCAGCGCAGCTGCTCCCCCACCCTATATTTTAGGGGAATATCCACTATAATAAAACGCGGGGAGCAGCTGCCCCAAACGGAAGCTAAGTCCTTTTATTTACTACAAAGAAATGTACTATAAACAACTTAAAATTCTAAATTTCAATGCCGCAAGATGAAGGAAAGAAAGCAAGGCGAAAAGTGAAAAAGGCAGTTACCAATTTCTTTGACCACCCTCCTTAAAGTCAGCGTCAACGCGTCGCTTCTTCTCCTCTCCAACCTTAGTAAGCTTGGATGAAGTGAAGAAGAAGACAAGTAATAGAGCTCCGAATCTTCAGATCAATCACAGGCACGTGTAGATTAGTTTTAATCCTAAAATCCATTAACCGATAAAGACTTTGATAACTAAAGGAAGAAAATTTGGAAATAAAAAACATTAGAAGGAAACAAAAAGCAAGGAAACGAACCTGCTTCCAGCGGCGATGTGGGCAGTCATAACAATAAAGCCGGAGACTGCGCCGGAGAAGTTGAGGGATTTTCTCCTGTAGGATCTAATCGCGATCAGAGAAGAGATTAAGACGGCGATTAACGTTTGGTTTAGAAAAGTTTCCATTGTTGTCCCCGTCTGCGGAAAGGATTCGAAGCACTGACTGGGAGGTACAGAACATGTTTTTGGAAGGGAAATATGATGACTAATTGACTGTGGGGATTTGTCCTTTTTTTTTATTGCCTTTCAATATTGAAAAAGCTTTGGTACTCTAAAAAATACTGTGGGTCCCTCTGAAAATTCTCAATTTCTGCCTATAGAGCTCAACTAACCACACAGCACACTCCGCGCCTACAATACTGTTGCAGTATTACAGTTGTGGTGCACGCGAATAAGCGATAAAAAAAAGCGGGTTATTTTTAACCATTAAGCATATTTTACTGTACACCCACTTGTTTTGTTTTGACAATTATTACCGTACACCCATTCTGTTACTTTTTACCGTTAAAGTATAACAACGTTGCTGTTATAAATTAAAAAGACTAAAATACCTCTAAATTGAATTGATTTGATTGTGCAGAAACTAAATTACCCATTATAATTTACAAAATTTACAATAAAAAATACAAATCTAAGAGTATAATATAATAAAAAATGAAGAAATTTAGATTGTGTTGATTTACTTAATTTAGATGGTTTTAATAGATGTGTCATGTAAATATGAGTAGACTTTTAATTTTGTAATACATGTCAGTGATTAAAAAATTGATAATTCTTACATGTTTTGTCTTTTGCTATGCTACACTGTGCATCCAGCATCCAGCATCCGACCCTAGTAGGGTTGACAATAAACTCCGGATCCATAAAGATCCGGATCTTAAAAATCACAATTGATGCGGATCCGGATCCCGATCCGCATTTTTTAATAATTAAATTATTTATTTAATTAAATTTCAATTGAAAATATATAAATTAAATTATTTATTTAAATGTATAAGCATAATTAAATCTCTAATCTTCATTAACTTTAAAAATATGTTAAATAATAATAATAATAATAATAATTAGAGAATATTGTAATAAATCGGTTTACCTTAGATTTTTTTTTTATGTTTGATTTATATTGCAAAATTATTGTTTGTGAATTTATGGTGTTGTTGTATGTTATTTATGTTGAATTGATGTTAAATTGTTGATTCTTAAATTATAATTGAATTTTATTTAATATCATTATGTAAATTATAAAATTTAAAATTATATTTAAATTTATTATTATGCGGATCTGAATATCTTGAATATCCGCCGGCAATCCTTGCGGATATTATCTGCATCCGGATCTGTAAAAAAAATGCGGATCCGAATATCAAAAGTTTAATCCGAATCCATATCCGAATTCGAATTTTGCCATCCCTAAACACTAGACTTTTTTTTTCACAATAAAAACGTTGTTACCAATAATATAAACAATAAAAAATCAATAACATATACAACAAAACAAAAATGTTAAAATTGTTATCAATAACAAAAAACATTGTAGTAGACCTTTTTTCTTTTTCTTTTTTTCCTTTTGACCCATCAGCATGACAATTATAGAGTATCAATTACTGATCAATCATCATGTGTCACGTGACTTTGATCTAAATTTTTGTAAATTTTAGCATTACTCTCTGTATCGAATAATATTTTTCCTTTTGAATTAGTATCTTCTCCTAGTTTTTTTTTCTCTTATAGTCTCTCTAAGAATTCCAAATCTTAAAGAGGGGGGGCGACTCAGTTGTAAATAAAGTGAAACAAGCTGACTTCATTGTCAACATCAAAATTCAAATTTAAGCTTAACTACTCATTCCACAAAGAGAGGATGGGGGGGGGGGGGGGGGGGGGGGGGGGGGAGGGGAGGGGACAAGAGACCAGGGCGAAGCCAGCACTATTTTTTGGGGTGGGTTAGATTTTTTTAAAAAATTCAATTACTTCTCAAAAAAATTATTCTATACAAATGAAATTATTAAAATACACTAGACAAGCAAAAAACTAATAATAAAACTATAACAGTACAATGTAAATAAAAAAAACACTATCAACGAAATTTTGATTGATTCTTCAAACTCATATATTATCGTATCTGAATTATATTGTCTGCAATAATAATACATTAGAGAATTATTAATTATTTTATCAAAAAAATTGACAAAAGTATAAGTTAATAACTAATTGAAAAATACTATGAGCATGCATGTGCAGTAGAGGCTGGCCGTCACTCATGAGGTGGCAACTTAATGACTTGAATGGCTGAGTTTTTGGGAATTTAGACTTTGGATAATTGAATCAATTAGTCAGGGATTTGGGTGAGTTTTTCGATTTAGAGAAAATAGGTATTGACTATAATTATTAGTTATATTTTAATATTTTACTATAAATTTTTTAAAAAGAATAAATTTATAATTAATTAATTTTTTTCAAGTAGCCCCTCATAGCTTCACCCTCTTGAGTCCCTGACAGGAGAGTTGTGCATATCATTGTAAATGAAGATTCTAACGATCCAAGAACATTTTCTCTCGCTCAAGTGAGGCAATGTAGGCTAGCAATTTTTTCAAAAAAATGTAGGCTATAAAGTGTAGAATATCGAATCAATGTTATTTTAATAGCTTTTCGGCGATAATGTAAGGGTACGATTAGTATTGTGGTGCTGAGTAAAGGAAAAGCTCTAACAATAAAATAAAAATGCATTACACTTGTAGTTCAGCAAATATGACCTTTAAACATTATTTTTCACAAAATTAGAAAACCTATTTCATCAGACAGCAAAGGGCGGCCGCTGTTGTGGATTAGGTCTTCTGAGTTTAGATTTTAGGTTTTGTTTTATGGGTTATTTCCACCTAACCCCCAAATCTTTCAATATTTTCCATTGTGCACCAAACTTTTTGATATTTTCCACCGCGCACTCAATTCCGTTAATTTGACCATTATTTTTAACGGAGCTATTTGAAAGTTAATGAAATGTCTGAAATACCCCTTATCTTAAATTAGAAAAGAATTAAATGAGATAAAATGTTAATCTAATAATTAATATTTACATTAAAAATTCTTAATTAAAAGTAATTAATAATAATCTCATCAATTAATTTATCACATAAATTTAATTTCTCATTATCAAATAATATTTAGGGCATGAACTTCCAAATTTACCCTTTAACCGTTAAAATAAATGGTCAAACTAACGGATTTAGGTGTGAATTGAGTATTGTTGAAATATTTAGGTGTGTAATGGAATATGTTGAAACATTTGGGGGCAGTATGGAATTAACCCTTGTTTTATTTTGTTAAGTTATTATTTTTTTAAATATGGAAGCTCAAGTCCAGTCCATGCCAGTGACGGATCTAGCCCAGCCCTCCAAACTTGGACATCCCTGCAGAGGGCCTGGACCCTTTTAAGGAACATGGGCTTAGCCAAGCCCGGGCCATTGGACACTCCTACTCAAAATGGCTAGCAACCAAATGCCCATCAGAGCAGATTACTTATTTGGAGCGAATTTGATAGTTCAACCCGCGCCAACGGAGCTTAGGTCAACCGGTCAAACAAGGAAGTTTCAACTAAGATTTCAGCACAATAAATTCTCGGCCTCCAATGCCGACGCTACCTGTTACTAGGGATGTCAATTGTACCCGCAAATCCGCAAATCCGCCCAAATCCACCCGCCAAAACCCGCCCGTTGTGGGTAATTTTACCCGTTGCGGGCGGGTTTAGTATTATAAATTAAAACCCGCACATGGATGCGGGTGGGTTTGGTATTAACCTTATATCCGGTGGATACCCGCATGGATATCCACCAAACCCGCAATATTTTTTTCAAATATTTTTAATTTAATTTTAATCTAAAAATGTATAAAGAAAATAATGTCATTAATTAAATTACCAAATAGCCAAAGACTCAAAGTTGTGTATGTGTGTATGTGGCCTATATCCTATTCTAAAGTCATAATCTAAAGAAAACTAAAGGCATTTTCCTTCGAATTAGTATTTGAAAATATTAATCTTAATTATTATTATAGGCATTGTGTTGGATGGGTGCTTATGGTGGTGAATGAAATGAATATCTTCTCTTGGAGCTTGTTTTAAATGATAATATGAAATGTAATTATTATTTTTAGATACTAGTTTGTGTTTTTTAAATGGATTTGTGTAATTTATACTTAAATTTGAGAATTTGTGTTGAATTGATGTGGAAATTTTAATTTTTCATTTACATTATTTAAATATAAAATTAAGTATGTTATATGGAATTTGAGGTTATTATTATAAATTTATATATTAAACATTTGTGATTTTAAATACGGAAACCCGCAAAAAATCCGCCAGATACCATTGCGGGTTTGGTAATTGTTAAAACCCGCTGCGGGTGGCTTTTTGTACAAAAATTAAAACCCGCTGCGGGTTGCGGGTGGGTTTGGTAATTTAAATTTTGTGCAGGTTTGGGTTTGGTAATGGCAAACCCGCTGCGGGCGGTGCCCATTGCCATCCCTACCTGTTACGAGTCTGCAGCATTTTATTTAATTATTCTTTTATAATGTGTTTACTTTAAGGAATGCGAATGAGAAAGAGAAAAAATAAGGGCCGTTTGGTATTATTTTTGAATTAGTATTTTTTGAAAATAAAAATGAGAATGAAAATGGTGTTTTATAATTACTGTATTTCGAATTTAAATATGTGTTTGATATTATTTTCTGTATCTTATATTTTAAAATTGAAAACAGTAATATGTGTTCGGTAGGCATAATTAAAAAAGATAAAAATAGAGAATATGCGTTCGGTAGTATTATTTTTAAAAAACAATTTTTACTAAACATTTAAGTTATAGTAAAAAATAATTGTTTAATTAATACATATACATACATACCATAAATAATTTAAACAAAATCATTATAAAAAATCACATAATGATAAAGTTTTAGTATTAGCATTAATAGAAAAAAGTTTTACATTATCATTGTTTTTACATTATAATTAAGTTACATATGACAACACATAAATTAAACAAAATAATTATAAAAAAATTACATGATAGACATCATACATTAACACTTACTAGAAATAAATCAAATTCAATAGTGTACAATGTACTTTCAAGTTACACTTATTTTATGAAAACAAGCTCTAATGACAACAATGTCAACTCTGAACTACAAGTATTTATCCTCGAAGCGGATTGATCCCAAATGAAATTGCACAAAACATAAGTCCAAGCAAAGCCAAGAATCCATATTTCATGTACATGAATTATTAAAAATGAAATTAAATGCATGTATAAATCATCAAAATTAACTAGGATTGCTCCATTAAACTTAATAAATACATCAAAGATTCACTTTAGTACAAAGAAAATAATGCACGCAACAAAACTGTGATGAGACATCACCATGTCATAAACAAACAAAAAGCACTCATGGAATTTAATCATTGAAAATAGAGGTTTCAAGTTTGTAAGCTCTTTTTTTTTTTTTTTTTAATTTCAAGTTTGTAAATTCAAGGCTAATTGATAAACGTACTTAATTTGAACTTAATATTTAAGGAACTCTAAGCTACCTTTTTCTTCTCTACAAATTAAGTAATATCAAGGCATACTTTGCAACAATAATATAACCAGCAAACCCAACAATGAAACTGGTAAGCTAATAGTGTGTGCAGCGATGATTGGTACTACTTTTCAATTTGGTAACTAATAGTTTATTCTCAACAAGGAAATTCTAATGTGTGACCTATGACAAAGCAAGTAAAGTAGTAACCTAGTGAGGGTTATTCACCCAGCTAAACAAACAGAATTTTTTTGACAAGCTATCATCTTGAATTGCTAATTCACATTCGACACATGTATGCACAAATGCACCAGAACAAACAGAATTTTGCACACCATTTATTATAATAATTGAGCAGCTTATTTTGCTTTTATTATTATTATTTTTTCATAGAGCCGAACACTTCTCAATCAAATTCATAGCAGAATACTGCACAAAGAACAAAATTAATACTGCCAACTGTCTAGGCCGGAGGGAAAAAAACAATATTTTGCACAAGGATTTACAACGAAAAGAATAATTGAAATTGCTCTGTTAACTTTGAGTGAAAATTTCATATATAAACATACAATTTTCAGTACATGCTATTAATCCCCCACTCAATTTTCAGTAATGTAATAACCCCCAATATGATTAATCTACAATACTCTAGTTTCAGTACATGCTATTAATCTACAATATCATCCTATTAAAAATAATTAAAATCACTCAAATAATTTCTCAAAAATTTCAGCTCATAAACAAAATAAATTCCGGCAAGTGACAGATCCGAGTGAGCAACAACGGTCGGGCAAGTGACAGATCCGGGAGAGCAAAGACGGAGCAGCAGCGATTACGGCGGAGACAGAGCAGCGGCAATGGCTAGCACACCAAGAGCGACCAAGAGAGAGTGGATCAGGAGAGAAAGATGTTGGATGAAGATAAGGGGAGGGAGAGAGTGCAGATTTGCTGCAACTGGATCGAGAAAAGTGAGGGGAAAGAGAGAGTTGCAGTGAACTGGATCGAGAAAAGTGAGGGGAAAGTGAGAGCTGCAGTGAAGAGAAAAGGAGGAGGAGGAGGGTCACGATTTTCTTTTGTTTTTTAATTCATTTCTAGGTTTAGTTTGTGATATTTGAAGAACATGTTTAAGTTGTTTTCAGTTTAGTAGTTATAATAATGAATCCGGATTTTGTGTTTTGTAATCTGTTTTTTGAAATTAATTGGCCGAACATGTATTATATGTGTATTATGAAAATGAAAACGAAAATGCTGCGTGGAAAAGGGTACCGAACGGGCACTAAGAATGCTTTGAGAATGAGAATAGACTGGAATGAGAATGAAGAATAGAAATTAAATTTCAATGTTTACTTGGCAAAAATAAATGAGAATGAGAATATGCTGGAATGTCATTGATACGTTTACTTGGCAAAATAAATGGGAATGAAGAAAATGAAAATCAATTTATCAAAATTCCTATAGTATTAATAATTAATTTATCATTATTAACAATATTATCATTATTTTTGTTGTTGTTGTTATTATTAAAAATAATATTAACAATAATTAATAATAACTATAATAATAAAGTTAATAAAATTTAATAATAATAATAAATGTTAATAATGATAATATTAATAAAAATAATATTAAAAAAAATAATAACTAAAATAATAAAGCTAATAAAATAATAATATTATTATTATTAACTTTACTATTTTAGTTATTATTAATTATTGTTAATATTATTTTTATTAATATTATCATTATTAACATTTATTATCATTATTAACATTTATTATTATTATTAAATTTTATTAACTTTATTATTTTAGTTATTATTATTAAATTTTATTTTTATTTTTATTTTTTTAATATTATCATTATTAACATTTATTATTATTATTATTAAATTTTATTAAATTTATTATTTTAGTTATTATTAATTACTGTTAATATTATTTTTATTAATATTTATTATGATTAAATTTTATTAACTTTATTATTTTAGTTACTATTAATTATTGTTATTATTATTATTTAATTAATATCATTTTTATATCTAGATAATGAAAATTACATTATTATTATTATTATTATTAAATTTTATTAACTTTAATATTTTAGTTATTATTAATTATTGTTATTATTTTTTTAATAATAATAATAATAACAAAAATGATAATATTATTAATAATGATAAATTAATTATTTTTATTAATTATTTTTTTATTGTTAATAATGATAATATTAATAAAAATAACAATAAAAATAATTAATAATAACTAAAATAATAAAGTTAATAAAATTTAATAATAATAATAATTATTATTAATGACATTTAAAATAATAAAATTAATTGTGATTTAAATGAGAGTAAGTTGAAAAATATGAAAAAAATCATAGAGATACAAAAGTAAATATATATTTCATTCTCATTCCCTCATTTTCATTCCCAACCCCCCATGAGAATGAGATTCTCATTTCTTATTCCCAAATTGTGTGGGATCCATACATTTTCTTCCCATTATCAAATTACATTTTACCAAGTAAATATGAATTT
Source organism: Citrus x clementina (assembly GCF_000493195.1). Classification (NCBI taxonomy): domain Eukaryota; kingdom Viridiplantae; phylum Streptophyta; class Magnoliopsida; order Sapindales; family Rutaceae; genus Citrus; species Citrus x clementina. The sequence goes on along the minus strand of NW_006263303.1, from coordinate 5,171,636 downwards.
CATTCATATTCTTTTATTCTCATTCCTCATGACCATTAATTTTATTGAGTCAGTCAAAGTAGTTGGTCACTACTCCGAATAATGTGCACAAGTCTGATTTATTTGTTATTTTTTAACTACGGTTACTATTTTTTTTAGTTATTAGTTGCACTTTCGTTGTTAAGATGCAGAGTCTTGCAGTGTATAAATTCAGCATAGTTTATTCAATTAAGGCATCGAGAAAATTCACAAACAAAAAAAAATTCCAGTATGCTTTTGTTGCAATAAAGATCTGCTGAGTAGCACGCCAGGCGTTAACATACAGCGCAACTGTCTTCAGTTCACGTCTCACTATTTATAAGCATAAACTACCAGATTTGCCTGAGCATAAGTTAGTGCCATGCAACAAAAATTTTACAAAACGAAATTGCAAAAATGTAGTCCAAAAATTTTCAACCAGACACTCATTTAGGTAAGAAAATGAGACCATGAAAATTTTAATTATCTGTGAGATTATGTTAAAAGGAAACATCATGGTGTTTCATAGATGTAACACTTGTACTAATGCTACAAAACTTGTAAAGATCACATTGTGATCTGAAACTGAAGCAAAATAAAACATTTCAATAATAGATAGCTCTTTAAAAAGGTCTCTGCTTTAGTGGTAGTAATTGCAGCTAGTACATGCATGCAACTCCAAAACTTCAACATAACTATGAAACACTTGAGAAAGTGGGAGTGGGGAAGGCAGCTGATAAAAGAACAAAACATACAGATAAATAGCTATAGGGAGGAGAGCCAACTGGTTAATCAAACGTCCCTCATCCCCTCCCCCTCCCCCGCCCCCTTCCCTTTCTTCTGCCCCTTCCTCTTCCTCTGCCTCTATTTTCTGTCCCGTGAACCCTATCATCTCTTTCATAACTAAACATGCTCATTCTGATATTCTCTGCCTGTGAGTCATGCATTCCGCTCTGCTCCTGAACAAAGAGGAAAACATCAAAATCAAACATTGGAAACTAAAAACAATAACAACAACAGTCAAAGACAAAAGGATATTAACATGAGAATCTTCCAAATCAAGTTGGTTTTGAAGCTGCCATGCAAGATCTTCATCGTTACTTGTATCTGGAAGCTTATGGTTAACAAAAGGTTTCGCCCCAGCTTTTCTCTTTTCCCACTCTTCTAGGGTGAAAACAGCTGGCTCTTCTTCTTTTCCCTTCCCCCTATATCTTCGACCTCTGGAATGTCGATTGTCTTGATTAGAGGTACTCATCTTCTGAAGGAGCTTTTGAGAAGCCGCTTGATTTTGAACAGGGAAGGATTCAACAACTGCCCAGAAATACAAAATTAAACATTAACTTCTAATAGCAAACAAATATAATCCACCCATTTTGTCTTGATCCAAGACTGTCAATGAATTTATGTGCTAGATTTACCCTTACAAGTAGATTTCTATCTCCAAAAACTAAGTAATCATGATATTCATATCAGTACAATGAGAGATGCAAAGAAATTTAGTCCCTCTCCATCCTTACAAATATCAGAAATTACCCTTTCTTGTTTGTAAAAGATATACCATCAATGGGAAAATAAACAAACAAATAGGCATCATAATGATTTCCTGTGTTCTCCCCATGAATCTGCATTTCTGGACTATTGCTTAATGCCATAGCAATAAAATTACATGAATTCAGGAGGCAACATAACACCTTATAAAGAGAGAAAAGAAAGTTTCAATTGAAATAATAATAAGTTGCTTGCACCTTCTTTTGGTCTTGCTTGTGAGCTGCTTGGGTCTTCTTCAGTTCTTTCTTCAACGCGTGTCACTTTCGGACTAGTAACTGAGTTATTTTTTTCCAAACCAGTGGTCTGCTGTGAAGTGCTTGGCATAACTTTGGTATTTCCAGTGGGTTCCACAGCAACAGGCTCACTGGTCTTTGCTGTAGACTCAGAATCATCTGCGAATGATCGCCTTTTTTTCATCACACGTACCATGTTATGGGCAACAAAAAATGCAAACGACAATTATGTAAAACTGATTGTCATTATTGATGCCAGATATTTGATCTGGAGAAATGTTGGTTGATCCGGCTCTCTATCGAGCAACAAACATTTTACCCTAGTGGAGAAATTAAACTTTGTTTTTCTACCACTACCTGCTAGTAAGCCATATTTAAAAAACCTTTAGAATATTAAGAAAAGGAACCATAAGCAAATAAAACCGCTATTGCAGTGGAAACAGTGAAATGCAGACCTATTTAGCAAACACACAAAATAAAACATTGTGGAAAGCACAGGTTACCATGATAGAATCTGCCACGCTGAGCTAACTGATGTGAAGGTGCCCCAATCTGGAACTTCTCAAATGGAGGAGGACCACCACCACCACTTTCCTGCGATGGCCTTAAAGATGAACGGGAAAAAACCGAGTATTTTCTATTCATCTGCCATTCTTCATGAAGTGATGCAACAACACCTCCTAGTACTGTAACCACATTTGGATTCAAACATACTATACCACTATGTACCGGAACTTTATTTTCCAAACGGACCTGTCAACCATGATCCAGCTATATAAATAAAAGTAACAATCACTACAAAGTAGATTTAGGTTGCAACTTAAGTGCTGCTTTCAGAAACCAAAAACATACGAACATATTCCACAAACTAAATGACCGAAAATAAAGCATTATACCATTAAAAAAAGCACGCTTCATGAAAATAAGAATACCTTGGTACCAGGAACTATGTCATAAGGAATAGAAGGTATATGAGAGTACTCAATCGCAGTTATTTCAATATGCCCATCTGTGAGAACTAATTTCAGCAGGCGATTGC
>NW_006263303.1:5113841-5167671 GCF_000493195.1 Citrus x clementina | reverse complement strand
TTTTTTGGGGTAAAAAAGGGGTTTAAAAAAAATTTAAAACCGCCCCCCCAAAAAAAAAAAAAAAAAAAATTTATTTCCCCCCCCCCCCCCCCCCCCCCCAAAAGGAAACAAGCATTGGAAGCCAAACAGAAAGCTATAAGCAAAGTTCAAGAGAGAAGAGGAGATTGCCTGGAGAACGATGGGGCCTTGAATATGCGAGAACTTTCGGGTCGGGTCGGGCAAGGACTTGCCTCCGATGGATTTAAGGTCCGTATTAAGCAGCTCGGATTCAGTAGAATCGGCCACCTTACGCGGGTCTTTATCATCGATCAAAGCGGAGTTTATCGCTATTATGGCTGTAACTTCCTGGATGTTACCGAAACACCAGCCTCTAGATCTTAGGGCTTTGATGACAGCCTCTGTTGATGTATCCCAAATCTCCATTTTAGCGCCTGATTGTGATTTCGCGTGCGTTTGATTTTGCTATATTTATACTTTGAGCAGGCCATTTGAAAACCCCCTCAAAATCCCTCGCCAGACCCCCCCGCTTTTAATTAAAATTACTTAAATAACGTAGCACAAAATAATTTATTTCGTATTTAAATAAAAATTTAATTAAATAAATTATTTTAAGAATTTTTTTTATTCATTCTATTTGATTATTTATATTTATATCTCAAATTGTAATTAAAAATTATGAGAGCTTAGAATAATAAAAATAAAAATATTATAATAAGAATAAGCAATTTAAAATAAATTTAATATTTTAGGATTTGGATGTGACATAAAAAGAAACATATCTTTTTTTTTTTTGAGGTAAAATTTTATGGAAAAATAGTTAATTTTAATATATGAATTTATATTTTATAAATTAAATTGACCGTATTTTAAGAAATAAAATTGAAAATGTTTGTAACAAGAGTTTTAGTGGGCGTTAGAAGCTTTTACGAACTTGGGCCAGTGCAGAGTCAAGCTTGAGTTTGAACATGGGCTTGAGCTATTATTTTTCAGTACGTAAGAATCTGATCTAAAAGCCATGCCAGACTCTCTAAATAGCCTACACTTTTCACCTTTTAGACCCTTGAGCATTACCAAAGTTCTATTGAAGCATATTTTACATAATTACTTATGTGAAAAAAAAAAAAATTAAGTAGTTTACTACAATTAATAAAGCTAATAACCTATTTAAATTATGGGGCCAATGGCTCGACGATTGCTTTAATAATTGAAATCTACAAAAAAACCAACAATTTGGCCCATTTTTGTACCTAATCCCTACTCCCACATTGGGATAGGGTGTACTTTTGCCCCCATTATTTTTTCTCTGTTTTGTTCATCCCATTCTTCCGACGATTGCTTTAATGAAGCTCCCGCATCTGAGGCTTGTCTCATGTGTGGGCGTAAAAAGTGGTCTGTGTGTGTGTGTGTGGGTGGGTCGAGTAACACCGGTCAACCCAAATTGTCCATCTCATATGTTCATGTCATTCTCTTGCTGGTGGGGAGTGAGATGACGAGATATCAACCGCTTCACACACATGGAATCAGGCTACTGGAGCTGTTGGATTTGCATGTCTACTTCACGATCATGGCAACACGCGTCATTTGATAGCTACGAGTCTCATAAGCCCATCTTTTAATCAACTTTCACTTCCTGTCGGCGCATTTTCATGAGTTAGTAACTGCTTATATTGACGATAATTAAACAATTAAAATAAAACGAAGCTGATTGATCCATTTGAATCTTCGATGTTCACTCATTCATTCACAAGCAAAGTGAGCTCAAGGCATAGGTTTGCTTACTAAACCTTTGACACCATCACACCGAAATGAATTTAAGGTGAGACACGCTTTCATTAAAGTCTTTTTAAAAAAACTTTACAAGATATTTAATTATTTTTAAATTAAATGATTCACAAAGCAAAGAAATTAGAGTGGTGATATTCGAACCCACTTTATTTATCCCAACAACTCTTACTTTCCACGATACTCAACTTCATCGCAACAAAATCCATTAATAATATTGAAAAACATTTATTTTTAATTATTTTTAATGTTTTTCTTTGTTTTGCACATGGAACAAATGGTTTAATGAATAAAAAAAATTAACAAATCCTCAAATCAACCATGCCCGAGAACAAACAAAGAGAACCCAGCCAAATCGCAATTGAGATTATTTTTTCTCAATCAATAACAAGTCACCACTCATTTAGCAAAGCGTGTACCATCAGCCATTGTCTAATTGTTTCCAACCATCGAAGAAGCGTAACGACACCTCATGATTCATTTTTTAATTGCATTCAAAACAAAAGCAAAGTTTGGTTCATCAACCACTTTTAACCTATGGCTATGCTTTATGGTGCAGACGTGGAAAGCTTTCATTGCATTGATTCACAATCAGAAAACAAAACAGAGATTTTAGTGGCGTGCAAGGCAGATTTGGAATTCGGCACTGAGTTCTTGTTTTGGGTTCCATTCAAATCAGTGTTCTCATAAATGTTGTTCAATATATCTATGATGGATTTGGTGGTTGTGAAAATGGGTATATTAGTAATTGTTGAAAGAGAGAGCGAAATTGTGCAGATGAGAGAAAAAGGAAAAAAAGTTAGAAAAATAAATGCTTTTTTTAATTTCTAATGAGGGCAAATTTAGGAATAAGAGAAATAAATTAGAAAGTGGGGGTTGTTGAGACAAAATTAGAGGGGAAGAGTGGAGGAGGGGTGGTGCAAATAGCACCATTCAGAAACTTAATCAATATGATTAAATGGTTTAGATTAAACTTGATCGATGTGATTGAAATTGATCTGTTCTCCTAGTTGGTTTTTGAACGATTAGGTTTAACCTTGGCCTTAAGAACCAAATGTGGCTAGGTTGTGCAAAATGCATGACTTCATGGAGGTTGGCCCAAGACAAGCCTAAAAGTGGGGTACATGGTGAAGGGCTTAGGTCTGACCTAGCACCTCAACATATTGTATCTTGGTTTTAGGCTTTGCTCTCCACTAGCGCAGGCTACGTAGTTCTCTTTGCGCTTAGGTCATTTAAGTGGGATTTTTTGGAGGAAAAAAAATTAGCCCGCACCCTATTTCTTCCTTTTTTTTTTTCTTTTTAAAAGAAAGAAAAATAATAATATCATTTAGAGATGATATATTTTTATGTTGAGATAAGATCCTTCAGAATCCCATCCCATTTAGGATGGGATTGAAGTATATTTTTACATATTAAATTAAAGTGGAGTGAGACAAAAATAAAAAATAAGTCTAGTCTTTATTTGTGGGATAAAAGAATGACCAATTATAAATCTCATCCCGCCCTGTATATCCAATTAATAATATAATTTTAAAACTATTTCAAATTTTTAATTATTTTATAAGTTTTAACTTATGTAACGATCAAAGTTGAAATATAAAGGATAAAATTAAATAATAAAAGTAATATAACTAGAAAGTGAATTGTTAGCTAAAAGCTACAATTTAAAATTAATAATTTATAATAGTAGTAACCTTTCAGAATTAAGCCAGTTTCTCAAATTAATATTGCATCATTACGGTTGATTTGATTTATTATTCTATTATTGAATTATTGGATATTTTAATATAGTTGAAGTTGGTTACTGTCCAAATTTATAACTTTTGAAGCGTAAATCTTAATGTTAATATGCAAAAGAAGCAAACAGGCAATTAAAAAAATGTTAGTATAAAATTGTATTAAAAAATGCATATAGCCAAAATTATATTATTATTTAATTATTATACTTTGTATTTATTCAAAAATTTTGCTATATTGAATTATGATGATCCTTAAAAGAAAAAAATTAAAATTTATTGATTTACATTCAAAACTGTTCAAGATAATGGGATAAAATGAGATATTTAGTAAGATAAGATTAAGACAAATTTCTTTTCAAAAAAATAAAATAAAATAAAATAAAGAGATAGGATTGGAATATTATTTTATCCCACTTGTATATATGGGATAGAATGGATTGGTCTCATACTTTCATTACTTCAACTTTGTGAATAAATCTAAAATGGCACCCCAATTTCTCCCTAATTCCAAATTAAATATGAGGAAAAATGTGGTGCAACTGTGGTATCGTGCCACAGTTTCATCCAGCGGTTGGATCTCAATGAACCCCACCCATCCAAATGGATTCAACGGCTGGATACAACTGTGGAACGGTACCACAGTTACACCGTAGCCAGACCCATTAAATATATATCATTATATATGTATTATTAACCTCTTACTTCTAGTCAACCAATTAAGTTATTATTTCAGGATCTTAATTAGTTTAATTTGGTTATCATTTGGCCATTTGGGTTTGCCAATCGTTTTTCTTTCAAAAAATATTTATTAAAATTTACTAATATTTATAATCAAAAGTATTTTTAAACATTATGGAATCAATGATATAATAACATAGTTTTATACATATGAGTCCAAAACACGCCGAATCTACTTTTAAATATTTGGTAGAAATTAACATTCAAAATACACAAAAAAAACTTGAACCATTAAAGTCAAATCAACTTTTGCAATATACAAAAAAAAAAAATTATGGACTAGACTTATGCATAATTTAAATTTTTAGGCAATAATAACTTGTATAATCTTAGCTAATTAAAAAAAAAAAAAGATGGTATCAATTGTCATGGAAGAAAAAAGAAAATTATGTATTTTTTTTCATATTTTTAAAGCTATAAAAAGTATGTCGCCAATAATTTCTTAATTGAATTGGTTAGGATATCCTCCCATTTGCTTAGAATGAATCTCCCCGATGTTATAATCATGTCCGCAAATTAACTAGCCGCAACAGTTTGATGATAAAGGCCAATGCTATTTTAAATTTATGACGTATCGACTTTTTTTATGATTTAAATGTATTACCTAAAATTTCAGGCCCATAATTCAGATATATACAATTATGACAATTAATTCCAAGATGGCCTACATTAAATCATCTTGCGAATCATGCTTCGCTATATATGGTCTGCGAACTACAGGAAGATGGCGTGGGGTCTCTACGATTACTGTCACAATTAATAACCTCACCATCACCAACGAAACTCGCTTTTGAAAGTTGAAATTTCATAAACAAAAACGAAAATAATTTGCTGGTTATAGGGTTGGTAATGAAACAGCATGAGATGAAAATGGGATCAAAAATGCCTTATTTTTGTCTTTAAATTTTTTTATGGGATAAAAATATGTCTTGATTTCGTTTCAAATGGGATGAAATCCTGTAGGATTCCATCTCATCGAGAAAAATTATCATTCCTAACTGGTTATACAATATTATTTTTTAAAAAATAAATTATTTGACATAAAAATTAAAAATAAATAAGCTTAGTGTATAGGTCTCAAATTTACTTGTTAATTCACCGAATGAAATCTCATTGAATTTTCACTCAAAGTGAACCTCAAATAATTTTGTTAAAAATTTGACCTGTTTATATTAATGGTGCATTTACTTCATGGAATGTGAATGATGTGGAATGAGAATAGGCTGGAATGAGAATAAGATTCAAATGCTTACTTGACAAAAATAAATGTGAATTAGAATGTACTGGAATGTTATTGATGTGTTTACTTAACAAAATAAATGGGAAAAAGAAATGGAAATGATAATCAATTTACCAAAATACCCATAGTATTAAATAATGTAATTTTCATTAACTAGATACATGTATAAATATTATTATAAAAATGATATTAATTAAAAAAATAAAATTAATAATAGTAAATGTTAATAATGATAATATTAATAAAAATAAAAATAATAATTAACAATAATTAAAATAATAAAGTTAATAATAATAATTATTATTATTATTATGACATTTAAAATAATAAAATTAATAAATTTTGATAATGATGATGATGATGATGATGATGATAATAATAAGAAATTGTTAATAATTATAATATTAATAAAAATAACAATAATTAATAATAACTAAAATAATAAAGTTAATAAAATTTAATAATAATAATAATGACATTTAAAATAATAAAAATTAATTGTGATTTGAACGAGGGTAATTCGGAAAATATGAAAAAATTAAAGAGATTTAAAAGTAAACATGAGTTTTATTCACATTCCTTCATTTCCATTCCCAACCCCCCCATGAAAATGAGATTTCAATCTTTATTCCCAAATTATGTGATACCCACACATTTTATTCTCATTCTCAAATTACATTTTGCTAAGTAAACATGAATTTTATTCTCATTCATTCATTTACATTCCCAAAACCCACAAATAAACACGCCCTCAATCTATTGGTAGTAATATAAATTATGTATGGACCCTATACGAACTCTATTAAGTAAACGTGCTTCATAGTGAGTAGTATTAAAATAGATGACTTCTTGAAAAAAATTCTCTTATTGTTACACTGAATAATTTTACGTGTTAAACCATTTGCTGATGTCACATGAGTAATTTCATCACTTTCGTAGCTCGAGTTAATTTAATTTAAGAGAAGTAATATTTACACTTGTCTCAATTTCGTCGAAACTTCATTTAACCACCAAAGAATTTTGCCAAGTCTTTGAACCACCGAACTTTTGGTTCATCCCATTAACCAACCACTTTGAAAAAGATTAGGGACGTTCAATTGTGGAGATTGCTCTGGCCAATGCGGTGCTTTAACTGCACCAAAAGTAATCTATCTTGTAATTATTCCAACAACTACCCTCTCGAGCACGGACGGCGCTTGCTTTTTTTTTTTTAATCCAAAGGCTATTTGGTAATTTACTTATTTTCTCATTTTAACTTTTTAAAAATCATCATTTTATGTATTTACTTATCCAACGAAAAAAATTAGCCTCTCACCATAGATTTTTTAAAAGATTTCTACTTTCATAGTAAAAACTAAAAATTCATAAAATTGAACCCAATATCAAAATTTGTTGAAAAACTAGCCTCCACTCACACAGAAAATTTAAAAAATTAATAGAAAAATAAGGGAAATTTTTTATTGAGCGGTGTCAATTACCCACACTGGGCGTTGTGTAGATCAACCCCTGGTAGGTGGTCCATTATTAAAACTTCTTCTTGTTACATGAAATTTCAACAAAAATAAAATAATAAAGAAATAATTTATCCAAAAAAAAAAATGATAATTAAATTGTGTGTTCTCGTTTTCAAGCTGCCGGGGACGGACCGCGAGGTGATTTAATAAACTTTGGAAAGTGATGTGCGTGGCCAACCATTTAATTTTGGGACACGAAAACGGCGTAGTTTCATGTATTATTATTATTTTTGTATTAATTTCAGGCAAAAGCAAAATTGGAAAATAGGTATATGTATGTGTGTGTGTTATTATTTTTGTGAGAACGACTAGAAATCAAAAAGCTTAGACAGGAAAAAGTTGATTATGTTTCGGGCAGCATGCAAAAAGGTGTAATGGTCTGAATCTGGTGACGTCCAAGCTGTTATTCGTACAAACAAGAAATGTAAAGAGAAAAACTATCGCCAGGCCAGGCTTGAAAATATCAAAATACACGGTGCCCTCGGATGCTGTCAATATTCATGGGGTGAATATTATCATTTGGATTCTTCTAAGATACATGCATGTACCTTACAACTCTCTCACATAAATAGTGAGTGAACCCACATCATTCACTATTTATATGAGAGAGGTGTAACGTATATGCATGTAACTTAGCATTAGCCTTATCATTTTACATGACAATATCAACTCCGTTTTGACTAAGCCTGAGTCGAGAAGTTAATAAGTGTGTAAGAATAGGTCTGAGTAGAGTAGTGGGTCCGCTAATAGGTCAATTAGTCAAGTACTAACTAGTAGTCAAGAAAATATTTAATTTTAAATGAAAATATTTAATTTTAAATGAAAATATTTTTGCATTTTCAGTGAGCTTCGAATCATATTTATGTATAATTAAAAAACTCAATTTTTTTAAAGCATTTGTACATTTGAGTTTTTTTTTATATATATAAAATAGGAAATATCTGCCGCACTTTCCCTCTTGTACATGGATGTAAGTGGAATATATTAAAATTTACCATTCAATAAATAGACGAACATAATAACATACTCAAAAATAAAAACAAAAAAGGAATGGTGCATCCAAATATTTAGAAAATATAAGGGTACAAAACTCTCTAACATCTTAAGAAAGACATTTAAATATCAATTTGTTAATGGATTCGGTTTGTTTAAATATTTAAAAGGTTAATATGGTACATTTTCTTACTAATAACTTGTAAGGAAATACTATAATAGTGCGTTTACTTCATGTGAATGGGAATGAGGTGGAATAGAAATGAGATTTCAATGTTTACTTGGCAAAACTAAATGGGAATGAGAATGTGCTGAAATGTCATTGATGTGTTTACTTGACAAAATAAATAGGAATGAGGAATGATAATGAGAATCAATTTACCAAAATACCCATAATATTAATAATTAATAAAAATAATTAATTTATCATTATTAACAATATTATCATTATTGTTTTTGTTATTATTATTATTATTAAAATTAAATTTTATTAACTTTATTATTTTAGTTATTATTAATTTTAATAATAATAATAAATGTTAATAATGATAATATTAATAAAAATAATAATAACAATAATTAATAATAACTAAAATAATAAAGTTAATAAAATTTAATAATAATAATAATAACAACAACAAGGATAATATTGTTAATAATGATAATATTAATGAAAACAATAATAATAATAATAATAATAATAATTAATAATAACTAAAATAATAAAGTTAATAAAATTTAATAATAATAATAATTATTATTATTATTAATGACATTTAAAATAATAAAATTATTTGTGATTTGAACAAGAGTAATTTAGGAAATATGAAAAAAATTAGAAGGATAGAAAAGTAAATTTATGTTTCATTCCCATTCCCACATTTTCATTCCCAACCCCCTCATGAGAATGGGATTCCCATTCTTTATTCTCAAAATGTGTGGGACCCACACATTTTATTCACATTCCCAAATTACATTTTGCCAGGTAAACATATGTTTCATTCTCATTCCCTAAACTCACAAGTAAACACACTATAAAAGGCCAACCCAAAGCAGGAATGCTATTCGGGGAAGAGACAAGTCCACCACAGACACGCAAAAAGTTTTCAAAAGGCAGTTTAACACTCTACGGTGCTCTTGAATTTCATTTTGCAGTTGCCCTATTTTAGCAGTAATTATAGAAAGCTTGTTTGTAGCATCCATAGCCATGCGTGCGAGTACTCAATTTCTTTGGTTTGAATTTGTTTGATGAAGTGAAGACACTTATCAAGCCTCCATTTATAGAGTGGTAGAGTAAAGACCCGTTTGGGGCAGCTGCACTGCCACCGCATAGCTGTTCCCCAGGCCAATTCTAGGGGAATATCATAATATCATCATGCAATATGAAGCGCATGGTTGGCACAATTCTTACTACTATAACCGCACTACCCATATGAATAAACAAACTTTGCATAATAGTTTCACCTAATCGATCATGGTGAAGTCGGTGATGGATTCAGCTCACCATCCATGTCACGAATTGGCTGGCAAGCACATTTCTTACTAGTTCTCCTCACTACTTTTCTATAGTTGAAGACTACCATGCCTATTTAATGAAAAACTGGTTGGCTCTGGCTATCTTCCGGAGCTAACAAAAGCTCCCTAAACACATTGTCTGTATGAACAAACAAACTTTATACAACCAGCTTACGTGGAAAAGATTTCATACTCTATGCCTATAGACTCGTGACATCTGTGTATTGAGTTGTCAAATGAGCCACGTTAAGAAAGCGCAATCTTATACGCATTGGCCAAAAACCTTCCTCCAAAAATCACAAACCTAAAATAGTAAAATTCATTTGATCACTAACTAGAAACCCTGCTCCCCATAAAAAAAAAAAAAATCACAAACCTTTAACAAAATTCCTTAACCTGTTGCACGCAGACCCAACTACTTGTGCTCAAACGCTGCTCGTGCCTAGCTGTTGCTTGTTCTGGAATCTACCAAAATGTTGATGATGTCAATGAAGGCATAACACTTGTTGATGATGAAAGTGGATCAAATTGGGATGAAGATAGAGTGGATGTTGGAGCCATCGAAGTCTGTGAAGAAGTAGAATGTGAAGATAGTAAAGAAGGAGATGAAATTATTTCCTAATTGTGATTCGGATGATAGAGAATATGACCCGCTTTTAAAATATGAAGATGAGTAATTGAGAAAAATAAGATATTAAATCGAATTTCTACAACAAGATTCCAACCCTTACAAATAAGGAGATGTTCGTAATTTTATTAACAATTTATGGGCAAAATGAGTAATTCAATATATTGACAGTATGTTGGAGGGAGATAGATAATGATAGTTATAAGTTGAAAATAAAATTTTTATTAAAATTAACTGAATCTATTAATAAATTGAGATTTTTAAATTTTTTTAAATATTAGAAAATTTTATTTTCCTTTCTATAAATATTTAGAATGTATCAAACTTTTTTCCAAAGAAAGAAAAAAGAAAAATTTGATATGAGTTCGGTGACAATACATTCTAGCCAACCTATGGAATCCATAAAAATAACAACTAGATTCTTGCCACCTAGGACGTCACATTGACGTTCAACGATTACTTAAGCCCATGTTTGGTTGGAAGAAATGATAGAAGAGGAAATGAATGAAAAGGAAAAAAGGAAGAGAGAAAATGAGTGAAAAAGAGTGAAAAAAAATTAATTTCATTTTTATTATTTAGATAGACAAATAATTCATTTTTCTTCCTTTATTTTTTTTCTTTCTCTTCTCCCTTCTTCTCCTCTCTTTATATTTTGGGAAATTTACAGTAATAACCAAAAAAGTTTTGCTTTTTTTCATTTTAACCCCCCACAAATATTTCTATCAACATTAGCCATTAAACAACCTTTGAGACCAAAATACCCCTCCCTCATCTCTCCCCCAACACTCCCTTTCACTCATCTCTCCCATACCGATCCAACTCCCATCATCGGCGGCGACATCAACCCTCGTCGGCGGCGGCTCCATCTCTCACCGGCATCCGATCTACGATCTACAACCTTCAACAAAACCTAGGTTAGTCATTTTTCTAATTTTCATTAATTTAAAATGAGATTTTAGAATAATAATAGTTATAGCTTGAGAATAATAGTGGTGGTGATGATGTTTGTGGTGGTTGGTGGTGTTTGGGAGTATTGTTTTCAATTTTGGAGTGATTGCGCTTAATTTTGGGGGTCGGGAAGGAGGGGGGCAGGGCGCGCGCGCGCGCCCATCGCTGGGCAGTAACGCGCGGCCATGCGTGGCCCGCTGTCGCACCAAAAATTAGTATTTTTTTTTACGAGTCAATTTTTTTTTCTGTAAATGTAATGTAATAATTTTATAAATATTACAGATACATGGCGAAATCAGAATCACCGGATATCGAAGTAGGCAAGATGTGTTTTCGTTATGCCAATCACTTTCCTGGTCGAATTTCGAGCATGTGTATGTTATCTTCGGTCGTAAAAGCCATCGAGGAAAAATTAACGAAGCGACAGTTATTCATGTTCAAAAAGGATATATTTGGGCATTTCTTGGAGTGTCGAAGTTTTTCATTTAGTGGGGTGATTTTGCACAATCTTTTACTGCGGCAAGTGGCCCATGAAGAAGATAGTCGTGAAGATCAGTTATGGTTTCAAATTGGTAAGCATTTGATTCGCTTGTCAATTGTCGAATGGTGCTTGGTTACTGGACTTTCATTTGGTGTTGATACCAATAAAAAAAATGATGAAATGGAGCAGAGGCTACGGAATACGTATTTTGGTGGTGTGCATCGTAAGATTAATGTGAAGCAATTCGATGCAATATTTAAGGAGTTGAAATTCGAGGAAATGGACGATATGGACGCATTAAAGATTGCACTGTTTTATTTTGCGGACAGAGTACTAAATGCAAGAAAAAATCACTGTCAAGTCAATTTCGATTGGCTTGACCAAGTTGATGATATACAGTACTTCCGAAAGCGTCCATGGGGTCTATTGTCGTGGGAAATGATTTACGAGAGTCTTGACAATGCACTGTTCGAGAAAGATGAGAAATTTAAGAAGACTCGGTTGAAAAATCCAGATCATAATATTGAAAAATACAATCTTTACGGCTTTACGTCTGTGGTTCAGGTGCGTTTTTTTTTCTGCGATATTAATAAGTTTTATAGTATTAAATATTTGATAGTTGTTTTATTTGATTTTTCACTTTGGTTGTTGTAGGCTTGGATTTACGAAGCAATCGGAGGGTTGCCATCAACATGGGTCGTCAAAACGAAGAATAAGATTCCCCGCATTCTGCAATGGAAGCCCATGGCGTCTTCGAGAATCAAATTTGTGGAGGTTTATTCGTTCTTCAACGACGAATCTCGTCTTGTAAGTAATATGTATTACTTATTTTTTTAACTTTACTAAATTTAAGTTATGTATACTTACTCAATTGAATTTATGGCAAAAGGACGTTTTACAAACTCTTGAGCCAAATTCAAAGGAGAGTAGCAGAAAATATTGGCTCTCTGTGAAGGATTACGTGCCAAGCATTCCAGACTGGGTTCATAAGGTCGGTATACTCTAAGTACTAAAAATTTTTTAATCGAAATATTTGACTTTTCATTTACTAATTTTAAATGATACTTTATACAGCACCAATCCTCAATCAACGCGATGCCGTCGGTTACAAGGCAATCAGACGAGCATGACGATCATGACGACATACCAAACCCAATACCAGAGCAGCGTCATGACACTTCTGAGGATGAGGTGGCTGTTGATGACCACCAGCATCAAACAGACAACTCTGATGACGCACGGGATTCTGAGGTTATAAATAATACACGATATTTTTCCTTTATAAATTATTAATTATTTATTGTTATTCTAAAGTTTTATTTTTTTCTTTTGTAATAGTCGAGGACAAAGCAGTTTAATGATTACATACAACGACGGCTGGATAAGATTGATCGTAACGTGTATGAAATAAAGTCAGAATTAAAAGATTTTAAAGAAACTGTTGTTGGCTTCATCGAAACATTTTCTAAACGTCCAAATAAGGATTCTCCCCCTGCACGCTCGTATGCGGTGAGCAAATTTAAATTTAATAATTATGTTCGTTTAACTTTTAATTTAATAGTTGTTTAATATGTTCTTCTTGGCGAATGGACAGGCCCCGGATGACTATGGAGTGTATACTGACGTGGGCAATGAAAATTTGTCTACGCCCACGTCATTGTATAGTTTCTACGGGGATGTTAGTGGGGAGAGCATGCAGGTGTTCACTGAGGTGCCTCCGGGCGTTAGTAAGTTCGGCCGCGCGTACATACCGTCGTATGTTTATAACAGTCCTTACATGATTCCTCCGGTCAGGCGAGGACAGCACATCCGGCCTTTACCTCGACCCCAAATCATGGAGCATGCGATTGACATGAGTACGAGTGTGGATGTAAATCCACTTAGAGGATTGGAGGACTCTAGTCTGTTTGCTGAGTTTGATCGATGGTTCACTGGTGATAGCAGAGTCCGCCTGAGAGTCCAGCACCCGCGGTCATTCTTTGAAATAATTTTGGGTACAGCTTCGATGGGATGGCTAGGCGATGAGGTATTTTTATTTTCGAAGTTATGTATACTGTTGTGGCTTTGTTTCACCAAAATTTTTCTTTTTAATCGTTATATTTCTGTTTCTCAACAGCATATTCACGAGTATCTCTGCTTGATTAGCGAGAAACAACGGCAGTATCCAAATGCCTTACTCCAACGTGTCACACATATTGACACATTTTTTTGGGTAACGTGCCGACAAAACTTATAAATACTATTTATTTATTTTTTTAATTATTGCCTTTAAGTTTTGTTAATTTATGCATTTCTT
This sequence comes from Citrus x clementina, assembly GCF_000493195.1. NCBI lineage: Eukaryota > Viridiplantae > Streptophyta > Magnoliopsida > Sapindales > Rutaceae > Citrus > Citrus x clementina. The sequence goes on along the minus strand of NW_006263303.1, from coordinate 5,153,797 downwards.
AGTTATCTATGTACTGGGTGTTCTTGAATCAGTTATGGAACAACGGGGATTGTGCGATCGATTCATTAGTATTCGACGACCGCGTGAATAGTTATCTTTGTAGGCGACAGCACACAATGTCCAAATCAATGACGGATGTCGATATGGTTGTTGAGTGTTAGAAAATGCATATTTATAAAGGAGAAAACCTTCATTTTACATTTCAAGTCTTACTAACAACCCTTACTTTTATGTATTTAACCTTCTTGTGATTTAATTACATGTGTTTTATTTTAATTAAGTATTTTATGTATTTTAGGGGCATCATAGTCATTTCACAATAAACGAGAAATCAGATGGCAAAACGGACATCACTTTTGAACTCAGGACGGTCGAAAACCTTAGGAGGAGCATAAAAGGAAAAATGGCATTGTTCACATGTACGGTACTATTCACGTGTACGGTACTGTATACGTTACTGTTCACGACACTGTTCACATAGACGGACCGATGACGTGGCATTGACTGATGAGGTGTCACGATCCTGTTGGACTAAAATTCTTATATACTGTTGATGGTGACGTGGCAGCATATCAATGGACGAAAAATCTCGCATACGGTGCATGCATCACACATGATTATTTTCAACCAAACCGCATTACTATTCATCCGGGTCAAACCGCGTTACTGTTCAAAGTCGGGTCAAATCGTGTTATTTTTCATCCGCATGGTCAAACCGTGGACTGTTGACTGATGACGTGGCGCAATCCTGAGCGTCCAAACTGTTTTTAATTCGATGGCCATGATTTACTCCATGTATCTATAAAAAGGGGGCCTCTCCCCCCTAATTTGATATCTCTGAATCCATTTTTGGGATCCATTTTCTGTAATTCCTTCTCCATCTTGTATTTTCTTCGTATTTTAATAAATTCCCATTTTGCCCCTAGTTCAATTATGAGTGGCTAATTTTCTTTCAAGCTTGGGTTGAAGGTGAAGTCTCAACATGTGTCATGAGCTTAATTTGGTAAATTTATTTTCTCTCCCCCTCTAGTTTTTGTGGATGTTTTGACTTCTCGTCGACAAATAATACTAATCTTGTCTAGTACCGCCTTGGTTTCACCGGCCCTCTAGTACAAGGTTATTATTATTTGGCACGATAAGCCCTTAGCACCATATTGATTAGAGCGTGGTTCATGAGGTGTGGATTCCCCCCTCATGATTTAATTGACATTAATAAGGAATATTTAGCCCATGATGCATGTTGATACGGATCCAGATACCCAAGTACGTCATTTCAATATAATTCTCTTCAATTTATTCTCGTCATTTCAATACCAATTTTAGAATTTATTCTCGCCATTTTAATTTAAGTTTTAGCATATTCCAAATCATTTCCACCATAAATCCAACCACCCATTTACAAAATTAATTCTATATATAATTAAAATCCACCTCCTTGTGGGACCGACACTCGTCACCATTAGTCTATACTACAATAGATTCGTGCGCTTGCGAGTACATTAAAATTTGCACAACAAGTTTTTGGCGCCGTTGCCGGAGAGGTAAGTAATTTTAATTCATAGAATTAATTTTTGTGAATAGTTTCTTTTATTTGTTTTCTTGTATTTTTTTATTATTAAAAAAAAAGTGAATCTACATTTAAAGGTTAGTATTTCTTTTCTTTTTCTCTTCTTTAAAATTCTGTAATTTAATTTTCAATTTTTTTTTCTTTGAAATTTTTTTTTTGTTTATCTTATTAATTTATTTTTAGTTAATTTATTTCACGTATTTGTTTTTGTGTATTTTTATAGAAAGGTTTTAATAGCGCAATAAAGTTAGTATCGTAATTTCTCCCTCTTCTTTATTTTTATTTGTTTTGTTCCCATCTTTATTTTTATTTTTATTTTATTTGTTTTGCATGCATGGTCGTAGGTCATTATTACCTAATCTTGAACCTATAGACCTTGAATTAGAAAAAATACTTCGCACACACAGGCACATTAAAAATAAATTTGGAATGGATTTACAAGCACCACAGGAGAGGCCATTTAAGGATTATTTCAGTCCTTTAGCAAATTTGAGCACATCATGTATAAGATACCCAAATGTAGCTGCTAGGAGCTTTGAATTAAAACCTAGTGTGCTAAATTGTCTCCCCACATTTTATGGCCTAGAAAATGAGGACCCATGTAATCATCTGAATGATTTTCATGCCATTTGTCAAACTTTTAAATATGAAAATTTTTCAGACGATGATGTTAAACTCAGATTATTCCCATTTTCTTTAAAGGATAGAGCTCGTTCATGGCTTAATACATTGCCTGCCAATAGCATTTCATCATGGGAACAAATGGTAACTAAATTTTTGAATAAATATTTCCCAGTGCATAAAACCAATGCTATTCGCAGGGAAATCTCGGAGTTTACCCAGAGAGAGGACGAGCAATTTTTCGAAACATGAGAGCGATTCAATGGGCTACTCTTGAAGTGTCCACATCATGGGTACGAGAAATGGCACCAATGTCAATACTTTTTGGAGGGATTACTGCCGAATGCGCAAGAATGGCTAATGGCAACAAGTGGAGGAGAGCTAATGTCAAAAAGTGCATCAGAGATTTGAGAATTCTTCCAGCGACAAGCGGATAATTCCCAACAACGGAGTCGATCACTCAGGAATACTAGAAGAATTAAAGGAGTGAATGAGGTTCAAATTGGCGAATCAACTTCGGGAATCAAAGAAGTCAAGGAGATGATTGAAGGTCTTGCTCGACAAATAGCATCGTTATCGACTGCTAAATCAACAGAACCACATGACCATGACTCATACTCAGATCAAGTCAATGCCATAGGTGTAATGAGAAAGCCATCAAATTACAACCCATACTTCAACACATATAACCCTGGATGGAGAGACCACCCCAATTTTTCATGGTCTCACCATTAGTCTATACTACAATAGATTCGTGCGCTTGCGAGTACATTAAAATTTGCACAACAATGGTATGTATTTTATTGCATTTTATATACAAGTTGTCGATTTTTCTTAGTTGTTTTTCAATTTCATATATAACGAACATGTTTTTGAATTTTTATATACAGTTACTCATCCCTGTTAACTTGGACGGCGAGCATTGGGTACTGGCACGAATGGACTTTCAGAAAAATAAAGTCTGGATTTATGACTCATTACTCACATGCCGTGACGACAAAAGGTACAGGTTGAAATTTAAGCCACTTGAAGTTATTTTCCCTCGATGGTTGGAATATGTTGGATTCTACAACATCCGACCTGAGTTGCGGAGTGCCGACCCTTGGAAAGTTATCGCAGTTAGGAGCGCGCCACAACAAGAGCCCGGAACTGGCGATTGCGGTGTTTTTGTATTGATGGTTACGATGTATTTAATGTTCGAGCTTGGATTGGAGTTTAACGCTAGTCATGTCGAGTACTTTAGAAAGAAGATTGTGGTTGACATATTTAATGACGATATTGTATTGTAAACCGTTGTAGTAATTTGAATTTTTAAACTTGAATTTTTTTTTATTTGCGCACTTAAGTTTATATAATTTTAATGCTAACATTTTAATATTTTAAAATAAAAGAAAGTTTTATGACATATAAGTGTACAATACACAAAACACAATAACAACTAACTTCGAGTCGACGCAATGGGATTCTTACATCGCTTACGATTATGGCCTAGTTCATGACACCGCCCGCATCTTACAGTCCGCCTGTTAACGTCCTCGCCAGCCGAGGGTATTCTGAGCTCTTTACGACGGCCAGGTGGTGGTGCCTCAACTAGTGGGTATACTTGCATCTCCTGAATTTCATCTGGAATTTCCCAATCAGCCACATCACCAACTGGCTCTACTGGTTGTGCATAAGCCATCACCAACGATTCTGTAGTGTAAAAGTCCGAGCATAGGTTAATAAAATCCACCCGGTGTGTTAGACACGCCGCAATTGCATGAGCACATACAAGCTGATCAAGCTGAAACACTCTGCATGTGCAAGTTCTCTGTTGCAAGTCAACCAAACCTTCCTTAAGCCCACCACCTATCACTTGAAATCGATGCGGAGACACCGGCCGAACTATCATTCTTTCAGCTATAGTTCTCCTCTCAGTGACTATTTCATCCGCCCATGTTGTTAGCCGAGTAGTCATTGATTCAGCCATAATTTTTCTATCATAGAACCATTGCTGCATTGTTTTCCTAAAGTGATCAACAAGATGAGTAACAGGAAATTTTTGAGGTTCCCGCATGAAAGAATTAACACTCTCCGCGATGTTGGTGGTAAGTATGTTGTACCTCCTACCTTCAAACTGAGACCTTGCCCAATTGCACGTACCGACATTATTTTCTAGGTAATCAGCCGCACCCGAGTGGATCATCCACAACCCTTCAAGTTGTCTCTTAAATTCCTCGTGGCCATATGCTTTTGCTGCATTAATAAAGGCAGGCTCAAATTGATCCCAAAGAGCTTTAGACATTCTAAACTGAGACTTAATGTTACCTTTGACGTGGTAAAAACAAACGCCATGGGTTGCATTATGAAATCTTTAAGAACGGCTTTCCTTATGGCAGTGCATCGATCAGAGATAATTACCAACTCAGGTCTATCGCCAATCACTCCGTGTAACTTCATCATAAACCATTCCCAAGCATCATTGTTTTCTGAATCCATGATCCCAATGGCTAACGGATACAATTGATTGTTACCATCAAGACATGTTGCCACGAACATGCTTCCACGATATAGTCCCTTCAGATGAGTACCATCTACAGTAATGACAGGCCGAATGTACTGCATAAAACCCTTGATGGAAGATCCGAGTGCTACAAAATAGTACAAGAAATTACCATCTCCATCCTGCTCGAGGTGAGTGATTGTACCCTCATTAGCTGTAGTTAGTACGTGAGAGTATTTAGGGAGCAAGTTGTATGACTCTGCAGGGTTGCCTCGAACTATTTCAAGACCAACTTCTCTCGCCCGATATGCCTGCTGGTATGTTAACTGAACACCGTATTCCTGTTGCATATCTGCTCTTATGTCATTCGGAGTATAAATCCTCTTGTCTTGAATATATTTTTCTGCGATAATATGACCGACAACCCGGCTCCTTACTTGATGACGTCCATCAACCAATACCTCATTATGACAAGTGTGTACATTGTCAATTCTCTTCACCACCCAAGGAACATTTTGCTCGTTCGAACATCTAGTTGCTCGAATACGCCATTTACATGATTCTGAACAACAGTGAGCCTCGAAATGTGTCGTAGTAGACCGTGCAATATTGAAATCAAACTTATCTCTAAAGGCAACCTTGCGTAGTTGTAATATAAACTCATTCTTCTCACCAAATAGCTTACCCACACTGATATCATCTGAATCACAACTACTAACAAAGCTTTGAGCAACCATGTTCGAAGGCAAAGTTGGAGCAAGACTTGTAAGGGCGTCAATTCGCCTTCTCGATCGCACCATAGAAGGACTAGGTCTATTGCCTCTGTTATTCACATGAGTATTGTTTTCACACTCATCGTCGTACTGAAACGACGGAACATTCGAAGGACCGGCTCCTCCATCATCACCATCATTATTGAAATGAGTGCCCCTCGTATTATTAGAAGGTTCTGCACAAACATTATCCCCCTCTGTCTCGTGATGAAAATCATCATTGTCCCGAAAATTATTGTTGTGATACGGAGAATACCGTTGCTCCAACGACGTCGTTATTGGAAATACCGTTGCTCCAACATACTCTAACATAACGCCGTTATCATCAATGTTGTCATAATTGTCGTGGATTGGAGAGTAATATTGTTGCAGCGATATTGTCCTTGGCAACACCTCTTCATCATTATCGGAGCCAGACATATTTGCTCTAAACGAAGTTTCTGTATCGACATGTGGCTCAATACCTTCGCTCGGAACTCGAGGTGATGTGGTCACGAATATAGGAATGCATCCAAAATTGACTACGTCGGATGCCATATGCAACACAACCCTCACCATTTCATCATCAAATATATCCATGGGTAGTGCACATATACGATATAATGTGTTACTAGACCTCAAAGTTGTTTTCATTGTAATACTATATTCATTAGGGTTTATTTGTAACACTTCGTATACTCTTGCCAATAACTGATCAAACAGACAATTTTTTCCAACCAAAAAAGCTCGATTTTTACCATTCACATACTCCATACGGCCATCCTCTAATGCCTGTCGCCCGAAGCTTGGTGCGACAGGTGCCTGTCGCCCGAAGCTTGGTGCGACAGGTGCCTGTCGCCCGAAGCTTGGTGCGACAGGCACCCTGTCGCCAGATTCACCCACGACTCAGTTCAGCAAGTTCAGAAAATAACTCATACCACTAAATGATGCCGATTAGTGTTGGATTCGGATAAATTATGATCGGATTTCACCTTTACTGTTGTCTTTTGCCGTCGACGTTGGTTGATGATTAAACTGCGTTTGGTTTGACGATATGGGAGAAAGATTGTTGCTTTTGGTTAATAAAGAAGGATAATTTGAGGAGAAAGGCTTGTGTTTGACTAATATTGATAGAAAAAAATTGAGAGAGTTAATTATAAAAATAACAAAATATTTATGACTATTTTCGTAAATTTCCCTTATATTTTCTCGAACCAAACATAAAGTAAGAGAAACATAAATTAAGAGTCCATGACTCTTCTCTTCTCACCACGCATCAGTCATCATCCGCCGTTTTCTAAGTCCCAATCACCCTGCCGTAATTTAATAATAAAACAGAAAAAAAAAAACACCAAAATATAAATCCACCTCGTTTTGGTTTTGGTAATTTTCCCAACCGTTTAATTCAAATCCTCCCACTACTCAAAAAACCAAAAAAAAAAAACTCCATACAAACCCTACTCCCACTCGCTACGACCCTTATGCTTCCTAACACGTGTAGATCACCCTAACGTGTCAAATAATAGTGGCGTGTGTCATTGCCTCTATGTCCAGCGCGTGTATGATTGAAAACCCTCCAGATTTTGTCTTTCCCGCGGCCATTAATGAGGCTTCTCCGCAAAGTATCATAACAACGACAAACTTTTACGGAAACAAGAAATAGAGAAATTTCATCGAGAGAAAAAGAGAAACAAACTGCGGGTAACAGGAAATGAAAGAAAGCTAAGACATACTTTTTTCCATAAAGAATTAGAAAGAAATATATGTAAATTAATTTGATAAACAACCAAAGACTTGTAGAGAGAGAGAGAGAGAGAAAAAATGAGGCACCATTAATGAAGAGCCCAACTACCATGCTTGAATACAAGTAGATATTGCACTGGCAGCAGCAGTAGCAGCACTAGTAGCTCACATTACATGTGATCTTACTTTTAAATAACATCATTACAGCTTCTTTCTCTCTCTCTCTCTCTCTTTTCTCTGTGGCTTTGTTTTGTGATAATTAATTAGATCGGATGTGGAACTCGGCGGAGAATGTGTTTTCTAGAACGTCGTCGTTTAGGGACGAGGTAGAGGACGAGGAGGCGTTAAGGTGGGCGGCGCTTGAGCGGCTGCCGACTTACGCTCGAGCTCGCCGTGGCATTTTCAAGAACGTGGTCGGTGACGTTAAGGAGGTCGATGTGAGTGAGCTGGCGGTTCAGGAACAGAGGCTTGTGTTGGACCGGTTGGTGAATGCTGTTGAAGATGATCCGGAGCGCTTCTTTGATCGCATGAGAAAGAGATGCGAAGCGTAATGAATCGTTTCATTTTTATTTTTTTTTTGTTTATTGATAGTGCGTTGAGCTTTTGAAAAACGAGAAGCTGAATTTGTGTTTTCGACATTAAGAATTTGACTTTTTTTTTCTTTTTTGTTTTTCAATTTACACTTATAAAATCTTATAACTTATTTCAACGAACACTGTTTTTAAACTACTTATTTTCCATTTTAATAAATAAAATAGTTGTGGAATCAAAGTACTTTTTTTTTTTTTTGGCAAGTCGAATGCATGTTAATTTTTATTTTTAGTTGTGCACCAGCTTCACTTCCTCGATGAGTTACATTTGGAAATTTTTAGCTCTAAATAATCGAATTGAGACTTTGTTTGGTCGATGAGAACTGACTGAAGAAGAAAGAATATTTACAGAGTTGATTTGGAGCTTCCAAAGATTGAGGTTCGATTTCAGAATCTGACAGTTGAATCTTTTGTTCACCTTGGAAGTAGAGCGCTACCAACCATTCCCAATTTTATTTTTAACATGACTGAGGTAAATTAATCACAATTAACTATTTTGTTTTGTTGCTATAAATCGATTTTTTTTTTTTTTTAATTTACCCGTTTGACTGTTGTTCAGGCTCTTTTGAGGCAATTGCGGATATATCGGGGAAACAGGAGCAAATTGACAATTTTGGATGACTTAAGCGGGATTATTAGACCTTCCAGGTAATTTCAGACATGATCAAGTCCGTAAAACTTTTGGCCACGTTTGTATCTGTTTTATAAGGTACAATTATTATTTGTAGATTGACCCTGTTGCTGGGTCCTCCGAGCTCAGGAAAGACTACACTATTGCTAGCTCTTGCTGGGCGCCTCGGACATCATTTACAGGTACTAAGATTTTGCTTTTCTTGAATGATGCTAAACGTGTTTTAAAATATGACACCTGGTTGCCAACATTTCCTTGTCTGATTGTTCATTGCTTGTAATATATTTGCACTTTGATTTTTTAAAAGGTGTCAGGGAAAATTACATACAATGGACACGGGTTTAAAGAGTTTGTTCCTCCAAGGACGTCCGCTTATGTCAGTCAACAGGATTGGCAAGTGGCAGAGATGACAGTACGGGAAACTCTGGATTTTGCAGGACGGTGTCAAGGTGTTGGATCCAAATATGGTAAGCCCCAGAAAGTAATTTGTATCTGTAAGAGCAATGCTCTCCTAGTTGCTGACTATGAATTCTGGCAAAAGATATGATTACGGAACTTGCAAGAAGAGAAAAAATAGCTGGGATAAAACCTGATGAAGATCTTGATATATTTATGAAGGTAATTGTAGGACGACTAATTCTTTTTCTGAAAATATATATTTCTGTTGAGAGTTTCTCAATGTTACACTTTTTGCTTTCAGTCATTTGCACTGGGGGGTCAGAAGACTAGTCTTGTGGTGGAGTACATCATGAAGGTACTCTCTATATGTTGATTGCTCTTGGATACATTTGGCACTCCTTTTGTGACTGTGGCCTTAAACATCCCTTAATAGTAACTAACACCCTTGAAGAATGACTACTGAGGATTGGCCCATCAAACATGTTGAATAGCATGTTGTTAGCCAATGGAATTTGATTTAAAGTTAAATAGGTACCTTGAACTGTAGGGTGATGCTCTCGCTTATAAGGGGTTGATGAACATAAATGGTTAAATGAACATAAATTGTTAAACTTCTGAAGCACTAATGTTTGTCTGACAAAGATTCTAGGTTTGGACACTTGTGCTGACACATTGGTAGGAGATGAGATGCTTAAAGGTATCTCTGGAGGCCAGAAGAAGCGGCTGACAACAGGTGCAAGCAATGTATATTACCTTCTACTGATAGTAAAATTCTTTTGGCTTTTATTCGTGCTGATTTGATTTAGCAATTATTTGATTTCAGGTGAATTATTAGTTGGTCCAGCCAGAGTACTATTCATGGATGAAATATCAAATGGCCTTGATAGTTCAACTACTTATCAAATCATCAAATATCTTAAGCATTCTACCCGTGCACTTGATGGGACCACTGTCATTTCTCTGCTTCAACCTGCTCCTGAGGCTTATGAGTTATTTGATGATGTTATACTTTTGTCTGAAGGCCAGATTGTATACCAGGGACCCCGAGTTTCTGTTCTTGATTTCTTTGCATCTATGGGATTTAGTTGTCCAAAGAGAAAGAATGTGGCAGACTTCTTGCAGGAAGTAAGTGGTCAAGGATTGTATGTAAATTCATATGCATCATACTCCTCTTTTTTTTTTTAAAAAAAAAGTTTGCTAAAAAAATTCTGAATACAGGTTACGTCAAAGAAGGACCAAGAGCAATACTGGTCCAACCCTTACCTTCCATACCGATATATATCTCCAGGAAAGTTTGCTGAAGCTTTTCATTCATATCACACTGGAAAGAATTTGTCAGAGGAACTGGCTGTTCCTTTTGACAGACGATTTAATCATCCAGCAGCATTGTCAACTTCTAAATATGGTGAAAAGAGGAGTGAACTTCTCAAAACCAGCTTTAACTGGCAATTGCTACTGATGAAACGGAATTCATTTATTTACGTTTTCAAATTTATTCAGGTAATTTTACTAAATCTGTTAATTTGGCGAGTGGATTAGTGTCTGTATTTGGTAAACAAGGCCTAAGAGACCATTTTTATTGCTGTTATATTGACAATGCTAATGCTAACTTTTCACTAATGTGTTCTGTTCTGCAGCTTCTTATTGTTGCCTTAATCACAATGACTGTTTTTTTTCGGACAACAATGCACCATAAGACAATCGATGATGGTGGCTTGTACCTTGGAGCACTTTACTTTTCCATGGTCATTATTCTCTTTAATGGCTTTACTGAGGTTTCAATGTTGGTGGCGAAGCTCCCAGTACTTTACAAGCATAGAGACTTGCACTTCTATCCTAGTTGGGTTTATACAATTCCTTCTTGGGCTTTGAGCATTCCAACATCGCTCATAGAGTCTGGTTTTTGGGTGGCTGTTACATACTATGTGATTGGATATGATCCTAATGTTGTTAGGTAAATATTATGCTTCTATTGAATTCAGCAATCGATGATGACTGAAATGAAAAGGATTTATGATTCGAATTTTTTATTGCAGATTTTCCCGGCAACTCTTGTTATATTTCTTTCTGCACCAGATGTCTATAGGTCTTTTCCGTGTAATTGGATCGTTGGGCAGAAATATGATTGTTGCCAATACCTTTGGATCTTTCGCAATGCTGGTGGTCATGGCTCTTGGAGGATTCATCATTTCAAGAGGTAAAACTTGCCATTTTGCAATATCTACATGGTTAGTTGCTGATGTCTTCATAAGTTTATTCTTCTTTTTTTTAATCACTGTGGCAGATAGTATACCGAAATGGTGGATCTGGGGTTTCTGGGTTTCTCCTTTGATGTATGCCCAAAATGCAGCTTCAGTGAATGAATTTCTTGGGCATTCTTGGGATAAGGTAACATAGTGTAATCTTTTACTTAGCATATCATATAAGCATCTATGCATCTTGCTTCAAAGCTTTTGGGTGCTTTTGAAATTTCAAATTTTCATCTATCAATATGGTTTACAGTAATGATGAATGACCAGGTAGTTGAAATGAGTAGCATAATCATTAAATGACTGCTTATGGGGCTTGAATACCTCTGAGAGCATCAATGCTACTACTATTGTTTCAATTGATTAGTATTGTTAAATGAGTTTCCTTCTTCACCTCCGGACCTTGAGTGCCGTTGTATCCTATTAAGATCTTATAAATATGATGTACATACAATACATCAACATATTGTCCAATAAATAATATGATACAAGAAAAATAAAATTAATGCACAACCAATTTTTAAAATTATAATGTAAGTACTAAGTAGCTCAGTTTTGCAAACTATTACACATACAAAATGGAAAGACATGACATGTATAACACTTATGATTGGTATGTCAAATTATCAATTACACTTGCTCACAATTTGTATATGCTGTTTTCACTTTTCGAATTAAACAATTTGATAAAGCCATTAGATGAGAGTCACAGTGTAGCCTTGTCAAACACTATGCTGTGTCCCAATCGAATTGTTGATAGCTTTTGGGAGTCTTCTACTGAAAACCTTGTGATCATCTTGAGACCATATTAACTCAAAGTTGGAATTGTCTGATTTCTGGTTACCACACAAGTCAAGTAATTTTCTCCTTCCTTTCACCCCATCTGTGAATGTCCCAATAATGATTTTCAAGAATGTACATTTTGGGTCAGGTCTGTCCAACATGGGATGAAATATTTTGCTAGGAAACATAGTTCTGATGGCTTTAAACCCTAGAGCTTGTGGAAGTGCATCCTGAGATGTTTCTTTTGGCTTCACTTTGAGAAGAGGCTAAAGAAAATTTGGCTATAACTGTATGTTGTGCATCACTTTTCTTTAGTCTATTATCATTTGCAGCGTAATCTTGGTGGTTTTAAGCATTCTGTCTTTCTTTACGGCCTGATTCAAGTCATGTGCCTAAAGGGTAATCAGATGAAAAATTAATGTAAATATTTATTTCAATTTAGTGATCTAAGGCAATAGACAAAATTTACACATAAGTGCTAATATTTTGCTAATTAAGTAAAGTTCAACCTGTTGTTTTCTTGAATATATGTTGAAACTCTTGTTGTATGTTTCCTTATATGTAGAAAGCTGGGAACTCCAACTTTTCGTTAGGAGAGGCAATATTGAGACAACGCAGTTTGTTTCCAGAAAGCTACTGGTACTGGATCGGTGTTGGAGCCATGCTTGGATATACACTTTTATTTAATGCTCTCTTCACTTTCTTCTTAAGCTACCTTAACCGTGAGTGATCTCATTCTGTAAACAGTGCTCCTTTATTGTGTCTGCTAATAAAGAAAGTTAGTAGAAAGATACTCTGCATTAAGTTATGCTTTTACTGTTTCACAGCTTTGGGAAAGCAACAGGCTGTTGTCTCCAAGAAAGAGCTACAGGAGAGAGACAGGAGAAGGAAAGGTGAAAATGTTGTTATCGAACTGAGAGAGTACTTGCAGCGTTCATCTTCGCTAAATGGTTTGTAAAATGCAATATACATCGGGTTTCTATTTTCTATTCCTTTTTATACATCAAGATTTGATGCTGAAAAGTTTACATTTATCTTGACTTCTGGATAGGAAAATATTTCAAGCAAAAAGGCATGGTTCTGCCGTTTCAACCACTTTCTATGGCCTTCGGCAATATCAATTACTTTGTAGATGTCCCTGTGGTGCGTACAATGTTCCACTCCAACTTGCTACTTTAAATATTTAAATATTATTCATCTGATCCAAGTATCTCCTCAGGAATTGAAACAAGAAGGCGTATTAGAGGATAGATTGCAGCTATTGGTTAATGTCACTGGAGCATTCAGACCTGGTGTGCTTACGGCATTGGTAGGAGTTAGTGGTGCAGGTAAAACCACCCTCATGGATGTTTTAGCAGGTCGAAAAACTGGCGGGATCATAGAAGGGGACATATATATATCTGGTTATCCCAAAAGGCAAGAAACTTTTGCTAGAATTTCAGGTTATTGTGAGCAGAATGACATTCACTCTCCTGGCTTGACTGTTCTGGAATCACTTCTGTTCTCTGCTTGGCTGCGGTTACCATCAGAGATTGAATTGGAGACACAAAGGGTAATATTAAATACATCTCTTTTCTATTTTATGTATCTTGGCTAGGTAATATTAAATACATCTCTTTCTATTTTATGTATCTTGGCTAAGATTAACTCATTGATTGAAATTTTCAGGCATTTGTTGAGGAAGTGATGGAACTTGTGGAGCTGACATCTTTAAGTGGAGCATTGATTGGTCTACCAGGAATTAACGGCTTGTCCACGGAGCAACGTAAAAGATTGACAATTGCTGTTGAACTAGTTGCCAACCCTTCTATAGTGTTCATGGATGAGCCTACATCAGGGTTGGATGCAAGGGCTGCAGCAATAGTGATGAGAACTGTTAGGAACATTGTAAATACTGGGAGAACAATTGTGTGCACAATCCATCAACCCAGCATCGACATTTTTGAATCGTTTGATGAGGTATTTTCTCTTAGAATTGGAGAGATCTTTATTAATAAGGTTTTCTCTCTTGACATGTCAAATGTCAGAAATCAGACGAGCTTATGTCCCTGTTTTTGTTGTAGCTACCCAACACTTTTTGTCTGATTGTTAGTTGATAGGCTTGTTATTCAGTTACGTGGATGGAAAATTTTGAGATAATTTATCATTATGCTTGATACTTCTGAAATGTTTTGATCTCATTGATACTCTCCTGAAATTATAATCTTTTATCTCTGTAGCTTTTGTTTATGAAGCGCGGAGGAGAGCTCATATATGCTGGTCCACTTGGTTCTAAGTCTTGTGAACTCATCAAATATTTTGAGGTTGAATCATTCATGTTTAAATCTCCAAGAATATTTTATTGTCAGATACTTTTTGGTTAAATCCATCGTGATGCTGTTCACGTTCATCTTATCAATCTGCATATCTTTGCATCTATAGGCAGTTGAAGGTGTGCCAAAGATCAGGCCCGGATATAATCCTGCTGCTTGGATGCTTGAGGTTACTTCACCAGTTGAAGAAAGTCGTCTTGGTGTTGATTTTGCGGAAATTTATCGAAGATCAAACCTGTTTCAGTATGTGCATGTCCTAGGGGAATTTCCAGCTGTTTGGTTTCACTATTACATTCAGCACTTTTCTTTTTCCCTTGTCTGACAATTCTATCTTGCTATGTTTCAGACGTAACAGGGAACTGGTTGAGAGTCTAAGCAAGCCAAGTCCTAGCTCCAAAAAATTGAACTTTTCAACCAAGTATTCTCAGTCTTTTGCTAACCAGTTTTTAGCTTGTCTTCGAAAGCAAAACCTATCTTATTGGCGGAACCCACAATATACAGCAGTTCGCTTTTTCTACACTGTTGTGATCTCATTAATGCTTGGATCAATATGTTGGAAATTTGGTGCAAAAAGGTTTGCTATTAAAGCTTTCCTTTAAAGCTGTAACCTCCTAGATATTCTATCATACTTGGGCATTTTTGGAACTCTTTAGCATCACATAATTACACATGAATTACTATGAGGTCAAAAGCTTGTAAAAAAGGTAGGTAATAGACAGCTGCAATCTCTCACTTTTTATTTGGTTCCCTTGGTGCATATATTCCTCCACGAACCGAGGACGTCAAGAGTTTGATATTTGCCATTATATCAGTTTCATTTCTCTATTTGCTTCGCTTCTCGTCTCTCATTAGACATAGTCTTCTTTGCTGTGGGCAGAAGTCTGTATCACTAAATTCTCTTCCACATTTGAATGCTCATTCATACAGGGAGAACCAACAAGATTTATTTAATGCCATGGGATCCATGTATGTAGCTGTCTTATTCATCGGAATTACCAATGCCTCAGCTGTTCAACCTGTCGTTTCTGTTGAAAGATATGTTTCATATAGAGAGAGAGCAGCTGGAATGTATTCAGCTCTACCTTTTGCTTTTGCACAGGTCTGCTTCTGTGTTCTTCCCTTTCCCCACTTCTTTATTCGCGCAATGATACCATACTCAAAACTTCACTAGTGTTTTTCTTTCTTTATATATGCAGGTTGTTATTGAATTCCCTTATGTGTTTGGACAGGCACTTATTTACTGCTCCATTTTCTACTCTATGGCCTCATTTGAGTGGACTGCTGTGAAGTTTATTTCTTACATATTTTTTATGTACTTTACCATGCTATATTTCACCTTTTATGGCATGATGACGACTGCTATCACACCAAATCATAATGTGGCTGCCATTATTGCTGCTCCCTGTTATATGCTTTGGAACCTTTTCAGCGGCTTTATGATTGCCCACAAGGTACCTAAGTTACCATTTTTATTTTTAGTGTGGTATCATATTTTGTTAGAACAGCTTGTGTATTTCATTTTATTTTATTAACATAACCTGATAGCATCATGTTGAAAGTTCCAGTAGCCTAAACTTGTAGAGCAGTATGTACATGGACCATAGGCTTTGTAGTCAACTGTGTTGACAATAAAATGATCTCCAGAAAAATGATCTTCATCCAAATATGCAATCGTGGAATCTACTTCCCGTGGGTTGGGTTGCCTTTCATTCTCACATACACCTATAAAGTACGATAATGTGCTCCACTTGTTTTGCAGAGAATTCCCATTTACTGGAGATGGTATTACTGGGCGAACCCTATAGCATGGAGTCTGTACGGCCTCCAGACTTCACAATTTGGTGACGACGATAAACTTGTGAAGCTTTCAGATGGAACTGGCTCGGTTCCTGTGAAGCACTTACTGAAGGATGTGTTTGGGTTTAGGCACGATTTCTTGGTAATAGCCGGTGCTATGGTGGTTGCTTTCGCCACTATTTTTGCAATGATATTTGCTTATGCAATAAAAGCCTTCAAGTTCCAAAAGAGATGACAAGGTGAAGGTGGCTTCATTTGTATGAGAACAAAGTGGCAAGTTCATCAGTTTCCTCGTAGAAATGAAGTTTAAGAGAGGGTTGGAATTTGTATAGCAGCAACATAGTATATTCCCGAGCGTACCTGGAATTCTGTGAAAAAACATTTATTCAAGTGTCCAGCAGATACAATAATGTGTAACAGGCGGTATTTGATTCAGCAGTGTAATTTCAGTATATATATAGATTATTCAATAAAGTCGTAATTTTGTAAAATCACATTCCCATAATTGGCTTAATTATGAGATTTCTTTTTCCTTCTATTCATATGATTGCAGGGTTTCAAACAAAGACATTATTGTCGGGGCCAATGCATGCATGTGCCGAATCTCTGCATCTTCATATACCATCATTGTCAAATATAATATTTCGTTTGTCTTTCTGATTAATGATTGCTCATGTGGCTTAATAATTCATCACGAGGCACCATAGTGAATGGAATCCTGTGCAGTGCTTGTGCTTGCTTAGTCAAGCATTTATTTATTTATTATTATTTTATAGTTTTTAATTTGTCCATCTTAAGTCTGGACTCTAGACCTTGTTTCCTTTTGCTCTGTCTAAGACTCTCACAGTTTATATACACTAATTTGATGAAAAGGGAAAAAAAAATTAAAACCCAATATTAAGTACTTGAATTTTTATTTATTAGTTTACTCTTGAAATTACAGTACTTTGATTACTCATCTCATGTTCAATTTTTGATAGAATAGTATAATTTAGTTTAATACTTCGATTCACAAAAAAAAATTGTTCTTTTTATTTTCCTTTCATAATTCTTTCTTTCAATCAATTCAAGAATTTATTCGAATTCCGAGCCAAATAAGTTTTCATTTTTATTTCTTGAAATTTAATATTTTACTCTTAAAAAAAAAGAAATAATAACAACTCTTATACATTCTCTTACTCTTATTTTATCCTTTGATAAACGTTTCAATAAAATGCACGTTATAAATTTTTTTCAAACAATTTCAATATGCCCATGTGACTACTATATCGAACCTCTAGTTTAAATGATTGTTCTTCTTTATATATTTCTCACTTGCTTTTGTATAGGATACAAGCTTTAGAGTATAAATTTCTTGTATCTTGTTATAGCGGAGATTTCTTGTGATTGTGTTATTGCGGAATATTTAAAAATAAAAATAAATTCACATAAATAATACTTTTACTAACAATAATTTTAGCCCAACCTAAAAAAATTAAAATTAAAATCATGACTTCATCCTTTCACATTAGTTGAGATGAAATTGGATAGTTAATTAATTGAATCCATCTTTTAAAAAAATTCTTAAAATTCTTGACCGGTAAAATTGCTTTAACCTAAGTTTAAATTAATTATTTTATCCTTATAATTCAAATTATCAATGTCAAAAATAAAAAATAAAAAATTAGCAGCATGTCTTTCACCCTCACTATTTTGCTCTTGGTATTATTGCTTCACACAAAGCCAAAAGGCCTCTTGCTTGTCTAAGGGAGATTCCCCCTATTAAACCCATCACTCACATCTCTCCTAGTATTCTCACTAGTCCTAATCATCTGCACATTTCCGGTTTAGAGTTGATTTGATGCCTATTGAAATGATGTGCCCACTTTTAAGATACACTTTGGACTTCGTGCACACGTTTGTAACCCATTGTAAGGGAAGTCAAATCCTTTTAAGTTCATTAATTACTCACATCTTTCTTAAACAATATGGAGGATATAATTTAGTTATTCAATTTATGACCTATATAACATAATGTAATGTTTAAAAATGAAACCAAAGAATTTTCTTAGCACCCCAACATGTAAATAGCAAAAATTTGGTGGTCATCATGTTGCAGAGACATATTTTGTTAATTTAATTGAATATATAAATAATCATACTAGTAAATTTAAGTAGCACCAGTAAATCATTTTGAAACGTTTAAATTTTGTATGAAATAAGAAAAAAAAAATGCTGAAGCGAAAATAATTTTGTTGACATTTTAGTATTTTTCACCTTAAAACGGGTTAAAATTTAGGTTAATATGTTTAAAAAAAACATGTTTCATAAAAAAACTTATATTAAAATAAATAAAATAGGTACAAAATGTAACCCATTGATTGTCCAAACTTTTTCTTTATTTAAAATTAGAAAGAAATAATGTGAATTTTCTTTTTAATTTCTTTTTTTTTTTTTTTTTTTGAAGCGGTATGCGTTTACACAAATATTGTGTGGTGGGGGCCAGCGGGGGGCGGGCTCCACATATTGCCACCATGGGTACTAACTACCACCATAAGCATAAGCCCAAAAATAGTATTAACGAGATCCATAACTGGATAATCAAAAGGACAGCACGTGAGCCCAGACATTAAAATAAAATTTGCACAAAAATGACAGCAATGGAACTGGTATAAGACAGAGATTAGTTATGTTCGACAAAATTGTTTGACCTGAAATCTTACATAAGCTAACAAGTAAAGGGTGAATAATGACATCGATTAAAGACAAGTGCAAACTATAAATTCGGTGGGACGTAGAAACTGGCTAGTTAGGAGTTGATACAAAAGAGAAAGAGAAGACAAAATTAACATTCAATTCCTTGTTACAGTTGTTGCACGTATCTGACATGTACAGTGACAATGGAGACAAGAATTCAAGAAAAGGATTCTGAGCTACTTACTGCCAGTTATAAACAAGACAAGAGCCGAGAGCTCTCCCTCCAATTCCACCAAGAGACAACGTTCAAGAAAAGACCTCTCCTTTCTCTCTCTTTACCTCTGATCTTAATTATAATACAACACACAACTCACTGAGGCCTAAGCTGGCTGGCTAGCTAGCTAGAAACCACAACCAAGAGTCTCCTGCATTAGCAATCTCCATTCCCAAAATATGAATTCAGTGTCCGAATCCTACAAAAACAACCCTCTTCATCTCAAACACATCATTCCTTTAGACTTCAAGACTGCCCTCAAATTACCCGACTCCCACGCCTGGACCCTCCCCGATCACCCGATGGCCGACCCGTTAACACACGCAGCTGTGCCGGTCATTGACCTTGGCAGCCCGCAGGCTGCAACACTCATACGACAGGCATGTGAGAAGTGGGGTGCGTTTCAGGTCACCAACCACGGCATTCCCATCAAACTTCTTAACCAAGTTGAGTTCCAAACTAGGAGGCTATTTGCACTGCCCGCCAATCAAAAGCTACTAGCTGGCCGGTCGCCGGAGGACTTCACAGGCTACGGCCTTCCTCGCATCTCCACCTTCTTCTCAAAGCTCATGTGGACTGAAGGGTTCACAATTTTGGGGTCTCCTCTTGATCATGCTCGCCAACTTTGGCCACATGAGTATGACCACATCAATTTCTGGTACGTGCCTAAACATATATACATGGTGCATATATTATATATATATATATATATATATATATATGGAGAGATTGTCATTTTTCACCCTACTGATATTAATATACACCACTTATCACATATTGTTTTCATAATATTAAAAAATCTATTGGCACAAAAAATTTAAAGGAAAAGAGAAGTAAATAGGTCACTTATTTAATAATTTGTCTTTGATACACACACAATCATAAGAAAAATATTTAAAAATAATTAAAAAATATATAAAAAAATATATAAAAAAAAATTCTTATTATTAATTTTTTATACACACCAAAATATATATTTCTTATTTTTACTACTTAAACTTTTTATTAATTTTTATTTAAAAATAGTACAAGAATAAATTATATATATTAATTTTAGCAGAAGGAAAACTGATAATCTCCCTGTACATTTGCATGCCCCGTTATGCCTTATTCTAACTCTTGTTTTGAGACACTCCACTATAACATTTTATCATCTTTAATAATATAACATGACATTCACTATATTTTTTATATCATTTTTCACATTCCTTCATCATTTTCATGAGGTTTATTTATTTCTTTCTTTCTTTAACAACAGCTTCACCAGAAACTAAGGCACCAAGGTACTGTATGGTATTAAATTATTGTAACTTGTAAATTATGTTTATTAGGGAAAAAATATAAGTATAAATTTTTAATAGTTTCTAGTAGATATGATTTTTAAATAAAAATTTTAACAAAAATTACTAAAGAAATTACATGTTTATCATCATATAAAAGGAAAAGGACATTCAACCCCCCAACGTTTAGGAAAAGGGACAAAAAACCCCTCAACGTTTCAAAAATGACTTATAACCCCATTTCCGTTAATAAACACCGTTTGTTTTAATAATAAATTTATTTTTAATTTTTAATTACTATTATACCCTTATAATAAACATAAATTAATATATTGATTTGAGACATGTCACAATTAATAATTTTTTTAAAACTAAAAATTGAGATACAATTACATTTTTGCCCAAATTATTTGCTATAAATTATACCTTTCTAATGATCAAACCTTTCATATGTGATTATTATTAATAAAACGAAATTTGATTAAACCCTTTTTCTTTGAGGAATCAAAACGATATTATTATTGTTAGAAAGGTATAATTTATAGTAAATAATTTTGGCAAAAAAATAATTGTATCTCAATTTTAAGCTTTTAAAAAATTATTAATTGTGATATATCTTAAATTAATATATTAATTTTTTTATTATAAGGGTATAATAGTAATTAAAAATTAAAAATAAATTTACTGTTAAAATAAATGGTGTTTATTAACGAAAATGGGGTTATAAGTCCTTTTTAAAACGTTGAGTGGTTTTTTGTCCCTTTTCTTAAACGTTGGGGGGTTGAATGTCCTTTTCCCTCATATAAATAATAAATTAAATTAACTCAACTTCTAAATCTTAGCAGTTAACTTTTACCAAATATTTTAGTGCTGAAACTTAAAAATTATAGCCGTCCAACGTCAACAGTAAACACGGCCTACTTCTCCTCTTTCATGTGAGTAGAATTTGAAATCATTCCAGACCTCATGTTTCATGTAAGATAGTTTACCGATTAAAGCAATCAGTATTTACATTTACATGACATGGATTATATTATAAATCAATGATTTTCAACTAGCAATAATAGATACGCCTCGGTTAGAACCTCAACGGTCGTTGCCCCAGGCTCAAAGATTAAGTAATAAAGACTAACATTGATTTGTAGAAAGATTAGTTTTAGTACTCGAAGAAAGGGACAAGTGGATGTACGAGGTCGATGGCGACACATGGCTTGGTCGCGAACAGTGAATTAGCTGCCATGGCTAGCTCCGAAGTCCTGTAGCATGTCCAAGTTCTTCAGTTCTTGTTTTGTCCGTTTATTTTGTCAGTCAGCTAGCGTCCAGTCATGTCAAGGATATCTGCGTCGTTTTCGTTAAAATCCCTCGGGGCATTTTAGTGATTCAAAAATCTTTCGTTACTATCTAAGGAATGACGTGGTAGAATCGTAGAACGTGACTGATTTAGAAGGGAACTGGGATAGAGCTACGTGTACGTAATCAAAAGGGAGCATATTAATCGTGTAAAAGTGATGGATGACAAACAACTATAAAGAAGTGCATGCATGCGCCATGCAGTTTCATTCTCTTTCACGTAGCTATTACAAAGACTAGGGTTCCTACTTCCATCATCGAGAATTCAAGACGCTTCTTATGTATTAACCAGCATTCTCCCGAACTTAAGCTTGGATTGATATACCATTGTATTATTAGTTAGTTGCGTGCATCTCCCCACTTATAAATAATTAATATCGGCGTGCAGCACACACAGCTCGATCATATCATAGAGTTTATTATATATGCATGTAGCCTAAAGCATATCCCCCCAGCAAACTAGGTTATTCTGGAATATGGACGTCTGGATTTATCCATTTATCTTTTGTCTTAATTGCCACCTCATTAATAAATTTCTAGGCAGAATAATAGTCATCCTAATTTTTTTTAAATTCTAAATAATGTATTATTTATTAAGTAGTTAATAATTTTTTATAAGAACCAAATAAATAAAAACAATCGATGAATATCGTATTATTTGAGATAAAAAATTTGCGATGCGTAGGAGTATTCAATTTCGAGTCCTTCAACCGACCAGCCTTTTCATCACATTCAGACAAAAATAATATCACAGCTAGGGGTGGGCAAAGTCGGTTTGGATCGGTTTGAGACATATTCTCAAACCGATCCAAACTTATCGGTTTGAAAATATTTCAAACCGATATCAACTTAAAAATTTTTCAAACCGAACCGATCCAAACCGACTGGATCGGTTTGGATTCTCGGTTTGAATTTATTAGCTAAAAATTCACTTCTTTTTTATTATTTTACCTAAATTATTATTTTTTTTTTGTGTCCGTAATCCAAATTGATACCTCTTTTATATTATTCATATCTACTTTGACATCTACATAACAATTCAAAGATACATCCATACAAGTTTACAACATAATACATTCTAATAAAGAAGTTCTTAACCTATTCATTCAAAACAAACTCACAAAATTAAAATAAAGTTGAACAACATTTGACAATTAAAATATTGTGCATCTTATCCGTCAAAACTTATGGCCTAATTAGTTTTGATTTGTGAAAATCTGCATAAAATGATAAATATAATTAGTTAGATTGCTTAACTTAGAATATAATGTAATTATATAATATTTTTGGATTGGATCGGTTTGAATCGGTTTGGAATCCTTCCAAACCAAAATCCAAACCGAGTGATGTCGGTTTGTAATCCAATAAACCGAAACCAGTTTTTTTACTAATGAAACCGATCCAAACCGATCCAAATGGTCGGTTTGGATCGGTTTGGATCGGTTCGGTTAAAATATGCCCACCCCTAATCACAGCAGGCCTATTTTACTTAACTATAAACACAATAAATGAGGCCAATTTGATGTTATTTTTTGCAGTTCTTTTTCTAGCATTTAATCTTTTGACATTTTGCTTTTCATCCCACTGGATATATGTCATTATTTCTTCAATTTATTATTATTCAAATACTTGGACACTGGATGCCCCAAGGACGTCTCTAATTGGTTTTATTTAGTTGGCCACTCTGAGTTCGAATTCTGGATAGGTAAGGGATCGAAAAGTTAATTTGGGCTTTACCTACTTCTTACCTTTTTAGATAATAACAATAATAATAAAAAGTTTGCACACAAGGCTCTTCTCGAACCTTTTACTCTTTAATGAAATTGTCCTCATTTCACCCTTAATTTTTTTCTCAAAATTAAGTACTCAGGCCTTGTTTGGTATTGAAGTTAGACCAAAAGCATCCGATAAATGTTAGCTGTTATGACTTGAAAGATAAGTTAATTTGATCTAAAACTTGTATGATAAAAAAATCTAAAAATCTTTATTATTTTTGTCAATTTTTTAATTTAAAAGTTATATTTAATGTATATTATCAACTTTTTTTAAAAGCATCCGATAAATGTTAGCTGTTATGACTTGAGAGATAAGTTAAGTTGATCTAAAACTTGTATGATAAAAAAATCTAAAAATCTTTATTATTTTTGTCAATTTTTTAATTTAAAAGTTATATTTAATGTATATTATCAACTTTTTTTTATACTTATATTTTCTTTTCTATAATTGCTATGGCACAAAAGCTATAGTAATTTAATATCCATTCCTTAGCCCTAAAGTCTAGCATTAGCTAGCGTCCGTCCACCGCATGCATGGAATTGCAATGCCAGCTGCTACTTAATTAACAAAATGGGTTTTATTGTAGTATGGGATTTGTGTATTTATTGTCCTTTTGCTAAATATATCCAAGACATGGGCATGTATCGTTCGTGACACATTGCACCTCTTGTTGATTGATTGAAAAATTGTAGTTGTGCAATTGAGAGCCTCAAAAATTATATCAATGACTACTTGCTTGCTGCTGGTGCTAATCATTGGTTGTAATTTCTTCGATTTGCCTGCAGCCAAGTAATGGTGGAGTACCAAAAGGAACTTAAGGGACTTGCTGAAAAAATACTAGGCCTCATGTTCAGGTCACTGGGCTTAACCCAAGAAGACATTGCATGGTTCAAGCCCAAATACGGCTGCAAAAGCCCACAGGGCGTTCTTCAGCTGAATTCGTACCCGGTCTGTCCCGACCCGAACCGGGCCATGGGCTTAGCCCCACATACTGATTCATCACTGCTGACATCCTTGTACCAGGGAAACACCAGTGGCCTGCAAGTCTATAGAGACAATGTTGGGTGGGTGCCAGTGCACCCAGTATCCGGAGCACTTGTGGTTATTGTTGGTGATTTGATGCAGATAACGTGCAATGGTCGGTTCAAGAGTGCACTCCATCGTGCGCTTGTGAACAACACACGTCATCGCATATCAACAGCATACTTCTATGGCCCACCTCAAGATGTCAAGATATCGCCGTCAGTGAAGCTGACTGATCATGATCATCCGATTCTGTACCGCCCGGTGACGTGGCGGGAGTATCTTGATGCTAAGGCAACTCATTTTAACAAGGCGATTGAGTTGATTAGATATGATGCATCAAGCTGCTGATGGATGCAAGGATCACGTATGTGTAAACTTGTAAAGAGGACAATAGCAATGTCTTGTTTTCCAAACAATTGATCCACAATCATTCTCACAGAGCCATAATAAGACTCATGTACTCAACACTTTACTGCAGTGAGATCACCGTCACAATAACAGGATATATATATATATATATATTGTATTTTCCTGATCAACAAAAATTTGTACAAAAGTTGTTACATATATGTATTCAGACTCAGCAATATCTGCGGCACTGGTATCACTACCATCCATCACCCCAAACATTCGAATCAAGTTTTGTTCTGCCAGAACACAGGCGGCTTTGAAACAAAAACCTTTTTCGCTGTCGGGGTATGTTAATACAATCAAAAAGCCCCCATTTTCTAACATCTACATTAAACTAATATGGACAACCACAAAAGTAACTATTAGAAGCTGAGAAATCTGACATTGGATACATACACGTAGACCATAAGGTTGGCTGTGATGTCATTAAATCAAAAAAAGAAAAAAAAGGAGCAAAGTCACTTCCAGATCTTGACGCACTTGTCATGACTAGCTGAAGCTACCATACCGTTAACAGTTGATGCTGCCAAAGATGATACAAGCTTGTCGTGTGCACTCAGAGTCAGTGTCTTGTTTTCAGTCATGTTCCAGAGCTCCAAAGTCTAGAAGCAGCAAAAAAAATTAAAAAAATTAAAAATTAAAAATATAAACAAATTAAAAAACACATTGAAAGGAAAACTGCACATCAGCAACTTGAGCTACATAATTCTAATTCGGCTCTGGTCCAATGTTAAAAGAGACCAGTAATCCAAATAAATGACCTCTCTCTCATACTAAGACACCCAAGTTGTAAAACTTGCATTTTAGACCATGCATGACTGTCCTGCGGACAGAAAAACACACACATACACATACTTCCACACATATGAATGCATGAGTAGATTTTCTTAACTAGATGCTTGGTAGCTACAACAAAGAATTAAACCACAAGGAAAAGCAGTAGAGGTATGACTTGCCTCATAACAGCCGATAACCAATAGTGAGGGGAATGTGGGATGGAAAACACAGCTATGGAATTTGTTGCCAGTACAGCTTAACTCATGAATGCATTCCCCTTTGCTGCCAGAACCAATGCTCCACACCCTGACTAATTCGTCACTCACTGATGCCAGATACTCACCCGAAGTGTTCCAGCACACAGAATGAACTTGATTTTTATGACCCTATAACAGTTCCACCCAAAACGAAATAAATAGACCAATACAGGTGTAAGTGCCTCAACATACTTTTTGAAGGGGTCCAAAGCATATAACATCCATTTATTATCATGTATTATTGCCGATCAGGCAAGTGAGGCAATTTTGCAAGTAGGAGTCCTATCAAGCACAGAGAAGGAATTGCGATGACTTCCACCATTACCAATTTTCCATGTAATTTAGCTATGGCTGACCTGTAATTTAAGTCTGCAAACTTGGGTCTCTACATCAAGTATAGAGATATAGTTCTCTACGGCTGCAGCAAGAATCCTTCCAAGACGAGGTTGAAATCTCATCTGGGTTGCACCACTCTGACACTGACAAAAGATTCAAAAAAATTCTGTGTAACAGAAGATAACAATTAAAAATAGAATTCAATATAAAGCATCCTTTCAAGATGATTAGCATCAAATTGCATACCTTGAAAACTCCAGCACAGCTACCATTGTTGATACTCCAGTATCGTATCTCACTATTATTATCACAAGAACAGAGAAGGTCTTCTTTACTAGGATGGAAATCCAAAGACATAACAGTTGTAGAATGACCCGTAAAAGTACGAAGTGAATAGTCAGGCTGCAAAGCAAAATCATCTACCATCATCCAGCAATATCCGAAGTGAGGGGCAGTTTGGTTGGACAAATTAATACTCAGTCATGAAGCCCTTTACGACTTATATCTTAATAATAGAACAATAAGGAAACATTTCTATCAGAAGTTCAAAATTTAAACCCAATAAGCAGATTTTCATCACTGCTGAGACATCAAGACTATCAAGAATAAGTTACCTACCTACAAATCATGGCCAAAGTTTTATTTCTCAATTAAACATCTTTTGCAGTTGCATGGGTGTTATATGCAGTTGCCGGATTCTCTTTTGCAGTTGTTTCCATTCATATGACTTAAAAGGGAGGGGGGGGGGGGGGGGGGGGGGGGGGGGAAAAGGCAACAAAAATGAACCTACTGTAAGGTGTAAAGGCAGCAAGTTATAATATTACCATGGAAAAAGTTGAGAAATGCAGAAGAAAAAGTCACTGCACTAGGAAGAGGCATATACTTGAACATGTCACTATTCAGAGAGATGCAAACCAAAAACATGTTAATATTTATTATAAGCAACGCACATTCAAGGAAATCTAACTAATTCATCGCAATCATGTTGGTGCGAAGAAGCGTGAACCAATAGCAGTAGAAACAAATATGCACTTGTAACAACAAATGAAAGTAAGCTTACGGACATTTTCAGTATCCCAAACCCTGACAGTTCTATCAGCTGAAGATGTAGCCAGCCTTGATAGGCTTGGACTGAAACGGACATCAGTTATCCATTGAGTATGTTCCTCAAGTGTAGACTTTACCGTAAAAGACTCCGTGCACCATAACACAGCCTGCACAAAAAATCATTGAGCAAATGAATTTGACATTGTCATTCTGGAAACACAGAACTATCTTGCATTGCTCAGAAGAAACATCATTAAAACTTTCAAAGAACAACTCATTAACAATAACCCATCTAACCTTTTTATCATGTCCACCAGTGGCAAGAAGTTTTCCATCTGGCGAGAAGTGACAACTTTCAACTTTACTTGTACTTGCAGGAATAAGCTGAAATTCCGTAAATGTGAAGCCTAATGTAACAGCAAAATTGTCAAACCGTAGGAATCATTTTGCATAATTATGAAACATAATTTTATCCAAAATGCTAATTTTCTGAAGCACACGTCAATGTAAGAAGTCAGCATAAATCATACCTTTGCCGACTTCTGCGCTCCTACCAACCCGATCTCTAGGATCTGCATCATCAGGTGATAAGAATGATTCTACATTATCATCCAGGGATCCATCATCAACAAAGCGGTCCATGTCAGTCTGCAATGATCACCCACTATCAAATAGAGTTCTAATCACAATTCCATCTGAGATATCTAATAATTACACGAAAAACATCAAATACGAATAAGAATGAGTTCCATGACCTCTACATGCTTACTTTTGCTTCTACTTGGAAAAAAATGAGTACCGAATAATAAGACTAGATTTTTTAAACGGGTCATTATTTGATTTGACTTTGTAGTCAATAATCCGTTATTAATCATCTGTACATTGTAATCTATAACCCAGATTTACCGTGGAGGATAAAATTGACAAATGCTATCAATTTGAGCTGATATGAAACTTATTTTATGACAGCAACTCCAGAAATCCTTCATATCCCTTAATTTTACTCATTGAATTTGCTTTCCCTTCATAAGTTTTTTACTCATCCAAGTAAAGCTGCTACATTTAAATTTTAAATGTTACAAATTAGGAGGCAGATGACTTCTCTAATCAAATGATTCCAAAAGTAAGAGAGGATAAAAAAATACCTATAGAAATAAAAGGTTGCTTACCAACTGATTTGGTGCTGACGTAAGTGATCCCATACCATCAGAACCAAACATCAGCAGAGATTTAGAGGAGGCACCATTATGCTGCAAAGTTGGCCTTGAGATTACGTCTCCTGGTGTGTGAGTAGAAGGTGATGAGGGAGAACTTGGGGTTGGTCCAGGAGTGTTTGCAGTTCCTGAGCTATTAGCAGGACCAGAAGATGACACTGCCTGCTTTCTCTTTCGCCCAATTTGATTTTTTGATGCCTTAAAACAAACAAAGCAAATGTATTTGAATCACTAACCAGACTGTCAACTTCAAATGCCAGTCAAATTCATTGTCTAATTCAGGGTATATTAGGACTTGAGAATAAAAGAAAAAACAAGAGTAATAATAATTCCTAAGCAGAACTGAGATAAGGAAATGCAATGCGCATAGAAGAGGCATAAACTTCCAGAATTCAGAAAGAACTAGAGTTTATAAATATGTTATAATTAATTTCGGATTGTATTAACTTAAATAACCATTCGCAACATTTTGATATAGTTTTAAGTGTACAAAAAGCTGATACAATGGTTGAATAAGGAAAGGATTGACAACTAGAAAGCAATGCAGCTCATATAATTTACGAGCCCAGAAGCAATAGCAGCAAACCTGATCATTTCCTTGAAAAGTGTTAGACATGCTACCATCCATGGTCATGCTGCCACCGGCAAGAATTTTATCTTGCTGCTGGAGGAGAGGATTTGAATTTTGAGACTGCTGGCTTGAAAGTGGATGGTGGGAATAGTGCTGCAGCTGCTGCTGCTGCTGCTGTATCTGAGTAGTAGTCAACTTTACGAGTTTACATCAGAAAGCCATAAGGCCTCCTTCAGACTATATTAGGAAAATTAAATACTGAAATATTAAATCCTCTCCAAGTACAAAAGAGAATGATACCTTTATTAGCAGATCATTATCTCCACGAGGCAAACCAGGGGAAATAATTTGCATAGCTGATCCAACAGTAGACACAAGATCACCAACAGAATTTGATGAGCCATCCCTTGCAAGACCCATATTACGACTGTTATGAAGCATCCTCAGTTTTCTGGATTCCAAATCGTTGGCGGACGGAGACGCCAAATTCTGCTGTGCCTGAAGCATAAGTTGTTGCAACTGAAGTTGATTGTAGGGCTGAGTCAAAGATTTCTGTTGTTGCAAAAGCCCAGATCGAAACTGATCCAGTCCCTAATACACATGGGATGCTGTCAGAAAAGGAACTTCCACTATGCACACCTAATGATATTCGGTATTATAACTGAACCAATAAATCACAAAAACAAAGGCAAAAGATTCTAATTTATTAAATGCTGTTGACAATGCTTGTGAAATTTTAATCATAGAACAAGGAGACCAATCAAAGTAATCCATGCTCCAGAGTTCTAGTTAGTCTAATTAACTGTCATGGAACAGAACAGAAATCAATTAACAATTCAAATTTCACAAGCCAAGCATATTGCTTTCTAATTTGAATATTTTTTAACCGAATTTTACTTTTAAGGAAGTACCGCCATCATTAACTTGTCAACAAACACAGATTTATGGTAAAGTGTACTTTAAGCATCATTAAGAAATTTCAAACAAAATTAAAAATTTTATCTCTCATTAATCATTGTAGCACTGTTAGTGTTTCACAGTTGAATAACCTATGTAAGATGGTGATAATAAAATCATATCACATAAAGCCAAATACTTACAGTCAAAGGCCAGCCTTTCAGAGTCACATTGCCAGCACCTTGATTTGACCCTTAAAAAACACAAGAAAAACTGTTAAGCCAAAATGACAATCTCAAAAGCTTAAAATTTGAAGTAAAATCTCACACAACCAATTTGATTACAGGTTCAGATGCCAAAGACTAGGATTGAAACCTTAAACCATGAATCCCCACTAAAATTAAATTACCAGTGATGTAAGCATTTCAGATAAGAATTCACATCGGCGACCAGTGATGTAAGCATTTCAGATATGAATTCACATCGGTGGACTCCTATTTAAGTTCTATATAGAAGACCATTACCAAATACTGATCCTACCAAAGCAAGATCCAAAGGAGGGTGATAATATATAGCTCCAAACAACTCACAATTATACGCCACAAATTACAATAACCATACTAAGGGTTCACGTACTGAAACTTTATGGCCCAATTACTGATACCAACAATTGTACTTGAAAGTATAAATAATCACGGAACATGTTTATCTTCCACAGAGAAGGATAATTACCACCAAATGATTACTTTTAGAAACAATAATTGGAAAACCACAATTGTAACAATTTGGAACATAGTCTTAGAAATAGCAAAAAAAAAAAAAAAGGTAACTAACAAAGAAAGAAAACTCCATTAATACCATGAACTCCAATCAATGATCCCTCTGAACCTGCTGCTCTAGGATTCATCGTAGGGTTCATCTCAGTTTTCACTTCCTGTTTCAACAAACAAGACATGGGCAGAATAAGATACGAAAGATAGAATTACAAGGATAAAGCTAGGGTAGGGTAAAAAAATATTTTTACTTGTGTTGACAGTGGAGGTTGCTGACTCCGACTTTGAACTTGCTGACTAACTCCATGTGTACCATGCAGCGTTTGCCTGCAAACAAGGAGCTCGGCTTTTATCAAATTACAAATTAGGGACTGGCCAAAGCAAGTAGCAGGTCCATAGATAACCAACAAACTTAACCGTGGAATTCATGATAGCATCATGAGAAGAAATACCCTGAAGGCTGGCTGCCTATTGCAGCTGCTTTCAACAAAGTGGCATGATTGGGATCCAAAAGCTGGGTCATATTGTCACTTAATCTTGGCTGAAATAATTGGGTTATGTCAAAAGACAGCAAGTAAAGATAAACCAATTTATAAACTTATCACACAATTGGTACCTTAATGGTAGCATCATCCAAGGAATCCCTCTGAAACGGAAGCTTTTTTAATCGATCCTCATACATTTTTGTTGTGAAGGCTTTTGCAAAGCCAGGTCTCAGATCATCACCAGTGTCATTTAGATGCTGAGTACTGTCTCTTCTCTGCTGCTGTTGCTGCTGCTGAGCATGCCTCTGCAGTAAGAGCTGCTGAACCTGCATCTGCTGATGCTGCTGAGGCTTTTGATGCTGTTGCTGCTGTTGTTGCTGCTGTTCCCGAGCCTTAATCACCTGACTCTGCAGTTTCATCAAAAACCTTAATAATTAAATTGCAAGATCATATAGCAGCACAAAACAATGTAATGACTTCACATAAATGATTTTCAGCACACTCTCAATCCAGCGTATATTTAGAAATAGAATCAAGTTTCTCTTTCTAAGTAACCTATAACTTTCATAATTAATTATGCATCAAATAGGGGAAGATGAACTGCAAACTGAAATCCCATCGACCCACCTCAATGTAGGATGCTGCAGACTCAGAGTGCTTCTCATTTGTCCTTGCGATAAATATATCCCAGAACACAGACCACCATTCAAATAAAAAACCACCGGGCGCATCTATAGCTGGAGCTCATTCAAACACAAAAAGAATCATTACATAAAGTAGCAAAAATATCAATGAAATGTCAATTTATAAAAACTCTGTCTTCTTTGGCAATTCTCTTTTAATAATCATACCTACTGGATCAGTAGATACTTTCCCTTCAGTTTGAAACGCCTTGGCAGAAGCATGCAATTTTCTCTTCAAAAGGTAATCATATATATACACATCCAACCTAATGACCAAAGAAATGAAATTAAAAAAAAATCACCAGTTAATTTGAGGATAAGCAAATACTAAATGGAGCAAAAGCGAAAAAGACTTTGTGAGAGCATCATCGAAGAGGCAGTGAAACAAGATACAATTCAATGTCACCCCAAAAAAGAACAAACAAAATGCCCTAGCATCATCATATGGCAATTCCATCATTGTCAAAAAAACAACAAGCACAACAAAATCAAAGATGAAATAAGCAAAGAATATAAACCACAACGGGATACAAAGCAAAGACATCCGAAAAAAAAAACATAAGTAATAACATCCATAACAAATCAAAGCCAAAAACTGAGCTTAAAAACCCAATTTTTTACACAAACCAGTATCTACAAAACTAATAAACAACACCAGGGCCCAAAACAAGCATCCATTTGCTACAAGTTCGAAACTTTATCAATAGCAAACAAGAAAAACAGAGTCGAATGTTAAGAAATGAATACAAAGCACAAACCCACACAAAAATACAAAAAAAAGAAAGAAAAGAAAAAAGAAACCTACCCAAACCATAGAACAAGAAAATATTAAACCCACTAAAAGATAACAAACCTAAACAAAAAACCCAGAAAAGTTTAATGACAAAAAACAGCAAAATAAAACAAAATCTTTCAGTTGTTTGAAAACACTTACATTTTATCAGCTTCCCAGTTGTTTTGCGACATGATTCTTGTACGAGCTTAAGAAAGACAGAGAGAAAATGTTTAAAGCTGTGAGTGTTGAGAATGTCGGCTGAAAATTCTTCTTCAGTTAGAATCTTAAAACATGCTCTACGGCTTTAACAATAAGAATAAAACATTCTTGCTCTTTTTTTTTTTTTTTTTTTTTAAAGAACTTCCGCTTGAAACAATGGCATGTGTTTAATATTAATTTTTCCAGTGGCTTCTCTTCCTTTTATAAAAAATAGTTTTTTCAATTTTCTTCTCCGTAGTGCAAGAGCTCACGCAACCAGAGGCCCAGAGCTGCAAATTTGTTTTGTTTTGAGCTCTGCTTTTTTGTCAGCTTTTAATAACAGGGCAGCTGGCATTAAGTTTTTTTTAACTTTTATGGTCAAAGTTAAGTTTCCATAATTCCATTTAATGGGTAATATTTTTTTTTAATTAAAACCCGCTTTCTTTGAAAGAAATAATATTCAGATTTTTCTAATAATCTACTGTTTTCCTCATTAAGTACCCTTTTCGCCAATCGATTTTAGAAATTGTTTTGACTGGTGAAAACGAATTTTGGTCTAACAATTGTGGAGACTTCAAATTGGTTTTAGCTTTAGTCTCATCAGTTTTTTAAGTCTTGGTACCAAAGTTTTAGAGCAATATTTGCAAGTCACATGATTTTTAATTATCATGCGAGATTAGAAAATGTATTGACACCTTGATATCAAGATAATAGATTCGGATTTGTGAGTCCAGAGAATTCGATTCTATGTCTTTTTTTTTATTATTAATTTTTCTTAATTATTGTCTGCGTATTGTGTGGATCATGAATATTTGATCACTCAACCTCCAAATAGTCATAGAAGTGGAAATCGTTGAGCCAGAATCAGTACATATCTTTCTCTAGACATAACAGAAGCTCCGACTTATTGAATCCTTTTGGTAAAGCATGGGGTATAAATTTGGTCATGAAAATGATTTCAAACGACGATGGTATGGCATTGGCTGATTGGGAATGGCGCAAAAAGTAGAGAGAGCAAATATTGAAAGTAGGAGAGAGAGGCGACTTTTGAGCTTTGAAGATACGAAGGTTGGTGAGTGACGGCTACTAAAGTACCTGCTGCTTTATTATCAAGATAAAAGAACTTATTCATTTTTTTTCTTTTTCCACTTTCTTCTTGTTGATCACAGTAAAACGCCCACGGGTGAAGCAAAAGCCACGATAGCGATTTTCTTATGTTAATAAATTGATGGTACCATTTGCTTAATGTTTATAAATTGATGGTATCAATCAAAACAGTTCAGATATATAACAAGGTAAATATACGAAATATAATGTAGGTAAAGTTTAAATTAATTTTTTAACTTATTTTTTCAATTAGAAGAAAATTATTAAAAAAATGCTAGGTCAAGTAGTAGGCCCTGGGGGTCTTATCCTATTGTATATTATTATTTAAGAATGCCTTTGATGCTCCTAGAATATCACATCTCATCACATTTATGCGAATATTATTATGATTGGTTGATGAGATTTTCGTTATTTGTTTATTGTCGGCAGAGTGTTATCATATTGTAATTGTCCTCAAATTTGCTGGAATGAAATTTACTTTTACTTGATAAAAGAAAAAGGTAGAAAAACAAAAAGAAGAGAAGAAGAGGTTGCACTCTGGCTACAACCCAATGATCCTGCTAATGGGGGAGTTCAATTAATTGGTAAACTATTATTTTACCACTTTTCCAATGAGGCAACGAGAAAAACTGAAGAGCAGTTGCTGCAAAAGCAGAGCAGGGAAGAAGGAGATCAATGAAAGGGAGACAATGCAATCTTTGACATCTTGTTTGTGCCCCCGTCAATCTTCAGTGCGGTGAATTCAGTGCGGGTATTCGCTTGTAGTTTTTTATTTTAGTGCTCAAGCCAGCTGACGAGACAAATTTTGAATTTCTCTTTTCCATTTTTAATTCCACCTGCAGTGCAGTCCTCATTCCTCGGTGCAACAGTTGGCCAACACTAAAATGGCATGCAGACAGGTGGCCGTATATGATCAAGCTTTTGAGAGAATAAAAAATGGAAATTTAACTTGGCAAACAAGAAAGCACCGGCTGTATCTGTTTCATCAATTAATCCTATCGTCAGAAATAGATGACAGTGAGATTATATGTATTTTTCTGCAAAATAATTGACCCCCGATTCTCATGTTGAGCATTATTTTCTCTACTGAACCGAACAAGAATAAACTTCAATGTCGAGATTACTTTTACAAGGTGATGGGGCACTAGCCATCTTTAATTTTCTATCATTTGATTATTTCTTCCAATTTCAGTTTCCACTTCTCCGGGCTTATACCTTATGACCAAAAGAAATGTGGAATGAATCCATAACTTTTCCCTGAAACTAAACCAAATGAAGTTTTCATGGTGGAGGCAAACATAGGTCCTAAACTAAAAGAAGCATAATTTTTCTAGGACTAGAAAGCTGTGGAGAAAATAGAAAAAGGTTCAAGAGTTTCATTCTTTGAAGTCATCCTTGTCATCTACAGGAATAGGCTGGTTCCTCCAAAACACGGCAAGAGCACTCCCACCAAGCTGTAAGGCGTGATAATGCAGTTAATATAAAACATACCAACAAAAATTTAAAAACTACAAGTAAAAGGGCCATACCGCCATGCAGACAACACTAACAGCAGAAGGGACAGCAACAAGGGGATTTGTGAAATGTTTCTGGGCAAGTAAAAATCCAAGTGCAGAGCTCTGGATGACAAATAATAGAAGCAAAGTCACGAATGAATCACAGTAAAATGTTATGACCATACATCTCAGATAATGAACTACAAACGTCAATCTTAATGGGTATATGAACTCGCGGGCACAAGAGGTGAATTCTACCATCGGTCCAGAACAATTGGCATCGAAGCACTATGGTTCAAGTAATGACCACTGCCAGACCCCACTTCCATGCATATTGTTCACAAACAACCATTTCTCATTACTATTATAAACAGGCCATTATTCAAAGGGTGCTCTCTTTAGGGTCAATTGTAATTTACAGGAAGGCATAGAAGCTGAGCTGATTTAAATTAGTCAAGTTAATCCATGAAGTGCACATTAAGAATGTCCAACTTTCTAAATGAAACTTCTACCATCTCCAGTCTAAAACTAATCTTAATTGTAATAAAAGCACGCAAGTATTGAAAATAGTCAAATGGTTCCTTCAGTATTATTTAAGTAACATAAATCTTTGTTTTTTACACACCATTTAGCTTGACGAAAAATCTCACGTCATAAATTTACAAAAATACTAACAAAACAGATACATACCTGCATCCCACATTCGATCGATATGGTACGCGAAGTGGATTCACCAAAAGATATCTTTGATAACCAATAACCAAGAGCAAAAGCAGTAGCATGAAGGAGCGCCACTGGAAAAATGAGTTGTGCTCCTTGAGTTTTCAGGACAGCTGAAACTTGCCCAATCTTGAAAATAACAATTCAAAATCAGTACTTTCCAAGTAAAGAAACTATCACTACATACATAAAGAAATTCTGAATTCATCATTATGTTTCTCTCTAAAAGTTTTTAGAGAACTCACAGGACTTGCACAAAGTAAGGTGGTAAGAATAACACCAATTAAGGGTGTCACGGAGATGATCTTTGAAGTGAATTTTGGGAAGAATTCATTCGCCAACACTGGCACATAAAGAAGAAGTTCACAGTCAAATTATTTATAACCAGATGAGTTATAGATTGGCATTAGCTAGTAACAGTATCAGGTTCACAAAAATGTCAAAATCTCTGAGCAGATATATGATTTGACAGTACAACTAAACTAATTACCCCCAACAACTGTTGGTACTAACACGACTTGAAAAGTGCTGATAGCCAGCCCCTGTGAAGACGAAAGGAAAGATGTCAGAATAAGTGGATTAAATACACTGGTTCTTTCCTGGTCGAAAATTTAATGCTACGCAAAAGTTGGGGGTTATATATTAAAGAAATTATAGGGCGTTGTCCTACTTACTGCAGCATCTACAGGAACAAGCTGACCAGCTAGAAGCTTAGTTAGAAGTGGAGTCATGACTATAGCTCCAATAGTCGAACACCTACAGATATTAAGCAAAAGACTCATGAAACTTTAGATTTATAAACTCCCAATAATCTACAAAACACCACTGGAGCTAAGAATGAAAACGATGCATATGCCTACTAAGAAAATTTCAGAGAAGCTATAACCACTTTTACTGGGTAAAAAAATCAATGAAAGTCAGATGACCACCATAGTTTTGAGCTCAAGTTGGACCAAAATATGGAAATTTCACAACCAGATCCCGAATTTACTAACAGTTCAGATTATGCATCCTCTTGCATTTTAATAAAGAGAATAGAGAGAAACTCCCTCTCAACCTTGAATTTCGATTTCATCCTCAAAAGCAAAAAGAAAAGAATTTCTTTTCCTCGTTAAAGTTGATAAAGTCATAATTTTGGAAACAAAAGTGATGTGATTACTTGACTACTTGCTGCACACAAATGGCACATGTTAGATTTCCCAATGTACCCATCTGATGTCAGGACAACTGTTGTGACCTGAGTTTTACTTGCCTTTAAATCCACAAAATCAGGTTCTATCCAAACTCCAACACCTGAAATTCATCCAAATGAATATCCTCTTGTCACTCTTTCATTGCCAGTGAATGAATGCACAAACACATCAATTTCCTCGTCACCAATACTTCAAAGAATTGCCGGATGCACAAAGAATTGCACAACTAAAGCTTAGTTTTAAATATAAATCAAGAGAAAACTATAAACTCAATGGATTTAGAGATTTTTAAAAAATGACATTTTCCCATTTTTCCTCAAACATTATGGCTGATCAATGCGCATCAAGGCTTGGCAAATATATCAGTTTTTATGTACAGAGTACACGCTTGCAATTTACATGTCAAAAGTGTCTTTTTGCTTGTCTTTTGTGGGGGAAAGATAAAAACTAGAAGGGTTAAATGCACCAATTAAGATTTTCCACCTGATTAATGCCTAAAAGATACAACAAGTGGCTCTGAACTATCAAATGACACCAAAGCACTTAACATTGAACAGCAGAGAAATCATCCAGAGACTATCAACCCAAAAAAAGGATTTTAAAGCACGAAAGTAACTGAAGCATACGTTGTCATAAGAACAGAAAGTGCTACATTTCCTTTAGATATATAGGTAGCAACATTTGAAGCCTGACCACCAGGACAGCATGAGACCAAAATAAGACCAGTAGCAAGGGGTGCGGAAAGTTTTAGGGTCTGAAAATGAAAGATATATATGTTAGTGACTATGATTTCAACAAGAATTACAATATATCATTGGAATAAGAAGAAATCAATGAATATGAAATGAGACATTCATGCTTAGGACATTGAAGCAAACATACCATTGCAATTACAAAGCCTAACATAGGTTTGATCAAATATTGAGCAAGAAATCCAACACCGACCTGCAAAAATAATTCTAGGCAGTATTAATCATGAAAACAAATAAACTGACACTGTCTGGCTCTCGATTTTAGAAAAAGGCTAGTAATTACTATTCAAACAGATTGCCCCTTACAGTCCATGGATTCCGCAAACATCTTCTGAAATCTTCAAAGGTCAGAGTCAATCCCATTGAAAGCATAAGAAAACCCAAGCCAATAGTGAAAAGGTCTGTCTCCAACCATGTTACCTGTAGGAAAAACTCAATAACCAGCTTGTTAAACAGTGGTTTATTCATAACTAAACAAAGAAACAACAAAGAGATAATCAATTTACCGCACTCGGCTTATAGATGCCAATAATGGTGCCCAGTATGACCTGTCCATAAAAAGGTAACAGCGATTACGCAAAAACTAATGTTTCATTTGGACTATGAGCTGGAAATCCATCAAGTACTACTAACAAAATGAAAGACATACCCACACAGGAAAAAGTGTTGTCAAAATTTCAATTATTTTCTCGTACTGGCTCATTCCACCAGGAGATTTACTTGGAACATCTCCAGATACATTTGCTGCTGCCTTGCACAAAACTTGGGAGCACCTAAATATAGAAATTACATCATTATTGTCATGTGTACTGGAGTACAGATGCATGATTATACAGCAAAAGACAATGAATTTTAAGAATATAAATAAAAATAGCAATGCCTGAAAAAAGGAACCCAAAAATTAATGTTTGATTTAAATTGAGGTCTAGTAGCATCACTGTCATGTACTTCACACCAGAGGGGTACAACATGGTTAGACTATGACTAAGCTACTTTAACTGACAGCCAAACTGGTTAATGGTTATCTGGATAGAAACCATATTAAAAATAAAAAGAAGAAGGGATCTACCCCTTTATGTCATGTACTTCACACCAGAGGGCTACAACATGTTTAGACTATGACTAAGCTACTTTACCTGACAGCCAAACAAACTGGTTATCTGGATAGAAACCATATTTTAAAAAAAAAAAATGAGGGATCTACCCCTTATCTAATTAAGGGTAGAATTCTAGGATGAAGGCTACTCTTTTACTCTCCTACTGTACTGAAAGATAACAACATGCAAGTTATAGCATCTTTTGCTGAAATGGACTATAATTTCTTAATGATCACCAACTAGAGTTCACTGTTGCCACTTGGCATGATGACATTGATCAGGCATGTGACTTCAATAGCAAATGAATGCTTAAACACCTTGGCAAACAAATACTCATTTTTAAACTAACAAATACTATAATAAATCACTTGGTCTAAAAGAGATACCTTGAATTTTGAATGATTGAGTAGGGAGCTGCAAGAGCAACAATGTGATTTTGGGGCTTGCTTTCGATTGCCAAACTTTTTCCATGATCAATCGCTGATAATCCACCTCTTAGATCTGAGCATTAAAATGAACAGAAAATAGAAGTTAAAACTGACGTAAACTTAAAAGTAAACACTCAAGAGTCTTAGCAACGAGGCAAAGAAAGATGGAAAAAAAGAAACGAACAAACAAACAAAAACAAGAACAAGAACTCATGAAGTAATGAGCAAACAAAAACTACCCCAGAAAGCCAAAAACGGAAACAAGCAGAAATCAAACATACCCAGATGAGCTTGCGCCACTCCGACCAAAATCGAAGAACCTGTAGGTCTAAAACTAGCCTCAGAAGCATGTAAATTGGTACAATTTTTAGCAACAAATCTAGAAGTCATGGACGCCATTGAGAACGGTTGTAAGTAGAACGATCACTAGC
>NW_006263303.1:5013229-5113741 GCF_000493195.1 Citrus x clementina | reverse complement strand
TGTAACAAGTTGGCTCCAAGGTGACAGGGTTTGTGATTTTTGTTTGGATGTTTTGTGGGTCGTGGAACCCGATGAGCCACACAAACCAACGTAAGGTTCATCCACCCAGGTAACGGACATGGCTTATGGCTATTTCATTCAAAACAACTCTCACTCGTCTACTGTCGTTTTGTCGTTTGTGCTTTAAGCGAGTGAGCTCCAATGTCTTCTGAGACGCAAAGCGACTGTCAAACAGAAAACGATATCGAGGATGTGATGACTAACGAAGTGTCCACCGTTAAAATGATCATGAATCATGATCCCAACAAGCCCCCAGTCAAAGTTCGTGTGTAATTTATTAATTGATTTTTATAATTTGAGTTGATTTTCTATTTTCCATATTTTCGCACTAAAAAAAAATAATTTGTTAAATTTCACCTACCCATCTTCATTTTTATCCTGATTTTATAATTAGTGCGTGAATTAATAAAAATTGACAAACTTTATTTCAGCTTTAAGCTGAAAAGAAAATAGTTCAACTTATCTTGAGACGTGTTAAAACTTCAATTTTCTTTTTATTTTCATTCAAAATATGAGGGTCGTATAGGGTTTTTCTACTAATTTTTTAGGTCAATTGTGGATTAGAATTAACTATTTTCAAATCACTTTTCTCACATTTAAAAATCTCAATTTATTCCTATTTTTATTAAGAAAGACGAAAAAAATCATTAAGTCATTGTCCACACCTATTTATTTTCTTTTTTTAAAAAAAAAAAGAGTAACTTGATGTTTTTAAAATAAGAGGAGTAATTTGAAGATAATTAATTTATAAAGAATAATCATGGATATATCCTTTTCTTAACAATAAAGGGGATAAATGAATTATAAATGTTTTCACAGTCTAGGGAGTAAATTGAGGATTGTCATTTTAAGTAGAGATAAATTAAAATTATACCCATAAAAAAATATCTTTGCAAATATAAAACTCAATTGGAATTAGAATTAGAATTTGCCAGCAAAAAGATTTTTGGATTAGAATTAGTATTTTTGTTTTCACAGTTGTAATAACTTTTCATTTTATTTAGGATTTTCATTATGAAAATTTTTTTTTCTTGTAAGTTTAGCATTTTTGTTTGCTTATAACCTTATAAATAGTGACGTTCGATAATTTTGACATCCAAGCAATAAAAAAATAAAAAAATAATTAATTAAAATTTTTAACAATATGGAGGAAAATTCCCTCAAAGAAATTGATATTTTTTTCTTTTTTCTTTTTTTTTAATAGTAAAGCGGCTAAAACCGTAGGGCTCAGGGTGCTACGACCAAACTGAAAGCGCAAAATGTCATTACCTTTTCATTTTTAATTTCTTAAATCTATTTCATTAATGGTATGATTACTTGTGGGTTTGGGGAATGTGAATGAAACCTATATTTACTTGGCAAAATATAATTTGTGAATGAGAATAAAATGTGTGGGTCCCACACAATTTGAGAATAAAGAATGAAAATCCTATTCCCATGGGGGGTTGGGAATGAAAATATGAGAATAAGAATGAAACATAAATAATATTAACAGTAATTAACAATAACTAAAATAATAAAGTTAATAAAATTTAATAATAATAATAAATGATATTATTAATAAAATTAATAATAATAATAATTATTATTATTATTAAATTTTATTAACTTTATTATTTTAGTTATTGTTAATTATTATGATTATTTTCATTAATATTATCATTATTAACAATAAAAATAATGATAAAATAATAATTAATAAAAATAATTAATTTATCATTATTAACAATATTATCCTTATTCTTGTTATTATTATTATTAATAATATTATTATTATTAAATTTTATTAACTTTATTATTTTAGTTATTATTAAACAAAAACAATAATGATAATATTGTTAATAATGATAAATTAATTATTTTTATTAATTATTAATACTATGGATATTTTGGTAAATTGATTCTTATTCTCATTTCTCATTCCTATTTATTTTGCCAAGTAAACACATCAATAGCATTCCAGCATATTCACATTCCCATTTATTTTTGCCAAGTAAATATTGAAATCTCATTCTCATTCCAGCCCATTCTTATTCTCATTCCACCTCATTCTCATTCACATGAAGTAAACGCACCATAAAGACCTTCTTTAATTGCTTCTTGTTATCCGTCTCTATTACTGTTTCTCTCATTTAAGCACTCGAAATAATTCACTTGTATATATTAAACT
This sequence comes from Citrus x clementina, assembly GCF_000493195.1. Lineage (NCBI taxonomy): Eukaryota > Viridiplantae > Streptophyta > Magnoliopsida > Sapindales > Rutaceae > Citrus > Citrus x clementina. The sequence goes on along the minus strand of NW_006263303.1, from coordinate 5,111,511 downwards.
AGAAAATAGAATCATGTTTCGCGCGGCTTTAAAAAAAAAAAATTTCTATAAGCATCTTCTCCAACTTTTCCCATAAAGTAATATTTGTTGTCGCCGAACTATCCATACAAATTAACAAAAGTTAATAATGTAAAGAGAAAAACTCATTATAAGGATATCGTATTATCATTAAATTCGAAAGTCTCGAATTACATTATTATACAATTGGTTACTTTTTTTATTCCAAATCACTAATATTTTTATTCCCTATTTCAATATGAATATTACCACTTGACTTTTTTATTTGTGTTTATGAAGAGGTAAGGTGTGAGGAAAAGAAAAAAAATCTTAAGAATTAGAACAAATATTTAGGCAATAATTTAAGGAATTGAGGTTGTTCATTTTAAGTTCCAATTGGATTTAGAGTGATTTCATTAATTTTTTCTTTTACATTAATTATTTTAACCCGTAAGTACTGTTGTTTATTCTAATGCGTCTGTGAGAAGATGCTTGAGCTGCCTATAACATATTTTCTAATTAAATTTCCTTATGAATACGTTGAATAATCTCTAAGTGCTATAACCTTTTTTTTATTGTATTTTTAATTGTTTTTCTTCAGCACATATTGGATATATTCATTGAAAAAGAAAAATAAAAATTACGTAATAACTAATAAGATTAGTAAAGTCAAACTGTCGATCAATTCTTATGATAAAACAATAACTAAAAATATATATAGTTATAGTTTTCTTAATTATATTCAACTTACTAATTTGTTAGAATTTTTATATCTCTTTTTTTTTTAACTAGTTCCAACGATCTCAATATCACTCATACCTCATAAACTAATTTGTTATAACTTATATATTTCTTTTTTTCAACCAACTCCAACGATCTCAATATCACACACACTACATAAACTTCCGACAACATCTGTAATATCATGGAAAAATAATATAAACATGTTAAAACACAAAGATCAATAATTTCTAATATACATTTAAAGATTAACAAACATTAATAATTAAAATAAATACTTGAGAGGATTGTGTTATCATTCACACGTAAATCAATTAAATTCAGAGATATGAATTGGAATCTATTGATCGGAATCTTAACAATTCTTTCTTCTAACCTCTTAAGCGAAGTTATAACCAATAAAACAATCTTATATTGATTTGAAAGTGGTCTGTACTCGCTTGTAGTTGAAACAACTTTCAAATTCTTGACACTGTACAAAGAACCCTTACTCAATATGTGCCTAAACCTTGTCACTAAATTTTCCCTCATTATTGCATGCATTAGATTTTCCTATAAAAAAAGAAAACATACTACATTAAGTGTAAAATAATTGGGAAAAAAAAAGTCTAACTCTTATGATTTAACTATCTCCATCATTGTTCAACTCATGAAGAAAAGAGTACTCTATGAAGCACACAATACTAAAAATTCAAACAAGTCAAATAATCAAAACACAAGAATCTTTCTAAAGAGGATGTTGGTTAAATAATTAAAAAAAAACTCAAATATAACAAATCTTAAATACTTAGTGTTTAGAGGGTTTGAAGGAGCCAAAAGACACTAAACAAAAGGTTACATAATAAAATATGAGATTATGACATTAAAATTAGGTCTTGGTAGTAGTATTGTTGAGAGAAGATGAATGAACATTCCTTCTTATATTAATTAGTTGATGTATTTTAAGCCACAAAAATTTAATTGCTGGTATAATAAAACAAATGAATGTTTCAGGACTTATAATTAATTATTATTAATGGTTATATATTCTTGAATTTATTTAAATAGAAAGAGGAAGAGACATGTATAATAACGTGAGTGTTGTAATAGTTTTAATTTATCAAATTGCTAGCATAATAAATAAATGAATGTTTCAAAGCTTATAATTAATTATTATTAATAGTTACATATTATTGAATTTAAATATAAAGAGGAATAGACATGTACAACAACGTGAGTGCTGTAATAGTTTTAATTTCTCAACCAAATCTTTGTAATTATTTTTTATTTATTTTCTATTTTTAATCTTTTGTAATATAATTATTTTTTAATCTTAGCCAATATATTAGATAACAGAGAATATAAAAAGACGAGGAATAATGATGTCATATCAACTCTTTTAATCCCAACTTTATATACATATATAGATTACTCAAACCAAGTAAGAATCTAACGACCGTAAAAGATAATTTTAATTGGCCCTTATGTGACATATGATCCAATTTTAATTGGCACAAAGTGAGCACGTAAGTTTAAACATGAAACCTTAGCTTATTAGAGAAATTGCTTGACCTAAGTTTAAGTTGCTAAGCATAAGCCTAACAATAAAATTAAGGACAAGTTTTAACATTAATAGATGGCTGGCAGGAAGTCTTCCTTATTCGGAAGTCCAATTATCAACATTATACGAGATGCACTTATTTATTTACATATTTTTAATAAATTCTTGAGATGATTAGTATTACTCTAAAAGTCTCTAATTAAAGCTAGTTTAACTTGAATAATTGACTTAAAACCTTGACACAAATTATCATCCATCTTAAGTAAAATTTTGAATATTCATCAATTGCAGAGGATCAGCAAATAACAATTTTTTAAAAATTTCAATTATAATAATTTCATCCTTTAATTTATCAAGCTCTTTTTTCCAAAACTTAAAAAAAAAAACAAATAATGGGTAGAATAAATCTCTGATGGGCTGGGCTTTTAACCAAAAGAAGTGCAGAATCCGAATGAGTAGACCGGACAAAGGCCTTGCTTGCTTTGGAGCTACGGGCTAAACAGCCGGATGAGGATTGATGCTAAATGAACCAACAGAACAGAAGGTGTCACCACCAAAACACTTGGTCTTAAGAGTGGAAATCCTCAAAAAATCCTTATGACACTGCTTTTGGATTTTATTCTCCAAAACATTCCAGTTTAATTTAAAAAATACTAATCTACAAATTAAAATCAATTATTTTGTTAATAAATTTCAGCAAAAAATAATATTTATTTTAAAACTTTATTTATAAAATATAATAAATCCTAAAATCTTGAATTATTTTAAATTCATTATTACATCATTTCTATCTCTATAATTTTAAATTCATTCGAGTTTCTAAAAAAAATTAATGGAAATTTAAAATATAAATATAAATTATGAAATTAGGTTAAATTATTAAAAGAATAATTAATTTAAGTGCTTGATTAAATTTTCATTCAAAATAAAAGAATTAATTTTATTTTAATTATTTCGACAATTTAAAAAATTAAGGAGAATTTATATAAGAAATGCAGAGGGTGTGCTCTTGGTGGCTTGGCCATAAAATTAGAAGTCAATGAGCAACATTGACTTTTTGATTGTGCCAAAAATATGCATGGCTGCCCTAGCCTCCAGGCGGCAACTCCAGTTGCTAGCTAGCCCCTTAAATTATTTGATTGTTTCAAATTTTAATCTCCAGCAGAGCAAGTGAACGTTTTTCGTATGGAAACTTGATCAGCTTTTGAAAAAGCTCTATTGCTTGCCTCTCTTCTTTTAATACAACGTGCTGTCTCTTTCCTTCAATTATTGATCATTTACATTGAAATTCCCTTTCATCAGTTCAAAAATTAATTTCTTTCTAGAGGTTAAAATAAAAACAAAAAAGAAAATTAGCAATTTTTTCCTTTTTATTTTATAATTATACAAGTTTATTGATATAACACCTAAATTATAATTAATGTAACACCGCTCAAATTTTTATTCCTATAAAAATATTAGAGAAATATTCGTTCCAGTTTTCACCTTTACCAAATTATTTAATAGGGAGAGGGGTTAGTGAGTCAACAAGAGGACTCAAAATGGTGCTCTTTTGGTAACCCTTTTGCCTTGATTTAATATTTCAAGTGAAATTTGGCTCCCTTGAGTCTTGACCCCATAGATATTAAAAAGTATCGCACCACTTTTGTTCTAAGCCTCCTGCTGGATAAGGCAAAGTTGTAGGGCTTCATTTCTGTGGTTGATGATAGTAAAGGCTTCACTTACGGTCTCTCGAATTTGTGCCATGAATTGTCAGGCTTTATTTTTCTGGCTGTGTTCTTCTATTTTAAAAAGTATTTTCTCAAAAGACTCCTCTTATAGATTTTTTTTATTATTTAAAAAAAATCTACATGTATTACACATTTACAATGGAGCTCCAGTCTATTAAGTATAAGTAGAAAATCTATCTTAACTAAAAATATGTATGGAGAAATATTCTATTCCTACTCTAAAATTTGAGGGGGGAAAAAAGAGTGTTGAGGACAGCAGCCCACCGTTGGAATAGAAGGCCAATGGCGCTGTTACTTGTTACTATTTTCACTTTGGATGCAGGTGATTGGCATTTACAGCGAATGGGTTTTGTCGAGAATTTTGGAAATTGGACTTGACAAGTTGTACGAGGTTTGTTTGTAACTTGTCTATTATGAGTGACAAGAAGAAAGCAGTAGCCACCATGCCCACTTTCATTGGAAACTTAATAGGCGCCTTCAAACTATTTGAAACCTTACTGGGACCTGCGGCAACTCAAGTCAATAGTTAATTAATTTGATCTTCTTTGTAATTGTAAGCCTTCTTTAGTTTTAGACTTTGTAGTGATATTTTATTTTTTGAGTTCATTCAACTGTTCTACGATGGAGTGTCGATGATAACCATATGGTCATAGATATAAATATCAAATCTGTACTTACTAGTATAATCTAACGGTTATCGTCAGTACTCTACGGTGGAATAACTTCGCCGTAGCCACTATCGTATTTTATTCATGCATTGCCCTTTTTTTCCAACGGCAAATGATGGGAGTTTTTGCAGTGTCTTCCAACGGTAAAATGGTTTGGAAAAGATTTAGGGCCCAAATTCTCAAGATTAAGCTAAACGCATCTTGAGTTGTGGACTCAGTTCATTGATTGACCCAACAAAATAAAAGCAGCAGATCTCCGTCTCTGGCTAGTGCCTACTCTACTCCTGGGACGAAAAGTTTGGTCGGCAAGTGAAAGTCAGTCTTGCTGCCTGTGGTAGATACAGTGATGCTTTTATGCACATTAAAAGATAGAAATTGATGAGCACCGGGGACTCAATTCGGGACCATATGGGTCAATGCTTTATAAGCTATTAGATCTTTTTAGATGTGCTCATCATAATTGGTCCATATGGACCACCTTTTGTCAAAGCAAACTTGCACAATAATTGTGACCTAATGTTTTAATTGTGATCTATTTGTTTGCTCGAAACTGTTATTATTGTCTCTCTCTCCATCTGACTGAATTCATAATGTAGAGTGGAGATCATGTTCCTATTTGCACATCTTTTTTGATGTGCTTGAAAGAGTTAAGATTATAAATGTGAGAACCTAGAATTCAACTTTTTTTTTTTTTGTCATTGTTGTCGTACATATTGGCAGTAAATTTGAACACTGTTCAATTATTTGCTAAAGCTTAATCCAACCACTAATGACTGCCACAACCCAAAGTATGAACATAGTGGGCAGTCAGCTCATGACTCATGAGTCAACTGAATTCCTTTCCTTATTTTTTCTGAAATAGGTATGGTTCTTGAATTCTCTCTAGCTCTAGCATTGTCCTGTATATGAACCGCCCTTTACTAAAGATATTTTAAAGCCATTCAATCATTCATTCTAGCAATGGAGAAAAACTTAAAATGGGTTTTGTTTGTAAAGTAAATCTTTTTCTGAAGTGAAATCCTAATGCAATGCAGAGTAGATTGATTGATTCCAAATCATAAAGAAGCAAACACACAATTTGGTAGTAATGTGGTTGTTAATGGACAAGCATAATCACACGGTTTCCTTGTTAAACTTGTGTCTGATGAATCATTGCGTGGGGACTAGCTCCGGTGGTTAAAGTTGATCATTTTGTGCTTTCCTAGAGCTTCGCTTTGAAGGGTTTGTAATAAAACAGATCATCTTCACTTGTATAATCTCCAATTGAAAAAATCAATCTATAACAGAATTTTTTTTTGCTTATTTACAAAAATAATTCCTCCCACTTGGAAGCATCATCATAGAATGAGCAGAAAATTCTTTTAGTGATAAATAATAATTCAGCTTGGACTGGGTTTGATATGCTAGATGCCGGTCAATCTTTGGTCAATAATTGAATGTAGTACTCATATTAAGCATAGTATAAAACTTTGCTTACCATAAAATAGAATTAAAACAAACTATAGAACATCAGAATATAAATAAAATTAAGCATAAAGTAGACTATATAATACAAAGTTTTGAATAAAAACAAGTGTCAATCATTTTATAACACCAATGTTTGTCCCTCCAAGGCTCCACTTGGCTTGCCAATTTGGTTCAGTGACACATTCTCCAGCTAAGCTTTGGCAGCGCCAGCATTCTACTATTTGCCATGTGTCATCACTCTCTCATCAACAGCACCCCTAAATTTGCTTAACTAAAACTTTTACTTTTACCAGTCAAACCCATAAATTTGCAACTGTAATAAATCTGCGTCCAGTCCGAAATTTTACATCCATCGAACGGTTAAGAACCATCAACTACCTGAGAGTGAAACACTACATAGATCAGGAAAATTTAGACCGTGTGATCTTTACATACATCACACTTGCCTTTCGGAGCTTGGCTTTGGCCGATTCACTCCTACAAAATCTATCTAACAATCGCCATTCGCCAATCCCACGCTCCTCTAACGTAAGTGGCAGTGACCAACGCTCTCACATGCGGGTAGCTGTACATCAAAATCAACAAAGTGACACGCGCTTGAAGCGTGGGTTCAGTGAACGGAAAAGAAAAAAAAAAAGAAATGAAATTATTTCATAAAACAACAAAATAAAAAATTAAGAAAAACGAAAAAACATTTTCACTGATGCCTGGTCGACTGGTTCTGTTTTTCACAGAGCTTTATCTTTCACCTTTTGGGCGCCTTACCCTCGGGTACCTAATGCACAATACAAAACCCTCTCTCACTAGCCCTCGTCTCTCACAATAAAATCTGCTCTCTCTCTCTCTCTCACTCACATGGAGTGTCATCGGAAAACCGCTTTTTTGAATTTTTTACAGAATAGCTTTCTCAAACCACCAATCAAAACCGCCGTATAAATTATAGTCTTCATACATAAACAACCGCATTCTTTTTTTGTTTTATTGTTTAATTCTTGTGTGTTTTGGTTCGGTAACTGATATCATCACAATGGGGGGAGCGTTAATGCGGTTAATTTGTTTTCTGTTACTGAGTTGTGGTGGTGGGATAGGGTATGTGAACTCGGAGCCGACTCAAGAAAAGCAAGCTCTCCTTGCGTTTCTTTCACGAACCCCACACAAGAATCGCGTGCAATGGAACGCCTCCGACTCCGCCTGCAACTGGGTGGGCGTCGAGTGCGACGCCAACCGCTCATTCGTCTACAGCCTTCGCCTCCCGGGCGTCGGCCTCGTGGGTCCCATCCCGCCCAACACACTAGGAAAGCTGAGTCAACTCAGAGTTCTGAGCCTCCGCTCAAATCGGCTCTCCGGTGAGATCCCTTCCGATTTCTCTAACTTAACACTCCTTCGTAGCCTCTACTTGCAAAGCAACCAGTTCTCCGGTGTGTTCCCCGCGAGTGTGACTCGAATGAATCGCCTAACTCGGCTCGACCTCTCCTCCAACAATTTCTCCGGCAAAATCCCGTTCGATGTCAACAATTTGACACACTTAACGGGTCTGTTCTTGGAGAACAATAAGTTCTCAGGCAACCTTCCGAGCATCAACCCGGCTAATCTGAGAGACTTCAATGTCTCAAACAACAATCTCAACGGCTCAATCCCTGCAACGCTTTCAAAATTCCCTCAATCAGCATTCACCGGAAACTTAGATCTATGTGGTGGCCCATTGCCACCGTGTAACCCGTTTTTCCCTTCACCGGCTCCGTCGCCGTCGTTACCACCACCAGTAGCTCCAGTCCATAAAAAGTCCAATAAACTCTCAACGGCCGCCATTGTCGGCATTGCGGTTGGAGGTGCAGTCTTTATTGTGCTATTACTGTTATTACTGTTATTTTGTCTTAAAAAACGACGTCGTCAGCGGCCAGGGAAGGCCCCGAAACCCCCTGCGGCAGCAACGGCGCGGGCGGTGACGATGGAGGCGGGGACTTCGTCATCGAAAGATGATATCACTGGCGGGGCAGCCGAGGCTGATAGGAACAAGCTTGTGTTCTTTGAAGGAGGGGTTTATAGCTTCGATTTGGAGGATTTGTTGAGGGCTTCAGCCGAGGTTTTGGGTAAAGGAAGCGTTGGGACGAGTTACAAAGCCGTGCTTGAAGAGGGAACCACTGTTGTGGTGAAGAGGCTTAAAGAAGTGGCCGTTGGCAAACGAGAGTTCGAGATGCAAATGGAGGTTTTGGGCAAGATTAAGCACGATAATGTAGTTCCTTTGAGGGCTTTTTACTATTCTAAAGATGAAAAGTTGCTTGTTTATGATTACATGCCTGCCGGTAGCTTATCCGCTCTCCTTCACGGTAATGCCCCCTCCTGTCCGCTAATTGCCTTTCGTAATCTCAAGTTTTTTGTTTTTGCTTTTTGTTTTTTTTGTTGCAGATTTTATCATTTTTTTCAAAATGTGCTGACCTCACTAGAAAATGCTGCATTATCTTTGTTGTTTTCTATTTTTGTGTGCTTTGACCGTAGTGGATTTCCAGCTGTTTTGGGTCCTGGAAATTTTTTTATAGTAGTATTTCTAAATTCAATAAATTTATTTAGGGAATAAATGTTGTGATTATAGAATATGTAAAGTGATGTTAGGTTTTAGATTATTTTGAGTTTTGTGTGGGAAATTCTTCACCTTTAACATTTAAGAAATTAAAAAAAAAAAAAAAAACGGAGAGTTCATAATTTTATAGCCAGCATCAGGAGGAGGAGCACATTCCTCTGCTCGGTTTATGCTTCTGTGCAAACATTCTTAGCGTGTGAGTAACGCACACGCAGCACGCACCAGATAGTTGCCGTTTTGGTCTAATTTACTTACTCTTATTCCCACCAACATTGCAGCACACTCCAATGACCATCAAACATGGCGCCACCGACGTCATCATTTTAATAAACCTTTCTCAAGTCTCACGAGTTTACTTTATGGATGCTTTGTATTCTTTTTTTGTTTAATTTTGTACGGCATGTCCCTTAAATTATGTTTTTATAGTCTGAACTTGCGGTGAATCGTTTTACAGGGAGTAGAGGTTCGGGCCGTACCCCGCTAGACTGGGACAACCGGATGAGAATAGCACTAAGTGCGGCACGGGGTTTGGCGCACCTCCACGTGTCAGGAAAAATAGTTCACGGGAACATAAAAGCCTCCAACATCCTGCTCCGACCCGACCACGATGCATGTGTTTCCGATTTTGGATTGAACCCGCTATTCGGTAACACGACTCCGCCCACCCGCGTGGCAGGGTATCGTGCCCCAGAAGTGGTCGAGACCCGCAAGGTCACATTCAAATCCGACGTGTACAGTTTCGGTGTTTTGTTATTAGAGCTGTTAACGGGCAAAGCACCTAATCAGGCCTCGCTGGGTGAGGAAGGTATTGATTTACCGAGATGGGTCCAGTCCGTGGTACGTGAAGAGTGGACGGCTGAGGTTTTTGATGTGGAGTTGATGCGATATCACAACATTGAAGAGGAAATGGTTCAACTGTTGCAAATTGCTATGGGTTGTGTATCCACTGTTCCCGATCAAAGACCGGCTATGCAAGAGGTGGTACGCATGATTGAGGATATGAATAGGGGTGAGACTGATGATGGATTACGGCAATCGTCTGATGATCCCTCGAAAGGATCAGACGGCCATACGCCTCCCCCTGAATCACGGACTCCACCTACAGCTCTCACACCTTAAAATTACGTTCTTGCGTGAGTTAAAAGATGGAAGGACCAAAAAAAAAAAAAACGAACAAAAAAAGAATCCAGAAGTGTTGCAAGGAACAACGAGCTGGGAGTGTCCTTGAACTGTGCACTAATTGCGTAAGTATTAGTGTTGGAAGTGCGCAGGTGACTGGGGGAATTAAGGTGGCCATTTAATTGTGTTTTCTGTTTTCATTTTTTTGAAATTTTTTTTTTTATTTTGCCATGATTTTTACAGGTGGGGGGGATTTTGAATTGTTTATGAGGGTGAAAGTTGGGAGTTCCATGAACTGATTGGAAGTGACCATTGATGGAATTAGTTGGAGTTTTTATTTATAATTCTTTCTTTTTAAACTAGTCTGTTCGCTAACAAACGCTCTGTGTAGTGTGTCCATTAACACATGGCTTTTCTTCTTTTGATGTAAAATTTTATTAGTTGTTTATCCTTTATTGCAATGCAGCCAACTGCTCATTGAAGAAATAATCATCTAAAAATTCCAACCACTTGTTTTCTTCTTGTATAGTGCCAAAACATTATTGTTTTGTTCTTATTATTCATCCATTAATAATGATTTGTTGATTCTAGATTTTAAGGTCCGGCCAGAGCGTTGAAATATCTCCAAGTTTCTCGGTTCATTCATCTACTGTGTCCACATGGGAATAAAAAGTATGATCTTATGACCCAATCTACTGTACAGTTGCTTGTTTATGTTACGAACTAGTTTAAACCAGTTTATGATTTCTTAAATCTTAACAACCCGGTCGGTCCCATCACATTATGATTATTTATGCCGAACCGAAATCATCGGTAAGCGGTTGGTGATAGCAGCGGGTCCAACCGGAGTAGGGTTGACTAATTTGGAAGCTTGACACGTGGGTTACGGAACAAATACATCACGTATGATCATTGAAGGGTAGATTCGGGATTTCGCTTTAAAGGTTTGTCCGTTTACCGTTTACGGAGCCACTGAAAGGAGCAGGGTGGGGAACAGGCTGGCCGGCTTCGCTCTGTTTTCTGTCTGACTGACATTATAGAGAGTTGTGTCTTTTGACCCACGCACACTGTCAGCCGTTGATTCACGCGACTCGTGACACCACTCTATCTCTGCATCCCCTTTCATCTCCAATTAATAAAATATATAACTGGGGCCCCCTTGGTGATTTCATTTCTACGCATGCAGAGTATCCTCCTCGTCCAATCACCGCATCGAGTCCCGCCTCATCATACAACCTTTTTGACTGTGTTGGTCACGCGCTGTAGAGTCGCGTTGGGAAGACAGTCCAAGCGAATAAAATGCCAGGGAGCGAAGACCCAGACAATTCCAAGTAGAAGTTGGCCCACTCATCGTTGTCCTTTGGCTTGCCAGCTTTCCTAACATGCGCCTCCTCACCCTCAATAAGTTAAGAGCTTTGCGCACATTGTGATTCTGCCACGTGGTCGCCCTCACAGTCAATGGACGCACGTGCCTCACTGGGCTAATCGCATCTTCGTGCTTTGGTGCACCGAAAGCGGACACCGGCTACACTTTCAGTTTCGTTTGATTTGGTTTGTTTTTCCTGCAATTTATCGGCTCCTCGTAATCTTGTGACTTGAATTCTTGATTACCTACTTGCACCTTAAATCACTTTCAAGCTGGAAGATTTTTTTTAGATATAGACAAACGTAAGTACTTGACAACCTGCTTTGGCTCAAGTACTCAATAATATAACTAGCTACTTTCTCAAGCTCAATTTGTGAATACCATCAAATTAATTATAAACCATGGTGCAAGGCCACAGAACTACATCATAATTATGGGCTCATGCTCTTGATCAAGACTTCTGATGCAAGGGAGAGAAAATAGAAACATGGGAGAATGTCATGAGTATCACATACAATAATGATGGTGAGGTGACACCAAAGTAAAAAGGTTCAGAGCATGATTGTTTGTCTTGCTGACACTGAAAAAGTTGAGAGGATTATACACAACTCACAAGCATCGTGAGGAAGCCGCTGAAGCACCTTTGCTTCCCTTTCTCAGTGGCAGCTTATCTAAAATATTATTCTTTTTGGCCATAAAAGCAGATAATCTCTTCAACTTTTAACTAATTAATTAAAGGCAGCAGAATGGCATTGGATGCTTCAATCAATGCTTGCAAGCAAGCATCTCGGTAAGTTCCTGGATGGTCCTGCCCATTAACAGTTACAGGTCACCTAATTTAACACTCAATACTTTGATGAGTGGAAAACTAAATCTTGTCATACGCAGTCGACTTCAACCCTTTTTCCACTTGCAGCTTACCTAAATTTAGGCCAGCAAAATTTGTAACGTTAATAGGTTTCACCACTAGAAAAGAAAACGAAGGGCTTTTCTCTGCTTTTGATTGAGACGCATTTTCATCCATCTCAGTTTTATCAGCTGAACAAAACATTAGAAAAATTTTCAACTTCTCGTTTTATTCACGTCACCAATAATCAAATCCTCATATTTAGTCTTTGTTGGGTTTGAAAGATGATGCAGTCATATTGTTATTGTGTTTACTGGGGCAAACCCCTCAGTTGAAGAGTGATCCCCAAGCAATTGTACAACGGTCTTCGATGCAAATCAAACAAACAGAGAAAAAGATGAAGTATAGATAAATGAGATGCTACCTGATAATGTATATTTTGAATCATAAACTTTTGAGTGTGACCGAAGACAGAGAGTTTCTTGCCTTCTAAGATTATTCTTGAAAGCATAGCAATGACCATAAGCTCTGTAGTGTAGTTGGACATGCGTATGGTTTTAGAGTTGGAAGGGAAAGTCAGAGCCAAAGGATAAAGCATTTTGAATTGGCCTTATGAAATTTCCATTCATAATCATCTTTCGTATTGAAATCAACTTCCAAGACTCTTATCTATCCCATGTTAGTTGGATCAGTTTGGACGAAAGAAACCTTTTTAAGCCATCAAAAACCTTATTCAATGATGTAATCTAATGCTTGGTTGAAGTATCTTCTAAAAATCACATCAACGGCAGTGTACTGATATATACTAATGACAATGAATGTGTAAGTTGGTATTAGTCTTCCTTAGCACCAATTTACTAATTATCCCATAAAGGTCAAAAGATTTCACAAATAATTTCGTGGAGCATGTGTAACTTCTCTTTAAATGAATACTCACAATCTTTCTTTTCTTTGCTTCGACAACAAAAAAGTGCTCCACAAAGTTGTGGTCTCTGAGCAAAGGCCTTTTCCACATGCCACCCCACCTCCATGGGAGGTTGCTTATCCTGCAAAAGGAATTATTTTAATTATCTATGGAATGAAGATAGCTTGCTTTATCGGCATTGCATATAAATATAATATTACTATACTTGTCTTAAATAATTATTTTCTCAATAAAATTGGGTACCTTTGGTTGTCCTATATCAGATAATTTCCACAAAACAGGATAAAAGTTAGTTTTGTTCGCTAAATGTCATCATCCTCATTTTATTGAGTTTTTTTTATTTTTTTTATTTTCTTGTTCCAGCAATTTATAGTTTGGTCCAACTTTAAAATGAATTTCTAAGAACAGTTGACAGATATGATTGAACTGATCACATACATTGCCAGTGCGTATGGCTGAAAAGATGGTTTATTTCATGACTTGTAGATCTCCAACTATTCTCTTATAACAACAACCACAACTACAATAATAAATTGATAGGTTCCCCATAAATTATTAGCCACATTATATATACTTTTCCCTTATGCAAAAAAGTAAAATTATGCGAGGTAAATTGAAAAAGGAGAACAGAACTTCAGTTAGATACCTGAAAATTATGATAATGTGCTCGGTTCTGTAATGTAATCCTTTGATTGAAAATACAACTGAATTTTTGGCTCCAACTTCTGAGAACCGACTGTTTCCAGCATATTACTTCTTCTTCTTGTCAGTCAGTGAGAACTTGGAGAGGTATCCTGCATCTGAAACAAAGTATTTTGTTAACAGCAACGCAAATCCATATAGATTGAACAGCTATCGTATACCCTGGTATTATATTCTCTAAAGTTGATTGAAAGTTCTGATGATATTTATGAACCAATATGTAGATTATTAGTTAAGTAAATAACCATGAAATGTGTATTCAGTTCAGTAGGCAAAGGAATCCAATTTAAATGATGAGACATTTTAGCATATCAAATTAGTCGTCTATAGGCTAGGAAAAAGCCTTGAAACTTTTGTTATCTGTCTTTGGATGAATGGGCAATTTTATCCGTTACAAAAAGGGTGGAGAACAAACTAGAAAACAAGCAGCCAGCAGCATAACATAATGGAAACAAAGCGCAGCGGCGGCAAAGAGTACTTGATATATTCAAAATTTCTGGAGCACTATTTTCAGTTATGTACGACTGTAGCATTGAGTATCATTTTGAATGCATACTTCGAGGACAACATATTTGCTCCTGGTTAATAGTTATGCTTTTGTGGATCACTGACAACAAAATAGTGTCTGGGAATGTCGCAGCAAGAAAGACTGATGGCCGTTGTTTAATTCAAACTCAGGGAAAGCACAGTCTGGATAGAGTGGGAGAGCTCCTGCCATTTAATCCAACTATTACAGTCTTTGCTTCCAGCTTCTCAAATGAAGGTTACAGTCATGAGTAATGCCAGAAGATTGCAAGATAATCTCACCATAGTTAGCTTTTAACTTTCTCCTCTTATCCTTCCAAATCTATCTTAAATTGGATTTTTCCTTTATCAGAGCTTGGTTTCATATTCAGGTAGTCAATATGACAAACAAAATGTTAATCCTTTATGGTGCAGTTCCCTTGAGTTGTCTGCACTCTGTAGTCTTTTAACAAAGACAGCATGCCCATCTGTTGGAGCTCTCAAAAATTCTTCACATCAGTGCATATGAAAAATGCCGTGCTCAAGAGCCGAAAACTTTAGAAACCAAACGTACATGCATTCCCAATAAAGCCAATGTTGCATAAATTTCCTCTGCTTTTGGATGTGATCTATCGCAGGCAACAAATACATGAAGTTCTTCTCCAATTTGAATCCAGCTGCATCCAGGATTCTTCCTCAAGCCCTTTTCTTTCATTATGTCTCTCACTTGTGAAGCCTCATTCCACCTTCCAGATGCTGCATATGCGTTTGACAGTGCCACATAGTTTCCTGGATTATTTGGTTCCAATTGTAATAGATGTTCAGATATGTATTCTGCTAGCTCAGTCTCATTGCTTTTAACACAAGTGCTAAGCAGTGATCCTATTATATGTGCATCTGGATCACATGGCATTGTGAGAATGACCCTTAATGCTTCATCCAGGTTACCACACCGAGAAAGAAGATTAACCACACATCCAAAATGCTCCATACTTGGCTTGACCTGGTGATCAGAGACCATGCCAACAAAAAGCTCCAAACCTTCATTTACCAGCCCAGCATGGCTGCATGCATTCAAGATATTAGTAAAGGTTATGCTATCTGGGTCTATACCTTTCTGCTGCAAATTCTTAAATAATGCCAGAGCTTCTACGGCTAGACCATGCATTGCATAACCAGATATCATTGCATTATAAACAGGCAATTCCTTACTTGGGCTAATATCAAACACCCTCTTTGCTTGATGTATGTTTCCACATTTAGCATACATGTCCACTAGAGAAGTAACAATTGGAGTCGGCAAGCAAAGATCATGCCTAATGAGATACCCATGAATGGCCCTTCCATTCCGTAAAGATGCTACATCGGTGCAAGCTGAGAGTGCACAAGTGATGGTAGTGGTACTGGGTTTAATCCCAGTTTCTAGCATTTCCTGGAAAAACAGAATTGCCTCATTTCCACAACTGTTCTGAGTCAGCCCAGAAATAAGAGTTGTCCAAGTGATTAAGTTTGGTTGGACACCAAGAGACTGCATTTGCAAGAACATATCCTTAGCCTCATTCATCTGGCCATTTCTAAGGAATCCCAAAATCACAGAATTCCATGATATTATATTTGGTGATATGCCCTCTAACTGCATCTGATAGAACAATCTCGAGGCCTCACCACTACGCCCCAAGTCTGCATAAGCTGCCAATAGCGTATTCCACAACACTACATCTCTAAGTATGATGGAGTTAAAAACCTGTTTTGCATTGTCAATTCTCTCACATTTGGCATACATATCTACAATGCTACTTGCAACAACCACATCAGACTGAAAGTTGTTTCTAATACAATAACAGTGCCCCTCTTTACCAAGTTTTATATTTCTTGTATCAGCTGCTGCTGCCAATATGGATGCTAAAGTCACACAGTCGAATCTCAGATATTCAGATCTCATAAGACGACATGAATTGAGTGCCTTCTCAACCTGTCCACTTTGCACATAACTGGCAATGAGCAGATTCCATGTCACTATATCTCTCTCAACCATTCTACTAAAAACTACCTCAGCATCCTCGAGCAAACCAACCTTGGAATAAAAGTTTATGATAGAACTACCTAAAACGTTATCTAATTCCATACCATTTATAACTGCAACAGCATGTGCCTGCTTACCCTCGTCAAGTGCATCTAAATTGGCTGAAGCCGATAAAAGACTTGTTACAGAAACTCGAGTAGGCTCAACACCTTCCAGTGTCATCTCGTAAAACACCCTGATTGCTTCCTCATTCAACCCATTTTGGACGTAACCCACAATCATTGAATTCCAAGCAACCACATTCCTCGCAATCATACCATCAAAAACCTTCCTTGCCTCTTCCAAATCCCCACATTTGCCATACATATCTATCAAACTACTTGCAACGAAGACACACCCATCAAAACCCACTTTCAACACATATCCATGAACCGCTCTCCCAAATCCAACCCACCCCAAAGCACCACAAGCCTTTAACACATTGGGCAAAACAAAATTATCTGGTGAAACCCCATCCTCTTGCATTTCAACAAAACCGATCAAAGCCTTTTCACTAAGTCCTACCCTACATTTTAATCCAATAATAGCAGCCCATGAGAACACATTCTTTACTCTTAATCTGCAAAACAGACGACTAGCAACATCCAAAGCATCACATTTTGCATAGAAAACAACCAATTTAGTCTCAACGTACTCATTTCTTGCAAAGAAATCACCATTTTTGAGAATTCTAGCATGAATTTGCTGACCGGTGTACATATCCCGCTTGTATACACACCCCTGGAGGAGTTCACCGTAGATTTCGGGTCCAATTTGGAAATTTCGACACTTCATTTCGGTGAGCAAATCAACAGCTTCTCGAATTTGTTTTTCTTTAGATAGAGAGGATATTTGGTGAAAGTAAGATTTGTACAAAGATTCATAACTGTTGTCACTTTCACGGAGTTTTGTGAGATGAGTTTGCGATAGTTTGAGAGGCTTTTGGGGTTTCGTATGAGAGAATTTTGGGTTAGGTGGGGTGGTAAAAGTAAAAGAAGCCATGGATGCCGTTCTGCAACAAACCAGAAGAGAGCAAGATAAAATGGCCAAGCAAAATCAGCCGCATAAAGCGGGAAGGGCATTTTCGTAATTTAATTTTAACGGATTTTTCTCTTTTCCTCTTTTGGCGGTAACATCAACGGTTAACGGGTAAAATTATTTTAAATGATTTGTACAACTGCCACCGCCCAACCGGGATTTGATTTTTACCAAATGCATCTGAGCCGTCCACTAAAGTTGGTGTTAGCGCGTGGACGTCCCTAGTAGGTTTTAAAAAAAAAATCCATTTTAAAGTTTTATCAGCATGGCATTTCCATACAAGCTCCATAAAATAGGGTATATGAAACATTGAAACTGAAAGCATACCACCTCCACCAAAAGAAATTCTCTGCAAATTGTAACTCAAATAAGGCAGCAACCCCATCGACGAGAAGGTGATCTGGGGGGAGATGATAACGCAATATATTTTATAAATTCTCAAAAACAAATCAGCAGCGTTTGTAGTCCAACGGTTAGGATAATTGCCTTCCAAGCAATAGACCCGGGTTCGACTCCCGGCAAACGCATACAGTCTGTAATCATTTTTGAAAAATTATATTTTACAACATGATGCAATCACAGAAATGTCAACTGACAGTTTTTTTTTTTTTTTTTTTTTAAATTCAAACAAACAATGACATTTCATACAATCATGGACAAGGGTTCGTTCAAAGGTGAAAATATATTTAAGATAGTAAACTCTCATACACTTCAGGCTTGATGGCAGCTTCCTTGTGCTTGTGCTCTTCTTCTACCCTTACTACCCGGTTTAATTCACGATGGTTGCTTTTCTGCTGCTTGTACACAATCAAGGCAAGTATAATTACAATAACTGCTACGACAATGTTACCAAGCTTGGAATACAAATCCAAGTTTGAGTATGGATAATGCAAATAGACACCAAAGCTGCAATCAGGCACTGGATCTCTGATGTAGTCATAAACATGCAATACGACCCTCAAACTCGTCAAGCCCATGTAGTATAATTTCCTTAGAGGTTTGCCTCTATTCCGCCAGAAGGTGTTAGCAACAACCTGAGGAAGTAAAAATAAATCTGGAACCAGAAGAAGATAACCATCTATCTCTTTCAGCCATTCGAGTATCCTGCTTCTTTCATGTACGAACTCGTCAGGCAGCGACATCGTTTCAACAGCAATCATTCCACGGATAACTTGTGTAACAAGAAACCCAATGACGAGAATTGCAGAAGTAATAAGAATAATTCTCTTCTCATTTGGTAATCGCCTCTGTTGCTTTTGACCCTGAGCTATTGCTCTAGTATGAGATTCGGAATCTTTCTTACCAAGACTGAACGTAAGCAGAAGTGTATACAGGGAAAGAACTTTGATTATGTAGCCGAGTACCTGGAACCTCTCATATCTCCGGAAATCATATTTTGAGCCATTAGATTCAAAGACCTTCCATTTGAAGAAAATTTCTCCAGTGCTGATCAGCGGACTGATGTAATCTACAGCCGGGATGTAAATCATAGCTCTAGATATATAAGCAATAGGATCAACAACATTATTGATATAATGCAACTGTCTTCGAGTGCAAACAGAAGCCATTGTGAGCATAAGCAGCTTAAGTATCTCCTCAAAAGTTTTCCTCAAAATCACATCTGCGTCCTGCTGGCTGTAATAAATTGGATCACTCTTGAGGTTGACTGGTTCAAAATAGAGGGGATCATCCTTGCTCCTTTTGCTGCAGACAGAGATTCTAATATCTGGATTTTTCAGCCACCGTGTATCCTTGGGAGGGTACTCTTACCTTGACTTCAAACTGGCAATCCATTCCACGTTCAAGGTTCACTTCCTCTTTGAAGTTCTTTTGAATATTTCGAACATCTCTACAGGCAACCAGATACATCTTGCCAACAGTTGAATCATATATACCCTCAAAGGACAGTGAAATGTTGTTGAAGTGTTCACCTGTAATGCTAAGATGCCCCGAGGCCTCAATCATTTCAGCACTAAAATCAGATGATTGCTCAACCACCTGGTAGCTCGCACTTCTTTGAAGACTGTAGCGTCCAAAAAGTGGGCCCGAAGAGAGTACCCGTAATGTCACACTACTCCTTTGCCCATGGGCCTTGGGAAAAGCACATGGGACAGCAGATGTAAAGAGAGAGAGCTCATCTGCTAGAAAAGAAAGACTGGAAATGCTACCATCATAGGGGTATGGATACTGAAGGAATAACTTTGCCAGGACGGATGGTTTACTTCTTGTTTGAAAAGCCTTTGCTTGAATAATCTTCGAGTACTTGTAAGACCATTTTAACTCCGGGTTCCACTTATAACGGCCTTCTATTATAAGGTCAGGACGTTTTACCATCTCAAACCACAAACGAGTGCGTGAATCTTTATCATTAAGGCTGGTGATGGTCCCAAAGACTGCAGTTCTCTGAGTAATGGTGAAAGTAAGAGGGAAGTACAAGCAGATCCGTGAATTACATCTCTCTGAAGTTGTACCAACAATTCCAAGACAGCCGATCATACAGAGCTGTCCTTCCGAAGATCTCCACATCCCTTCTGCAGAAAGAGTAAGACCAGAAAGACCTGTTCGACTCGCTGATGTGTATCCAACTTCCCAGGAATGAATTAGTCTGAACAAGGCAAAAACTCTTGCAGTTTCGATGTTGTTTTCATCAATTCCTGGATCACAGTGCAAGTTCTGAACATAAAGTCTGAAGTTGTTAGATCCACCACTGTTGTCCTTGGACATTCCGCTGAGAACAAAAGGGCCAAACCTATTCGCATCATCATTTGAGCCAACAGATGTCCAGCTGTGTACAATATCAAACATCCCATTAGACACCAAACGCCGAAGAGTATTACAGATATTATCATCTTTAAACAAAACAACTTCCTCATCCACCAGGCTGTCTTTATACGGATATGGGCTGCAAGCTTTCGGCACAAGTTCTTCAGCCCCAAACTGATACTTTGAGTGGTGATCCAAGTGAGAAGATAAATGGACTCTATCAAAATACTTTAAGTCTGATCTTTCATGCAAGCTTTTCATTTCTCCACTGATATTTCCACTCATCAAACTGAAGGTTTTTCTGTACCTCAAAACAAGCATAATTTGATCATCTTGAACAAGAGGAGGCTGGTGCCCGTCTTCATGTTTATCTCCATATACATCTGCAGCTACTAGCTCGTGTGAAGCATTTAACTCATTAGTTGTAGTTGTAGGCATCATTGAAGTACCTAACAAGCAAAGCAGCCGCTCGCCTCCATTCTCCTCTGATTCTATATAAACCCCTTCAAAAAGAATTGTCATGGAAGAGCACCCTGGATCCTTGCAGAACTTTGGTGCCCAGCCAGGCCTGTAACTGAATGGCTGGCGTTCAGTTATGCCTATTTTTATTATCCCACTGACACTAACCGTGTTTCTGGCTCGGCGAACTGGATCAACATCAACCACCCAGAAAGATGCCAATTTTAAGAAAGAGTCAGGGCCTGCAGGGCTCCTATGCATCTCTTTGTCATAAAATGGCATCAATGGTGCTCCCCCAGGCTCCTGTTCCCAATCGCCATTCACAAAAGAGAGTTCCTTTCTAATTCTGCTGCTTCTGTCGTCGTCAGGTTTTAGTTCGGATGCTGATGACAGAACAGGTCCACACTTCTCTTGAATCTCAGCAAAGCGGTGATAAGTGTAGACTACGGAGGGATCATCCCACTTGGCAAAAGCTTTAAATGAAGTAGCGAGGCTGAAGAAGACCAGCAACCATACGATGCATGATGACCTCAAAGGAAGCATAAGAGGCAAAGTTCCCATTGAAAATTGAAGTAGCAAAAGCAAGTTAAAAACAAATATGATGCAGGAATTTATTGTTTTAGTTCACAATGGATAAACAACTATGCTGAAAGATTCAAAGTTTAAGACGGGCCTGCAAACACTTTTCTGCGCATTCAAGAGTCTTTTCGACAATGAGCATCAAGAGCACGATCGAAGAAATTCAATCAAATGGCTGATGTTACAAGGTTGACTCTGTCGCCGAACCAAATGATGGCGATGTGATTGTGAAGTCAACTAAAGAGTATTCTATTCATCTGGTAGCTAGGTGTACAAACACCCATGGCTGTTGAGTAATTTTAAAATTGGTAATTTACAAGTAGTTTATCAAGACTATAAAGCTGGAGCAATTAAGTCAACTTGGAGGGTTATTCCAGTTATAGCCTTTTGCTGCAAGACATTGTTGAATCTTGACCATGACGGAATTTAGCACCTTTTGCTGCAAGAACATTATAAATTAATACTCGATGAATTAATAATCTCTATTATATAATATATTGTCACCAAATCTCAATCGTGGAAGCTATGGCTTGAATACTGAAATTATTTTTTATATAAATTTGTGTAAAAAATTACGAATCAATCTGCGTAAGCTCTTATCATTGTTTAAAAGACACTTAACATGAGCTATCAAAAGTCACTTCTTTTTAATTAATTTTATTTAGCATTAGTAATTTTACCTTAACCTTGCTAGTTGCCATGTGTGATGAAAACATGACTCAAAATTTTCAAAAAATTATATTGACTCTCAGATCAAATTAAGCACTTTAGTAAAGTAACATAATAATAATAAAAAAATTAAAAATCAAATTACAAACTCGAATTAAACAAACATCAACTAAGAATTGAAGTTTGCCGGGTCTGTGAGACTTGTGGCTTGCTTGGCTATTCTTGACCACTTTTTAGGCGGCATTGATGATTTATTAATAATAAATTATAAACAAAAATGTAATTGATAAAATAAAAGCTCACTGTTTGAGTACGGTTCAAATGTTTAATAGTAAATGTTTGGGCGGGAAAGTCAGTTATGAGATGCTGACGTCACTAACTAATTAGGTTAGCTGGATCTGACGTAGTTTGACCGTTTCTGGGTTAACAAATCCCAGTATGTGAGGCAGCTGAGAAGAGTATTAGTTAACTAGTGGTAATATTTTTATTTCTACCAACGAATTAACCAGATGAAAATGATTGAAATATATTAATTACATGGTGACAGACCAATACAAGGGAAAGTGTTATTTATTCATAAACATAAAAGAGGCATTCCATACAAATCCCGAATATGTGAAAAAGCCAGAAAGCCAAGCATCACTAATTATTAGTAAAGAAATTTGCAACACAAAATGGTCCAAAAGCAAGAATACAATTAATTAAGCAAGCAAACTCTGATAGAGTTCAGGCTTGAGGGCATCATCGTTGTGCTCTTCTGCCGTGCCTTCTCGGGGGTTACTTTTCTGCTGCTTGTATACTGTCATAGCAAGTAGAATCGCAATAACTGCCACGGCAATGTTACCAAACTTGGAATTTAAATCTAAGCTTTTTTTCTGACGGTCAAAGCCACCATAGTAGTTTTCAAGCAGCACTGGATCTCTTACGTAGTCATAAATATGCAACAGGACCCTCAAACATGTCAAGCCCATGTAGTAAAATTTCCTCAGAGGTTTACCTTTATTCCCCCAGAGAACGTTACCAACAATCTGAGGAAGCAAAAAGAAATCTGGAACCAGAAGAAGATAAGCATCTAGCTCTTTCAGCCACTCGAGCAACTTACTTCTTTCGTTTACAAACTTGTCGGGCGCAGGCACCGTTTCAACTGCGTTCATTTCACGAATAACGTGTGTAACGAGAAATCCAAAGACGTGAACAGCACAAGTTATGAGGACAATTTTCTTCTCATTTGGCAATCGGCTCTGTTGTTTGAGACCATGACCCATTTGTCTAACACGAGTTGCAGATACTTTCTTACCAAGATTGGAAGTCAGCCAAAGTGCATAAAGAGAAAGAACCTTAATGACATAGCCAAGGAAACGGAATCGGTCATAATTCATCATCTCGTATGATTGGTTTCTGTGAGCGTGAAATGACTTCCATTTGAAAAATATTTCTCCATTGCTGATCAGTGGGCTGATATAATCTACAGCAGGGATGTAAATCATAACCAGAGATATATAAGAAAAGGGATCAATACAATGGTTGATATACTGCAACTGGCTTCCAGTGCAAACAATTGCTATTATCAGCAAGAGCACCCTAAGTATGTCCTCGAAAGTTTTGCGAAGAACCATGTTTGTTAATTGCTTATCGTAATGAATTTGATTAGCCTTGAGACTGACAGGATTAAAATAGAGAGGATCTTCCTTGCTCCTTTTGCTACTGATGGAGATTTTAACCTCTGAATTTTTCAGCCATCGTGCATCTTTGGGAGAGTACTCTACCTTGACTTGGAACTGGCAATCCATTCCACGTTCAAGGTTCATTTCCTCTTTAATCTTCTTTTGAATAAGTCGAACATCTCTGCAGCCAACCAGATACATCTTGCCAGCAGTTAAGTCGTATATACCCTCAAAGGACATCGAGATGTTGTTGAAATGCTCACCAAAAATGTTGAGATGCCCTGAAGCCTCAATCGTTTCAGCATTAAAATCTGATGATTGCTCAACCTCTTGATGACACCCACAACTTTGAGGCCAGTAGCGTCCGAAAAGTGATCCTAAAGAGAGCACATGTAATCTCACTGTCACACATGTACTTTGCATGTGGGCCTTGGGAATAGCATAAGGAACAACACAGCCACTGAGAGAAAGCTCATCTGCAAGAAAGGAAAGACTGGAAATGCCACCATCATATGCGGATGGATACGCAAGAAATTTTCTCAACAAGGTTCCCAGGACTGATGGTTTACTTCCTGTTTGAAAAGCCTTTGCTTGCATAATCTTTGAGTACTTGTACGACCATTTCTTCCCCAGGTCCTTCAAATACTTGGGTGATGTTATATGGTCAGGAGGTGTTTTCTTTTCAAACCATAGAGGAGTTTGTGAATCTGTGTCACTGATGCTAGTTATGGTCCCAAATACTGTAGTTCCCTGGGTAATGGAGAAAGTGAGAGGGAAGTGCAAGCAAATCCGTGAATTGCATCTCTGTGAAGATGTTTCAACAACTCCAAGACAGCCGACCATGCAGAGCTGCCCTTCTGAAGATCTCCATATTCCTTCTGCTGAAAGAGTGAGGCCAGAGAGACCTGTTCGATCTGCTGAAGTGTATTCATCTTCCCATGATTGAATTACTCTGAATAAAGCAAAAACTCTTGCATAATTACTGTTGTTTTCATCAATTCCTTGACTACAGCGCAAGTTCTGAACGTTAAGCCTGAAGTAGTTAGATCCTGAATCCATGTCCTTGGCCGTTCCATTGAGAATAAAAGGGCCCAACTTATTGGCATCGTCATTTGAGCCAACAGATTTCCAGCTTGGCATAATATCAAACATTCCTCGTGACACGTAACGGTGAAGAGTATCACAAATATTGTCATCTTTAAACAAAATAACCTCCTCATCTACCAGGCTGTCTTGATATGGATATGGGCTGCAAGCTTTTGATAGAAGTTCTTCAGCCCCAAACTGATACTTTGAGTGGAGACCCAAATGAGAAGATAAATGGACTCCATCAAAGTACTTAAAATCTGATTTTTCATGCAAGCTTTTCATTTCACCGGTGATATTCCCAGTTGTCAAACTGAAGGTCCGGTTGTACCGCAGAACAAGCATAATTTGATCATCTTGAATGAGAGGAGGCTGGTGATGCTCTCCAAATTTATATCCATACATGTCTGCAAGTTCCCATGAAGGGAGAAACTGGTTAGTTCTTGGCATCATCGAAGTACCTAACAAACAGATCAGCCACTCGCCTCCATTCTCCTCTGATTCTATATATACCCCTTCAAAAAGAATTGTCATGGAAGAGAGCCCTGGGTCCTTGCGAAACTTGGGGGACCAGCCAGGCCTGTAACTGAAGGGCTGACGTGCAGTTACGCCTATTTCCATTATCCCACTGAGACTAACCATGTTTCTGGTTCGGCGAACTGGATCAACATCAACCACCCAGAAAGATGCTAATTTTAAGAAAGAGCCAGGGCCTGCAGGGCTCCTGTGCATCTCTTTGTCATCAAATGGCATCAATGGTGCTCCCCCAGAGTCCTGTTCCCAATCGCCATTCACAAAAGAAAGTTCCTCTTTGATTCTGCTGCTTCTGTTGTCATCAGGTTTTAATTCGGATGCTGATGACAGAACACTGCCACACTTCTCTTGAATCTCAGCAAATCTGTTGTAAGTGTAGACTACGGAGGGAATATCATCATCCCAATTTTCAAAAGCTGTAAATGAAGTAGCAAAGCTGAAGAAGACCAGCAACCATAACATAGATAATGACCTCAAATGAAGCATAACAGGCAAAGTTCCCATTGCTGGGCTTTAGAGACTATTCCTTCCAGACACCTTTTTTTGCTGCACGGTAAGTCCCAAAATGAAAACGGAGCTTTACAAATTAAAATAGAATATAGATATAGTAACTGTGACTCGGAGATAGAATATTGAAATTTGAAGGACCAAAACCGAGGGAAAACAAAGTGAAGCAGGAATATGTATTGTCGAGAAAGATGAATAGAGCAACTTCAAGGAAACTTTACTATTCAAGTGAATAATGAATAAACAACTATGCTAAATTACAAGGAATTAAATGTCTAATGACACTGACCTGTATGCACTTTTCTGCGCTTGTTTTCCTCAAGTTTCCTATAGAACGAAGCTCGGAATCGAAATAAAGCCAGCTGATTCAATTGGCTTCCAAGTTCCAACTCAACAACCGTGGTTGACTTTTAACCATAGTCACATCCCACTAGTGTGTTGGTTAAAGGAGAAGAAGAAGAACAGGAATTAAATAATGTGCATATAACTTTTGAGTATTCAAGATTTTTTTTTCCTCGCAAAGAAAAACAGAAATTATTATTATTATTAATTTTTTTTTTTTAAAAAAAGAGAATTCAATCACCGGCCGAAGTTACAATGCTGGCTCTTATCATCGAACTAAAAAATAGCAACATGATTATGAAGTCAACTAAAAAGTTTTATATTCATCTAGTAGGTGTATAACATAGCTGTAGGATTAATTTAAAATTGGTAATTTACAAGTAGTTTATGAGAAAAATAATGTTGAAGCAATTCAGTCAACTTAGAAGGGAAGTGGTCATAGCCTTTTCCTGCAAGAAAAAGTTTGGGGCTCTTCCCATTGGCGCCGCATCTCTTGGTGGTAGTTGCGCATTCGATGTTAATGAAATGGTGGATCGACGGCACGGTTCAAATGACCAGATGAATGGCGACACCGCAAATCAGCGAGAGTATAAACAAAATTAATGATGCCACTTTCAGTAATATTATAAACTGAAGCAATTGAGTCAACTTAGAAGGGAAATGGTCATAGCCTTTTGCTGCAAGAAATTGAACCTTCACCATGAACGAGAAGAGAAAAGGGCCAAACGGGTCAGAGTGAGAGAAGAGAAACTAACAAGAAGCGTGGAACTATTTTGAAAAATATGACGTGTGTTGAGTAGCACTTGAGTTATTCAAAGTATTGTTAATAGTGGTAGACTAAAGGTAAAAGGGGAAATTAAATTCGAATTTCGAAATTTAATTACAAATGGAAAAACCAATGTTGTGATGCTCCTGCCTCAGGCGTCAAGTGACAATGAGAACAATTTGATTCTAAAATGCATAAGCTTGAATGCCCTTGATTTCAGCGGGTACCTATTTTCCTGTGATTCCAACTCTGGTGCACATGGACTATAACGGCAAGTAAGATCATTGCTACTACAACTGCAATGTCACAAATCTTGGTAAAGAAGGCTGCATTCATTGCACCAAAATCAACATCCTCAAAGACAGCATCTATCACAGGATCTCTGATGCAGTCATAGACACGAACAAGAAGCCTCACTATCAAGAGTTCTCTGATATCTTTTAAACAAATCTCTGTAATTGTGATCCTCCATTGTTGAGTAATAAGAGCTCTGTAGAAAGCTTCTCCCATGGATGTAGGTTGTGCCACTTGGTGCAACTGAACCACGTAATTGATTCTTGTGTTGTCTGTGGTTGTGTCTTTTCTTGTTTCAGTTCTTTCGGTTCTTTCAGTTCTTTCAGTTCTTTGGTTACATTGGTTCTTTGCTTGGGTTTGTTCTTCAATCTGTGTATCTTGGGTAGTTCTTTATCAAAGGTCCTGGGAGGTGTTTTGTCTTGCACATTACAGAGCAGATTCAAACACTACACTACCTAATGTGAAACCAATATAATACAGTCTGCTAAGAGATTCCGTGTGGTTATGCCATAAGAAGTTGCCAATAATTTGAGGAAGCAAAAAGAAATCTTGAACAAGACCTATACTCTCCTCTAGTTTCATCATCCAAATTCGCGGCACAGGAATGTATCTGATAGATTTAGTGTCTTTTCCAGGATGAATCAGCATACTGTCACTGGAAAGCAAAAGCAGAAACACAAAACTGTGAAAAATCAATGTGACCAGGAGAACCAGCTTCTCATTTGGAACACACCTCTCTGTTGGAGCACGAGCACGTGATCTTTTACGAGATGCTGCAACTTTCTGGAAAAGCTTTGCAGTAAGCAGAAAGGGGATTGCCACTTTCCCCTACACAAATCAACATATATCATTTACCTCCCTGCTGTTTTTATAATGGCCAAAAAACTCCATGACAGTATAAGTTTATAATATTACTCTTATTTTTAACTACTCTTTTTTTATATTTATTATAAATTAAATAAATTAGATCAATAGAAACTAAATAAAAAAATTAAGCATTAAAAACAATAAATATATATTTTGATATGAGAAAAAAATTAATAATAAAATTTTTTCTTGTAATTATTTATTTTGTGAACATTTTCTTATAATAAATATTTTATAATATTTTAAAATTAAATGTAAAAAGATAGGCAAAATATTTTATTATTTATCTTATAATAAATTTTTATTTGTCATTCAAGTTTTCTTATAATAATTTTTTTTATCATTTTATAATAATTTTCTTATATATTTATTATAAGAAAATTTTCACAAATTAAATAAGTACAAAAAAAAATTTATTATTAATTTTTTTCTCATATCAAAACATATATTTCTTGTTTTTAATACTTAATTTTTTATTTAATTTCTATTCATGTGATTTATTTAATTTATAATAAATATAAATAAAAGAGTAGTTGAAAATAAGGGTAATATTGTAAACTTATACTATCAGGGGGGTTTTTGGCCATTATAAAAACAATAAAAGGGAAAATGGTATATGTTGATTACTGTGGGGGGGAAAATGACAATCTCTCTAAGCATAAACGCAGCCGATAGAAGAATTTTTGCGGTGTAGTTGAGGACTTTGACAATAAATTAAGCTGTTCAAGACCTAGAGGATGAGCTTTGAAATACTTAGACTCCTTCCACCTGAACAAAATCTCAGCATCAGTGATCAATGGGAGGACATAGCCAAGAGCCTGAAGACCAAGCATGACCAAAGATACATTTGGAATAGAATATCGATTATCCTTCATGTGAAGAAATTGGCCTATTACAAAGGTTATTGACATGAAAAGCATCAAATTTTGAAGAATCTCCTCAAAGTTTTTCAGAAAGTTACATCATAATGCTTTTCATATCGAAGAGGTAGTGTCCTAAGGCTTATCAGGCTAAAATGGAGGGGATCATCTTCTCTCCTCTGGCTTGTGATACTGATCTTGGCTGTTGGATTTATCAACCACGCTGTAGTTGTAGAAGGGTATTCAATGTTTACCTCAATCAAACAATCTAGGCCTCGTTCAAGGCTAACACTCTCAATCAAGACTTTTCTGCAGCCAATTAGATACATATGGCCGACTAGCGGGTCATAAACTCCTTCTAAGTACAGGTCAAATAGATTTTTGTGAGGTATGTTAGGGAAAAACCGTGCTTTGGCAAATAAGAGATGCATTGACACATTCAGGAGCTGGCTCTTGCTGAGATAGCTGGTGCACCAGTTGGAGGATTGGACTTTTCCAACCAGGGTGAATACTGACCAAGAAAAGAGCCCAATGAAAGCACATCCATGAAAATGAAAATCTTTGAATTATGGCTAGCAGATATCGTGTCAGGTACTGCAAAGGTGTCAATTTCAAAATCATGAGAAAGAAAATATAATCTGTAAAATAAGTCTTCTCCATCTGCAACTATTGGATATTTCAGGAGTGATTGTTTGACGATGGTACGAAATTTAGATGGCTGCTTCCTCTTCCTTAGTGCACAAACCAGGTCAATCTTAGAGTAATTGTATGACAGATAAGAGGCGACATATTTAATGTAGTTAAGTTTCAGCAAATCAGGTCTTACCAGTGCATCAAATATTATAGGCAAGAATGAGTCTTTTTCATCATTTTCACTGGATATGCTTCCATAGATCATGCTTCTCTCCTTGATGGAATATGCTTGAGGAAAGTACAATGAAATTAGAGGATTACATCCTTCAAGTCCTGAATCAACCCCTCCAAGGAACCCACGCATGCAGAGCTGTCCATTTGATGGATTCCATATCCCCTCGGCGACAAAGTCATGCCTGAAAGACCAGTCCTTGTTGGTGGCCTATGATAATCCACTGGCGCAGGAATTGCTCTTATTACTGCAGACACCTTAACAACACCAACACCATCTTCATTAGTTCCCTTCTCACAGTTTATATGCTCCACCATGAGCATAACATTATTGTACCTCCAATTTGCAGCTTTTATTTCTTTTTCCAGCTGAAAAGGTCCCAACTTCCCAGGGTACAGATTTATGCCCTTGAACTTCCAATGTGGCAGAACACTAAAAAGGTTGTGTGAAATCGATCGAAGGTTATAACAAACGTCCAAGCCATTGAACCCACTGATGGCTCCATCTTCCATCAATTCTTCCTGATATACATATGGACTGCAAGTTATTGAGTTGAGTAGTTCAGAATTAAATTCATACTTTAAATACTGACTTAACTGAGAAGTTATGCGAACTTTATCAAAATACTTCAAGCTTTCCTCGGCATGTAAACTTCTCATTTCTGCTAGGATCACCCTTCTAGTCAAATTAAAATTTTGAGGGAACCGAAGAACAAGCAAAATCTGATCATCCTGGAGAAGAATTGGCTTGTCGTCATAATTACACCAATAGCCCTTAGCCAAATTCAAAGGATCGTCAGTCCATTTATTATAGGGCAAAGTTGAATTCCCCAACATACACAACAATCGTTCTCCTCCATTCTCATTGATCTCAACATAAACCCCTTCAAATAGAATTGACAGAACAGACCATCCTGGCATCTTGAAGAATTTTTTCCTCAGATCGAAACCAAATGAAATGTTTCTAGTTATGCCTGAAGAAAGCGCCCCAATGAGACTAATCGTGTTGTTCCACTTACGGACAAGATTTATATCTGTTACTTTAAAGTTGACTAATTTCAAAGGACCATCAATGGAAGAATTGTCCCCTGGCATGTCACTATCATCAAATGGCATCAACAGGGACCGGACAATCTGTTGTTCCCAGTCTCCATTATGGAAATAAAGTTCCTTCTTAAGCCTATGACCTCTAGTATCATCAGGATTCAAATCAGAAGCTGAAGACAGAAAATGCTCGCATTGCTTTTCAATCTCAGCAAAACGATTGTATGTGTGGAGTACTGAAGGATCATCCGCAAAAGCATCCTAATTATCCTCAAATGAGGCGCCGAAGTTAAAGAACAAACACAAGCCTACAACAATAGTCCAAAGAGCCCGAAGCAGAGAGGGCATTTTTCCTGTAGGAAAATCAACGACCGCCAACTGCAATTCAAAAATCTAAACGACCCGGATGCAAAAATTAGAACAAGTAAAGAGTTTTTATTACATAAAAAAGACAATGACTGTACTCTAGAGTATGTTCCGGACGAGTTGTAATGGAATTTAAATGATGGTTTCTTAACCATCTGTTGTTGAAAAGCATCGAAGAGTATAATTCCTGGAAGACTAACCTCTGAAACTGAAGAAGGTTGTTGTAAGACTTTGCCTTTCTAAATTCCAGTTGAGTTGCTACAAGAGAAAGAAACAATGACACAGAACTGAACCGAGACGGACAGCCAATGCATGAAGCTGTGTCGCAGGTGTTGAGGTTGACTTTGGCTTTTACGACAAACGGGCAACGGTTTCGGGAATTGCACATGAGCATGTGCCGCAATACTTCTTAGTACACCCACGAATCATTTTTTTGGTTTACTTATTTATTTATTTTTAGTTTAGGAATAGTACGATGCATGAACATTTATGAGTTCTGCTATTTACCGCGGATCAAACCTCGAAAGTTAAACCAAAAGGACTTCGTTTGATTTTTTTTCTTTTTACTTCTCCATAAAACGTTGTCGTTTTACCCAGGTAAAAACAGAAAAACGTAGACAAATAACAACTTTTCTTTCTTTTTCCCAGTCCTTTTCTCTTCCTCTTCGTTTCACCACACCCGAGCGAAATGCAGAATCCTTAAGCTCTTATCTTCCTCGAAGGTGATAGGATTTGGCTCAGACAAGGTAAAAGCAAAAGTTTGAATAAGGATGAGTCTCGACATTGTCCCTAAAAGCTGAGTTTCGGCATTAACAGCAACTGTGAAGTTTTTCTGACATAAGATTAAGTTTCGGCATTTACGAATTTCAGTTTCAATTATATGTGGCTTTGCACAAGCTAAGGTACTATCTTCTTTTGGCAGCATTTTGTTTTCGAAACTTCAAATTTTATTAAATTTTTCAAGGCCTGAATTTTTATTGGGGAACTTGATCTGTCTCATTTTTGTTGTCATGTTTGTATGAAACTATGTTTTGGGTTTATTGGTGAATTATATTCTCACGTTTTCGGTCGAGGAAGGAAAGGGAATATACTGTTTTCGGCAAACAAAACGAACAAAATACTGCTTGATCTATCGTTCAGGTGTTAGATAGTAACGAAGAGGAAGATGATTTGGAAGAGGAGAGGAAGACGTGGGTTATGTCGTTCCTTGGTGAAACGAAGAGGAGAGGAAGACGTTTGCTTTTTCCTAGGTCAAACGACAACGTTTTATGGAGAAGCAAAAAGAAAGAAAGAAAAAAGACCAAAACGGTGTCGTTTTGTATAACTTTCAGGGTTTGACCCGAGGCAACTAGCATTTTCCAACATTTTTTTCCGTTGTAAGACCGTACGAACGGTACAGATGATCCTTCTTTTTCAATTTTTAATCACATCTTTTTTTTTATTACATATGATTATTTCTTAAATTACAACTCATATTACATGAGATTAATATTAATATATTTAGGGAAATTATCAACCATATACCCTTAAATGACACAAGTATCAAACGTGCTACAACACTTTTTAAGTGTATCACTCGTATACCCTAAGTTGACAAAACACTTCTGCCGTCCACCAATCCGTTAACTGCCGTTTGCGAGCGCTGACATCATAAGGGTAATTTAGTCTTTTTTTTAAAATGACATGTCATCCCATTTACATAGTAAAAAACGACATGTCATATGCTATATTTTGATAAAAATGACATGTCATCCCATTTATCAGATAATTGTTAATAATTGCTAAAAAAAACTACTTTACAACCGAATCTACTCCTCCAAAATTTAATCTAAATTATTGAAGATCTACTCCTCCAAGCTCCAACTTGAATTTTTTATGGTATAGTATGTATAATTATAAATAATATGTTGTTAATAATTTTTTATGGTATAAAATGAATATTTTTTTATGGATAATTGTTAATAATATGTACCATTAATAATTCATTTTTTTAATAAAAAATGTATTGTTAATAACAAAATAAAAAATTTTGTGTATTGAAAATTTACATTAATTTTCAAGGCAAAATTGTTTTTTTACCTCATTTTGAGTTTAAAGGGTAAAATAGTTATTTTGCTCAAATTCTGTTAAGTTGTTAACGGTAGTAAACGGAAAGGTGGACGCCAGAACTCTTTTGTCAACTTAGGGTATACGAGTGATATAAGCGAAAAGTGTTGTAGTACGTTTGATATCGGTGACATTTAAAGGTATACCGGTGATAATTTCTCATATATTTATAATTAAACAAATACTGAGATTGGCTTTACAGTAAATTTTATATAACATTGTCCAGATTTTAATCATTCTCTAATATTCGGGAGATATCTGCTCTACTCACTTTTTTTTAAAAGAAAAAAACTACTTCACTCAATTATTCACATCTTAGTTATGGTCTCCACAATCCTTGCATAAACATTACCTAAATTGAATTGGTTTCAAGTAAATGCCGTGGATTTTCGACAACATCTTGGTATAGTTTTTTTTTTTTTTTCAATTTAATGCAATACCATTATTTTTCGACACCACAATTTGCGGATGTTATGTTTTTGCATTTCTTGTACTAAGAATGAAAATATAATGAAATACTGCTGGTGATGAAATGTGCATGTGCTCAGAATGTCTCGGGGGTACTGTAAGCCTAAAAGATGAGCTTTATAATTATGGTCCACTTTGTGCATCCCAGGCCTTCTTTTACGGAAGCAGAGCAAGCCAGCCCATGCCAAATCTGAGAAAAACCACCCTTATCTTGCCTTGCAAGCCGAAGACTTTGATTTGATGGTCCAAGAATGAATGTATCTTTGTTCATAAGCAAGCACTGGACCAGGATCGCGTAGCTGAATGAAAAAAAATCCAATTGAATCAAATACGAAGATGGATAAATTCACCAATAAAGAGCAAGTACACAAATACCTTGTATTCAATCAATCACATCGTGACACATTTGGATGCAGAATTTGCTTCCACATTGTAAGTACTTAATGTTGACACTTAAGAGAACAACAGGTCAACAACGCATCGCTTTGTAAAACAATTTTTTTGTGGAAAATTCCAGTCTTCACCAACACTCCAAATATAGCCTTTTTCGCAAGTCATGGTGATCTTTTCTTTTTTTGAGAGGCCGACCAAAGCGATTCCAATTCCATTCTCCACTTTCGTGGTTCAAGATGCTATGTGCACTACCTATTCTTATCTCTCTAGTCAAAATTCCGTTAACTAATTGAAAAGAGTGACGATTCCGTCGAAAAATTTAACCCAATAGAATTATGAATGAAATTCAAGTATGTTCTGAAACTAAATATATATATATTATGAGCTTACCCATAATTAAACTATTCAGTAAGATCCAGGCGAACTTTTCATTATAATATCGATAGATTGTGTATATATGGTTTTATTAAGTTTGATTACTCCTAAGCATTTCAATTAACAAAGTTTTGTGCACAGATTTTGTGGCCCAATATGAATTAGAATTATGTTGGATAAGGATGCAAGTATATAACATGACATATACCAAAAAAAAAAATTTTTGGTATGGATTATAGAATTTTTTTCAAAGTCAATGACAAACGAATCAATTAACCAGCGTCTTTTTCACATTAGTATAGAGATAAGCATTGAAGCATCCACTGACTTCAAGCAAATTAAAAGAAAACAGCTAGCAACAATGGGTGAAAAAAATAATGTTCGGATGCTTATTTTGTGGAATCTATCCTAAATGAATTAGGGAATTTAGTAGAACAATCAGTTTCTAATCAATCAAAATTACCAATTGATTATTCTCTTGAGAAACCTTACACCCACAAATGTGACCATCACTGGCTTTCCGCAAAGCTTAAAGAATATTTCATAAAATGCTACATATTGGCATGTTAAAGTCGTTCTTTGATTGAAGCTAGCTAAGTTGAACGGATTCTCTTCATTGATCCTTTTGATAATTTCCTATGTATAAGAGAGATTTTCGCAAATAATTGAATCCAAAACAACAGAATCTTCTGTTTTTTTATTAGCTTTTATAGAAAGTTTTTATTGGCTATTATTTTTCATATACAACTATCTAAATCTTTCTATAAGTTGTATTATTATCTAATTTTCTTTATTAAATCCCAAGTGGCTTTCTCTTTGGAGATGGCTGAAGAAAGATGAAGCAATGCATACGAATTCAACCGATGATCATATACAAATACAATACAGAATGGGTTGCCTTAAAGGAATTTTAGTAATAATATTTTGATAATAAGCTAAAAAGCAACCAATTTTGCGAATATGAAAGGGAATAATTCAGCCTTTAAGGAAATGTGAGTGGTCCATATTTGGAATTTTAAGAAACAAAAGAACGTGTGATAGGCTGGTAAAAGTTGTAGATAGGCTGTTTGCTAAGGTGCCACTTTTGCCCCATCTTCAATCCGAACCTCCAACCAACTGCGGTAATTAAATATTTATATGATCACTGTAAATGTTTATATTTTACTACGTAGATTTAACAACTAAGCAGAAAATAGAAATTCCCTTATACATTGATGGGAAAAACCTTCAATCTCATCAAATTTTCAAGCTAACTATCAACTAATGATGGATGTGTACATAAAATATCATTTCTTTCACAATCTAAGAAGTTATTTTGTTGTTTTTTTTTCTTTTTTAAAGTAAACCTCGAAAGAAAGTTTTATTAATTAAAATAGAACTCATTTGGGAAGACATAATGAGGCTTATCTCTCATGCAATGCATAAAGTTAATACAAAAAGGTGCAGAAGTGTTACAATTAAAGCAAATAAAAATGCATGAGAAAGCCAACATACATAGCTTACAGGAATTAATGAAACCTATAACTAGAGAGACCATTAGCACCTTTTGGAGAGAAGTTGCCCAATATCACCTGCGGCTAACTCCACCAAGTAAACTAACGACAACACAGACCGTGGTTAGCTAGCTTATCCACCTCAGCATCGTTTTAACGAAAAGTATGGGAAAAGCAAAGAAGGTGATGACAATTAAACCATAGTTCCCAAGCATCCAAGGGGGTTTCCAAAACGGATTAGAAAGCAGTAGAGTGACCAATAGTGAATCGCATTCCAGCCACAGATTCATCCTACCATTTCCGAAAGCATGATCAACTGCAATAATCTCTACATAAAAGGCAGTTTGATGCCGCAAAGATCGGCTAAAGCTGCTAAGGCATGAGCCATCATGACCACGAAAAATAAGGGAAAGTATCCTCTCATGATCTGATCATATGTGAACTTTGAATGATCTTTTAATACATATGCACTTTTATTTATGTACAGTCAAGTTTTATTTATTTATTATATTCTCATTTATTAACTATCAATCATGTGATGCATTTATTCAGACAAAAGATCTGATGAGAAAAGAATCCTAATCCAAAAACAGACCCACAACAGAAGGACTAGGATTTTCTTTTGAGAGACCATGTATATTGACCTTGAACCATTCATCAAGAACTTATTTTGTTTAACTTAGCTGCTGCCTTTGTTTAGATAATGTTCAAGGGTAATTTATTGTCAGCCCCCAATTGTTTCGACATTTAGCACCGCGCACCCACATCATTCAACCATGTGCATCACGCCCCCATTTCCGTTAATCTACGGTTAACTTAACAGAAAAAAGGGAAAAATGATAATTTTGTAAGAACGAACTCTTTTATCCTTCGTTGCTTTTTATTTTCTATGTTTTGTTTTTCTTTTCTTTTTTTATTCCCTTCCTCTTCTTCTTCTCGTCTTTATTTCGTTCTTCTTCTTCTTCTTCTTTTTTCTTCTTCTTTTTTCTTCTTCTTGTCTTTTACTACTGCCGCCTGTCAGAGTGATCAGCCACCGACTTGAATCGACAACAACAAAATGGCGCGCTGCGTGATCTGTCACCGCTAGAAACTATCGCCTCCACTACTGCATGAAACCGCCGACGCCACCACTTGAAGCCGTCGCCGTCTCCGCCGCCTCTATAATTTGATTTAGGGTTTGAAATCTTTAGATTTAGGATTTTTTATTTTTGGATTCCTTTTTGTTAAATTTTCTTAGTTTGGGTCTTTTGTAATAGACTTTTACAATGAAATTCACGACAAGTGTTTTGTATAATTAGATTAGGTTTCTTTATTATTGAAATTTTTCTGTAATCTGATGATGATTGTGTGTTTGATTTTCTTCTTTCCTTTTGGAATCATGCTCTGTTTCTCATTTTGAAGTTTCCCGATTTTACAATTTTGTTATGATAATGAAATTAAAAAAAAAATCGTTTCAATTTAATTGTAAAAAAATATAAAAATAAATATTGTTTTGAAATTGACTTGTTGACAATCTGCTCATCCATGTCTCTGATGGAAATGGTACCATAACAAGGATAATTGAAAGCCCCAACTTTTTCTATATTTCCCCTTTGTTTAATATTGTAATTAGTAAGATCTGAATCCAAGTAGTTTCCCAACCTTTTCGTGGTGTTTCTTTGACAAATCAGCACTTGAATCATAATGCCCGCTTTTATCCTTCTTCTTATCCTTGTCTTTGTCTTTATCCTTACTTCGATCCTTATGACGGTGCTCGTGCTTCTTATGCTCTCTATCATTCTCCTTATCTTTGTCTTTGTGTGTTTTTATGCTTCCTCTCTTTGTCTTTGGACTCACTTTTTGATTTTCCAGCAAGGGTATGAACTCCCTTTTCTGCATGAGGCAAATTAACAATATTTATTTATTTATTTATTATAAAAATAAATATTTTTATAATAAATCTTTATTCTTGACGTTAATTTTTAAGTTGTAGGGGGTATTTTAGTACTTATATATCAATTCAATTCAAAACAGGGGCAGTATGATCTTTTAGGTTAATAGCAGCCTAAACTGTTAGAATTAACTGATTTTTTGACGGAAATGGGGGCGCGGTGCACATGGTCAAAAGATGTGGGTGCCAGGTGCTAAATGTCGAAACAATTGGGGGCTGACGATAAATTACCCAATGTTCAATTTGTATATTGGAATTTGATCCAATTCAATTAAACCACCATCTTTTCTACACAAGTGGAATGAGTTCGCTCGTGTGCATTAGTGTTGAAAAGTGCTTTTTTTTTCCCCCTACTTATCCAAAAGTAAATCTGGCATTTATAATAAGTTCAAGGAATATTATTATTTTACCACCAAAGTTATTCTGACATATAATGTTAGCACCATGATTTGGCGAAAATAGCATTTTACCATCAAACGCTTGCGCCGTTATCAATTTACCACCATTCCGTTAAAAAAGTTAAAACTTTTGCTGATTTTTGCTGATTTCATAAGAGCATCAAAGACATTTTCTATTGAAGTCAAAACACTCGATTGCAAGTGTAAAATAAACAATAAAACAAAGTAAAAAAAAATCAAGGGAAATGATTAGAGAATTAGGAAATTGATAACCCTAAAATTAGCCCCTCTCTCTCATTAATTTTTTTCTTTTATTAAATTGTTATTGTTTTTAGTT
The DNA here is from genome assembly GCF_000493195.1 of Citrus x clementina. Classification (NCBI taxonomy): domain Eukaryota; kingdom Viridiplantae; phylum Streptophyta; class Magnoliopsida; order Sapindales; family Rutaceae; genus Citrus; species Citrus x clementina. Next base: position 5,073,063 of record NW_006263303.1, on the reverse strand, counting down.
GTGATTAATACTTGAATTTCATAGATTATAATATTAATTTTGAAGCAGAATTTATTATTATTATTTTTGTTGTTTGTCATAATTTTGCATATTCTTCATTATTTTTATTAATTAGAAATTTCAGTTGTTTTCCAAATCTTATTAATTGTTATTGTTATTATAAATTGTTATTATTTTTAGTTGTGATTAATACTTGAATTTCATAGGTTATAATATTAATTTTGAAACATGAATTTTTATTAATTGTTCTTTGCCGTTTATCGTAATTCTACTTCTACATATTATTCATTATTTTTTATTAATTACAATTTTTAGTTGTTTTCTAAATCTTATTTTTGTTCATTGTTTCTTTTTTTTCAAAGGGTAAAATTATATTTTATTCTCTTGGGGGTAAAATCGACTTTTAACTCATTTTTTTTTTGTTAAACATTAATGCTTTTCTAACAGAATGGTGGTAAATTGATAATGGCGCAAACATTTGATGGTAAAATGCTTTTTTCGCCAAATCGTGGTATTGACATGATATGTTAGAATAACTTTGATGGTAAAATAATAATATCCCTAAGTTTAAATATATATTCAAGCTGCGTCATACCGAGAGTGATGCATCACTTGTGTGGGTTTGTAAATATGACATTAGAAGGAAGAAAAATCCAAGTTTACTTAATTTAGAGAATATACAAATTCAGCATGTAAAGTGTATACCATGCGCCATGGATGACCATCAAGCAAGATACCCCTAGCTAGCTTTTCCAATTAAGTTGATGAAATAATCTAATTGGTTGGCGTAGATTAAGGGTAAGAATTTTCATGGCTCACGGTAGCACAACCCCACCAATTAACTTGAGCTATTTATTTTATCCATTTTCTAAAGAGGAAAAAAAGGGGCTCTTTGTAGGGTTTTGAATTTGAGAGCACGCCTCGGTGTCGATTTTTAACAATTTTAATCTTAAAATAAATGAGAGAGGAAAAAAAAAGAGAGAGGGGAGGAATATTCCTTAATGTATAAATAATAAATATAATTACATGCACCAGACAAAAGGGATATTCAGAAGGAAGATATAGAAGAATATAAAGGACACATGTCACGAGGAGAATCTCTTAACTTTCATGTTTATTACATTTTTTTACTTTTGCTTTGTAGTTTGTTTTATGAGGGAGAGAATCTGAAGAAAAGGCAAGGGTTGGAGTCTTGTACGAGAAGACTGATTATAGAAAGTGACCAACCATCCTTGTTGCAAATTTGCAACCTCTCTCTCTCTGTGTCTGTGTCACTCACAGCTACATAGATAAGGGAATTCGATGCAGTTTCCGAAACTTAGCTTTAACTTTCATGAAAAAGTTGTATTTGCTCACTGTTTTGGCATGCATCAATGGCTGCAGTGATGGGTGTGCAGGTTCATATTTTTTTGGCTCAAATCAGCCCTGCTCTGCCCATGCAGTAAAATTGACTTCCTTTTCGTTCGGGTATCCTATGTATAATATTGTAGTGTCGGATATCTATTATTTCGAGATGAGCTGGCTAAGATTCTTCTTCATACATCAAGATTACGATTAAGAGATTGTAAAGGTAAATTACTTCGTGTGGGAAATAGCACAACTCACTGATATGTATTAATAAGTGTTATTTTCTTTGAAATATCTGCCGTCAATAATTGTTTCATCACATAACTGATAATAAAAAGAAGGTTATCGTAGAGTTCTATCTAGTGGGTTGCTAATCTTGCATTTATAAGAATGATTTTCCACTACTTATAAGTGTGCGATTGCTGCTGCCGTAGGAGATTTTAGGCCACAAGCTGATTCAAGAGGTGTTAATAAATTTCTGATTTGTAGATATCATATAGACATTGTATATATAACTCTGGGGAACTTGATCAAAATCTCCAATGAAGTCATGTTTAGCTTCAATCATGATGCTTCTTCCAAAAGACATGAACATGGATCTTACAATTTTATGTTTTTTTTTTTTTTGACACAGAGAATTAAGCTATTAATTATGAGTATTAAGGTAACATGAACGTTCACCGACACACATTAATTTCATGGACATCGATCTTCATATACGGTGCCCCATAGGCCAAACTCACAAATATTAATTAAAATTAAACATGGTTATGAATTTTGAAACGCATCCGAAGTGTTAAAAAAGTTGATAAAAGCCCACAAAAAAAACGATTGTATATTAAGAGAGAATCTGCTTACCTTCCTTCCCACTTCATTAAAGTTGGTAGCAGAAGAAGATTCCCGGCGCTTAGGCTCCTTTATTGTTCTTTTTGGGATGTATTTTAGCTTTAAGCTTTGAAGGTTGTGTTCCCTTAATTTTGAGTCGTAGAATTGGAACTAAGATATTCCTTCCTTAGAGGTAAATATTATATTCTTTATGGTGAATGTTTTTCTGTAGATTAGATATTCTCGTCTTCTTTTTTTTCTCTCTCTGAATGCACTCAAATTTAGAACAATTATGCAACTTTTGAAACCCTAAAAGAATTAAAGTTTGCATGCATTGCGGATTGATACTAAGCACCCATCTGAATATGTCCTTTCTCTCTCTCCAATATAGTGGCAAAATAATAATAATAATAATAACATTGCCTCGTATATGCTCCTTTCCTGCTTTCCACACTTTTTTTTTTCTATTAATTAATCATAGCAGAATCATTAATTCTTATTATAAAACTACATCGAATACTTCGGTTAGGACACCATCTATATCAAGTACTACTTGCCGTACACGTGTCCAACATCTACCATAATTTGTTCGTTAAATTTGAATGATTAGTTGATCCAAACCATAGAGTCAGTCAAATCATTTTTACCTCCTTATCTGTCCTGCCACCGTTTCTCACACAATTGTAACAAAAACACCTGACGAATTATTTACCATCATTTTATCTTCTCTAATTGATCACAATAGTAAGATGCATACATAAATCTCAATCCATTATAAATTTTGCTAGATACCCATTAAACTTTATATGAAAGTCGACACACTGTTAAGATAGTTTCAATTTAAAAGTGGGAGGAGCATCGAATAGGGCTCGCTTAAGATAGGGCTCATATAAATTATCAAAAGGGAAAAGGATAGAAGAAGGGAAGAGAAGGGGCAAAAAAAAAAAAAAAAGAACAACAGTAAGGAGAAGAATCATCTTTTGTTTTAGTAATTTGAATTCGTACAAAGATTATACTAAAACCAGACCTTAAGCACATGACCCTTTCAAGTGTCAGAAGCCTTGATTCGCTTCTTTCTTTCACTACTCTCTAATTTATAGCTTTATTTTTTCTGGCTTTGTTCTTTGCAAGAAGTTACCATCCCTCTTTATCCCGCCCATCTTTTTCTTTTCATCCCCTCCACTTTATTCTCTCGAACTCACCCCTAAAAAGAAGATGATCCTCCCCTCGATCCTCCTTGTGTTCACAAACCAACATCTTCTCCCTTTCTCTCTCTCTCTCTCTGAATTACTCATCAAACCTAGAAAGCTATAGAGAGGCCACACAAACTCTTTTGCTCTTGTTTGTTCCCACATACCGTATTCTTGTTCTGGGCATGAGCGTTAAAGACAACAGTTCTTGTTGAGAAAGAGAGAGTTCTGTTTTGTTGCTATTCATTATTATATCTAGATTATAACTAGCCATGGCATCCCCTTCAGAACTCAGTTTAGATTGCAAACCGCATAGCTATTCTATGCTCTTAAAAGCTTTCGGTGACCAGGCTGCTGATCATGAGACACAAAAGCTTGAAGAGGTCCTTGCTCGTCTTGAGGAAGAACGGTTCAAGATCGATGGTCTGAAGCGCGAGCTGCCCCTTTGCATGCAACTTCTTACCAATGGTATTGTTTTTTGTATTTTTCAGTTGTTCTTAAAATTAAAAAATAAATTTCTCATTATATCAATAATCATTTCTTTTGATGAATTATTCAAGCCGGAATCTTGGATAATATAAAGAAATTGTTTTTACCCTATTGGTGGATTTTTTATCTATTCTATGGCGTTTAGCCTCTAATCTTTTTCTTTAATTTTATCCTCCTTTTTGTTTTCTCTCTCCCATTTTTATAGAAGAGAGTGATTGCTTTCTGTTAGTCCCGTCTCTTTAAATTCAAAAGAACTAAAGCTACGAGCATGAAAATAACTTCCAAAAGAAAACCTTACACACTAATGACCCTATTCCATTTTTTAATTCCTCAGCTGTGGAGGTTTCAAGGCAGCAACTACAAGCCTACAGAGCAACAAATCAAGGGCCAAGGCCAGTTCTTGAAGAATTCATACCTCTGAAAAATTCAAGCTCTGAAATCTCAGAAACCAAGTCTCAAAATATCTCTGACAAGGCAAACTGGATGACCACTGCTCAACTGTGGAGCCAAACAGGCAACAATGAAACAAAATCACAAAACACAATAGCAGCATCCCCTAAGGAAACTACTACTGATATTGTAGGGTTCAATGTGATTAGTCCCAAGCTGGCCTTGGATACCAAACAGAGAAATGGAGGAGCTTTTGTCCCATTCTCAAAAGAACGGAACTCCTGTCCAAGTCCAACTTTACGGGCTCTCCCAGATCTGGCTCTTGCCTCTCCTGATAAAGAAATGGATCACCAAGATAACAGGTGCTCTGAAAATGAAAATGGAAGGAGAGAGAATCTTGGCAATCATAATAATAATAATAAGATTAGCAATTGCAATGGGGGAGCTGTGCTTCATGAACAAATGAAAGGTGTTGCTGGTAATTCAACGGAAGGGCAAACAAATTCCAACAACCCTACAAACAACAACAACAACAACAATAATAATAATACTCACAGGAAAGCAAGAAGGTGTTGGTCACCGGACTTGCACCGCCGATTTGTCAGTGCTCTTCAGATGCTTGGTGGTTCTCAAGGTAATAATAATAACACAACGAACTTTTTTAATTTTTTTTAATTTTTGGCAGTTAGTTTCCTGTTATCAAGTTCTTCATCATGATAATGATAGTCAAACTATGATTGTCATAATGATTATCTGTCAAATATGTGGCTGATTTTATGGGGCCATGCATGGATACAGTGGCCACACCAAAACAAATCAGAGAACTGATGAAGGTTGACGGTTTGACCAATGACGAAGTTAAAAGTCATTTGCAGGTAACTAACTAACTCTCACTTTCTATTCTCTCTACTGAGACATGAAACTGATTTTGTCCTGTTTCTAAAAACTGACAACGTACCAAGTACCAAAGTACCCAGATACTACATGTTCAGTCAAATATTGGTAAAAGTCTCATGTTTTTTTTTTTTCCTCTCTTTTTTGGGTGCACGCAGAAATACAGGCTTCACACAAGGCGACCAAGTCCGAGTCCACAACAAGCCGGAGCTCCGGCTCCGCAGCTGGTGGTCTTGGGTGGCATCTGGGTCCCCTCAGAGTACACCACCGCAGCAGCTGCAGCCCACAGTGGGACCCCTGCTCTCTATCATCACCCATCTCCACACCCACCCTCCCACTTCTGTGCTGCATCCCCAGTGCCACAAGACTTTTACACTACAGCAGCGCCGGCAGCACCACAACCACCACCACCATTACCACCTCTGTCGCCAGCCCACCACCAGTTGCACCTCCATAACCAAATCCACATGTACAAGGCCACGTCACAGGGCCACGGCTCACCGGAATCGGACATCAGGGGCATTGGAGATCGGTCAGAGAGCATAGAAGATGGCAAGTCAGAAAGCAGCAGCTGGAAAGGTGAGAGTGGTGATAATGGTGTTGCAGAGAGAAAAGGATTAGCTGCTCTGAGAGAAGATGGCGAAGAGAGTAACGGAAGTGAGATTACTCTCAAGTTCTAATGACTTCTCGGATTAGGGTTTAGGGTTAGGGTTTTTAGTTCTTTATCCTTCTATTTTTAGTTATTATTATTCTAAATTCTTATGTTAAATATCATGAGAGGGTAAAAAGGACATAATGAAAAAGTGAGTGCTTCTTCTTCTGTTCATCATTTCATGTCCTAAATCGAAAAAGATTTAAAATTGGACTATCTGATTCTTGGCGTTTGCTGATTTATTTTGTTTTTTCTTTTTCTTTATTTGGACATATTTGCCGTTCACTTTGTAGACAATTGTGGCTTTGCTCCTAAATAAGAATAACATAGTGTTGGCTCTACTGGCAATTGAGTCCCCTTAAGTGGCTTGATTGAGTTTGCTCCCCAGTTTGAGTCGCAGGGAAGTTGCTTTTGTTGGGAGAACCTGTGCCTCTCGGTTCGAGCGGGGACTTCTAGTTTGAGTTGTGGTACGAGCTTAAAGTGCCCCCCACAGTTGGGGTCTTCCCCAGAATATCTCGTGGTCAAAACTAAAAAAAAAATAAAATATTTCACTGTTTATCCACTTCTATTGAAACGATTAAGCACCGTTTCAATTTGGTTATTTAATAAATTATGTCAGTAATTAATTTTTATTATAAATGTGCTACTAATTAAATTTAAGTAATATAAAAAAAAATTATTTCAGTAATGACAGATTGATAGATTCACAAAATTGGAATATAAGGATAGTTGGAAAGTTACTCCCCCTAATAACATTTAGGGAGAAATCTATCCCATATCATACATTTTTATGGAATGGGGATAGACCTCTCATGGGGACTCGAATTGGGGCCCACCCACCATTCAACTACAAGCTCAACAGGGAGATAATTAATTATTAAGTTTTATCATTTTCCATTAAAATGATAAAATGATAAATGTAATTTATTATTTCATCAATTCAGATACAAACTTTGGATTCCAACATTTTGATATTAGATTTGATTGATTGCACACGCACAAACGGTGCGATAAGTATGTTCCACAAATAGAATTTAATGCATTTACCCCAAATTTGACATAATAACTGGCAGCCAAATAAAAAATGTTTTTGTAAGAGCATCTCCAAAATACTTTTCAAATAAGATTCTACTTCTTATTTGAAGAGGCATATCATTATTAAACACTCCAAAAGACACGTTAATTTAGATTCTTCAAATACGATTTGTTTCTCACTTTTCAATATTGCCGAGTGAGTTTCTCCCTCTTCTATTAATATTTTATTATTATTTATTGAAAAAATAAGACTACAATAATTATTATTTATGTTTCTTTTAAAAAATATAATGACAATTCAATTTGATAGTGGGAAAGATTTGATTAAAATAATATTAATTTATTCTTATTTGGTGAGTCTTTTGGAGGGGATTATATTTTTCTATACACTTATTTGCCACATCAGTAAGCAAATTGAAATTTGAAGAGTAAAATTTAAAGACCCTTTTGGAGATGCTCTAAGAATAAGACCTATATCTTTGATTATGTATAGGATCCTACTAAGCTACATACGTAACTAACACCAACTTGATATTTGTATTTTTTTTTATTTTAATTACATGTGAGGGACGTTAATTTAAAGAGAAAAGATTGTTTTCACTTAAAATTTGAGTAAGAAAATTAAATCTCCACAATATTTTCTTTTATAGGAGTTCCAACCACTACCCTCACAGTTGTGAAGGAGTGGTTCTAACTAAAAGCCGAGTGGTTACCTAAGATTTGTATTTAAAATAACTAAATGTAACTTGATTATCAAACCCTCTTTAAGTTATTGTATACCACTATTGGGTTGTGTTGTAATTTGGGCACACCCTTTTGTTTATGATAATTACAATCCTTTTAAGTGACACTTGTTTGGTTTTTTTTTTTAATTTTATATTCAAGCTCTAAAAATATTAAAATATTTTTAAAAATGTAACTGTATATTTGCAACAAATAAAACTTTTGTCAAATGGATCTACTGAAGTAATGAGAAATTAATAGCAATGATATCAAGACATGCAAGGTTTCCTAAACACAATATATGGTTGTATACCATTAATCTCGTCTCTGCGGGGATTTGCCCCCCATCAATTAAGGAACTGAGAATTGATGGCCAAAGAATTTAAAAAATAAACAAATAAAAATTACGGAGGGCACCGAAAGCGTTTGCCGGATCGCTTTACACCCTAATCCTTCTCAGGTCCTTTAAAAATAATAATAATAATAATAATAATAAATGAATAAATAAATAAACGTCCACCACTCTCTGTTGCCTTTATTTTCCTTAATAATTCATTATGGACATGTTCACTTAGGCCCATGCTCAGGTCGGAGTCTCCCCAGAAGAAAAATGGTACATCAGGTCAGGCCCATCCCAATAAACAGAGGACCAGATGAGAAGCTCCCCGGGTTGGTGAGATTTGACCATCAGTTTCTACAACTCATATTATATAATACAAGTCTACAACTGATATTTACAGTCAGATAATTATTGAGACTAATTCTAAATTTTTTAATTGAGGAAAGAATTAAGCCCACAATACCTTCGTGAAATCACTACCTTCATAATTATGAGGATTCCCAAGATCCCGGGACATTGGCTTCCGCCAACAGTGGACTATTAAGGATCGCATCCCGCGTGTTGCCACTCTCTTACTTGAAACCTACTTACTCGAACCTTCCCCGCCTTCCAGCAGGAACCAGTAAAGAGTGAGCCACAGGTTGGAAAGAGCGAGAGCCACTCAGCCAAATACCGAGTGGTTATGTGCTAATCTAGTGTTAAAAGTGCTAAGAAAGTGTTTCCTTGACAAATGATCTAGTGTTAAGAGTGCTAGCTTCATGACCCATCTCGCCTCCCAGCCACGGTATAGACTGAACTTTTTATCTCTTGAGGCAGGCACTCAAATTGTTAATGCGACTTTCAAATGTTTATAACATGGCTTTGAAGCACAATTAAGCAAGGTAATTCCCGCATGCACAAAGTCTTTTAAACACAATCAAATTGATATTAACAATTAGTAAATCATCTACGTGACAAAGATTTAAACTAACAAGGACAAACAAATACAACATGATATTAAGAAGAATTGATCATACTAACAATTCAAATTAGGAGCTGATCTTTTACTCCTATAAAGATATTTACATGTGCGCACAGCCGTATCATTACAGGACGGCTAAATTCTGCACAAAAAAAGAGCCACAAAACTCCAGCAAAAGTCAAGGATTGCCATTTGTCCGGGGTCCTCCATCCTTCACACAAACATCATCAGGGATGTCACTTTCTGTCATTGCCGCATCAACAATTGACTGCAAGGAAAAGGTAGATGAGTTTGTACTTTACATGGACAGCAATTCCCTCTTTCATGATCAGAGCGAAAATGGCTTTTTTGAAGCTACTTCAGAAGATTTAAGCCCAACCCAAGAGAACATCAATAGATGACACCACCACCTACCAGATCTAAAAATGATGGCCATTTACATCACCAACCTATTTTTGGAACTTAATGAGTCAATGATTAACAGGGGATTACCAAAGAGATGGAGAGGAGTGTTCACATCAGAGATGACATGTCTCCTGTATATTAAACATGTATTTTTTGCCATAATTCGTTGCCTTAGACAAGGAATTATCAAGCAAATGACCCTTGTATATTCAGTTTTTAGGGATGAATTGCACAGCTTAACCTGCCTTAAGTGAGGCATACAATAGTGCAACCATTCAAAATTTCAATCAGTAAAACTACATTCCAAGTTTTTCATTTCAATTCCATGAGATGGTGTATGGAATTGAGGAAATCAAATCATAACGTGTTCTCATGCGTACATTTGAAAAATAAAAGCCCAGTGCATGACCACATCTGCAATATCAATTCTAGTATGGTATGCTCACATCCAGAAAACAAGACTGATCATGAGAGACGATTGTTTGCGAATATGACCAGCATCGCCAACAGGGTTGCACTTATCATGCCATAGCACATGCATTTAATATTCTGTGCAACTTAAATCTTGCAGCAGGGCACACTAACACTGATAATGACATGGTAGTGTAAAAAGAATGACAATTGATTAAAGATGCTAACCTGAAATTCCCGTTCACAGCTCTTAAGTCTTTCAGCATACTCATTTACTTGTATAAAACATTTATACAGCTGCAGCATCAAAAGGTAAACCACTTATCCAAAGAATATTCCGGTAGAGTTTCTTAAACCAATTCTCGACTAGGAGTCTATGACAGTTACCTTTGTCAACTGCTTCTGACGGTGTGAAGAAAGTTTTTTTGCATTGATTAACGCTTCCTCCAGTTTCTGCACCCATCATCAAATTCTGAGTAGGAAATAAAAGGAACTGTGCCAAAAAAATAATTGAACAGTACGTGAGCCCAAACAAATCAGCGCCATGCTCCTACCTTAGATCTTTTCTGTAAATCCAAAACAAGCTGTTCTTTAACATTTACCCTCTCTTCCATATGAGAAATCTGATAAGGCAACAAATTTATTTCAAGGTAACACAATATATGTCAATACCAGGAAAGTACAGAATAAAAGATAAAACAGGACATATGGCCCTCAAAAATAAAGGGATGCAGGGAGAAATTTTCCATGTCCGTAAAACTCCGAAGGAGGTTACTACCCTGCCTCCAGTGCACAGTGGGCATTGCACAAGTAGCACATCTTACATGCCAAATGACCTTAGAAGTCTATTTATTACCATCAGATATCTAATTGGATGCATGATTTGAGCAATCAGGACATGGTAAATAACATATGCACCATTTCTTTTAGTTCAAACTTGAGTGGGCACACCTCTTTCTTTAGTTCTTCACGCCTTTGGATTGATCTGTCCAGTTCTTTAACCTGATAATGGATCATAATGAATAAAGGAAAAATGGTTATGAAAATACATGCAGATCACTCAACAAACTTACGATGAACTTACTTGATCGCTGTTATCATCACTTGAATTTGAAGAAAATTCCCTCAATTGATGGTCATCAACTGTAGAACTGCCAAAGAAAAGGGAAGGAAAAATTTAAAATTCCAATCTAATGCATAAAGCTGAAGTGATCCACTATCAACATCATCTCAAGAGGCATTCATTCACCTTCATGCATAATTTATTTTCAAATAATTTTTACAAATTTCAGATAACAAACCAATTTGAAATATACAACTTAAACATGGTTTGGTTTTTGTCCAAATGCAAATACAATTCTCTCTGAAAAGGTTATATTTTACAAGAAACCAACTTAGAAAAACTGTTTTTACTGTATAAATTCCCAGCCAAATTCTATATAAACAGACTCAGAATTAAGAAAGTGTTTTTATCAATTAATTTTGTTCCTTTTTAGGTGCTGAGTAAAGGGGAGATCTATACATGCTGTTTTGACTTAGAAGAATATTTTTGCAACTGTTGGATGAGAAAATCATGTAAAATAGGCCTTCATGCTAAACCACCATGAGAAGCAGTTACTTCGGAAAAGGAAAATAAAAGGAGAAAGGAAAAGATAGAAAGATAGTAACTTACCCATCACGTTTCCTTGACAAATGATCTTTGCCCTCATCAACAATTGTATGGTAGTCATCGGTTCCATCAATCTCCCTGTCTCGAGTCATATCCAACTCACTCTTCCTTTCCCAGTTGGCCAACTCCGGATCATGGATCCTAGTGTGACCTTGGTCATTATTCTCCAAATCTCTGCCTTGATCTTCATCCGAGAAACGATCCCTAGATGGATCACGATCATGATCACGCACGTGCTCATATTCTCTTCCCATACCTTTATCACGGTCCTGAGATGAAGTACGCTCTCTGGACCTATCATTGTATCGATCCTGATATCTGTCCCTGTGACGATTATTATCCCTATCTCGACCTTTATGACGGTGACCATGTCGAAATTGGTCTCGACCAGAATTTGATTTCCTACCTCTAGTTGCAACTTCACTTACTCTCACAACACGCCCATCAATAGTCTAACCACAAGTTTCACAAAATTCAACATCTAAACAATATTATAAACCAACAAACCATGAAAACCAAAAGCTAAACACCAAATACTTGCAGCTAGTTTTAAAGAGGGTAACGGAGAAAATGCATACCCTGCCATTCATGTCATTGATGGCATCAACTGCTGATCGAGGATTCCCAAAAGTAACAAAACCGTAGCATTTCCCCCTAGTACTCCGATCATTAACGATCTGCACCCAAATCCTATTTATGAATTTGATCGCCACTCAACCTCTAGATAACAAATATTCCACGTGCAACATAAATCTAACAAGGTCATTTATCATCAGTAATACCAATTACTAAAACCAGACACTGTTTGTGTACAAAGTGAAGTGGAATAATAGAATTAGGGTTCAATGAAACACCATGTGGCTAGAATGATTTATTTTCATTATCTTGTGTTTCCGTCCAACCAATACCATTACGCCACATCAGTTTGTGGCTCGAGCATTGCTCATTTATTATTAGACTGAGGAGAATCACATAGAGTGACTCCGGGAGCATAATAATTTAGTTGATCAAATTATTCCAAAATGCAATTATTGAATCTATGAACTCGATACTCGGAAATAAAATGAAAGAAAAAGAATGAAGCAACGAAAAAAAAATTTTATTCAAACATAAGCAAAAAAAAAGATAAAGCAAAACGCATGGAAAATGAAGAAAGAATCGAGTACCTTAACGGCGACGACTGAACCATATTTATCGAAGACTTTGCGAACGCTGTCCTCGTTAGCACTGTAAGGCAGCCCCCCCACGTACACGGAGCTTTCGTCATCTATCGTCATTTTCACTCTCTCTTCAATCAAATTAAAAATTACTCTTGCCTTGATCGGCACAACTATGGATGTGGATACTCCTTGTCTGCCTCCTTCTCTACGCCGCTCCACTTTTTGCAGACCATTTTTGTATATATTTTTTATTTACTTTATTATCTTCCCTTGGGTCGGGTGCTAGTTGATACCTCTCCTGTTTCTTGTTGGACCGCATATCCAGGTTCTACTTTTGTGTAATTAAGGGCCAAGGCCCAATAAGTGCAGCGAACAAAATTTTAACTATTTAAAAAAAAATGAAAATTCCTTTTAGTTCCCAACTATTTGTTTCATAATCTGCAGATAATTAATCTAAATTTAAAGGCAATGGCTATCTTAGAGCTGTTCCAAAGTAGAGCATAAATCATAACAACACACGTAAAGTAATAAATAGTAACTTTGATCGTATGGTTATAAAGGCGCACTCTACCTTAGAGTGATTCTAACGCAACCGAACTCAAATTTAAAATATGCCAACAACTCTTTATCTGATTCGCACTTGCTCTCTCTATGACTATTGGGCTTTAATTTTGCGGGCTTTTTACCTCTTTTCATACTTTAAATAATATTAAAATATTTAAGATATTCATTCTTACCCATTCTTTAATTGTGGATGAATTAAGAAGTGGCGCGCTGATACACAACCAAAACTTGATGTATTGCAAAAACATTGATAGAAAACATGTCTTGAAGCAAAATTTGTGTCTAGAAATCAATGCCAAGGTTTATCTCATAACTGTATGATATTAATGACAATCAATATTATTCTCCTTCATTTGATTCCTCTTAACGTTACTTTGTTCATTTTCATTAGATGGAATGAAGAAAATTGTACCCTCAAATCCTTTAAGTTGGAGGATCCCTTTGGTTAATGACTTTCCAACAGTAATATTTGGAGCTGAGGTAAACTCATCCGGAGAGGAGTGAAGCCCATCTATTGCTGCTATGACTTGAAATCTTATAGCTCAATCTAAATTAGTGGTAACAACTAGTTCTATAAACGTTGTAGCTTCACAAGTCTAGTTTAAAGTTACTAAAGTCCCGCTTGAAATTGAGGTGCTATAACTTTTAAGTTACAGCTGTTGTGGAAAAAAATTATAATTATGAAATAAAAGTTAATAATATGTAGTAAATATAAATTTTAAATAATAATTTTGACAAAATTATTAAACATATAATAGATTTTCTATTAAATAAGTAAAAAATCATATAAACATAACTTTCAAGCTACAGCTATCAAACCTCAATCCCAAATGCACCCTAAGCACGCCGGATTAGTTTGTGCTCAGCTACATCGGCAACAACTTACTAAAGTCTCTGTAACTGACTTATAGCTTGTTGGTCATGATTTCCTAATTTTCAACATGGGTTATGTTTTCAATCTATCTATATATGTAGTCATGCAGGAATGCAGATTTGTGTTACAAAAGATGTTTTAAGCTTTTGCAAAGTGACGGCTTAATGTATTTTAACTGGAGAATGAACAACTATTGATATCAAATATTTTGTTTACATTGACTTGCAAATTGACAGGGGACTCAATAAACTCGTGCTCATTATCGTGTTCTCTTGGATGAGATCTATGTGGTACACAATCTCTTCTCCCACCCCCACCCAAAAAAAAAAAAAAAAAAAAAACTTGCTGGCCTTAATTTAGTACATCAACTGATGGTCCACGACTAGTCCCCTCCCTGCCTGCACTTGAAAGGTAAGGGAAGAATGCGATGTTTTCTTTTTTTTACTGTTAATAAATGAGTAGAATTGTGTTGGAGGATGCAAAATATTGTGCGTACAAATTAGAGATAGAGCGTTGAAAATTTTGGAAGCACAACTAACAAACTGTTAGTAGTCAATGTAATGTATCATATGATGATAACGAAATGGGTTTGCTAGAATTGAGCTCATCCGATGTCTCTTAAGTCCAAACTGGAATGCTATTATCTCATGAATCTTTGTGTTTGGTAAACTCTCCCTTTCAAGGAGATTTCAGACTTATTGATTTTCTTTGTGAAAGCAGTTAATAGGAGGCGGCCCATGGCCATGATCTTTAAAAAGTGTCCCCCGTAAAGGTGGTGAAGGAGCGCGCAAGAATATTCCAATTTTCCATAAGTCCAATAAAGATATATATATATATATATATGCATCATTCTTCTTTTTCTTTTACTTTTCCAGCTTGTTACCTTCACTTCTCTCCCCAAAAACAAATTACTCGTATATTAATCCTAATAATTATTTATCACTGAGTGATACATGTGCGTGTATATATATATATATATATATGAAATATTTTAAGTAATAATTCTTAATTATATTAAAATTAGGGATAAATTAAAAAATAAAAAATTCATATCCTAATACATTATATTTTATTATATAATATATTAAAATTTATGTTATTTTCTATTATTATATAGTATATTAAAAATCCCGGCGCTCCTTGACAATTTTTTTATTGTTGAGATAATAACAAAGTAAGGTAATAATTTCAATTCCATCATAGTGGTAGTTAGTAATTCCCCATCAAAAGTCAAAACAAATTCAAGTATTGACGACTTGATCGCCATTATAAGCTGAATCGGATTTCGGTATCAACAAAATTTATGTTCTTTTAATTTTTTTTATTTTATCTCTAATTTTAATAAAATAAAAAACCTTTAATTAAGAACTCCGTGAAATATGTACATATATAGAAGAAGTCTATCAGTACTCAATAAATGAATGATGATTTTATATTTGGTATGTAACAGGACCACAACTGGGCCTAGAGTTAGG
The DNA here is from genome assembly GCF_000493195.1 of Citrus x clementina. Classification (NCBI taxonomy): domain Eukaryota; kingdom Viridiplantae; phylum Streptophyta; class Magnoliopsida; order Sapindales; family Rutaceae; genus Citrus; species Citrus x clementina. The sequence goes on along the minus strand of NW_006263303.1, from coordinate 5,057,659 downwards.
GGAGGAAGGAAAAAAAAAAAAAAAAAGAGGTAGTGGGACCCAGTGGGGTTGATAGTTCATGTTGACGATGGTGGATCTTTAATCGTGAAAGACAGGTCACCTTCACCACAAATTGACGCGGTTTAGCTGCTGCTAATTAGAATTGAGAGCGAAAGCCGAAAGGTGACATCGCTGTCGACACGTGTGAGGAAAATTTGACACGCGAACGTCATTGTGATCCCCCACATGCCATTCTTGTTGGCCCACTCTGTTTAATCAGGATTCATCAGGGAGTCAGGACCCGGACCTGGATCGGAAGATCCTCTTTCTTTCTCCCAGTCAGGAGATGCAAGCCACGTGAAAGTTGAGACTGTTAAAAAAAAAAAAAAAAAAAACCCCTCAAAGAGAAAATTTAACAAAAATAGTGATATGAAGCCTAAATTGTACTAAGTATTGAATGGGATGAGCGTAGTAAAATCAAGTGAGAGGCAAAAAAAAAAAAGGAAAAAGAGAAGGAAAGAAAAGGAATAGGGGCACAGGGTGGGTGACAGTGTTGGGACAGACAGGTATTTTTCATGTCATGTGATTGTGGGCAGCCTCAATCTCGTTTCTACATCTGGCTGGGCACCTAGCGAGCTGTGTGCGCCTCATTATTACGGTGAGGGTCCCCGTTAGCTGCTTAATTGCCTTTTTCGACTTTTGTTGCTGCCTGAAATCTCACATGCCTGTCAATTTCTCCCATCTCATCGACATCAGCTTCGTGAAATCAAAACGGTACGGTGCACATACATTTGTTAGTTGTGTTGCTCTCTTCTTCGCATCAAATGCAATGCAAGTCCTGGCGCTGCACGTCTTCTTGCTATCGTCGTTGCCCCCTTAATAAGTGTTAAATGAAATAATCATCCTGATTAATCCGCTGATAAGAAAATAATATATTGGTTGGGACGAAAGCAGCTGTTGTTTGGTCACAAACGCTGCTCTGAAATGACATATATAAAAAGTGTTTAAGTTAGACCGCACAAACTATTCCAAAGTGCGACGTGCCTGCTTTCATCTCTTTACGAATAGCGTTCAACAACATAAAAAAGTGAGAAGGACTGGACTCGACTCGATTGACAAGCCCCTTGAGTCGGCATCTTTCGGAATTTGATTAATTCATCACACATGCATTTTCACAAATGATGCACTGCAATGGAATGAGTATTCACGACACATTGTCATGTAAATTAGCCAAATCCTGTAAATCAAAGATCATATTATAATAATTTAAGTTTCTGAGAAAAGTAAGATAATTGGGAAATGTAATGAGATCGATTCTAAATGTGGCAATTTTTCGGATGGGCATGAGCTGTCAATTTCAAGGTTAAACACAGTTGCATGAACAGGTAATAAAGCACCAGTGCAGAATAGTAACTACACATTACACAAATTGATCTCCTGATTCCCTAAAAAGGGAAATATCTCATTCAAAACCCAGAAACACAACCAGCCAGCTACTGCCCTTCCTCTTTTTCTTTTTTACAGCAGATGATAATTAATTACTATTCTGATGACTCATCATTACATCTGGCACGGCATGCCAAGCCGAAGCCGCTATGAGAGGCCGGCTGTGCCAGCCGAGAGTCAAACACCCTTCGGTTTCCTCAACAGAGTAACCCTCGGCCGAAAAGAGAGTCAAGAGCATACTAGCTTGTCTGAAAGCATTAGACCCAAGATGTAAAGGCCTAAAGCCGGCACCTGCGAGCCGATTCCTCCATTTAGCCAGCGGCTCGTGCCTTTCAACTCGAGCCGACCCTTCACAACACACCACGTTACAAATCTCTCTTTGTAAGTAAATCTCGGCTAAGGCCTTTTCCGGCTGAAGCGGACAGGCCTCGAGCGAGTCAAACATGGTTGAATAATAGTACAAAGCCGTCGTGAACCGGTCCAAGAACTCTGGCTGGTTGTGATTCGATTCTTGCTCGACAACCGTCATGATTTTCGGGTTCAGGTTCCGAATCCAACCCAGCACCATTTCCATAGGCGAATTCCGGGCCGGGTCTGCCCCGAGCAATTTGTGCAGTTGCAAGATTGAGTTTACGGCCAAGGCTTCCTTCGGGCTGACCTGGAGCATCCACGGCTTCACATCCTCGAGCCTGGAAGCCGCCACGCCACGAAAGGTGAACCTGATGTTGACGGAGCGCGCCAACTCGGCGAGTCGCAACCCGATTTCTCGGAGCGAGTCGCGGCCGTCTGGCGACGGCGGGCCAATGCCGGTCAACCTCAGCAGCGGAGGCCCGCCGGGACGAAGAGCCAGCGCCTGTATCAACGCCGGCCATTGCAAACCATGCATCAAATTGAAATCAACCACGTGGACGCAATCGTGGCCGTCGAAAGCTTCTAAAATGGCCTGATTAGCCGTGAAGTGAGCGAATTTCAAGTAAGGGCAAGCCTCGTAGAAGTGATGATACAGAATCTCGTTTTCAGAAACCGATCCGCAGATGGAGCCGCCAACTCCCATAATCCGAAAGCTCAACGCGTCGATGAAGCAACCGGCAACTTTACCGATACCGCAGCTCGGATTAACGCGCGTCAGCAAGCCTTTCATATCCTCAATCAAAGAGCCGGCCACTGCCATCTCGCCACGTTGCACGGACTCTGCACACGTCATCAACATGTGGACCAGCCTTATCCCGGAATCTTCTTCCATCGCCGTAACAATCATCATCTGCTGTTGCTGTTGTTGTTGCTGCTGAGTAGTAGTGAAATTATCGGTGAGATAGTTACCGACAGCCGTGTGGTTAACAGAGGGGCCCGCTATGATATCGGGTAGGTCGGGTAGATCGGACGGTAGAGGGAGCGGGGGCTGGTTGAACTCGGAAAGGAGAGAGTCAACCCAAGAGGCGAGATCAGAGGGATTGTAATGGACGGTATCGGAAGCGAGTTGGGAGATATCGGCAGGAGAGTTGACCATGACCGTTTCGAGGCGTTCAAGTCGTTGAGCTACTTGACGGAGCTCCGAAGACCGTACTTTGTACCCGGCTCCTGCAAGTAACCCATCTATCTCAGCAACATGTTGTTTCGTACCGGAACACGACGATGAGCTTCCGCTGTTGCTTCCGCCTGACGTGGCAGAGTCGTACAGTACCATCCTTTCTCTTCTCCTTTTCGTTCTCGAAAAAAAAAAAGGAAAAAAATGTTTTATGTTCTAAGGTTTTTGGTATTCAGACTCGGGTGTGTGGTAGATTGGTAGTGGGTTTTTAATAGGAGGGTTTCATTGGACATCCCGGATTCTGTAAAGAGGGTTTTTGAGTGTGAGTGTTGAAAGAGAGAGTGAGAGAGAGTGAGAGAGAGTGTGTGCGTGAAAAGTGATAAGTGAAAGAGAGGCGAAGATGGGGTTTTTGAAAAAGAGGGAGTTAAGAGAGTGAGTGGATGACAATATCCATTATATATCTAGGATGTCTCTTTTTTTCACTGTTGGTTTTGCCTTTTGCTTTTCTCTTTTTCCTTTTTTATTTTTTCTCTTTTTTCTTTCACCTCCCATATTTTTCTCTTATTTAATTTTTCCACCCCTTCGTACTTTATATAGGAGATTCGAACCGCCTACGCTAAAATGAAAGAAAAAAATATGCCGACCAACCTCGAGTTCAATTAGGAGAGTTATTGGGAAAAGGATCCTTTCATGATTTGATCTCTTCTGAATTTTTTAAGATCTTTTGTTATGTATCTTTTAGTAATAGTGTATGGATAAAATTTAATTTTTTTGATTATTTTGTTTATTAATTATCAATCAATAATTGATTTATTTACTCAGGAGATAATCAGATCAAGAGAGAATATTGATCCGAATTATTAGAAAGTTGTCTAATTTTTTACTATCATATTGATGAGAAATTTTAAAATATATCAGAAGTATTATATCAGACATACAATAAGTAAATGATACTAAAACATGTGTGTATTTATTTTGAAAAATTATCATGCAAGTGGTGATTATATTAAATTTAACATACATGCATCAATTGATTGTAATACATCAAAAATATTTTAGAATTTCTCCATATTGATTGGTCGATGCTTGATCTTCCACAATCCACACTAATAAAAAAATATTGTAGAATAAATTTTCTTACCACATAGATTCTAACCCTCCCTGAATTAATTAATTAAGGGTTAGATATAGACGTAGAATGGTTGTGCTTCAAAACTTATTATTTTAATATTGTACTGAATTTCATACTTGTTATTTATAAAATTTTATTATTCTGTTAGTATATACACATCACTGTTAGAAAATATACCCATGCATATCCATATGATTGCATACGCATGGGTGTCTACGTCAAAGCAAGTGTTATTTTAATCCGACGGTGGGAGCGAAGGGGTCACCCATAGAATAATAATTCCATGCAGCTTCATCATCGTTAACAGAAAAATATGATTAGCAGTCAATTAAGCCGGACAAGCTTGTATTAATTATTACATTACTTTATACATACATTTTCGGCACGAAAGCCTCTATGATCCGCTAATGGTACAAGTGAGTGTATGCACGCAACGATATGCGGTCGATGGGGAACAAATTATTATTATTATTTTTCAATTATAACCTGAAAATGACATTTTAACAAAATTGAAAGCGCTAAGAAGATTGGATGGGAAAGCAAACAAGGATCAATTTGATTTCTTCTAATTGATTGGCCTGCTAAATATAGATCTCATCAATCGCCTATGAGGCTAATTAATTTTTATTAATTTCTAGGTCGTTGCCCACTGCTCGGAGAATTACTTAATATTGCAACATAATTAAAAACCAAATTAATTAGGTATATGCATTTGGGTTCGATATACGGAGCAATAGAAGTTTGGTAAATGGCGAATATTCGCCCTTGAGACAAGTATCAAAGAAAAGAATCAACCAGGTGTCTTCTTGCTGAAAATGATAAATAAATACATAACACATTTTGTCAATTTTTTTTTCCGAAGCAACATTAACAACAGCTTAAATAAAGTACTTGTTTAGTAAAAATAATTGAGATTAATAAAGACGAGGAGATATTAATATTTTATCACAGTACTACTTGCAAGTGGCCAATTTAGAAATAGGATCGCCATCCATCCGCATCTGCATCAAACACAATAATTTTAACTTAATTTAATAAGGCTTAGTTTTTGAAGTTAGGAGCGGCCCTAATTTTTCCCTCGTAGTGGCGCGCGCGGGCGTGAAAAATGAAAAAAAAGGAGAAACCTTGCGGCGTGGGTGTCGCAATTTTTAATAGTCTGATGTGTCAAAAAAAATAAAAAATACACTACATATAGTAAGTAGCTAGAGAATTAGACATTATTAGGTAGGTTGGATAGGTCCACGGCTAACTCTAATGCTTCTGCAGCAACACACTCTACTCAGTACTCACCGTTTTGTGGAATTAGCATCATCGTTGACCCCATACTGCCACTGCAACTATATATAAATCTCTTTTTTTTTTTGTAGTTTTTAAAATTAAAACAGGATGAATTAAAAGTCCACGATTGGGACCAGAAGCAACACAAAAAATATACGATCGCCTCAAATGCAATTATCACGTTGAGAGCGTGCGGGCTGGAGTTTTCTATCAATTTATTAATATATACTCTTCTTTTCATTCGGAATCGATAATTTCCGGATTTTCACTGCTTATTATCATTGTGTTGATTTGGATTGGCATTGACAAGTTAATAATTGTTATAATCATAGATTTTTTTAAAAATTTTTAATATCATTTCACAAATAAAATTATTAAGTCTTTTATTGTATTTCAAGGCTTTCGTGAATCTCACCAATGGGCCTTTAATCCAGTGGGAGAACCCTTGCACTTAAAATAATGAGTGCAAGGGTTCGAGCCTCCATAAAAGTATTTATGGAGTTTAGTTACAATCCTTCCTCAATTATCAAATAATTGAGTGTAGCCAGTCTATTCCTCACGAAATGTGAGTAGAGTGGACAGCCCTCGAATATTTGAGAGGGTTTGAAGAATTTGGGCAGCGCTTCAGAGGAGTATACGCCACGAAGAAGGTCCCAATTGTAGAATCTGTTTGTAAATATTAATTGTAATACCTACAGTCCTGTATAACAGTATTAAAAAAAAAAAAGGCTTTCGTGAATCTCGATGCTTGATGATGACTGATCTAATTTGATTCAAAAAATATATTATTACTTTTTCTTGATCAATTGTGTCCTATATTAACTAGCTGATGGGAGTTATCTAGGTTTATAAATTTGATAAATCACTTCACATATCAGGTTAATCTTAAATTAAATAATCACAATCTTAACATTTAATTACGATTTAATCCACTTTAAGGCGAGCTTATCCCCAAAATCTATACTCCAATAAAATGTGAAAAAACGTATCACTTTCAGTCTTTTACAATTATTAAGAATTCAAAATCTCATAACTAACAAGTGATCGAACCCTTAATTTTTATTCATGTTTTTTAAATAATGGGATAACCGACGAACATATATAGTCCCAAATCTATTCCAACGATTAAAATGTAAGAAATTCATGTATTAGCTAGCAATTAGTGGGAATTGAACCCGATTCTCTCTACCAATATTTGCAACTATTTTATAAGAATGTATTAAACTTCTCAAATAAAATCTTAAAAAGATATTATCTTAAATAATCTTATATTTATCCAATAAAGGATGAGGTAGTTAAATAAATAATTTGACAAGTTATGAAAACTTATCATGATCGCAATTTAAAAAAAAAATAGTAACATTGTTCGAGGGGCAAGCCAAAACCCAACACCACCACCAAAACGATGAGTTTTGAAGTTTTGGCTTGCCGGCGGCAATTTCACCCGGGTAAATTAAAGCAGCAATTGTTGAGATTCTATTGCATAGGATTCCTTGTTTATTGTACATGGACATATTTAATATGACGACCAAGATGCATGCTCCAAAATAGCCCGTCACACTTTTGACAAGTGGCTTCTTGCTATTATATTCACACATCTTCATGCATCATATGTGCTATTAGAGGCAAATTATTGAGAGAGAGAGAGAGGGAGGGAGAGGGAGACTGTGACAAAGATTTTGGGAGTTTAAAAAGACTGCTCGCCTATTGGTGTTCGAAGTTAAAAAAAAAAGGTTTCATTAAAAGGCAATTAATTTTAAAAATCACTTTAATACTGGTGGTAATACACAAATGTTTGTATATTCTCACGTATATATATATAAGTACGGGAGCTGTCGTGGTCCATAACATTTTAGGAACCCCAAAAGACCCAATAGAGAAAGCTTCAATGGGAGATATTATTTAGCGTATAGACATGAAATCAATTGGATGAAACCTTATTTTATAATACCTTATTTTAATCTATATTTAACAGTGAAGTCACATGAAATCAATGGGACTTAATTAAAATAAGGTATTATAAATCATAGGTTATACAAAAACGGACATATGCCACTGCGTGTGGTCCATCCAATTGATAACATGGAATTTGGGAACGGTTTGGGAATTGCAAAGCCACAAAAAGCACGAATTTAAAAGTATGCGATTGGAGGAGTAAGATCGAAACACGTGTGCGTGTGATGAAGTAAAAAAATAATAATAAATAAATTAAAGTTGGGTGGTGGTGGGAATTGGGACCAGCGTTCTCGAAAGGGAAAGATGAAGATGCATGTCATGTAGCAATATGTTGGTGTTGGGTGGTGTTGGGTTGAGGACGGACAGCTCAAGTTAGTGAGTGTTATATGCTGCTGTCCACTACAGTCCCGTCATTTTAGCTGACACCATCACGTTGTGCCACATGTCAGCTGCGCATACGCTCATTGCACGATGTGGGGATTCAGAAATTTTGACCGCTTACTCTTAGGAGCTAAACAATAATAATTAAGAAATCAATCAAATTTGTAAAATCCGAATTATCTATCTATCGTATCGTGCACTGTGTACGCCAAACTCAGAGATTTATACACACAAAACTTCGCCATCTTGGGAAAGGTAATAAAAGACCTTAAGCATAATCCAACAAACTTCAGGCTCAAATATGAAGAATAATCCTTGGCACGCTTGGCTTCGTAGACCGTAATATGTTTTTTTTTTTTTTTAATTTTTTCGAAGAGGTTGACTGTAATAGGTTGGGTATACACAAATATGGCAATCTTGAATGAATATAGAACAGAAATTTAAAAAACAAAAGAGAAACTTAGAGCCTGTTCAGTATTGTTTTTTAATTTGTATTTTTTGAAAACAAAAATAAGAATAAAAATGGTGTTTTACAATAGTTGTATTTTGAATTTAAGTATGCATTTGGAATCATTTTCTGTATTCTATATTTTAAAATTGAAAAACAGTAATATGTGTTCGATAGATAAATTAAAAATAATAAAAACAATAAATATGTGTTTGGTAGTATCATTTTCAAAACATTTTTTACTAAACATTTAAGTCAGACTTGTAGTTAGAAAATAATTGTTTAACAAATAGATATATAGTAAATGCGGTTACGTCGTACTATTTGCAACAATATTTTGTGTGCGTTGTGAAAGTCTTTCATCCCTAAATTTAAATAAATTTAACCACAACGAATAAATATGGTTAAAACCTTATGTTACATGGATATTTTCGACAACACGCAGATGCAAGTTGCGAATAATATTTTATCTTAAGAAAAAAATACGCACACACATATTCTAATTAAAATTTATACACAAATATTAACATGAAAATTAAAAAAAACTAACTTTCAATAAAAAGTAATAATATATTAACATAAAATGAATACAGTTAATAATTGTCAATACAATACCCTTAACAACTAATAACATAAAACAATAATTCTTATATTGATCCCACAAAGAGATAGATTTAATTATGCGTAGGGTTAATTTTCTAGGTGTAAGTGTGGGTTGGTTAGAAGTGGATTTTTTTTAATTTCTAAGAATTAAAATAAAATGATGGGTATGAATTAAAGATGATCAATGCATGCTTAGACGGTAAGATCGGTCGTCGTTAGCCAATTTCCAAAATTAATCATCGTTGTCTAAGGCTAAGGAAGCTGAAATGCAAGTTATGCAACCCAAGAGGGGGGGTGAATTGGAATTTTAAAATTTATGCAATACAATTCGCACAACAATTTAATCTATTGCCTTAATCAAATCAAAACAATAAATTCAATCAAGCACAATATTAAAAGAGTAAGGGAAAAGAAAACGAACACAAGGATTTTTACATGGTTCGGCTATCCTCGCCTACGTCCACGCCTCCAAGCTCACCCGGCTTGAGGATTTCACTATCCAAGCCTCCCAAGTCTTCAAATGTTTACAATTGACTTCCAAGGTGTCAATAAACCTTTACAACAAGAGATTATATCCCCAATCTCTTCACCCCAAGTGTTTCCCACACTTGTACACTCACAAATAGATGAGAAATGAAATTCACAACAATAAAACTCTCTTTAAGAGTGAATAACAAATTATAGCTCAATGATGATTCAACAAATGATGATTTACGAAATGGAAGCTCAATATATGTTATATGATCTTGTTTTTCTTTGTATTGATGCTTAAAATGAAGTTGGAGTTGAGTTTTTATAGTTAAAGCCCGAAAACTAGCCGTTATAGGTAAATTCCAGTGCCCAAGCGGCTAGCTGCTTGTTTATCCGGCTCGCCGCTCAGGAACAGTGATATTACCGTTATTTTTGAATTTTGCTACAGTAATACTATTCACTGAAATTATACTTTAACCTAAAACTTTCTATAATTATAATATAACTCAAAACGTCATAAAACTTTTCAAATAGGTCCAATTTCAGAACTCCATAAAAATAATTGTCTTTCCCAAACTTTCTGAAATTATGATATGACCCCAAAAATTTTATTATTTTGCACAAAGGTCATTTTCAACATAATACCCATATTTTTCAAAGTTCTCAAAACCTTTCACTTTAGTCCAAAATATTCATAAATTATAGTATGGCCCAAAACATTTCAAATGTTTGTAAAAACGTCCAACTCCAAAATTTAATACTTATTAAAATCAAAGATTTCAAATCTTAGCATTTAAGTCTAAATTACTCAAATCCACAAAATACTTTACTTTATAAAAATAAAACCTTTTAGTTTATGAAAAGTATTTAATTAAATTAAATTAATCTATTGAGCTTCTCAAATGCTAAATCATGCATCAATTAAATCATATTGGCTTTACAAGAATTTATCGCACTAATTTGTTCGTTGAGCTCTAGACTATTCTTGATGTCGCCGTTGTCCGTTGAGTGTCTTCAATCTTGATTTCACTTGATTCACTTGCATAAAATATTATCCTTCAAAAACTAGTGAAAATATAAAATACAATATTTATTAAATCACTCAATACGTATGTTTGTTATCATCAAAATTACATTATGTATAGCCCTTTAGGCTAACGTAAGCAAGTAGCTACGGCGGAGACCTGAGAAGCAGCGACAGAGACGTGAGTAACAATTAGATCGAGATAAAGAGAAGAAGAGTGAGAGAGCTGTGAAATCGATGAAGAGATGAGGAGAGAGAGCTAACAGTTAGACGGGATAAAGAGAATGAGGAGAGAGAGCTGTGAAATCAATGAAGAGATAAAGTGAAACCAAGAGAGCTTTTCGATTTTGTTTTATAATTTATTTCTTAATTTAATTTGTAATATATAGAGAACATGTTAAACATGTTTTTAATTTTATAACTGTTAAAGTGAATCAGAATTATTTGTTTTGTAGTTTATTTTTTTGAATTCAGCCTACTGAACATGTATTACACTTGTATTCTTAAAACAAAAAAGAAAACAAAGGCCCAAAAACACCGACGAACAGGCTTACATAGCTAAAATTGGAGGGCTATTTATACTTTTAGCCATCTTTCAACTTATTATTATTAAAAAAATTGTGAAAAAAGATGCCCATAAAAAGTAGGGTGGACATGGATTATGTTAAATCGGGTTTTCAAGTCAATATTAATTGGGTTGAGGTAATAAAATCAGCCTAAACCAATTCAATCTTTAAATTATTGGATTTGGTGTTTGGGTAGGATTGGGTTGATCAAGTTAATCATATTGAAGTTTAAACAAAATCAAAGTTAAATATTGTAAATAAAATAATTGAAAATATGTGTTACTTAAAATGAAACTTAACTTAAAAGTCAAATTAAAATACATTTTAACATGATGATTTGATCCATTATCTAATCTCATGGATTAAAAAAAAAAGTAATGAGAATAAATAATATCCAAAACATGTATGTTTTATGAAAAATAAATAAACCAACTCAAATAGGTATTATATGTTAACAATACAATAATAAAGTATGAATGAACGAATGAATGAGAGAAATATCTTATTTTTATTGGGAATTGAGAGTGATTTTAATTTTAAAATTAGAATTTAAAGTAGTAGTTACTAAAATGGTGGGCGGAGGCCTATGGAGACCTAAGGGGGCCACGACACCTGTAAACTTTTAAAAAAATTTAAAAGTTTCTAAATAAAATATTAAAAATTAGGTATTAAAATAGTGATCTAGCCTGCACACTTGATTTATAAACTTTATATATAAGATGAAAATATAACTTTATATTTTGTGAAATAAAGTCATAGTCGCCACAAGTAAAATTTTCAAATTTTATTTATTTGATTTATAAATGGGAAAATATCCACCGTCCACCCGTTTTTTTTAACTTTTTCAAAAATACACAATTCTTTTTTTTTTTGCTGGAATCCACCTGAAATTGCGTTTTGTTTCACTTTTTCACTTCCGTTTGGAATCCGTTAGGAAAACTAACGGAAACTTAGTCAAATGACTATTTTACCCCCCCAAACTTAGTAAAACACTAAACTAATCAAAAGAAATCATCTTCTTCTCCTCCTCTACTTTACTATCCTTGCTATGGTCGCCCGAGTCGTCTTCATCGTTATCATTATCGTTGTCATCTGCTTCTTCATCGTCATCATCTTCCATCACTTCACAAGGTGAATTCTGCTTCATTCTTTTCAAGGCACCGTCTTGCCACTCGTCTGAGCAGCAACCAGGTCTTTACGCATAGAGCTGGTCAACTCAATGGACGATCCTTTCAGCGCCATTTTGAAAACCGTGACATTGTTGCTCGGCTGGTAAAACTGAGGCCAGACACTGTCGCATAAGCTGACGTCCTTGTAGTAGACCTCCACCGAGCTGCCTCTCCGTAGTAGATGCCGATCTTGTCGTCGACGAAGTAGTTGGGCGCTTCGGGACGGAAGATGAGGTAGAAGATGCCGGCGGCGATGGCCAAGAGGAGGACGAGGAGAAGCAGCGAGCAGCAACAGAAACGGAAGCAGCAGCAGGTAGTGCTGCTGGATTTGCGGCGGCAGGAGCACGAGTGGCAGCTTGTTCGTTGACGTAGGTTCCTGCGGCTGCGAGCGCCGGCGGATGTGAGGGCTCTTGTTCGTTGCGCGGTGTCGTTTTGGGGTGGATCCTTTCAGCCATTTTGAGTAGCAGCTAGCGCTACAACTGAAGAAAATTAAAAGAGTCAGCTCTTTTGCCCTAAGAGCTTTTTCTGAAGAAAATTACGAAGTTGTTGAATAACAAAAGGAGATCTCTAAAGATTTTTTGGAAACAATTGGAGTAAAGCTCTCTGTCAAGCCTGGATTGAATTGTTCGAAGATCAATGTGTTGTAAACGATGTCGTTTGGGGTTGCTCTGCTGAAATGACCGATTTGCCCCTACGACATCAGTAATGTTATAACGGATTCCAAACGGAAGTGGAAAAGTGAAACAAAACACAATTTCAGGTGGATTCTAGCAAAAAAAAAAAAGAATTGTGTATTTTTGAAAAAATTGGAAAAAACGGGTGGACGGTGGATATTTTCCCTTTATAAATAAAGTCAATCAAAATAGCAGTAGCCACAAGTAAAAATTTCAAATTCCTAGCGACCGCACGCCAAATCGATGAATGGGAAAATCGTATAGAATCAATCCCTTGCTAACACTTGGAATTTGAACTTGGCCCCTGGAGATTTACTCCAAGCTCTACCCTTGCTAGAATGAAGTCATGATCTTCAAGTTTAAATGGTCTCTTTTACAAAAGAGAGGTAAAAAATTAAGTTAACCATTTAGACCTTTAGTGTTTAGCAATTGAGAACTAAAAATTATTATTGTTATTTTTCTTAACAAAAGGTTAGGTTGAATTACATGAGTTTATTTCAATTAATCCAATAAAATTATTAAATGAGTTTAAAAGTCAGCCTAATTAATCCACAATAACTTACTCCAAATAAACATATAAAAAGCTCTTTTAAAGTAGTATATATGTCGTTGTCAAAACCCGAAAGCCAAACTGCCAAGTGCCAAAGTGCAAATGATTAGCATTCATAGGCCACGTGATGTGTCCGATACAAAAATGTGATTGTTGCTGGATTGGAATCATTGGATCAGCTTCAATGATTTTATATTATTATTTTCTTTGCAATCAAGAGAGGGTGAGGCCACGAGAGAAGCCAATTCCGGCCATATTCAAGCCCTCCATTTTACAATCAGGAAGTGGAAACCAAGTCCAATAATCTCTCCCTATATCATAAGACAGCCAAATTATTTCCCACAAGCACCCGTAATTAGACACTAATACAATCTTAATTATCCCACCTGATTTCTCTAAGCACCCCATCATGACCCCATAAGGTTTACTAATCTTCTTCAAAATGTCACTTGGAAGTTTAGAAATGTATTCCCAATGGGAAGCATTTGGGCCCAAGCCCCAAATTTCAATGCCATTTACCATTCTTACCCTTGCTTTGACATTGCCAACACTGTTTGATCTTACGATCACCATGTGCCCATCACCGTACACGTGCAGCCGATCTGCCATGACTGTTTGCTGCCTAGTCCCGTGCTCTCCTCCATTAAATCTAAGCCGTAAGATCACCGGGACATCTTTACTCCGTGATTCAACGGCCATTACGATACTTTCATGAGGTCCATTCCTTACGTTGAGGTAAATGTAATCAACTTCTCTGTCACAACTAGCACGTGGCATAATCCCAACGTTCTCTCTTGCTTCCGTTGATGTCCATGTGTCAATCTCAGAGCTATACTCGTACAAAACCGGCCGGTTATCCACCAACTCGGCAAACAAAAACCTGAAATGATCCGACCCGGTGGCGAGTAACTTCATCCCGGATCTACGCCACGATGAAGTCCCACGTGGACCAAGTGGGCTTGCCGGGATTCTTTTAACTGTCTTGCTGACCAATTAACCGCAATAACATCCTGTCGAGTGTTGCAAACGAAAAGGAAAATATTCCCAGAAGCTGTGAGAAAAAAGAAATCCTCGCCCGGCGAGATAAGTGATTTCAATAAATCAGCAATTGCAATCTTGAACCAGCGGGTCGATTGATCAGAGAAGCCTTGAAGTATTGCATCTCTAAGCCAACGCTTCTTGTAGACGAAGAGCCACGTAGTTGACTTTGACCTTAAATTGCATTCACGGACAAAACTTTGGTCAGATATAACACAAGCCATTGATCTGTTGACCAATTTCATAGCCATGATCTCCGGCAAAGTTAGATGAAGAAGTATGTTTTGTATGAGCTCTGAGGGGAGGAGGCAAAAGCCAATAGCATTTGAGGTCAAATTTTTGTAATCCTCCATATTTTGGGTTCTCTAGATTTTGCCGTTATCTAGTTCTTTATAATTGCTGTCTGCTAATTATATAGTGTTGATTTATTTGGACACTTAGAAGGCATTGTGGCTTTTTTTTTTTTAATGAGTGAGTGAGGTAGTTTTATAATTGAAATAATTAAGTGGACTTACTTCCTTGGTTAATTGATTAAATGACAAAGATTCCAACAAAGCAGGCTGTCGTGGTCAGAGAAGTGGACGGCGAGGAAGGTGGACAAAGTTGAGTATTTTTCAATTTTGTTGACGTATTTGATTTTGGCTAGTGGCCTATTAACAAAGTTGTTTTAGGTGATCCCCGAGGCAGGCTAGCACTATGTATTGTAGTTTAGTAAAGAGGCATGAGTCACTTGTGCCGAATGGTAAACGATTAGAGTGAGGCCTGATACAAACCTTTCCCTTTTCTAACAGCACTGGATTGGAATGATCTTATGCCTTTATGTGATTTCTTTTTTCTAGTAGACATATGAATTAAACAAGCTTGTAATAATGTAATTTAACAACCACAATTATGCCATTAGGTATGTAGTCTAATACTGGGTGTAGATTTTTTTTCCTAATATTATTAGTGTGAGTAAATTTCCAAACTTCTAAACATATTTTAAGATTATATGGTAAATTTATGTGTCTAGGGACCTAGTTGACCTTAGATGTTACCACAAGAGATATCTTGATCTCTTTTTCCTACACACAGAGCCACCAATTGCAACATGAACAATCGAAAGCTTTATCTAAAACTTCAACTAGTATGGCCGCTCCTCTACCTCTCCACCACCAAACAAGGACACCGGCCTTATCTTCAGATAATTCTCCCTTGATAAACCTTGACAACATCAATAACAACAACATAAACAGTCAATATCAAGCACACTTTTGTCTAGTTTCACTAGAAAAATGTTCCACAATGAGGGAGCTCAAGCAAATTCATGCCCAAATGCTAAGGATAAGCCTCTTCTTCGACCCCTGTGCTGCAAGTGAACTCATAGCTTTTCTGCTCTTCAGGACTATCATGTGCGTTTAGTCTTCTCACAAATCTCCAATCCAACCATCTACACTTGTAATTCCATTATTAGAGGGTACACAAATAAGAATTTGCATCATGAGGCATTCCTTTTTTATCATGAGATGATTGTTCAAGGACTAATTCCTGATAGATTCATGTTTCCTTCGTTGTTTAAGTCATGTGCTGATATCTATGTTGAAAAACAATTGCATAGTCAAGCTATAAAGTTTGGCTTGGCATCGGATTCTTTCTTACATAACACTTTGATTAATATGTATTCAAGTTGCTGGTGTTTGGTTTCAGCTGAATGAGTCTTCTTTAAAATGGATAATAAAAGTGTAGTTTCTTGGGCTACAACGATTGGTGCATACGTGCAATAGGATCAGCCTGATGAGGCTATCAAGATTTTTTATAGAATGGAAATTGAAAATGTGAAGCCTAATGCGGTTACTCTAGTTAACGTTTTGACTGCACGTGCAAGAGCTAGAGATTTAAGAACTGTAAAACGAGTGCACAAGTGTGTTGATGAAAGTGGTTTTTGGTCTCATGTAGAGCTTAAGACAACTCTAATGGATGCTTATTGCAAGTGTAAATTTGTCTCACGTGCTTGGGATTTATTTGTGAAGGTGGTTGAAATTTTTTACCTTCACATGTATTTGTAACTTATGAAGAACTTGTCACGATCGTTGGCCTCGATTCTAGAGGGGTAAGTACCTGAAAAAGGCACTCTGATGCCCAAGTTAGTGTTTGATTAAGATTAAAGAAAGAATAAAAATGGAAAAGATTAGTTGCTCTCTCGATATATGAACAATACTTTTTTGGAGGCCAAATACCTCTTTTTCTCTTAGAGATGAGTCTCTATTTATAGATGATAAGTGATGTGAATTTAGGTTTTGCTTTGAACCTTCAATCTAACGACATGTATCACCAATCATTCATGTACACGTGGAGATGAATAGGATCTAAAGAATTATTTCGACCCTGTATGTTTCCTTACTCGTATGGCTTTTGGACGTGATTTCCTTAGGCTAATGGATTGCAGAATTAATTCCCCCTCTTGCCATTTTTATAAGCTCTAGAAAATTTTTTTCCTTAGATGTTATTCCCACGGAATAACTATGGCCAATGGGCCGTGTCGGCAACTGTCGGCCCACAAGGGCTCATGGGCCGGCACGGCACGGCCCACCAAATTGGTGGGCCATGCCGTGCCTACCTTTTTTTTCAGTTGAGCGGGCTCGTGTCGTGGGCCGTGCCCAAAAAAAGCCCACCAACTTTTTTTTTTTTAGCATGCTTAAAAAAGTCCACGTGCCTGACGTATTTTTTTAAGCCCACCAACATAATAATAATAATATTCACAATCATAATCATATTAATTTTTATTAAGAGAGCAATTAACATTTTATTATTAATTTATCACAATTTCACAACTATATATTTTATTTCACAATAATCAATCATAATTCATAACACAACAATACATAAATTTAATTCCATAGATCATAATAATAATTAATTAAAGGGAAATTTACACTCGTCCACCTGTTTGTTTTGTCTTTTTCAAAAATACACAAACACTTTTTTTTTTCAGCGTGCCACCTGAAGTTTGTTTTTTGTTACATTCATCCACTTCTGTCTAATTTCCGTTAGTGGATTTAATGGAATGTTAACGAAATGACCTTTTTACCCCTCAAAATTACAATTTAACCCAAAATAAATAGAAATTGGAGATAAATTGGATGGATTTAATTTTTTTCAAAGGTGGATGCTATAAATTGGAGGAAAATAATGTTTTTTGCTTGCTAAATTTAGAAAATTTGTATTTATTTTTTTGACTCCCCAATTTATCTCTAATTTCCATTTATTTTGGGTTAAATTGTAATTTTGAGGGGTAAAAAGGTCATTCCGTTAAATTCACTAACGGAAACTAGACGGAAGTGGACGAATGCAACAAAAAGTAAACTTCAGGTGGCGCGCTGAAAAAAAAAAGTACTTGTGTATTTTTGAAAAAGGCAAAACAAACAGGTGGACAGTTGTAAATTTCCCTTAATTAAAATTAAAAATACAATCCTCGAATAATCATTACAATAAGTCATAACTACGAAATATTAATATAACACATCATAGGTCACAACTTACAAGTTACAACTACAAAACACGAACTACGACCAATTGATGAATAACAAGCACGAAAAAAACATTTATTAATCACAACTATGAATATGGGAAACGAGCAAGGTTAATTCTATCTCGGTTGGTGGCGAGCTAAACAATTTGACACGTGCCGACCTAAACCCAAGGTGCCATAGCTGTTTGAATAAATAACTTCTCGATGACAATAGTTGCACCTCAAGATCATCCGCTTGTAAGGACGATGCAAACTATTATCTATTATTTCCTCCCTTATTGTAGTAAAATTTTGAAAAAGCTCATTTAAAAAACGACTTAGCCTAGCGTTTTGTTGAGGTCCAACTACATCAACACCGCATTCTTGAGGGTGTTGAGGTTCTTCTGCACTCATATTATGTTGCTGCGGATTCATAATGATTTTGGCTTTTAGAATATTGGAAAGTTTGAGGAAAAAGAAGAAGAATAAGAATTGTGAAGCATGATAGCATAATGGCGTGTATATATAATATTAGATAATAATAAAAGACAAAAATTACTCTACATAATGAAACTTGAATTGACTGCACTACAAATTTGCAATCTGCACATCTGCATGTGCACTATATGACAACTACCGTGTTGAAAATTTGAGTTGAGAATTTAAATTCAAAGAAATAAAATACTCTACATAATGAATGCAAGCTCCTCCCGTATTACTAGTTTACTACTATAATATTATCTCATCAACACACTTGACACTTGTGATAGGATTTAATGATTTATTAACATTGTGATAGTTGCGTGATTCTCTTGTAACAATGAACCATAATTTTTTTTTAATTTAATATGTTGTTTTGAAAAAAAAATTAATTACTAAAATTATTTTAAAAAATAAATAACAATGGTGCACTTAGAAATTATTTTTTTCTAATTATTAAATAATAAAAAAATTATGAATTAATTGAATTACTCACCCAATGGACAAATTTGTTTTTTGAATTAACAGTAAAATTGATATGACTACTTAATTTTACAGTATAAGCAGTCGGACTCTGATTATCAATTAAAGTTTTCTGATTTTTAATGACAAAAAAATTTTTAATTAATTTCATATTTTCATTACTCACCCAATGGACAAAAAAAATCTGAATTAATTGAATAAAAAATATCTGAATTAATTGAATTAACAATAAAGTTGATATGCCTTTAAAAAAAAACAATAAAGTTGATAGGACTAGGTGACTAGTCAATTTCACTTTCACAGCATGGGCACTCAACAATTAGACTTGACTAGCTTACAGAATTTGTAAGCTACAGACTGCAGCATCAGCCGTTGGATGTGGAGTGAGAAACTAAACAATAGACAATCGAATGGTGGGAATGGGATGACGCGAGATGTTTGTTACAGAATCGGTACCATAGAGTCATAGACAAGTCCCTCAACAATTAATTTTTAATAATAAAAAATTCTAAATTAAATCAATTACTCACCTTACAAGTTACAATTCCAACGGACAAATGAATGATTAAATGCAACTGTTTAATTTGCTGCAGCCTTGCAGAGTTGTAGGAAGCTTTGTACTTGTAGACTTGTAGGTTTGCAGCGTGTTTGCTCGTTTTTGACCGTTAATATGTTTTGCAGCGTGTTTGCCCGTTTTTGACCATTAAAATGCTTACTTTTTTATTTTATTTAAACGATTAAATTATTTTCGAATTCATCTCACTTCTCAATCTCTAATTCTCTATCTCCTCGTTATCTCTCTTGTCTCATTAGTCATCTCTAGTCTCTGCTTGCCCAATCTTCTTTGCTACAATTCCAGCAACAATTCCAGCAACAATTCCAGCAACGTTTCTTTGTTATTGAAATCTCAAACAAAAGCAAAACATCATTCAACACCATTTAACACACGAATCTCCATTCTCTTGCTCAATAATTTTTTTTTCTTTTTTTCACCCGCACAAATACATTCCAGACGCCTTTATTTACCAAAACACTAATTATATAAAATGTCTCACTCTCATTTCGAGTTAGATGAGAATTTTAATTTTGTTGAAGAGGGGGAGGAAGTTGCAAATGAAGAAATTGCTGCACTAGAATTTGATCCAAGTAATATATTTATTGTCCCACCTGAACGATCGCCTCCTACTTCTCAAGCAAGTCAAAGTGGTTATACTTCTTCAATTGCTGGTCCTACTACTACCTCCAAACGACAAAGAACATCGATTGTTTGGTCATGTTTTACTTTGGAAAAACGTCAAAACAAAAAAGGTGAAATGGTGGATCAAGCAATGTGCAAATATTGTCAATCTGCTTCAAGTGCCAAAAGCAATGGTGGAACTGGACATCTTAGACGACATATGGAACCTTGTCAGACAAAACACGCGCCACAAGACCCAACACAAACCCAACTCTCACAATATGGTTCTGGACCTTCCGGTATAACATCATTCATATATTCACAACAGAACATGCGAGAAGGATTGCTCGGTATATTACTGCAGTAGAACAATCTTTAACATTTTCAGAAGATGAACGTCTAATTAATTTTTTGCAAAGGTATGTTCAGCCTCAACTTAAGAAAGTGCCTAGAAATACATTAAAACATGATTTAACTAAAATTTTTCATGACATGAAAAAACTTTTAATTAATACTTTTATCAATTTTAATGATGTTATTTCAATTTCTTCTGATTGTTGGACTAGTATTAATATGGTTGGTTATTTTTGTGTGACTTCGCACTCTATACATGAGCTTAATGGTAAATGGAGGTTGGAAAAAAAATTGCTTGCATTTCATGAATTAGAATATCCTCACACTGGTTCAGTAATTTATGCAGCTATATTGTATGTTTTAAGAGAATATGAGATTACTGATAAATTGTTTAGCATATCATTTCATAATGCATCTGCCAATACAGCGGCAATTGATATGTTTTTACGGAATATTTCTACTCTCATGCCTGCACGTGGTTCAAAATTTTTTCATGTGAGATGTGTGTGTCATATTATTAATTTAATTGTTCAAGCTGGTATAACTCATATAAATCATTATTTAGAAAAAATTAGAGCAGTCATTTTATATATTAGAGCACCTTCAAGACATCAACAATTTTTGGAGACGTTGAAAATTTTTGGATTGAAAAGGAGAAAATTCAACCTTAACATGAAAGTTCGTTGGAATTCTACGTATTTAATGTTGCTTTCTTGTCAAAACTATTATGAAGCAATTTATAGTTTTTACAATGAGAGAATGAATGATGAAGATTATCATATCACTGATTATGATTGGAATGTTGCATTTAAATTTATGGATTTTTTAAAGGTATTTTATGATGCTACTCTTGCATATTCTATTGTTTATGAGCCTACTTCATGTAGAGTGTTAATGCACTTGTATAATATAAGTTATACTTTTAAGACTTTTATAGAGAATATTATGTTTAAAAATATTTGTGATACCGTGGAGGAAAAATTCCAAAAATATTGGAAAGATATTCCCCACCTATTTATTTTTGCAGCAGTGTTGGATCCTACAATCAAGGAAGTTGGTGCAAAACTTTTAGTTGAGGGTATTAATGAAAATTTACAAACCGGGCTTGATACATATTTTGATACAATTATGTCCTCTATGCATGAACTTTTTAATTTTTATCGAAATAAATTCGGATCAAGCAATACATATTCTAATGTTCAACAAGCATCGACTTCTTATAAAAATCCAGCTCACCTTTTGTTACTCAAAGGTAAGGGTATTGCCTCTAGTATTGATACTAATCGTAAGGAATTGCAAAGATATTGTTCTGCCAATCTTGAAGATTTAGCAACTCCTTCACAATTGTAAAATTTTGATATTTTAGAATTTTGGATGGGTAAGACATCTTTTTTCCCTATATTATCCATTATGGCCCGTGATCTACTAACCCCTCCAGCTTCAACTGTAGCATCAGAATCAACTTTTAGTACATGTGGCAGAATTCTAGATGAATATCGGTCAAGATTGTCATCAGAGACATTAGACTCTTTGTTGTGTTTGAAAGACTGGGAAGATGCTGAACGTCGAGTGCAACAAGATTGGCAAAATGCTTTAATTAAACAAATTGAGAGTTTGAATGTTGATCAAGATGAAGTTGATCTAGATTGTGCAGAGTACTGAACATTGAAGCCACTTCCAAAGACTAGAGACTTTTTTTTCTTGTAACTTTTTGAAACAAATTTTATTAGTGAGAAGGTTGTAAATTTGCAAATGATAGATGATTCAGTAGGTGCCAACCTAGTTGGGATGTACTGTTAACTGTAGTGATGCAAATTACACCTAATTTTATTTGAATTACTAATATTATAATTGTACTTTAACTTCATTTAATGAAAATGTAATTTTTTATTTATCATAATTTTTCTTGTGTATAAAATGAAAAATATTTCATTCACAAATGAAACGTATCTCTATTAAATATTAACTAAGTTATGATTTAATATTAATATGAAAAATATTTTATTATTAATTTTGTAAAATTTTTTATTTATAATTTATAAATTTATGACATTTATAATTTTATTTATTAAAATCATGATATTTAGTTATTTACTTATTCATTTAATAAATTATAAACATAAATAAATATCATAAATAAAATTAAATATCATAAATAACATTATTCATTTAATAAATATCATAAATAAAATTATGATATTTATAATTTTATTTATTAAAATCATGATATTTACTTATTCATTTAATAAATTATAAACATAAAAAATTAGAATATTTATTTAAACTAAGATTTAATGATTTAAATTAATTTTTAAAAGTCTATGCTAAAAAATATATTAAAACATTTAATTTCAAGATATTTTACTTTAATTTCATAACATTTTATATTTACTTTTTGTTAAAAAAATTTACTTAGATATATTTTGGCCCACATGCTATTAATGGCTCACGGGCCGCGTGCTAGCCCACCAATGAACTGTGTTTTTTGCGTGCCGTGCTTTGACCCATCTCTAATTGTGCCGTGCTTTAGGCCCGCGTGCCTAAAATTCTAGGCCCGGCATGGCCCACGTGCGTGCCGTGCCGTGCCTCGTGCCTCACCGAAACGTGCTCGTGCCGTGCCGTGCCGTGCCACGTGCCGCCTGGCTCATTGGCCATCTTTACCCTGGAATAACTTGGGTGTTATTTACTCCGAAATAGTTTGGGTATCATTTATCTACGAATAGCTTGTGTGTTATTTATCCGGAATAGCTTGGGTATTATTTACCCGAAATAGCTTGTGTGTGATTTATCCCGGAATAACTTGGGTGTGATTTATCCCGGAATAGCTTGGGTGTCATTTATCCTGGAATAGCTTGGGTGTCATTTACCCTGGAATAACTTGGGTGTGATTTACTTTCAGAATAGCTTGGGTGTTATTTATCCCGGAATAGCTGGGTGTTATTAATCCCAGAATAGCTACTGTTATTTGATAAAATGGACACGTGACATGGTTAGGTGCTTTTTGGAATTCGGCACCTACACTACTCTCCCCGCAAGTGTATTTTCTTTAGACAATACTTTGATTGAAATAAGAAGTTCTGACTTTTGTTTGACTGATCACGTAACCTTTTCGAAAGGACTATGCCTTGGGCGTTTAGATATATTTTGAGAGGAATGTGTTAATGAACTTTTCTCTTATTGAGTCAGGAAAAAGTGAATTGTTTCCTCTGAATTGAAATTCCTAGATGAAATGTTAGCTCTTCGAATTCTTCTTCTAAACTGAAGTTCCAGGAGGAAATGATAGTTATTCGTTGAGCTTTTCCCTTGAACTAAAGTTCCGAGAGGAAATGTCAGTTTCTACAACTTTTTTTTTTTTTGGTAAACCAAAGTTATAAGCGGAAATGTGAATTTTCCGTAGGCATTTCAATTAGTCCAGGAATGGTTTATAAAAATCTTTGTTTTTACTCTGGAATTTTGGTCGGAAAATATTTTATGCCTTGGTTTAGAATAATGGTGGGCAAAACCGGGTTCGAGTCAACCCGATCGGGTTTCGGGTTGTTCGGGGTAGACAAAAATCAATCCGAATTAAACCCGAAGTATTGACCCGACCTAACCCGATTTGATTATAATTTGGATTGGGTAGGGTTGGGTCAATAATTCGGGTTTAATTCGGGTAGGATCATGTTTGGATTTAAAACGGGTAGGATCAAGTTCGAATTTAAAACAGGTCGGATTGAGTTTGGGTCATTTCGGGTCGGTTGAAATCGGGTCAAATCGGGTCGGGTCAATTCGGGTCAATTTCGGTTAATGCAATTTTGAGCTCTTTTTTTCCCTATTTTTACAGTTTTTATGATGGTTTTAAGACAATTTTCTCAATTGTAGTCCTTTTTACTAATTTTCAATCGAAAAAAAGAAAAGAAAATGCTATGAAATCAAATAAATAAAGTTAAAATGTTAAAATAGGATTATTTGCATATTGCCTTGGAGCGTAGGACTATGATTATTATTTGCTCAACTAACAAAGTCTAAACTTAATAAAAGTTAAAATTAATACAAACTTACAAAGTCCAAAGTTAATAGGCTATTAATCTCCATTCAAAACACAATTTCCAAATACTAATCTTTGAAAGTTTGAAACACAAAGTCACAAAGTCACAAAGTTTAAACATAATTAAATTGTTCGGAAACACAAATCACAAAGTTCAAACATAAAAACTAACTAAGCTTCCTTGGTTGATTGGTTCCTCCACAGCTCCATGCAAGCACTTTGACAAGTTCTAAATTCAAATTCTTGAACTCCAAGTTCAAGCGCCGATTGCCGAGAGAAGGATTGAAGAAATGTACAATAACTATTTTCTTTAAGCCATGTTGCAAATGAATAGACTTGATTCATATAAAAAAATTCAGCAAATAAATCAAATTCATAAGGTTACACATAAAACACAAACACAAACAAATAAATCCAATATCTTTAATTGAGCTAAAAAGGTGTTACAATCTTTCTAATTTCTATTATATCATTATAAATTTATAATTACAAATAAATATAATTTGTTTAGCAAATTTTTCATTACACACACACACACACTTGATTATATATATAATAAAAAAAATAAAGTCAATCATGCTTATTTTATGGCATTCATCATCAAATTAAGTTAATAATCATACTAGACAATAATACTATTCTATCAACTTCAACTTGTCTAACTAAAATAATTACAAATTTATAATTTTACAAACTACAATTAGACTTAAAAATTTAAAACTATAACAACTATAATTATAGTTTAAATTACAACCTAATAGTACTATAATATCAAATTATGAATAATAATATATATTAAAATTACTTTTCAAACATTCATAACATCAATGTCGGTGCTTACCGCTTCCACTTCGAAGCTTGCGATCTTATAAACTTTATAAAATCCAAACAAAAAAGAAGAAGAAATTAGTAAGTAACTCAAGTACATGACTACATGTAGATGTTCTATATAAAATTATAATGCATTTTAAATATATTATGTATATAATGTGTGATAAAAAATTAAAAACATTACCTTCTTGTAATTCCATATGAAACATTTGCTCTTTAATGTTTTCTTGGAGGTTGTAGACGAGATTGTCAAAAAGTTCAGATTGCAGCCAATTTTCAGTGCATATCAATGTCTTAACCATAGCCGGGGTTAAATAACTCCTATACTCATTAATAATACGACGCCCGATGCTAAAGGCAAACTCAGATGCCACTGTGGAAACAGGAACAACGAGGACATCCCTTGCAATTTTCTCCAAAATTGGATACCTCGATCTATTCACCTTCCACCAAAGCAAAACATTAAGTTTAAGATTGCTGGGATCTTCAACTGGGTCCTTCAAGTACCTTTCCACCTCATATGCTACTCTTCTGCTCTCATTCTGAACAAAAACCTCCTTGGCATATCTAAGGAAATGGCGAACAACTCGAAAAGTATCATCACCTTCACCACCAGCAACATCCACCAAATTAGCCTTAGTTGTAAAACGTTGAGAAGAACTTATACCACCATAGTTGCCACTAAGACCACTCTCACTATACATCGATGATGTGGAACTAGTGGAGAATGCACTATATGCATTATAAAGCTCATTCAATAAGTCATTCACTGCTTTGGTCATTTGTTCAACCATTAAATTATCATTGCCAAAAATTATCTAAAAAATATGTTTAGCAAAATCCATTTTCGCTCGTGGATCAAGAATAGAGACAACAATCAACATTTTGTTTATCTTTCCCGTGGACTCCCAATACTTATAAAAATTTTTCCTCATACTATAAGCCATAGATGACGCCCAATGATTTGTACTTTCTTGTAGTGCAGGTAATGAACTCTCAATTAAACCAATAGTATCATAAAAAATATTAAAAGTCACACTGAAAGAGGCAGAAAACAACAATGCGACATCATAAAATACCTTCAAAAACTTCACAATTCGTTCAGCACTCTCCCAATCATCCGGTTCAGGCAGGCCCACCCTTTTAACATTATTTTCTTTCGCAGCAAAGTATGCATGATAAGGTTTATCCACTTCTGCCATTCTATCAAATGTCGCTTGAAATTTTAGTGTAGTCATCAACATCAAATAAGTGGAATTCCACATGGTAGGACAATA
This sequence comes from Citrus x clementina, assembly GCF_000493195.1. Classification (NCBI taxonomy): domain Eukaryota; kingdom Viridiplantae; phylum Streptophyta; class Magnoliopsida; order Sapindales; family Rutaceae; genus Citrus; species Citrus x clementina. Next base: position 5,031,303 of record NW_006263303.1, on the reverse strand, counting down.
AAAAACAACAATTCTCTTTCGACAATTCACCTACTCAGCACATTGTTTAAATGTCCCCAACCTCGTCGTGGAGGATCTCACGTACTTCACAGCATTTCGAATAACGACAACACTAGCATACAACTCATCCAACCCTGAAACAATAATCAAATTCAAAATATGTGCACAACAACGCACATGCATATATTGTCCCGCCAACACAAGTGCAATATTATTCCTCCAAGTAAGCAACTACATAGTGACATAACTAACAATAATATCATCTGTAATGGCATTATCAACAGTTATTGCAAATAACCTCTCAATCCCCCCAGTTTTGTAAGCAAGCCGCAATTTTTTTGCCAATTAACTTCCCTCTATGATCTTCGATTACGCTAAAACTAATAATCCTCCTATTCAAACACCAATCACTATCAATAAAATGAGTTATAATCACCATGTAACTCATGTTTTGAACAGAAGTCCATAAATTAGTTGTAAGAGACACCCGCTGCTTGTTATTGCAAATCAAACTCTTCAACATTGCCTTTTCTTAAAAAAATAACTCCATAACATCTCTACTAATAGTTCTTCGGGATGGTATAATGAACTGTGGGATAGCTACACTACAGAAATGCCTGAATCATTTGTTGTCTATAAAACTGAGCGGCAACTCACCCATAATAATCATTTTAGTTACTGCCCTTCGACACGCGTTTTGCCTCCATCCTTTACCCAAAACCAAATTACTTGCATTTTCTTCGCCGCCCTCAGCTGTCAAAATTTGTTGACTTCCACTTTGTTGTTCTTGAAATGTCTTGAATGCTTCACATGTCTTTATATGCCTTGTCATATTTGTAATCCCATCAAGCCTGGAATGACATTGATATTTGTTGAGTGTTAAAAAGTGTATATTTATAAAGGAGAAAATCATCATTTTACATTTCAAGTCTTACTAACACCCTTACTTTTATGTATTTAAGTCACTTGTGATTTAATTATGTGTGTTTTATTTTAATTAAGTATTTTATGTATTTTAAGGGCATCATTGTCATTTCACAATGAACGAGAGATCAGACAGCAAAACAGACATCATTTTAAACTCAGGACAGTCGAAAACCTTAAGAGGACCATAAAAGAAAAAATATCATTGTTCACATGTACGGAGTATTCACATGTACGATATTGTTTATGTTACTGTTCATGACACTGTTCACATATACGGAACGATGACGTGGCATTGACCGATGATGTGGCATTGACCGATAAAGTGTCACGATCTTATTAGACTAAAATTCTTATGTATTGTTGATCGGTAACGTGACAGTATGTTAGTGGACCAAAAATCGTGCGTACGGTACATGCATATATACGGAATTATTTACAACCAAACCGCGTTAATATTCAATCCGCCTCACTGTTCATACCGCGTCACTATTCAAACTGCACATTGTTGACAGATGACGTGGTGCAATCCTAAGCTTCCAAAATATTTTTAATCTGATGGTCATAATTTACTCAGTGTATCTATAAAAAATGGGCTCCCCCCTAATTTGACACCCCTAAATTCATTTTTGAGTTTTATTTTCTGTAATTCCTTCTCTATTTTGTATTTTTTTACGTATTTTAATAAATTTCTATTTTACCCTTACTGCAACTATGAGTAACTAATTTTCTTTCAAGTTTGGGTGAAGGTGAAGTCTCAACATGTGCCATGGACTTTGTTTAGTAAATTTACTTTCTCTTTCCTCTAATTATTGTGGATGTTTTGACTTTTCGTTGACAAATAGTAATAATCTTGTTTAGATACCGCACTGGTTTAACCGGCTCCCTGGTACAAGGTTATTATTATTTGGCACGATAAGCCCTTAGCACCATATTGATTAGAGTGTGGTTCATGAGGAGTGGAAATCCCCCTCATGATTTAATTGGCATTAATAATGAGTATTTAGTCCATTGTGCATGTTGATACAGATTCAGATAATTAAACACTTCATTTTAAATAGATTTCGCTTCAATTTATTCTCGCCATTTTAATTTAAATTTTAGGATATTGTAAATCACTTCCATCACAAATCCAATCACCCACTTAGAAAAGTAATTCTACACATAATTAAAATCCATCTCCTCGTGAAATTGACACTCGTCACCATTAATCTATTCTACAATAGATTCGTACACTTACGAGTTCAATAAAATTTGCACAATAATATTGTCTACCACAATAGTTGCACTTACATTTGTTTGGATTATCTTCGAGTAAAGTGAAATGATTCCATATTTCTAATCTTTTCTTCGTTAACAGTCTTTTCCGCTTCGCCTTTTCCTTTCCTCTTTAGGTTCCTTCCATTTGTACACTTTGTTCTTCATCGTCACTCATCGAATTCAATCTTGAGTGTCCAAGCATCTGAATATACAAAATAATCATTAATAATCATTAATTCAAAAATCAAAACACTAAAATATTATTAACAAAATCTAATTAGTAATTTCAATTCAAGTTGTTCATGCTCTATAAACAAAAAGTAAGAAATTCATGATTAATTAATTAATTTATAATATCCAATTACCCATTCCCCATAATAATATGATATTATTTGCCGATCTATGTCTTAATTCTTATTATAAACCCTTTAATTTGAAGCCGAAATTACTTGTACTTAACGACTTAACGGATGATTAACATACAATAAAATATTAATTGAATTAGTTAATTTTTTTAAGGTTGAAGGCTTGAAGTGCACATAATCATATAACACATTATAATTATAAAATATATGTAACACTAACATAATACTTAATTTTAATATTTAATCTACCTAATGTCCTAATTTTTTATTTATAAAAAATCAATTATTAACTATTATTAATAATTATTAACAATTATCAATTAACATTATTTCAATTATTAATAATTGACAAAAATTTTGTTATTTATTAACAATTAATAAAATTTATTCATAAAAAATCATAAATACATCAATTTTTTTATTTTATTACTAACATTTAATTTTTGATTTTATTACTAACATTTAAAAATATATAATTACAATTTACAACAATCAAATAATAACCAATTACATAATAAATAACCAATTAAGCATATACAACTAATTACATAATAAATAACCAATTAATAACCAATTACTATATAGTATATACCATGAATTGAAAGTTGAAACTTAGAAAAGTCACAAAGTCATAAAAGATGAAAGGAGTAGCAGATCAAGGCAAACACTCAGGTCGGGTTAGAGGCCGCGGGATTAGAGCAGTAGATCACGGCAGTCGGCAGTAAATGGAACAGCAGATCACGACAGTAGATGGAGTAACAAATCGCGGGATCGTGGCTGGTTGTTGGGTGTCAGTTTCTCACGAGGATTGAAGAGGGTTCACTGAGGGTTGTGTGGCTGTGTGCATGAGCATGTTATGTGTCCTTTTGTGTGTGCATGAGTTTGTTCTGTGTTCTTTTGTGTGTTTATGACTTTGTGGGTGCGTGTCTGATTGTCTGGTGTGTGCTTGTGTAATGTGTGTTTAGTTTTTTTTTTTGGGTGACCCGATCGGGTATCGAATTTACCTGACCCAATCACAATCCGATTGGGTTTACAAGTTCCCATCCGATCGGGTTTGAATCACAACTCGATCCGACCCGAACCCAAAATTTTTCGGGTCGAGTCGGGTCGGATTAAGTCGGGTATTTTGCCCACCCCTAGTTTAGAATGACTCATTTTTGTCTTGCTTTGCATATGGTTGGCCATACCTTAGTTTGGCTTTCTTTTGTTGACTTTGCCTTGATTTTTCCTTAGCTTTTGTTTGCCACGGTCTTTCCTTAGCATTTGTTTACCTTGTTGAACATTGATCTTTTCTTGGCTTTGCTTACTCTTGTGGCCCTAACTTTTGATATACTAAATATTTAATGGGATATTACTCCCTCCACAAACTAGTAACAATCAGGCTATTGTTACTAATGTGTAACGGTAATGATTAAGTATTTATTAGTTTATGAGAAAATGAACTATTCCAAAGGAATATCAATCAGAACTTTTCTTCCTTATCGGTCTAGGAAAATTTTTCCTCTTTGTGGAAGCAAGGAAAAGTGAACTATTAATCAAAGGAATATTATTAGAGAAATTTTCTCATTGCTGGCCAAGGAGGTTTCTCCACTTTGTTAGCCTAGGAAAAAATGAGCTAGTTTGAGTTAATGTTATTAGGGAACTTTTCCTTATCATTGGCTTAAGGAAACTTTTCTTCACTGTTAGCCTAAGAAAATTTTTTCTCTTCGGGATAATTTTTTCCTCCTTGGCATTCAGAAAAGTGACATATTCTGGAGGAATATTGTTATAATTTTTTTCTTTGTTGGCCTAAGAAAATTTTTCTTCTTCTTAAAGTGGAAAAAAGTAGATTATCCAAAAGAATAATGTTAGGGAATTTTTTTTCCTTGTTAGTCTAGAGAAGTTTCTTCTTTTTGTTGGCCTAGGATAGTGTGCTATTTCGGAGAAATTTTATTAGGAAAATTTTTCTCCTTATTGGCCTAGGTAAGTTTTTCCTCTACATTGGCATAGGGAAAAGTGATTATTTCGGAGGGAAGTTTGATTAGGAAAAATTTTCTCCATGTTAGCCTAGGAAAGTTTTTTTTTTCTTGTTATTAGTTTAGGAAAATTTTTCCTCTTTATTGGCCTAGGAAATTTTTCCTTTTATTGGCCTCGGAAAGTTTTTCCTGTTGACCTAAGAAATTTTCTCTTCTTATTATCCTAGAAAATTTTTTCCTTATTATTGGCCTAAGAAAATTTTCCTCCTTATTGGCCTCGGAAAATTTTTCCTCTACGTCGGTCTAGGAAAAATGAGTTATTCTGGAGGAATTTTATAAGAGAACTTTTCTTCTTATTGGCCTAGAGAAAAATTTCCTCTTCGTTGGCTTAGGGAAAAGTGAGCTACTTTGAAATAATTTCATAAAGGAACTTTCTCCTTATTGGCATGGGATAGTTTTTCCACTACATTGGCCTGAGAAAAAATGAGTTATTCTGAAGGAATTTCATAAAAGAACTTTTCTCCTTATTAGCATAGGGTAATTTTTTCCTCTACGTTGGCTTAGGGGAAAATGAGTTACTCCGGAGAAATTTTATAGGAGAACTTTTCTCTTTATTGGCCTAGGGACGTTTTTACTCTATGTTGGCCTAGGGAAAATTTTTTCTTCTTATTAGTCCAAGAAAATTTTTTCTTATTGTTGACCTTGAAAAATTTTTACTATTAACCTAGGAAAATTTTCCTTCTTATTAGCCTAGGAAAACTTTTCATTATTGTTAGCCTTGGAAAGTTTTTTCTATTGGCCTAGAAAAATTTTTCCTCTCTATTGGCGTAAGAAATTTTTCCTCTCATTGGCCTAGAAAAATTTTCTTTCTTATTGGCCTCGAAAAAAATTTCTTTCTTGTTGGCCTTGGAAAGTTTGTCCTCTTTATTAGCTTAGGAAATTTTTCCTTCTTATCGACCTCGGAAAGTTTTTCCTTATTGTTGGCTTTGAAAGTTTTTCCTTTCTATTGGCCTAGGAAATTTTTTCTTTTTATTGGCCTAGGAAATTTTTTCCTTATTGTTGGGCTTGGAAAATTTTTCCTCTTTATTAGCTTAGAAAGTTTTTCATTTTTATTGGCCTCGGAAAGTTTTTCCTTATTGCTGGCCTTGCAAAATTTTTCCTTATTATTAGCCTCAGAAAGTTTTTCCTTATTGTTGGCCTAGGAAAGTTTTTCCTCTTTATTGGCCTAAGAAATTTTTTTCCTCTCTATTGGCCTAGGAAAATTTTTCTTCTTATTAGCTATGAAAGTTTTTCTTCTTTTTTGGCCTAGGAAATTTTTTCTTCTTATTGGCTTTGGAAACATTTTCCTTATTATTAACCTTGGAAAGTTTTTCCTTATTGTTGGCCTAGAAAAGTTTTCCTTCTTATTGGCCTCGGAAAGTTTTTCCTTATTGTTAGACTTGGAAAGTTTTTCCTATTGGCTTAGGAAAGTTTTTCCTTCTTATTAGCCCAAGAAAATTTTTCCTTATTATTGGCCTTAGAAAGTTTTTCTTATTGGCTTAGGAAAAATTTTCCTTCTTATTAGCTCAAGAATTTTATAAAGTCTTCCTTACAAACGGCGCCAATGAAGGTGGCTAGAATTTTTTACCTTCACACGTGTTTGTAACTTGTGGAGAACTTGTCACGATCGTTGGCCTCGATTCTGGAGGGGTGAATACCTGAAAAAGGCACTCTAATTCCCAAGTTAGTGTTTGATTAAGATTAAAGAAAAAATAAAAATGGAGAAGATTAGTTTCTCTCCTAGATATGAACAATACTTTTTTTGGAGGCAAAAGACCCCCTTTTCTCTTAGAGATGGGTCTTTATTTATAGATGATGAGTGATGTGGATTTAGGGTTTTGCTTTGAACCCTCAATCTAACGACATGTGTCACCCATCATTCTTTTGCACGTGGAGGTGAATATGATCTAGAGAATTATTTCGGCCATGTATGTTTCCTTACCCGTATGGCCTTTGGACGTGATTTCCGTAGGCTAATGGATTGTGGAATTAATTCCCCCCTCTTGCCATTTTTATAAGCTTCGGAAGAATTTTTTCCTTAGATGTTATTCCCCTGAAATAGTTTGAGTGTTATTTATCCTATAAGGAATAGCTTGGTTGTCATTTATCCTAGAATAACTTAGGTGTTATTTACCCTAAAATAGTTTGGGTGTTATTTATCCCGGAATAGCTTGTGTGTCATTTATCCCAGAATAACTTGGGTGTTATCTACTCAGAATAGCTTAGGTGTTATTTATCCCGGAATAGCTTATGTTATCTAATAAGATGGACACGTAGCATGGTTAGGTGCCTCTTGGAATACGGCACCTACAATTTGAAAGGATGCCTGAGAAGAACTTATATTGCTGGAACATCTTAAAGGATATGTTGAGGATAGTGCATGCGAGGAAGCTTTGTTACTCTTTCGGGAGGTGCAACACAAGGGGCTGACAGGGGATAAAGTGACAATGGTGAGTTTGTTGCTCGCTTGCACTCATTTGGGTGCCCTTGAGGTTGGTATGTGGCTGCATGCCTATATCATGAAGAAGAACATTGAGGTGGATGTTGGCTTAGGAATGGCGCTTGTGGACACGTATGCCAAATGTGGCAGCATAATAAACGGAGAAAGATGTTATGACTTTGACAGCATTGATTGTTGTCCTTGCAATGTGCGGACAAGGAAATAAAGCTCTGGAGTATTTCTATGAGATGCAGATTAGAGGGGTGAAGCCAGATGCAATTACCTTTGTTGGTGTCTTGGTTGCCTGTAGTCATGCTGGACTAGTAGATGAGAGGATTTCTCACTTCAATTTGATGTCCGAGAAATATGGCATTCGGCCTAGCATCGAACATTATGGTTGTTTAGTCTATATATTAGGTCGAGCTGGTCGCATAGCTAAAGCTGAGGAGTTGATAAAGAACATGCCCATGGCACTGGATCATTTTGTTCTGGGAGGACTTCTTGGTGCCTGCAGAATACATGACAACCTTGAGGCCGCAGAAAGAGCAGCTCAACAACTATTGGAGCTTCTCCCAGATAATGGTGGCTCATATGTTATTCTATCGAACAGATATAGCTCGTCAAGAAAGTGGAAGAAGGTCAAAAGAATCAGGGAACTCGTGGCAGAAAGAAACATAAAGAAGCCCCCAGGTTGCATTTTGATTGAGGTTGATGGTGTTGTTCATGAATTTGTTAAGGGTGATCCATCACACCCACAATCCTCAGAAATTTATGAAATGGTGGATGACATGATAAACCGATAAAAGAAAGCTGGTTTTGTTCCAAACAAATCAGAAGTGTTGTTTGATATGGATGAAGAGGAAAAGGAGACTGCACTTAACCTCCATACCGAGAAGCTGGCAATAACATTTGGGCTTGTAAGTCCAATGCCTGGGGTTCTAATTCGAATTGTAAAGAATCTTCGTGTATGCAATGATTGCCACACCGCAACCAACATCATATCAAAAGTTTATAATAGGGAGACAGTTGTGATGGATAGGAACAGGTTTCACCATTTTAAGAATGGATCTTGTTCATGCAAAGATTTCTGGTGATTTTTGATGATCATATCCTATATTGGCAGGTTTCTACATGGTACTGCAATCCTAATTCTCAATTGTTTTGCTTTTAAATGAACCAAGAATATTAAATGAAGGCGGCTCTGCAACCGAAGAATAACATGAAATGAACCCTTGTTCAAATAAGAAATTAATAGACATGCTAGAGCATATGCACATTTTAGTGTGTATATGTGAAATTTCAACGATGCCAGTCAAAAGGAGGTGAGGTGGGAGTAAAATCTAAGGAATTCTTCAGGCAATCGAGATTATATCTTCCAATGGGGACATTGTCAAACAAAACTCTCACATACTTTCCTGGTAAATGGATAGGAGGAAAGCATATGGTATCAATAACGAATCACAGTGTGCTTTCACTCCTGGACTCCATAAAATATAAAAGGGTCAAAGACTTGACCAATTAACTTGCATGATTTGTAAATACTTACAGACAGGTTATATGTTCTGCTAGTTTTGACTAATTTTACCAATGTGTATATCTTTATAGTTTCATTTCTCAATCACCCTAATCAATTCAGAAAGTCATAGAGAGAACAGCAAGGTTGATGCCAATCTTCGAATAGTAGAAATCATTAAATTAATTCTAAAAATTGATCAAAAGTCGGATAATTAATCGCTAAGTACCACAAATGAAAAAGTTCTTGGTACTCCTGTGTATACACCCCCTTTAGGTTCTTGAATCCTGACATGCATCCACTTTTTCATGATAGGTTGAGTTGTATACATGGGAAAAATCTAATGAATGAGGGTGTATACCCCAGAATACCATAGATTTTCCACCACAAAAGGATTAGTAGTTCACCATGAGTGAATCTGTATCATACTTCAGCAATAGCTGTGTCAGTCCAATGGCAAAGCTATAATCCAGATGCCTTTTTGTTCACTCAAGAAACATGCTTTGCAGAATTACAAAAGAAAGTTAGGTCTCTTAAATGTTTTAACTGTGGTAGATAGACAAATAGGAAGGAAGAAATGACATCAAGAGGAATAGAAGCAAAAGGGAATACTAGGCGACTGTTGCTTATTTACAAAGTGTTTCAGGTGAACTGAACTACAAGCATCCAATGGCTAACATTAATAAACTCAAAACAACAAAATTAATTTAATCCTATAACAATACCAAGAACTCAGAGATGCAAGTAACAAATTATCCTCATAAAAGACAGAATAGTAAATTAACAGCCATTTTCTGGTATATTGCTAAATGGGTTACATAGTAATATGCTGTGCACAAAACTTTATTACATTCCACAAAATGTTGTTTTTCGTTAGTGAAAAGAGTGTTAAATCAAAGATCAAGTCATTCCCATCATGCCGAACAAATGCAACATTAAGATTTTAAGAAAGCAATGTAAAAGTTAAAAAAAAAAAAAATTATCAATGAAGAACTAAATACTGTTGTATTATCCATGAAGAACTAAGTACCATTGTATTATCCATTTCCAAACATACGTGGCAAGTGTACACAAAATTCAAATTCTCGAAGAATACATTTTTGAAGATCCAATACAAGAATAATACTTATACCATAAATTGCTCACTACAGATGGAATTTGTTAAATTCCAATTGCTAAAGAAATGACAAAAATGAAACAAATATTCTCATGCAGAAGCATGTTTACCAAGTAAGCTTTTCCCTTGGTCTTCTCCCCCAAAATCATCAGAAGGATTCTCAGTATCGTTCTGCTTAGACACTGTTGGTTCACGCTGTGCAGGAGCAGCACCAGGTCCAGTAACAGACTGCTGGTAAAGAACACCTCCAGCAATCGTAACAAGGAGGCAAATCAAGCCAAATGGACTGGCATGCTTGTCCCAAATTAAGACATTGATCACAACTGTAAGGAACTTATTAACCACACCAGTCACAGTAAATGCAGTAGCAGAGATTGCCTTCCTTGCCGCAAATCCAAAGAAACTGATAAGCAACCCAAACACACACGACAAAGCAACCGCAAAAAAGACATCAGGCACAAACCAGCTTCCAGCACTGGCAACTAAAGCAGCAAATACCTCACCATACTCTCCAGTCAAAAACCAAAAAAATGGTGATATAATCAAAGACAACAAATTGTTATACAACACAAAACCCCAGGTGTTCAACCCAAGATTTGTCACCATATGCTTAATATAAACCATCTCAGTAGTGATTGTCACCAAATATGCAAATGCCCACGAATAAGCAGTCAAAGTAAAACCAGAATCAGTGGCCACATACCCAACAGCGCCACCCAAAATAATCACCAGTGACAAAAAGGTAAACCTTGATGGGCAAGGTTGCCGTCTAAAGGCAGTGTCAGCAAGAGCGACCAAAAGGGGGGTTAACGATCTAAACACTATGAAAGTATCCACATTGGCATGACGCAAAAGATTGGTATTTGTGAAAATTGCAAGATAGAAAACAAAAGCAGCGGGTAAGAACTTCTTGGCCGTATCAAAAGTGAAGGGATCATGATGTAAAAATCCAAACTTTCCCAAAACCCAAACACCCAGAGCAGAGGTTAAGTATTGCAACGCAGTTAAAAGACCTGGGTAGTTGAACTTGGTGATGGCAAACTTGTTTATGACGGCAAGCAAGCTTGAACAGAGAGCGTAACCAACTACAAGGCCGCTGGTTGTGTAGTATTGCTTAGTGGAATCAAATCGAATTGACGACATTTCTTGTTTCTTGAATATTGAGAAGTACGCAGGTGATAAACTTAATAGTATCAGCAAAACAAAAAAAACAAAAAAGAGAGAGAGAGAGAGATAAAAAAAAAAAAAAGATTTAAGAATCCATTTGGGTCAATTGGTAATTGATTTAAGATGTGATACTGAATCGATCTACAATGTAACGCATTGGAGCAAAAGTAATTAAAGACAAGAAATTGGACAAAATAAATTTGGAGAATTCTCAAATGGAAATGAAATGACCTTGTCTATGGGTAGCAGAGCGAGATCCAAGAAACCCCTCTTTTGGATTCGAAACGGAGAGAGATGATGGGCTCAATTGCGGAAATGCAAGTCGGCGGCTTCGTTATTGAACGTTGATTTTGTTAATATTATGAACAGCGAGTCCGTGACTCGGTAGCATTCAGAACTTTATTTACTAGTTCAGGCTAGAGAGTACAGACAAGACAGCAACATTTGCACGTAATGAATCATGGTTTGTCTGGTAAAACGACTGCGCTTTGGGACCGAAACGGTGTCGTGCTGATTGGATATTCCTGATAAGATTTGTGAGATCTGAGATCCGGCGGTTTAATGAACACATCGTTGGAAGTTGCCTGGAAGAAAGGGCACGGGTCCGAGGCCGGATCCGGGTCAGGCTATTTATTCGTGTTATTACATTCTTTTCTTGTGTGAGATATTTTCTGAATGAAATTTTTGACGGCTGACCAAAGTTGAAAAGTCCACAGGAAAATTGAGGTTTGAATATTCCCGTAGTCTTATTGAACTTATTTTTGACATTTTCTCTCATGGAAAAAAAAAATCAAACTTGAGAATATATTATTTTGAATAAATTCCTGTCTACAAAATTATAATATATGATATATCGTTTAATATTTACTATAAAAAAATATTCAAAACCTCCTATATTAATTCTATGCGCAATTAAGATATAAAAGAAAAAACTCAGACCAATTTGTACATTTAAATCCTAATGGTTTGTATATTATAATTTAAGCCGAATTAAATTCAAATTTTCAGTTTCGTTTGATTTGGTTAAGGAGAAATCTAACCACAAAGATAGGGTGTGTGTATGTTTGATTTTTTTTTTTTCCTTTTTTATGAACTTATGTAATTTAAATAAGAGAAATTATTTCTGTACGACCTTTTTTTGTCATATGCACATTTAATCACCACAAAATTTTGGTATGTACTTTGTATCAACTTTGTTTTTAAGCTTGTATCAATCAATCACTTTGATTATATAAAATGACTATTTTATCCCTAAATAAATTAAAAAAACTATTTTATACTATAAAATTTTAGAAAATAAAAAATTATAATTATAAGAATACTCTTAATCTAATAAAATAAATAAATCTTAAATCCAGAATGTTAATTTTTTATGAATATAATTTTATTTAAAAATTATCATTTTAATTTTTTGTAATCATAATTTCATTTAATTGTATAGTGAAGTTTCTTAATACTAATTATAGGGAAGTTTACAATAATTATAGGGAGCTTTTCTCTTTATGTCAATTTTTGTAAACTTTTTTATATTTAATTTAACTACAAAAATTAAATGAAATTATAATTAGAAGATGTTATTTTTTATCATTATAATTTTATTTAATAATTATCATCTTAGATTTTGATATTTATTTGTTTGATTGAATTTAGGGGCATTCTTATAATTATAATTTTCATATTTTTAAAAATTTTATAGAATAAAATAATTTTTTAATTCATTTAGAAATAAAATAATCATTTTTTGTGTCAAGGTGACTGATTTATATTTAATAGTCTTTTAATAAAGATGGTGTAAAATATATATAAAAAATTTATGGTGTTAAATATACATACGACTAAAAAAAGACGATGCAGAGATAATTTTTCTTTAAATAATTTTAGATAGTTAATTAATGAAAAATATGTTTTAAGAGCATAAAAATGAGGGGTGTCAATTCAATAGGAGCTGTCACGAATTATTGAACACAATTTTGTGTAATATTCCACATGCTCTCGCAACGGTTACCCAACTCTGTTTCCCGCCAAATTATATGGAAACCCGTTCCCCAATCGGATTCTTCACACACCTCGACATTAACTAAGAAATCATGTATCTATCTTCTCAAAAACTGCAAATCAATAACGCAACTCAAACAAATTCAGGCCCAGATCTTCCAAATCGGCCTCCAACAGAACCCAGAGACCCTCAACAAGCTCATGGTCTTCTGCACACAACCATCTCACGGAAACTTGCTTTACGCAGAGAAGATCTTCGGTTCTATTCAGAGTCCATGTTTGTTGGCATACAACCTCTTGATCAAAGCATTTGCGAAAAAGGGTAGTTTTAGAAAATCCCTTTTGCTTTTTAGTAAGCTGAGAGAACGCGGCGTATCACCAGATAATTTTACTTACCCGTTTGTTTTTAAGGCTGTTGGTTGCTTAGGAGAGGTTAAGAAAGGTGAAAAGGTTCATGGGTATGTGGTAAAAACTGGTCTTGAGTTTGATACTTATGTGTGCAATTCGATCATGGACATGTACGCTGTATTGGGTAAAATTTGTAATGTTAAGAAGCTGTTTGATGAAATGCCTGACAAGGATGTGGTTTCTTGGAATGTGTCGATTTCAGGGCATGTTAAGTGTATGAGATTTGAGGACGCTGTAGATGTTTTTAGGCGGATGCGACAAGGGTGTAATTTGATGCCTGATGAGGGCACCGTTGTAAGCACTTTATCGGCTTGTACAGCTTTGAAGAATTTGGAACTTGGCAAGGAAATTCACCGTTATATTAATCAGGAGCTTGAGTTTACTCCTATAATGGGGAATGCTTTATTGGACATGTATTGCAAGTGTGGTTGTTTAAGTGAAGCAAGGGAACTATTTGATGAGATGCCAAACAAGAATGTAATTTGTTGGACAAGTATGGTGTCTGGGTACGTGAATTGTGGTCAACTGGAGAAAGCTAGAGACTTGTTTGACAGAAGTCCAGTCAGAGATATTGTTCTTTGGACAGCTATGATTAATGGGTATGTGCAATTTAACCGATTTGATGAGGCAGTGGCACTATTTCGAGAGATGCAAATCATAAGGCTTAAGCCTGATAAATTCATATTGGTTGCTCTCCTTACAGGTTGTGCTCAGTTGGGAGCACTAGAGCAAGGAAAATGGATTCATGGGTATATCAATGAAAACAGAATTACAGTGGATGCAGTTGTGGCTACAGCACTCATTGAAATGTATGCAAAATGTGGGTTAATTGAGAAAGCTTTAGAGATATTCTATGAGCTAAGGGAAAAGGATGCAGCCTCTTGGACTTCAATCATATGTGGGCTTGCCATGAATGGGAAGATAAACAAGGCACTGGAATTGTTCTCACAAATGATATCGGGTGGGGCTAAACCTGATGATATCACCTTTATTGGTGTTCTAAGTGCTTGTAGCCATGGAGGATTGGTCGATGAAGGCCGCAGGTTCTTTAATACCATGACAGAGGTATATCAGATTCAGCCAAAGCTAGAACACTATGGGTGTCTCATTGACCTACTTGGTCGAGCTGGGCTCTTAGATGAAGCAGAGGAGTGGATACGAAAAATACCAAATGAAAATAATGAGATTATAGTTCCACTTTACGGTGCTTTGCTCAGTGCTTGCAGAATTTATGGCAATGTGGACATGGGTGAGAAGCTGGCTGCACTGTTAGAGAAAATCGAGTCAAAAGATTCCAGTTTTCATACACTTCTTGCCAACATCTATGCCTCTGCTAACAGATGGGAAGATGTAACAAATGTGAGACAGAAAATGAAAGAAATGGGTGTCAGAAAGGTACCTGGGTGTAGTTCAATTGAGATAAATGGCATCATCCATGAGTTCCTTGTTGGTGATCCATCTCATTCGGAAATGAAAGAAATATACTCAATGTTGGATAGAATGGCTAAAACATTGCTTGATTCAAAACAAAATGCAATGGAAGGAGACAACCTAGTTGCTATAAATTTCTTATGATCTAACGGGCCTTCAGTGTGCTTTCACTTACTGGGAAAAGCTTGGAGCATTTTGAAGGCTTCTCAATGTCAGAGGATAGAACTTGATCAAATGATCTTAGTTGCTATAAACATCGCTTTGGTTGTTGGGAGCCTGAGATGAAGGTGTTGAGGGTTAAATTAGCTTCAATAAACTTGCTGAGAGTTGTTATCAGAAAGAGAACGTCAAGCACTATAAAGTTCGGTTGAAGAAACACACATGTACCTTGTCAATTTACTAACTAGAGAGTTTGGCACAGTAAGCTTAGCAGATGCAGTTCCACACTTTGTGTGGAAGTGAAGTGCATATTTGGAAATTTAAACTTAAAATTTACCGACCTTCCCAAATCATAAGAGCAAATTTTTTTCGTCCTCGTAGAATTCCTGACAAGAAACGGAATGTATACCTCTCATAAATCATAATATTTGCGACGGGTAATTTATTATGTTCCCTTGTTTCTGATGGTTGAATGTTTCCCTCGTTTTCAAATTTGTCGACATTAATTACTGTTTAGTAGGAAATGCTTGAAATATTTTCATATGTCAACAATTTGTATTGTTTGTTAATTATCTTCCGCAGAGAAGATTTCCATATGTCAACTACTTTTGGCGTTAGTCTTGAGAACAAGACACGTCTAGTGGGGAAAAAAAAAAAATTGGAAGAGAAAATCTTGGATTGAGAAATTCTGCTTTCCTGGTGGCACAACTGAGCTACCCCTGCCTTGTATTGAAAATTTTCTTATACAAATTAATTTCAACGGAATTACGGAAAATAGATGGTGTACCAGCTTTTATTTTGTTGGCTTTGATTATGTGCGTGAAATGTGATTATCTCTTGATTTGTGCTTGCATTACTACTAACGGTGCAGGTTTATTTTGCGCACTCTTTCTTTTCAAGTGCGGGAGTCCAGCGTGGTCCCGTTCCAATATAGTAAGAGATATGATATTTATAGAAAGTAAATATCAAATTGATTGCACGAAATACTCGTTGTTTTTGGGATAACTTAACTTAATAACTTAACAAAACGAATGCATGAGATTGAATTGATATACGAGCATCTTGGGACCATTAGGCCACTAACAATACCCGATTGATAATTAGCGCATAAATTAGGAAAATGTTCCTGTTGAGAACATTGAGAGGAGGCTGAGAGCAACTCGTTTTGCCTCCCTCCCTCCCTCCCTCCCTGAGCATTGTAGATATTTTTTATTATTAAAAAAAAAAGTGAAAAATAATAAAAAGTTAAATATGTTCACCTGCATCACTCTCTCTCTTGGTATTGTAATAATTTTATATTGTTGAAAGGAAAATACTCCCTGTCTAGAACATTGAGAGAAGGTTGAGAGAAACAGCAACTTGTGTTGTTGTTTTGTCTCTCTCCCTCTCTTAGCGTTGTAGACAATTTTTATTATTAAATTTTTTTTTAAAAAAAGGTAGAAAATGATAAAAAAACTAAATTTGCTTACGTGCATCACTCTCTCTCTCGGCATTGTAGTAAATTTAATATTGTTGAAAGGTAAATGCTCATTTTCTAGAACATTGAGAGAAGGCTGAGAGAAACGGCAACGTGTGCTACCGTTTTGCCTCTCTCCCTCTCTTAGCATTGTTAACATTTATAAAAAATTTAAAAAAAGTAGAAAATGACAAAAACCTGAATTTGTTCATGTGCATTACTCTCTCTCTTGGCATTGTAAAAATTTATATTCTTGAAAATATTTAAAAAAATGTAGAAAATGAAAGAAGAGATCACATGCATTACTCTCTCTCTCTTCGATAGTGAAGAAGTAAACTCATCCCCACTTCTTTACTCGTCCTCACTTTCTCTCCTGCAGCTCCGACGACCAATATCATGCTTTACGCTTCCTCACTCTATCTGACTATCAAAATTCTACACAAATTCTCCTAGTAATTTTCATACAATTAATACTCCAAACGAAAAATCTAGCAATTTTCATAGTAATTTTCACAAATTGATATTCCAAACCAAAAATCCAGTAACTTTCACAGCAATTTTCACACAATTAATATTCCAAATAAAAATTCATCTTTATTATCAAATTATTACCACAAAAAATTACAAATTTAATCCAAAATGCACAGAAAACAAAAACTTTTTCATTTCCTTTAATCATTGACGATAAATGGGTGGCAGTTGGGTTTTGCTATCTAAAATGGGCAGCGCTTCTGTGTTTGGTAGTCGAAGAGAGTAGGGGAAGCATGATGGGGGGCCGGAGAGTGAGGCAGGAGAGAGTGAGGAAGCGTGTTGGGGAGCCGGAGAGAGTGAGCAAATGTGATGGGGAGTGACAATCCAAAGAGAGTGAGGATAACGTCAACACAGAGAGAAAATGATACACGTGAACATATTCAGCTTTTTGTCATTTTTAATTTTTTTAATTTTTTAACAATAAAAAATATTTACAACACTGAGAGGGAGAGAGGAGGAACAACAGCACTCGCCGCCATTTCTCCCATCCTTCTCTCAGCATTCTAAATATTTAACATGATTCCATAAATTAATTGTGAAAGACAAGAAAACAAATATTCTCCTTCAACGGCAGTCTGCTCCTACTGAAGACGACGCACATGTCATCATATTCAACTAAACTTATTTATTATACTATATAAGTCCTTTTACTACAATCCCAACACAGACGCAGAAATTACATTATATAATAATTATAAGGGGACAACTAAAACTAGCATTATTATCATATCATAATACAAATCATGATTAGCACATTAATTAAGTCACTTTTGTCTTGCATGATGATGAATATATATGTAAAGAAGACATTATTAAATTACACTTTCATCATCTTGCCCACTCACTATAGTCTATATGTATATGGGGTACTCGTGACCTACAAAATTGCTAGCTACCAGCTTAATTTTTAGTCGACCCGATGGTAAATTGAACAGTTTAGTTTATTCATGCAGCCGGAGCATAATCGTAGCTTCCATCGTCGTCACCCTCCATCGATGCAGCAGGAGCATAGTCATAATCCCCGTCGTCATCATCATCATCACCATAACCTTCAATGCAAGCTGCCGGTGCATAGTCGTATCCATCATCATCATCGTCATCTCCGTCACCGTGCTTCTTGCACCATGTCCATGATGATGAGGGCATGACGGACTTGGAGACGAGAGACATTTTCTCAACGGCTTAGCAAAGAAAGAGAGTTGTGTATAAATGGATATGGATGCGGATACTGGTTTGTGTTTAGTTTGAAAAGGGAATGGGAAGGGAGCAGATTGCCCATTTATATATAGGAGAAGGGGAGGTGGCGGACATCGT
>NW_006263303.1:4900278-5013147 GCF_000493195.1 Citrus x clementina | reverse complement strand
TGGTCCAACCACATAGGACTCTCAATGCCAATTCAGCAAGCTAATTAAACAAAACCATGCTGGCCTTGTGACATGGTGTGTAAAACAATGAGGCATCTTTTAGTGCACCGAGGGGTCATACATATGGCAAGATTTCTTTGGCGGAGTAATGAAGTTTTTAAGTCGATTTGCGGACAAACCTTTTTAAGTGGGATTCACTAGTTATATATATCCTCTACAAATGGGTCCCCGATATAAGTTTGTTGCTGGAAATGTAAGTCAGTTGGACTCGAGTTGACCGACGATGCGGCTAGAGATGGCTTACATTGGATGATTTAAAGATTATATGTGTAAGCTTATAGTAAGACCTTTATTAAATGATACATGTCTTCCTCATATCAATCACAACGCATCAATATTCTCTTAGACCCACCATTTTTTAAAAAATATATCATTAACAATTTCGCTTTATCGGATGCAATAATTTATTTATTTTCATATGCTTTTGGTTCACCAATAAGTAAGAAAGGGTCCAAGAGCAGTTTTTAAATATAATATATGTATAAATATCGGACTAAATTACGACGTTGTTGTTTTGGGTGAGTTTTTATCAAGGTTTTATTAGTGTTTAGTTCTTCAGTCTATTTTAAAAAATAATATTTTTAGCTGATCATTTGAGTTTAAATCTTAAGAAAAAAATATTTTGTTTCTTGTAAATTAGATTTTTAACAAGTGTTATCTCACACTCGTACCTTTAATAGGTGGAGTTCCAATAACTTGAAATTTTACTTAAAAATATGACTTAATTTTTTTGTCCATAGGCTGCTTTCAAACAAGATATGGATTATATTATAGTTAAAAAGCAGCAGTTTAGTAATTTCCTCTCAAACATATTTTTTATTTTTTCAAACCTATATATTTAAACTAACTGCCTAAGATTCATTCTTAAAATTAAAAACAATAAATGAAATTATGAATTACGGGAATCATTGTCCTAAATCATCAATCATATGAGTTCGCAAATCTTGATAAATGGAAAGTCTTGACTCAAAGGAATCAAGTAAATGTTAAGAAACCTTCTCCCTAATACTCTCACTATATTAATTTGTAAATTTGATAAGAAAAATAGGTACTCTAAATAAGGAAGTTTTAATGTATTAATTATAGGACCATTTTATTGTATACAAGCACACGCACGCGCGCGCGCGCACACACACACACACACACACACACACACACACACACATATATATATATTCCCTTACGCTACTTAGACGGTTGCCTAGGGCGCCAATATAAATGAAGACCCCTAATTTTATTCCTAAATTATAGTTATTAATTATTGATTTATATTTATTATTATTTATAACTATATTTTCCATAAACAAACTACTAAATCCTTACAAAATCCCCTTTTAACGTTATAATTAACAATTTTAATCCATTTATTTCCTCCATATATTTCATTAAAAACTGTATCAATGCCACATATTTTTTAAATTATTATCCATTAATATCTTTTTTTCAATTAAAAAAGAGTGATGATGCATGCATAAACTATTGTACAAACTAATTTGGCATTGGTTTAATAAAAATACAAAATAATAAACACAAATCATGTGGACTAAAAGATATTTAATCCAACCAATTCAATCATGCCACATCAGTTTGTACAAAAATTTGTGTCTATATTATTACTTATTAAAAAAATACACTAAACTTTTATTGCTTTGGTGAAAAAAGTACTTTCTCTACCCTACTTTTCGCTTAAGGAAAAAAAAATCAATTGTTTTACTTTCCATTAATCACTGCTGCTTAAAGCGTCAATCCATCAAAGTTAAAGTTCTCAAATTCCCAAGTTTAAATTTTTCTTTCTCTTATTAACTAATTTTGTTAATTAGTTATTTTTTTAAAAAAATATTATTGTGTTCATAGGTTGTTTTCTTTTAATTGCACAACATAATTGTTTGCTTGATTCCTCTTGTTTCACTAGGGGAAAAAAAGTCTTCTAAAAAATATGCATTAGGATACAAAAAATTCAAAAAAAATAAAGGAGAAGAAAAAAATTAGTTTAATCTCAAAAAGGAATCATTGATAAAAACTTATTTAAAATCAACCATATCATAGGAAAGGTTAAATAGTTTAACTATATCATCTATTAAGAAAGATATATTAACAAAATTAGAATATAAAAATTTAATTAATAATTTTGCATTTTAAAAAGTTAGAGAAATTGATTTTAAATAAATAAAATTAATCATATATTTTACCTCAAAATTTTAAAAGACCTAATTAAAATAATTTGTCTAAAATCCTAAAATATGATTGAGCCTCCTTTACGTGTACGTGTATATATATATAATAATCTTCAAAGAAATAACAAGAAAGAAGATATAATTTATTATTTTCTTTAAACTTTAGATGGTAAAGGAGCGGGCACCATGACGATGGATTGCCGAGCTTGGTGGTCCTGGTATTTAGCGTTCTTATAAATTAACCTCCCCATTGTTCTCCACCACCAAAACCATCAGCCAAACTCTCCTCGTCTTAATCACATTCAAAGCAAAGTCAACCAATCTTCCCTATTCATTAAATCAATCAATGCTCAGAACTCGAACATTGATGGATTCAAATGCTGAGTGTGCAATCCATGGCTGAGAATGGGAGCATTGGAAGGGAACAACGACGCGCCACGATTATGCTAATGGTTGTGCGGCTGTACGTCACTGTTGCGGTGACTATGCAGTGACTGCCTAATAACTCTATGTCTATGGTCATACACACTAACAGAGGAAGGAATATGATGCTATAGAGATGAGTTCCCTATTAAATCGTGGAGTTTATTTAACCCAAATTCTACTGTGTCTATGGAATATTATTGGGGGAATGTAACCCAGAGGGGAAAAAAAAAAAAGAGTAATGAGGGACTAGAATGGATGCTTTCAAATTTCGGAAGATTTTCTGTTCAAGATTAAATGAATGCTTTGAATTAGTATTATCTTTGCTCACACGGAAGAACTATTAAATTTGGTCTACAGCGAGAAGGTAATTTTTTAATAGGAATAAGCCATAAAAATGAAACCAGCGTACGAAATTAGTCCGAAAAAGGAGACCGATTTCACAGCCTCTTAAAGTATCCTCTTTATGGGCTCGTTATCACTCTAAAGTGGTGATTTCTTGTCTTTGGTTATATTCCTGTGATTCTTCTCGAATTCCCAATATTATTATCATTACTTCTACTTTCTTTATGTCATTAAAGCCTTTTGCTCTCATCCTTTAACAATCACACAATCACTCCTAAATAATAATGTTATGATATGTGTGTATTTATTTTAAAAAATAAGTATGTAATTAGTAGTTATATAAAATGCAACTGTACATGTCATACATGCATTAATTGGCTATATTACCTCTGATGTATTCTAAAGTTCCTCCACTCTTAGAGATTTATGTTGTGTTTACTAATCGGTAATCAGCGTGGGCTGAAATCAAAATGAATTAAAATCAGAATGAAGAATATGAATTAAAATAAGATGTTTACTTGAACGGTAGAAATTAAAATCAAAATCAAAATTAGAATGAATTATATCACCATTGATGTGTTTACTTTATCTTAGAATCCAAATGAATTGTTGTAAGTTACTAAATGCCTTTAATTAATTAATTATTATCACCATTATTAATTGTTATAATAATTGTTTATTATTCAAAAATTTATTATTAAAAAAACTTATTGTTACAATAGTAATAATAATCATCATCATCTGTGATTGGCAACAGTAGTGGCCACAAGCAGCAATGGTGATCGCAACAACAACAAGCAGTAATGGCATCAACGACATCAACGACATTAAAATGTAAATTTTTATTTTATTTTTTAAATGTATAAAGAAGGATAAAATGAGAATCTTAAAAATACAGTGGATGTAATATAATCACTCCAGAGAATAGGATTCTCATACCCACTCTCCTCATAAAAATGAAAACTCTAGTAATTATTCCCAACTTTTAGTTGGACCCCCTTTAATTCTAACTCAACCTCTTATTTAAATAAGTAAAACACATCATTTATTCTCATTCCTTAATTCCCAATAATAATGGCAAAGATGATTTCTTTTCTTGAAAGAGATTGGCAAAAATGGAGACAGTCGGTGGCTTGTTATATATATCTTTGGTTCATTTTGCTTTGATTCTTGTCAAATTCCCAATAATACTTCTACTTTCTTTATTTCTTTTTGGACTGCTGCGGCCCCGTTCCATTTATATTATTATAGTAAGAGAGAGATTATTCAAGATTATAAAAATATACATATATTAATGAAAGTGCAAGAGATACTCGTTTAATTTTAGGATAATTTAATAAAACAAATGCACGTGATTTGATATTATATAGCTTGGGACCATTATACTTGAAGACAAGAATAAAACATTCTCTTTCAACAGCAGTGTGCTCATCAAGAGATTATACTCATATGCAAATCATTATATTCAACTAAACCTATTAAATATTTCCTTTGACTACGATACATATACACACACGAAAATACAAAGCCAGAAATTAGATGTTATACATAATAACTGAACAGTATATGCTGCCACCATTATCATAAACCATACATACTAATATACAATAAATCATGATTGCTACATTAAGTCACTCTTGGCCTCGTACAATATTGCATGATGATGAAAGTGTAGACGACATAAAATCACACCTTCATCATCATCTTGCTAACATACAAGTACTTACGACCCACTACCATAAGGTGCATGTCCCACTATTACATATATGGTCTACGTATCGTACGTGCTCTTGACGTACAAGATTTTTTGGCAAAAAATAACCTCTCATGACTGCTAGCTTTGTTTCTAGTAAATTATATATATATATATATATATATATAGAATAATTAAATAAATTATGGAGAGTTTATTCATGCAGCTGGAGCATAATCGTAATCCCCATCATCGTCGTCGCCGTCACCTTCAACGCATGCTGCCAGGACATACTCATATCCATCTTCACCCTCATCATATCCATCTCCATACTTCTTGCACCATGATGAGGGCACAATGACCTTTGAAATGAGACACATTTTTAGAATGGCTTACGGAGATGGCTAGCAAAGAAAGAGTGCAAACAAAAACAAAAACTTGTGCGCTTTTAGTTATCTGGTGATTTTTGTCGAGTTTGAAGTGGAAACGAGAGGAGACTTGCTAATATAGGAGGAGGGAAGGTGGCTTACATGGTTTAGGCTCGGGAACACCACGTGAGGAGTGTGGAGAGGTGCATTAAGTGTGTGACGGACAAATGCCGATGCCAGCTGGCACCATTTGGTCCAACCACATAGGACTCTCAACGCCAACTCAGCAAGCACATGTTAAAGTGGTGAGATGATGTGTCATAAAGCACCTCTTAGCGCATTGAAGGGTCATATACAAATTGCTAGATTTTTGGAAACTCAAAGTTTTATGTGGATTTGTGTACGCCTTTCGCGGATATTTGAAAGTGGGGTTCACTAATATTAGTAATTATTATCCATTTATTCTCCACAATTGGGTTTTCAAAGGTATGTACGTACATTAATGAGCACCATGTGACAACCATCATTTTGATCACTTTCTCTTGATTCAATGGCCGGGTCCGCGTAATTTAGTTAATTCCGAAAATGTATAAGGCATTGTAATTTGTTACTGGAAATGCGTGTCTCAATTCTGTGCACAACACTCTGATGTATTGATGACATACTACACTCTACTTTTGACAATTCAATAGAAGTTAGATTATCGTTTGGACTTGAGTTGGCTGATGAGGCAACTAGGCCTAGTAGAGAGCTGTCTTTTCTAGAATTTAATTCTGCCCCTGTGAAAATATATAGACATGTCCAAGTGCATACAAAAGTAAGACCTTCGGTGGTATGAAGCCGAATAAAAATTCTCATAGACCCACATTTTTTAAAATATATATTCTTTTGGAGAAAAATCTGATCATTATGATGAGTAATGATAATAGTAGTGGGGCATTCATAGGGTGAGGGGTGGATACTTGAGTCCCTGCTAGAAAAAAGAAATCATTTAATGTTTAGTTAATTTTTTTTAATTAAAATCTCCAATAAACTATACTCAACTCCCCAATAATTCAAATTATATTCAAACCCCCGATATATTTACACTTAGAGTTGGGCTTTGTTAATTAAAATATAACCCATAAATATTAGCATTAATTTATTTTTTAAATGGCCCACAAATTTGTTAATAATTGTAGACTTACAGTGAAGTATGATAAATCTTTCAAATAGATATATTCATTATTCTTTAAATTTTCTTTTTCATATTACTATTGAATAGGTCTCCACTCAATTAATATGTTGTCTTTGCCCCCGGATAGTAGTGAAGGTTTGTGAGGAAATATACGTAGTATATTTTGAAATTGCGTCATCATGCAGTGAGACAGTCACCCAATTTACCCAATAATATATTTTCCCATGCCATTAAACTCACCTTTTAATCTGATTAGAGAATTGAGTGCTGATGTGTCCTAGCTTCTGGCCGTATTTGATATTCTTGTAATATTAAGCCGCAGTGTGAAGAATGAGTCGACAAATAGTGTCAACAGCGTGGGACCAGATTAGCCCAACAAATGACGGAGAACATGTTTTGACTTGAGATTTTGGATATGATCTATGTCAAATTATAAGGAGTTTTGAATTGGAGTTCTGATTTAGGGCTTAAGCCATTTCCTATCGTGTCTTATATAGGTTTAAGTCCTTGCTTTTAAAACCCTAAGGAGATTACCAAGGAAATATCATGAGTAGAACGCAACTTTCCAGAATAGTAGCCCAGACTGAAGCAGATAACGTGCTTCGTGGTCCTCTCTTTGAGCAAGGGCATATATAATGTGTTTGTTGAGGCCTAGGCTAACCCTTTGAGGGTTGCACATGACGTTTTAGGGCTTGTATGTGTTGAAAAGTCATTGGGCACATGCACGTGGCATCTAAATTTGAAGAAAGCATGCAAATTTTCAAAAGATTACCAAACAAATGAAGAAAAAATGAAAAGTTGGTAAATTTGTTAAATTTGTAAAATGGGCACCATTGACAATTTGTTTGGGTTAGGTGGAATAGTACTTGGGTTAGGTGAAATAGTGCAAGCTTCAAGCCTATAAATTGAAGACATTTTTTCATTACATAGCATTCCAAAATTGAGAACAACAATTCAAGTGAAGAATTGTTGAGAGAGTGAGCAATTGGAGAGTGTTTGTAATTGAGAAGTTTTTCTTTCAAGTGTGTGAAAGTATTAGGTGTATTTGGGTTTTGAAAAGTGAGATTTCTTTACTCAAATTTTGTACTCCAATAATTGTTAATTATACAATTATTTTCTTTTATTCCCATGGACGTAGGCATATTGCCGAACCACGTTAAATTTTGTGTCATTTATTTTTTGTGATTATTTGGTACACTTGATTCCCGCATTCCGCACACAACAGTATGATAGTTTATTTTTATGTTATGATTGCTTATTTTGTTGGTTCCTTGCTTTAAACATGTAAAATCTTGATGAATTAATACTTAATTAAGTAATAGGTTTTGCCAAATTTCACTTAGGATCAACTTGCTAAATTGTAATTTGATTAATTAGTAATCATTTAATTACATAATAAATACTTAATTAGATAATAATTTTTTCTTGGTTCCAATACTATTAATTTATCCATATTTTATTGTATTAAGGTCCTGATGAAACCCTAACCCTAGCAGGTTTAGGAAGTTATAACCCTTTTACAAACACAAGCAAATCCTCCTTAAGTTTGGTCTAAACCAAAAGAACGAAACTCCATCTCTCTTACTCATTAAGTCAAGGATTTGTTTTCACGAAACATCATATTTTTCTTAAGAGAGGATTCTGAGCTAAGAAGGTTTTGCGGTAAGACTAGGCCTCTTGAGACTTTTTTTTTTTTTTTTTTTTGAGGAGAGGCCTCTTGAGACTTGGAAAATAAGACTTGTAATATAAAATCTAATAAACTCATTTATATACTTTATAGCTGGCCGTATGTTAATATTAATCCAAAATAATAGACCCTATAATGATGACAAACACATGTCGTCCCGATCAATGTCCCCGGATTACCATTTTTTATGTTCAAATTTCAGATCTAAAGTGTTAATTTCTTGATTCAACATTCAAGATATTAATGAAAACCAGCGCAAGCTTTTATTTGCTTTCCAATTTTCTACGCTGCATTGAACTGATCACTAGCTAGTAACTGCGTTCATAAATAATGATAAACTGATCATGAATGCTTGAAAATAGAGTCAAATTGTCCATTAGAAAACTGAAACTGATTCAATTGGGCCATGATTTTTTAGTTACCTCGCACTCTGTCTACTCCTTCCCACCCGCAAATAAAAATGTATCCTCTTCAACTTGAACCCCCAAAGTTCAAAGACTTGAAATACAAAAAGAAAAGGAAATCCAAATGCATATTAGTTGACACCAACATATATATACACCAGCAGCAAAATAGTCTTATATAGGTAAATTCTCTGTGAAAGTCGAAAAGCTGAACTTGAAATGTTTCTCTCTGGGCTAGAGTACTGCAGTTCTATGCAGGCAGGAAATTTATTTTTAACCTGCAAAGTTCATCAATCACCTGATAATTAATCATTAACATTTAAAATCTTCTTTATTGACTCCTTTACTCTCAGGAAATAACAAATAAATGTGAAAATAGGCGGATGATATAATTAAGAATATATAATCAAACAAATACAAACACGATTATCAATAACTTTATTTATTATTTATAAACATCTGTTTATCATGCTACATCGATCTTATTATATAAGTAGTCTTACTGGATTATTATTTCCTCACTAAGGCCAAAAAGCCACTCGTTACACGGATTACATATAAGTTTATTATTATATCAATAACTCTGAGTGGAATTTAGGGTTTCACATATATATATATAAAACTGAAGAACTAAAAGTAGCTAGCTAGGGTTTCACAAATGTTGGTCATCACTTGACTAAGCAGCCGGAGCATAATCATAGCCACCGTCATCGTCGTCATCGTCCCCATCACCCTCCATGGATGCAGCTGGAGCCAAGTCACAGCCGTCGTCGTCATCGTCGTCGTCGTCTCCATCCCCTTCAAATGGTTCATTACGGTAATAGTAAGGACAGCCATAAACATGAATGCTATCGTCATCACGATGATGCACATTACCATGCGTGATGCCCTCTAATGATGAGCTCATCGGAGCCATATTTTATTTGGTTCAATGAACAGAGAAACAAAAAATTTAATAACAGGAAATTGCAATCGTCTGACCTGGGTCAATATACGAGGAGAGATTAAACTTAAATAGAGGGGGAAAAGGCGAAGCCTTGGAAGGGGCTTGTTCCGGTTTCTGGTTGTCTCGTGGAACTTTGAGGCAAAAGTGTGTAGGGCTCGTGACGAAAATGGCCACGTGAAGGCCTAGGTGGCAGCATCGTAGACAGTTCTCTGTAATGCAGAATCTGTGCAGTGTCCATATCAATTGATAATTTGACATGTACATGGAAAGCTGTGTCCATGAGATCTTTTTGTTTTTGTGCTTTTTCTTGGGGAGATAGTGGAAGCAAATGTGCAAAGCATGTGATGATATGAACCGAGGATACAAGAAAAATCTTCAGTTTTTGTGGCTATATGTACTACTACTAATATAATAATTAGCTTTTCAAGTAGAATTGTGTCATTAGTATTAGTTATGTGCCTTCATGACATTTTAATTATAAGTCGGTCTTTTCAAAAAAAAAAAATTATTATAAGTCGGTGGCCATTCAAATATGAGCTTATATTTGCGACTCAACTTATGATTTTTGAGATTATTTATTATTCTATTTAATCATTTAATCCATGCTTACATCTTACTTGAGGATTGTAAAGGTTGGAATAATAAGTGGGAAGTGTACCACTAGTGATCAAGTCATTGTAAAATGTGTTTCTCAAATATTTATAAGAAAATGCTTAACGTCGGGAAGACTGAGAGAACGCCGCCCGAAACGGCAGTTTGTGCTGGCGTTTCGTCTCTTGGCCCCCACTCCTCCATGTTACTTTCTCTTTTCAGTATTCTTTTTTTAAAAGGACAAAGCAAGCAGTTGGTCTTTTTTTGTCCCCAACGTGACCATGCTTAACTTTTGTTGAGAGAAGGGCAAAGTAACTTTCTTTTTCTCATTCACTAGACTGCCTTCTTTACAATTTTTCTCTCATCACTTAGCAGTAGTTCACAAGTAGGAGAGATGACATTTTTTCTTTAGCAGTAGTTCATCACAAGAGAACTCGAAACAACATTTTTTCCTCATCACAAGCAAGAGAGAAACGGCATTAGCAGTAGTGGCCGATCTAGATCTTGAAGTAAAACACCCAGCTGGTAATTACCTGATTATAAAGAGTGATTTTTTTTTTATTTTTCCTATTAAATTTTATTATATGATAATAATAGAAATGTACTTGCATTTACTGGTTAAATGATAATGATAAATGTGTTTGATTTAGAAATTTTTAAATTTAAATTTTGTGTTCAATTTAGAAATATTTTTATTTAAATTATGTGTTTGATTTAGAATTTTTTTAATTTAAATGATGTGTGGGATTTAGAATTTTTTAATTTAAATTTTGTTTCAATTTAGAATTTTTTAAATTTAAATTTTGTGTTCAATTTATCATTTTTTAATTTAAATTTTTAGAACTTTAATAGATTAAATTATTGCCAGATGGTGTTTGGAAAAATTTATAATAATTTATTCTTAATACAAATATTAATTATTTTGTAGAAATGGAAAATTTGGAACATGAAGATGGAGTCGAAGATGTGCAATCGGAAAAATATGAGCCGACTCTTGAGATGTTATTTGACAGTCATGAGGAAATGTGGCAATTTTACAAAGCCTATTGTGAACAAGAAGGGTTTCCTGTGAAGAAGCTAACTAGTAAGAAAGGGAGCGATGAAATTGTAAGATACACGACGTTGCATGTGGTCGTAGTGGCAAGTCAGAAAGTAAATCTACTGATGTGCTGAAACCAAAACCTATTGCGAAAACTGGTTGTGATGCTAGAATGAGAGGTTGTGTAAATGAAGATGGAAAATTGGTTCTTTGAACTTTAAACATTCAGCACAATCATGGATTAAGTCTGAACAAAGCTAAATATTTTTCTTGTAATCGCAACATTAGTGCAAGTGCAAGAAAGCATATTAAAATGAATGATTGTGCATGAATTAAAATTGCCAGCAATTTTAATTTTATTGTTGTTGAAGCTGGTGGATATGAAAATGTGTCATTTCTAAAAAAAAAAATTGTAGAAATCTTGTTGACAAAACTAGGCAATTACAACTTGGAGAAGGAGATGCTATGACAATTCTAAAGTACTTTCAGAACAAGCAAGCATAATGCAATGGTTTTTTTTTCAGTATTGATTTGGATGAGCAGGAAGTTTCCAACATTTGCTACATCAACAACGTAATGAACACAACAATGGATGTGATTGATGTTTGAATTTGGCTAAATCGAACTAATTTAGTGATGAACATGTAATTGCACAATTGTTGTTTTTCTATAATTGTTTTGGTTTGGTAGCTTTTTTCGATGGTATTTTTTGACAATTTTCCATGACATAAGTCAGTACAATAACAACAATAAAAACTTAAAACAACAACTTGAATCTTATATTTAGAGGGACGGTACAATTATATATGTCTACAAATTTTTAATGAAATAATTGTACAAATTAAAACAACTTAAAAATAAAAATTTAATATAAAGCATAATACAATAATCATAAAAATTTTAATGAAATAGTAAATTGGTTCATGTTTACTTCGAAGTTGCGTATGCTCAAGTTCTTTATGCAACAATTGAAACTTAATCCGACAATTTTCACCAAATAATTACTAACAAAATTTTCAACATATGCAATACATATACCAACCGACAATTTTCACCAAGTAATTACCAACAAAAATTTTTACCCAACCGGAAATTTTCACCAAATAATGATCAACAAAAATTTCAACATGTGAAATACATATACAAACCGGCAATTCTCACCAAATAATTACCAACAAAATAATTACCAAATAATTCCCAATAAAATAATTACCAAACAAAATACTTACCGAATAATTAATTACCAATAAAATTACCAACAACATAATTACGAAATTAAGTAACTACCAACAATATAATTACCAAAATAATTCTCAACAAAATAATCACTCAACAAAAATAATTACCAAACAAAATGATTACCATAATTAATTACCAATAAAATTACCAACAACATAATTACCAAATTAAGTAATTACCAAACAAAATAATACTTACAAAATTACCAACAATTATAAAAAATAATTATCAAAATAATTACCACTGAGCAGCGACCACGGAGTAGATCTGTAGTAACGAGCGAGTGAGGAACAAAATTACCAACAATTATCAAAAAATAATTATAAAAAAATCACGTGCGGGAGAGAGTGCTGGAGTGATCTGCAGTCAAGGGAGAGAGTGCTAGAGGAAGGAGTGGAGTGTGCTGAGGGAGGGAGAGAGGGAAACCCTTGATCTGCAGTCAAGGCTTCTACATCGAGACTGCCTTCTCTCCTTCGTATCACAACTACCTCAACGCCTTAGTGTGCTGAGGGAGGGAGAGATGGACGATGGCTGAGAGAGAGTGTTTCTGACAATGATGGTCGAGAGAATGGCAAAACAGTAGCTTACTTTTTTTCTTTGAAAATAAAGCTGCCTTACTTTTCATTTTTCTATTATTTCTATTAAATGGCTAGATGGTTGAGAGAAGGGCAAAATGGCAGCTTCTCTCAACCATCTAGCCATTTAGCAGTACTCAACTTTCTTTGTTGTTCAAAAAATATGCATCTTTCTGAAAATCATTGCATTGATAAATTTGTACATTCATGAGTCATGGCTACTAGTTTACTAATGGGCTTGGTGACCCGACCCGAAGAACTCTCGATTGTTATCAAGTACCCAACCCAAGGCCCAAAGACGATACATACATGGAACATGGTGATACATTATACAGATGCAGCTGACGCTACACATCACTCGTCGTTGGACTATTGCGCTTCTCAAAATCTTCAATCAATATCAGCCAATCGTTTCCTTGCCTCTGCAAACTACTCCACCAAGCCAAAGCCACACCATTAGACTCGTCGATTAAAATTAGTGAAAGGATTATAAAGAAATACAATAAAATAAAATAAAATCAATGGCCAGCACACATGCTCACCAAAATTTGCGGCCAATTGCGGCCTCTGGTCTCACTTCCCACCAGCTGAGCACCACAAGACCCGTCAGACTTTATTTCCCTCCAAGAAGTTTCAAATCAAGAAGTATAGCCGTTAAAACTAACCAGAATTTGAAGTGGGCAGTTAGGCTGAGCCTAGTGGACCAAAGCAGCCCGCCACAATCAACGGTCGACGTGGAATGGCTTGTGGGTTTTTTATATGATGATCTTCCACATCTGTTTGATGATCAGGGGATTGACCGGACGGCGTACGATGAGCAGGTCAAGTTCAGGGACCCTATCACCAAACATGATACTATAAGTGGTTATCTTTTCAACATTTCTATGTTGAAGATGGTCTTCAGACCTGCCTTTCAGTTGCACTGGGTCAAGCAGGTTTGGTTTTATTATTAGTTTGTTTTATTAATTGAATAGAACAGCTTGTGTATTGACCGCATTTACACTTTTTAGTTTGACCTTGTAATTTTTTTTTTCTTTTTTTTAATACAAGATATGTAAAAATGTCTTACGTAATGATGATGATGTAACCATGTTCTGGCATTAGTAAAACTGTATATAAAAGTTCAATGCAAAGCAGTGATTAGAATGATTTGGTATACCTATGATGTTGACAGTTAAATTATACATTATGCTTGCTGTTGCAGCCTTTCAGAGTGAATAATTTAAGGTTTTTGAAGTTGCATATATTCATAATTTAATGCCATCTTGTACTGGTCTAAATGGTTGACTTCCATTCCTGAGATTAGCGACTGCATGGAATTCTTAGTGTTTAATAATTAGATTATTGAGTCAGTATTAGAGAATTACACATTTATTATATTCAATGATGACCAAATTTTGAGTTAAGATGCTTTTTCTATTTACGCTCTTAAACTGAATTTTAGTTTTTGGTGCTAAAACTGTCACAATATTGATTATCACTTAAGCAATGCAACTTTTTCTTGACTGGTTGAGTTGTTGTAGACAGGACCGTATGAGATAACTACAAGATGGACTATGGTAATGAAGTTCATGCCTCTGCCATGGAAACCAGAGTTGGTATTTACTGGCACCTCGGTTATGGGCATTAATCCAGAGACCGGGAAGTTTTGCAGCCACTTGGTACAATCTCAAATATCTTCGGTTAAAATGGATAGACTATGCGGTTGACCAGAAATATCAGCAACCTGTGTTTTTCAATTTGTAGGATTTATGGGATTCCATCAAGAATAATGACTATTTTTCGCTGGAGGGTTTCTTGGATGTGTTGAAGCAGGTTTTGACTCCTTTTATTTGCTTTAAATTCACCTAGATCAGCATGTACAACTAGACACAAATTAGTTTTCTTTCTTAAGTGTACATTTTAATTCTTTGCAGTTGCGAATTTACAAGACTCCTGATCTGGAAACACCAAAATATCAGATACTCAAAAGGACTGCAAATTATGAGGTTTTTTGCACTCCCTTGGATAGATTGTGTTTCATTCTTGTTTTATTTATTTCTCTCTTGTGCGTGAATCACTGAATCAGTATCAAAACAAGCATACTATCTAGTTATGCATGGTCATTTTGTTTGTTAAACATTAAAGACAGAGAGGTTAAATTTTCATTAAGTGCATAAAAAACAGAAAGATGCCTGACTTGAACTTAGGTTTATCAACAAAGATGATTATTAGAAATATTAATGTCAGCTGGCTATGAGAAATAGTGCTACTCACAGTACAAAATAGATGCACTGCACTGTTACTGCTATTTCTTTTCTCAATTGTTCTTTAAGTCAGTAAGCTGTACTTTTTACTTTGTGCATAACAAAACAAAGAGAGGCTGTCCTTCTGAGGAACATGAAGTGTGATTGTGCAAGTCCAAGGGCACAATATGCAGTTAATTCTTTACAAATGTAAAGGAAGGCAACAGAATATAAATACCAAGAAAAACTCATTGCATATCTGTGCAGAATGGTCTTATACCCCTTTAGTACCAATTGATCTGCACATTAATCACTATCTTGAACTGGACTTAAAGAATATAGCGGACTCTCATTATTGTATGGTTTCATACTATTGTGGTCATAATCTTCGGCAGCCTGTCTACTCTTTTGCTTTCCTAAAATTTTATAAAATTTATGCACTAATTAAAATTTTTGTAACCACTGAAAGATAACTCGTTCTAGTAGTTTTTGTTTCATATTCACGAGCTAAACAAATGTAATTCAGTGTCGTAAATTTATATGACCAGACACAAGAATGATTGTACAGGTTAGGAGGTACTCCCCATTTATCGTGGTGGAAACTAATGGAGACAAGCTATCTGGGTCAACTGGCTTTAATGATGTTGCTGGGTAAGTTGTATATTTATTTTAATTAAATCCAAAATCAGTATTTTCCTTCTTCTCCAATCATTCAGATGCTATATTGATATTTCTTATAGTTGATTCTATCTGTACAGGTATATTTTTGGGAAAAACTCCGAAACAGAGAAGATACCTATGACAACCCCTGTCTTCACTCAGGCATATGATAATGAATTGAAGAAAGTATCTATCCAAATTGTTCTTCCACAGGATAAGGATATGAGCAGGTGAGATTCATTAACTATATTTGTTGCACATTATGGATATCTGAAGCTATTAGAAATGTTTGTTCCATTGATTAATCTCAAAACCTTGGAGAGAGGAAATATTTGGAAAATGAATATTTATTTATCCATTCCATGGTAGAAGCAGACAAGTAATAAGTGTGAACCTTTATCCAGCTTACCAGATCCTAATCAAGAAACACTTGACCTCAGAAAGGTGGAAGGAGGCATTGCTGCAGTATTGAAGTTCAGTGGAAAACCTACTGAGGATATTGTTCGTGAGAAAGAGAAAGAATTGCGCACTAGTCTTATCAGAGATGGTCTGAGACCTAAAATTGGTTGTCTGCTTGCTCGATACAATGACCCCGGCCAAACATGGAGCTTTATAATGGTATGATATTGAACTCTGTCCAAGGATATTTTTCCCGTTTATTAAATGTCTGTCTCCACTGTGTTTCTAGTATTTGTTCTGCACTTTTCCTTATAATTCAACTTTAAGACATCTAGCTCGTGATTATTAGGCTTCTTAAAGAGAAAATTTACTGTGGCATAGTCAAAGATGTTAGATTTACATGCTGTTCACTGTGTAAACCTCTGTATTAGCCATCCATCCATATAGGGAATATAAACTAAACTTTGCTACTGACCGCTAAAATACTTAAAAGCAAAACTACTTGTGATAGCTTTTAGGCTAGTGAGAGAGAGAGAGAGAGAGAGAGGGGAAAAAAAAAAACTTATTGTATCACTGTGAAGTATGGGTTTATACAAGGAAGACATCAAGAAATGTCTAAGATTTTGCCCAACTTCAGTACCAATTACATACCATGGCCAATGGACAGATTCAGAAAAGTCATCACTAGCACTATCATTGGGTTACAATAGGAAAATACTATTTTATTATCATTAGTAGATAAACACATGTTATTATTTATTAATATCATCCCTTCTCTTTTTCTTTTGTGGTTCGCTGCATTGAAGAGGAATGAAGTACTCATATGGCTTGAGGAGTTCTCATTGGATTCGTGAATTTGCGCCGATACTTTGACCAGCGCTCCCCCAGCTCCCAATTCATCATCTTCCTTCTCTTCTAATGGTTATTTTCCAGTAAATTGCTGATATAGCAAATATTATAGGCATGCATTAGAATGATATTGATTACCATGTATACATATGTAGAAAATTTCGCATAGTTTATATTTTTTCTGTCTTATTACTATAGTCAAACGACAGTCTCTTTCTATTACATATTTGATATTCCAATTGTTAACCTCTCTGTCTGCTACTATATTGTTGTCCAAAACACACGCTTCTGAGTGATTTTGCCTATACTCATGCAATAGGATGAAAGTGTTGGCTTATTGATATTTATGCCCATTTTTGGTTCGGAATCTCTTGGTTTTCACAACCTGAGTCATGTGCTGGAATCCGGTTTGGATTTGAATGTGAAACAATCAATTAAAGAGATTACAGAAACAGTGCAAAAACTATTGCTGCCTCAGTGCCTCCAATGCCATCGACAAACGTTAGCAAATTGAAAACAGTTGATTCCCATTGTTGTCTGTTTTTACTTCGCGAAGAAAATTGGCATCAACAAGCTAAAGGGTCCATGAACGTAAAGCCATACACTTGTCATACGCAACATTGGGTAGCTTCTAGAATCTAGACTTGGCACAACCTTTTTTTCACCGTTAAAATGTGTGGCACCCGAATTTCCAACACACCCATTACTTGCTTTGCTGGCAAAATGTCTGTTCCCCTAGAAAGAAGTTTGTGACCACGATGACAAGTGCCTGTCTCTTTTCATTTTTTAGAACATTGCACGTCACATTCACATGTAGCCAGTGCCTCTCTGATACTATTGTTCAAATGCCTTTCAATTTCGAATAAATGTTACGTGCCGGGGGCTTCATCTTGCTACAAAACAAAATGAATAAAGCTCTCATTATTCATCATTCCCAATTTCCCACTCTCTAATTTACTTCATATAAATCTCACAAATTTCCGTTAAAGGTTAAAATCCATTAAATCTTACTGATATTATGAAATAATAATTGGAATCCCATAAACACCTGATAAATCATACAGCCACACGACAGATATGATTCACATGATATGTATTTGGTTGGTATTCGTGCAAGCATCATGAAATTAATGCCTCATGGTGCTGTTTGTGAATTATTTATAAATTATTTAGATTGACTTTGTCATAAATTTTTTTAAAAAAATTATATATTCATTTTGTGTATAATGGCATTTTTTTTAGAAAGGTCTTATAGATAATTTGAGAAAAAAATTATTATTTTTTAATACACTAATATATTTCAATCCAAATTATATTAATATCTATAATTAGAAATCTATCAAAACTATTTTTATTATATATAATATTAAGTATATGCTCTACTCAATATTAATGCAACGCAGGGACTCGAATGGATGCATTCTAAACTTTCCGAGTGTATGCATGTGCCACTGAGGTCTTAAAGTTGTTTTCTAACTGGCAAGCGGCAGCCGGAATGAAAGTGGCAAGTGTTGAAGCCCCAAGTCAGGAGAGCCGTTGGATGATAATCAGACAAAAAGACTTGACAAGGCTCGTTAACCTCAAAGTCAAAACATTCAATTCAAAACAATCCAGCGCCTGCGCCGCCCATTTTAACTTAATTAATGTGTTGTATGTGTTATGCTTTATAAGCTTCCTTAACGCGTATTTGTAGCCAGTTTCCTCGATGGTTTCCATTATCTTCTCTCTTTAGTATAAATTTTATTCCCGTTTCTCCTCACGTTCAAATTTTTCATTCTAACTATAGCTTTTGCCATTTTTTGTTTGTCCTAAGCAGCGAATTCTTTTTTTTTTTTTTCTCGTTGGTTTCTCTGTCGAGATTCAAGCGATCCGCCGGTGGGTTTTGACAATCAAGGTCAGTCATCTTTTCCCCAACTGTTGTTGCATCAAAAGGGTTTGTTTGTTTGTGTTTTTATTTGGGTATGTGTAGAATTATGCAGAATGTAGTTCTGTTACGTGAATGCTGATGTGGGTTTATTGAACTTTTATCTAAATTTTAATTTCTAATCATTTTGGAAGTTTAAAGCTTTTGAAATTGGAGAAAAAAAAAATTGGAATTTGGTAACATTTTCCGAAAAGGATACCTTTTTCTTTCTCACGGTTTCAATGTATGAACTATGAAGCTTATCTTGAAGGATATGCAGAGATTATGGAGCCTGGGTGGCCATAAAGTTAATTTCTTGCTTATTTTTAGTATCTACGGTATTGTGTAGTTGCAAATTAGGCCAGAAGAGAAAGACAATCTCGATGTAGGTGAAAAAGAATTTCTCAGTAAAGGTCAATTTGGATCTAATTCAACCATAAAAGGCAGCAAAAAGTTACCTTTTTTTAGAACTTTATTTCACCTTCTTATTTGTTACCTGATGATACTCAATCTTGTGTGCTTTAAATTGAATGTTATTGATATTATTGTTGTTGTTGTTTTGGCAAATGTGCTGACCTTTATAATTGAAACTGTGGCAGGGAAAATGACTGAGCCAAAACCAAATACGCCCTTGATCCCACCAACATCACCATCACGAAATCTCCCTGATTTCAAGAAGTCAGTTAAGCTAAAATATGTGAAACTTGGATATCATTACCTAATCACTCATGGAATGTTCCTCTTCCTTTCACCTCTTGTAGTCATAGTTGCCGCACAGCTTTCAACGTTTTCTTTTCAGGACCTTTATGATCTTTGGGTGCATCTCCAGTACAATCTTATTTCTGTTATCATATGCTCAACTTTGCTTGTTTTCCTCTTGACACTTTACTTTCTCACTCGCCCCCGGCCTGTTTACCTCGTAGACTTTTCCTGCTACAAGCCTGAAGAATCTCGGAAATGTACTAAAAGGATTTTTATGGATCAGTCCCGGATGACTGGTACATTTACAGAGGAAAATCTTCAGTTTCAGAAGAAGATCCTAGAGCGATCTGGACTTGGTGATTCAACTTACCTTCCAGAGGCTGTGCTCAACATTCCTCCAAACCCATCAATGAAAGAAGCTAGAAAAGAAGCTGAGGCTGTGATGTTTGGTGCCATTGATGAGCTTTTTGCAAAAACCTCTGTGAAACCCAAGGACATTGGTATCTTGATTGTGAATTGTAGCTTGTTCAATCCAACGCCATCTCTGTCTGCCATGGTCATCAACCATTACAAGCTTCGAGGGAATATAATTAGCTACAATTTGGGAGGGATGGGCTGCAGTGCAGGTTTGATTTCAATTGATCTTGCAAACAATCTTCTTCAGGTTCATCCCAACTCTTATGCATTGGTTATTAGCATGGAGAACATCACATTGAATTGGTACTTTGGAAATGATCGGTCAAAGCTTGTTTCAAATTGCTTATTCCGGATGGGAGGGGCTGCAATATTGCTTTCAAACAGATTCTCTGACAGAAGAAGATCGAAATACAGATTGGTGCACACTGTCCGTACGCACAAGGGTGCTGATGATAACTGCTTTGCCTGTGTTACTCAAGAAGAAGACTCTGAAGGGAAAGTTGGTGTTACTTTGTCAAAAAATCTGATGGCTGTCGCAGGGGATGCCTTAAAGACCAATATCACCACACTGGGGCCTCTTGTTCTGCCAATGTCTGAGCAGCTGCTCTTCTTTGCTACATTAGTTGGGAAGAAACTATTCAAGATGAAGATCAAGCCTTACATCCCAGATTTCAAACTGGCTTTTGAGCATTTCTGCATTCATGCTGGAGGGAGAGCTGTTTTGGATGAATTGGAGAAGAACTTGCAGCTGTCTGATTGGCACATGGAACCATCAAGGATGACACTTTATCGTTTTGGCAACACATCAAGCAGTTCACTTTGGTATGAATTGGCTTATTCAGAAGCCAAGGGCAGGATAAAGAAAGGTGATAGAACATGGCAAATAGCATTTGGTTCTGGGTTCAAGTGTAACAGTGCAGTGTGGAAGGCTTTAAGGTCAATAAACTCGGCAAAGGAGAAGAACCCATGGATGGACGAGATCCACCATTTCCCTGTAGATGTTCCTAAGGTTTCAACCATATAATTCCCGGACTGGGTTGCTGGTTGTTTGATTGGATATATTTTGCACTTCTTTCTAATTAGGCTGTTGAAATTCATTGGTGCTTACATGTCAGGACAAGAGTAGTTTCTTGATTGATTGCTGGCTGTTTTGCATGTAATTGTTGTAGGGTTAAGTTTTGTGATATTGGTGGAGTCGTGATTCAATTCATTTTGACTAATTTGATTCACGGTATATTTCTGGTGGGAAAGAAGATATTGGAGCATTTCCAATTGCGATCTGTTTTATAAGAGATTAATCTATTGTGTTTTCAGATCTTCATATGACTATTTAAACAAAATTTCATCTCTAGCTGCATCAAATTATTTTTGCCGTTTAGCCCGTAATTCTAAGCAGAGCATGATATGGTTTAAGCAAGAGGCTTAGCTCGCAGGCCATTAGCAACCCAATGTTACTTGCAACAAGTACTTGCACTCCATTTCTACTCCAACGCTCCATATAAAACGTGATTTTGGTCTACGTAACTCCATAAAGATGAGATTATCGAACAGCTACCAAGATGAGCCTCGTGCAGACGGGAACTTTATTTTAAAATGATAGAATCAAATGTATAGTTTGCAATTTGCCAGGGAATGCTATCAATTAGCTTCAAATCACTATGAACTGCTTCAAGACGAATCTTTCTCACAACCCACAGTATCACAGATTAAGAAGCCACATACTAAACGGCCAATCATTGCTGACAAATACTTGCAATTTTTCAAATGTGCACGCCGTCTTGCACCAGGTACATTGAAATGGACCAAAACCAGTCTCCACATATGATATACCATACGCCAATAACTTCACACTCTCCCAGTTGTGTTGGGCCATTTCAAATCTCTAATGTATGATTGCTACCAGTAGCCACCACAGGCAATGGATTGCGCAAAAGTCTACCGGACAAATTGCCTTTACAATTTCACATTCAAAATTCTACAGGACAATCGACTACAGACAAATTGCACTGATGATACTAAAAAAACACCAAAATGTAACTAATAGAATTCCGACATCCTACTAAATGACAACCTTTGATACCATACAGAGATTTAAATTGCCAAATGATGTCATTATCCACATGTCATAACAGGCTTACCAAGTTCAGTAACCTAAGATCAAGCACAAATAAAAATAAGAAGACATCAAGGTATGGCCTTGCTTCAATAGCAGGGGGTTAACAAATCCATAAATCTGATCACAGGATGAGGATTCTGCCCGCATTATAGGCAACCATAATCCACTTGAAACTAGTCCTTGGTTGACTTGTTGATTAGTGATTTGTGGATATGAGGGATGACACCGCCACCAGCGATGGTTCCTTTGATCAGGGTATCAAGTTCTTCATCACCACGGATTGCAAGCTGCAAATGCCTGGGAGTTATACGCTTCACCTTAAGATCTTTGCTTGCATTTCCAGCCAGCTCCAACACCTCTGCAGTCAAATATTCCAAGATGGCAGCAGAGTACACAGCAGCAGTCGCTCCTACTCTTCCATGTGCTGTGGTTCTTGACTTCAAAAGACGGTGAATCCGACCAACCGGGAACTGCAAGTCACAAATCACACATAATATTCGCCAATGAAGGTAAACATAGAATGCAACACCCCAACATGATAATTAAGGCAACTATTTTCAGAACTTAACCAGGAATCAGAATCCCAAATGTATCATACTGTTATACCATTGAAATGAAGGAAAAGAAGAAGCAGAAGAAACAATCATGTCCTGCCTTTTGCATCAATGGGGCAACAAAGGCATATGAATACATCAATGTTGTTCAAAACTTTATAAATGTATCTGCTGTGACTGTTAAAAACCAACCCAACCAGGAAGTCTCTCTCAAAAAAGGACCCAGCTACAACAGATTCTTGAAACATCATAAAATCAGGTACACTCATTACTTGTAATGTCGGCAACCAACATAGATTCACCAATCATAACTCATAGCAGAGTCCAAAAACACTATTTCAGAGCCAAACTGTAGTACAAAAGCAATTAGACGTGGACAATGTTATTCCATTGCCAAAATAGTGCCCCTCATGTATCGTCCAAATTTAATTTTGTCATAACCCTGGCAAAAAATGGATGAGGAAGTTGCTACCCTAGATTACAGGAATCCAAGGAAAATGCAACAATCAACACTTAAAACATGGGTCATCTCATCCATCACTTTATTTAATTTCAACGCGAGGATTTTGAGATATATACTTAGGAAGCTGAGAAAACAATATTCATTATACTACTGCTAAAATAAAGTGCCTGGCAGAATGGTGATCCCATGTCACAGACAAAAAAAATGCTGACAGCTATATCTTTTCCCTGAACAATCTAAGGCCATGGACTTCATGTGACTTAGGTTTTAACCCAAGCAAATAATTCCTCTAAAAGAGATAAAATTGAGTATCCTATGTGTTTATCAAGTTTTATCATCTTCTAAAAGGCACTCACTATTGTAAACATTACATAAAAAAATATGGGTAAGGAAGCAAGAGATCAAACACAGCCGGCATCAAAGAGAAACAGAAAACCAGTAATGAACCAATAACCATTAACAACAAACAGAAACTCGACTATGCCGTAAAGCTATCTATTCAATTATTCATCTAATAACTTTAAATAACAACCTTCACCTCTATCACCCACCTAAAGCTTATATCAGAGGATTCATATCTATCATAAAAATTTAAAACACCATCGATAACTTGTGCTATCTAAGGCAAATTAATACTAAACCTTGGATAAAAGTTTACACTAAAAGGAAAAGCCTAAGATGTAATAAAAGACCATAATTTCGAAACTAAAATCCTGAATTCTTTGGACAACTACGAAATTTAAAAACAAACAGCAAATGGGTTAAATTTAAAAGACAAGATCAGTGCTATGAACTTAGAGAGACAAAGATCTATAAAAGAAGAAGAACCTGAAGGCCAGCACGGGAAGAGCGGGAAATGGGTTTCTTCTTGTCCTTGTCCTTGTTACTAGCCGAGGCCTTTCCCATGATCAAACCTTTCGCGCCTTTTCCCGACATCTTTCCCGCCAATAATTTAACAGATTTCGAGACAGAGACAGATTCCGCAAAGATGAAGAAAGACGGGTGAGGTTTCAAAGCCAAAGAACAAAACACCAAACTCAAGACACAGAGAGATTTGTTACGGATCAAACAATCAAGGCTTCCAAGGGGGTTACTTGTTTGTTGAGGTTCCACCTATTGACATAAATAACCCTTCCATTTGTACGCTTCAAAAATAATGGCCCTTGTATTTCTATTAATTTACTGTCATGGGATTCCTTCTTTTATGTAATTTCATTTCTATCGCTTCACCTGTTATTATTATTATTATTTTTTTTTTTTTTCACTTTAACTTTGCCCAAATTCTTATCCTTTTTCATTTTTCTCTTTTAACTTGTTTATCCACAGTTTTCGGAATAAAGTATATATTAGATATTCATGCACACAAGTTATCGCACAAAAAGATATCATCAGGATGGTTTAGTGTCTAAGATCATACAAAAATATATTAAGGGCTAGTTTAATAATATTGTAATGTTTAAAATAATTATTTTCAGTTAGCTGTGCTATACGACTGCAAAAATAATTAACCGCGAAAAATAAATTGTTAAATATTTAATTTATTTTTAAAAGTATTGTGAGTTTTAAAATGAATGTATGTATTTGATGAATTTTACTATTAAATTATCTTAAGAATATAAATGTAGAAATAGATATAATATTGAATAAAATATAAATGCATATACTCTATTTTTTATTATGTATATATAACAATTGATAATCAAATAATTTTATTTTTTTTATTTTTATTTTATTATCTTAATAGTATTAGTAGTAATAACAATTTCTTCAAATTTCTTGATTTTATTTTCTAGTTGAATAAGAATAGTTTTGCACTTATATACGATGTGGGCATATATAATATATAGAATTTTATTAAGTGTAAAATTGACTCTTAAAATTAGATATTGAAAAATTATTCCTTCTCTTTTTCTTTTTCAAAATGTAATAGAGTGATTTTATCAACATTAATTTTTATAAAAACTTATCAAAAGCCACAATTAATTTTTAACCTTTTAGAATTATTTTTAGACCTATCAAAATAGTCCAAATAAACCTAAGACAAGCCTGTCATCGAAATATTAAGACGGATCACGGAGAATATGCGCGCCTTCCTTTACGTGATGCAGGATACCAAGTACTTTACAGGATGAAAATATGAAGAGCTCAATGTAATTAATAAAAAAAAAAAAAAAAAAATAGAGCGGACCCATATGCTAATGCTTTAGTCAAAAGACTAAAAGAGTGTTGTAGCTTTAGAGGATAAAGTGGACCCATATGATAAGCGACTCGCATATCTGATTGATGGATAAATGTTTTCCCAGTAATAGTTGGTTCTCTTTTAACAATATTCTTTTGTTGTTTAAAGAAATCAGAGTGGTTTCAGGATTCTCGCAGGCCAACTGTCCATTCCATCACTTGAGTTGAACTGTTTGAGACACTTAACCTGCCCAACTTTTTAAAGAAATCAAGATACACACAGTTTTTACTTTTGAAGTTTAAACATAGAAATTGATTCAACTTCAGTGGTGACAAAAAAAAAAAAAAACAATTAGTCCACTTTATATCTCTATCTCTAATCAGTGCATCGTTAACTAGAAACTACACACACACACACACAAAAAAGAAGAAAAGAAAGTTTAGTCTGTCTC
The DNA here is from genome assembly GCF_000493195.1 of Citrus x clementina. NCBI lineage: Eukaryota > Viridiplantae > Streptophyta > Magnoliopsida > Sapindales > Rutaceae > Citrus > Citrus x clementina. The sequence goes on along the minus strand of NW_006263303.1, from coordinate 4,987,508 downwards.
TGTGTAATTATCTAGACCATTTAAACATTAAGCTTAGGCAAAGCCAATAAGAATCCGACTGCCCATTTCACTAATTCGCTGCTTCTTCCTTCTCTTTCATCTTCCCCTCGTCTGCAATGTGGAAGCCTTCAATCTTGCGTGAAACCTCATCTGCTGTAACCTTCACCTTTCCTATAGTACCATTTGCTGTTAATGTCTCAGTATCATCATTAGTCACAGGGCCGGTTTGCCATATTCTAATGGTTCCATCCTCAGATCCGGAAGCATAAGATTCCCCTCCTGGAGAGAAACGTACACAGTGTACGGGACCATGGTGACCCTTATTGCATGCTGCATCCAGAGACAAATTAATAATTACCAATAAGAATAGAAGCTGAAAAGCAATTCTGAAAAACTGTAATGAAAAGTCACTATGTGGATTCTGCAATAAAAGCATGCAAGTAAACGTGCACTAATGCCATTTCATTGATCATGTTCGCAGCTAAACCTATCCGATGAACAAAAGGGATAAAACAATCATATATGTCCAATAAATTTTTCTTTCAGTGGATTTCGCTTATGTTGAGGAACATACCAATCTCATTGCCAGTATGGAAATCAAAAAAGCGAACCCACATATCTTCTCCTCCAGCAACAAACTTATTACCATACTTCGGTTCCAATGAAGCTGATTCTATTGTGCATGGCATGTTGTAGCTCTTCACTAACCCAAAACTGGGGCCAAACAAGAAAAAAAGGTATTTTAGACAAAGCAATACTGAAATATGGCTCAAGAAAAAGGGCTAATCTGCTCTAAAACTTACTGATTTGCATCCCAGAATTTGACAGTAGACCCATCAGCAGTTGTTATATAACGACCATCCTGACTCACTTCAGCACTGGTCACAGGTGACTTGGTCTCTAGTGTCTGGACTATCTCACCACTTCTAACATCCCATAACCTGGAAAGTTTAGTAAAAGTTATGGCAAGCTGCAAAATTAGAAGCCCCCCCAGAGCTACATCAAAATTCCATTTAGGAGTATACATGCATTAAAAGATTCATAAACACTGGCAATTTGAATCTAACATCAACAAGTAATCAAGCATATGCATATTACATTAAAATATCCTCTCTCTCTCTCTCTCTCTCTCTCTCTGCTTCTCCACTCTTCCTCTTAAAAATCCCTTCCATGAAGGTTAGTAAAGTCTCTGCAATCTTAAAGTTAACACTCCTCTTACTAATTTGTATCCTAAGATTTATTCCCCAAGCCCCTTGCAAGCACAACACAGATCGGTCAACAGACCCATTCCTTAGCTTATTCTATTTACTATAGAATCTATAATATTCCATTGGACGACTTGCAGATGTATATAATGAGAAAAGCGTCCAGCAATATCATAACATGCTATCACATAGAGTTTTGCAAAAGAATCAAAACTCTCATATTGAGAGTTGAAAGGAATAAAAGTAAAGGAAGCAAAGATACAACCACCAAAAAAGAAAATCCAACAAGCAACATAAATGCCACCTAACAGTAGCTTTAAGCATGTGTCAAAGAGACATCCATACCTGACACCCCCCATATCAGTGCAAGTGCTTAAGATTGTCTGATCACTATGAAGCCATGCAACAGTTCTGACTGAACCAGGAGACCTATCCACTTCTCTTGGAGGTGCATCTGGACGATTCAAATCAAAGATTCGGAGAATTTTCTCCATTCCCCCAGTGAGTAGCAGGTGCGTATCCTGTTTCAGGTAGAGAAACATCAAACGAGATGCATGAATATGCATATTTATAACAAACAACCATGCTCCCACTTCCATAGAATGACTCAATCAAGAATGACCAGCTGAATTAAGTTTACCGATCGGTCATAGCAAATAAATACTACCGGCCAAACAAAATGCTTAGGCTTTTCAGTAATCATAAATTCAAAAGGTAAAATCCAGAAACAGACTTTAACGCAGCAGTTGAAGACGTATATCTTCAAGGTATTATGCATAACTTGGAGCTGGAAACATAGGTACAGCTCGAAGCATTCAAAAAAAAAAATGATCTATCCTGAAATAAAAATAAAAGAAAACAAAGAAACCAACTACACCTCAGAAAAAGAACAAGCTCGAACAATGTGCTTGTGTTCAAATGAGTGTAGCACATCTCCTGTTAATGCATCCCACACTTTCCTGCATGTATGTTTCAATGTAAATTTTATGAGAAATATATTAATTTATTTATTTATTTTTTTAGATGGAAAATTTTACAGTACAATTCACCAACCAAAGAGAGGGGAAAAAGGGGCAAACTACTTACGCACTAAAGTCGGCAGATGCAGATGCAGCACGTAAAGCATTTGTATCCAAGCAGCAACTCCACACAGCACCCTTGTGTCCTTCAAAGGTCCCAATCCAATCTCCAGTCTCTCCATTTCTAAGCATAGGACTTGAATCTGGATCACAAAGGTGAACAATCTGATTGAGCAGAGGAAAGTTATTTAAATGCTACGACTGATACCAGTCTTCCCTCCACATCATCCAAATACCAGAATCTCATTTATGGTCTAATTTCAGATTACCCTATTCTGCTTTACACCTAGTAAATTCAATCAAAAATCAAAGCCTTAGTGCGAAATAGTGTCCAACGTCCCAATAAACTAACTCACTCAAAACATAATCAAATATCAATTGAACTAATCCAGCTCTAATAATAAAACTACGATGAAATTAACAAATATATAAATAAAATAATGTTGCGGAATCAAAGGCAGGGAAGCGTACCCTTGCTGGCACTGATGAGGAAGAATCCATCGGGAGTAATCGGACTGTAAAACAGATCCACGACGGGCCTTGAATGGCCGTGGCAAACAAGAGGAACAGCAATCTTTTTCTTATCCATTTACCTAACAAAATCAATAATTTTGTGTGTCTTCGTGATCTGTGTATTAGAATTAGAAATGAAGCAAAAGAATTAAAAAAGAAGAAGTAATTTACAGGAAATGAAAGGAACAAAAATAATTAGTGAAAGAGAAATGGCGGTAGTGAAAACAGGTGGGAAACGCTAATTAATCGGGATTAAAATGGGGCAATTTTGCGTGAATCCACACCTCCTAACCCTAGGCTCTATGTGGGGATCCAAGAAAAAGAACTAATAACTATGTTGCGGAAGAAGATTAGAAACAAATTAGTTGCAGAACAGAGCTTCGGTGCCTCTTACTTTATATTTTTTATTATTAAAGAATAATATTTTTTTTTTTTAGAATAACACTAATATGCCTAATTTTTTTCTTTCTCAATTCAGTTAAGAGCTTATTTGTTTTTTTTGTCTGAAATTATGACTAACCCTGAACCTATGTTAGATATAATTTTTTAAATAGAATTTATTTAAACAAAGTTTTTATTAGTAAAGTTTTTATAATTAGAGTTTTTACCTAAAAAAAATTAATTATTTGGTTGTCAATGAGACATTTTTATTAAAAATTATAAAATTACTTTAATAAATAATTTTTTAAAATTATAATACGAAAGAATGGAATAAAATTGTCTCATAAATTAAAGATATTTTAGACATTTTAATATCTAAAAAAATTTCAACCTCTATTCCCAAAAACCTAAAATTTGAACTTCTACCAATAGAGAAAAAAAACTTGTTTAATCTTCAAAAACTTTACTAAAAGAACAATAAAACTTATCTAAATAGAGCTATTACTAGTATAGTTTTTGCTTAAAAAAATTAGTTTTCTTTATTGTCATTAGGGATAGGCTTCAGTTGGGCTCGAAACATGATTTTTATTCAGTTGGGCTCGAAACATGATTTACTAAAGGTGGCCAATGGGCTGGGCAGCACGTGGCACGACATGTGTCCATACAGTATGGCACGATACAAATATGTTTCGGCAATGCAAGCGGCACGGCACGCATTTGGGCCGAACCGTGCTCAGATTTTTAGGCACGTGGGCCTTAAAAGTACGGCACGATTAGTGATGGGCCAAAATACGGTATGCGAAAAGACACGTCATAAGCACGCTTTATTGGTGGGCTAGCACGCGACCTGTGGGCCATCAGTAGCACGTGGGCTAAAGTATATCAAAATAATTTTTTTTAATAAAAAGTAAAATAAAATGTTATAATTTTATAAATATTTTAAAATTAAAATTTTTGATGTATTTTATTAAATTAATTTAAGTCTTAGTTTTTAAAAAATCTAATTGTTTTATGTTTATCATTTATTAAATGAATCAATAAATATCATAATTTTAATAAATAAAATTATAAATATCACGATTTTATAAATGATATATCAAAATTTTATGACAATTAATATTTTATTTATGAAATCGTAACTTAGTTAACGGAGATATGTTTCATTTGTGATTTGTGAGTAAAATATTTTTTATATTTATACACAAAAAATAAAATTATGAATGAATTTTTTTTATGATAAATTAAAAGTTGCATTTTTATTCAATGGAGTTTAAGTCCAATTATAATATTAATAGTTCAAAAAAAATTAGGTGTAATTTGTTTCACTGCAATTCAAATAATATCATTGTGCTATAATTGAATTGATAATCGTGAAATTAAATATTTAAATATATAATTGTGAAATTATGATAAACTGGTAATAAAATGTTAATTGTTCTCTTAATAGTTAATAAAAGTTGTTATTATTATTATTAAATTGGCTAATGGACTTGAAAAAACACACTAGGCACATAGGTTTAAACAAAATACGCCAGACACGTGGGTTTGAAGTAAAAAAAAAAAAATTGATGAGCCTTTTTGGGTACGGCTCGAGCACGTGCTTAGGCTCGTGCTGGGCTTAAAAAAAATTGGCCATGGCATTTGTGGGCCATGCCGGCCTGTGCACCCTCACAAGCCTTGGTTTGATGGGTCATGCCGTGACCATCCTTAATTATTACTATTACTAGTACTACTACTATTACTATTATTGTGAAAACAAAATTAAATATAATATTTATTATAGCTACAACAATAATATGAAGAGTAAGAGCTAGTTTATTAAAAAAAAATTATAGTATTACATTCAAAATTACAATAAATATGCCTATATTTTATAAAATGTTTATTTATTTGTGTTATTACTTAAAATATTCAATTTTAAGTAAGGGCATTTTGGTAAAATTATGAAATTACATTCAAATTATAAGATAAAGTAAATATATTTATGAGAATATAGTTCATTTTCATTTTAATTCTTACAGTTTAAGTAAATAATTTATTTTGATTGCAGTCCATTCCTAATTTTAATTCTAACTCATTTTGATACTTTCTCATTCTAATTCAATGTATATAATCATTTTCTAATAAGGAATCCTTAAATTGTTAAAGTAATTGATAAGGTAAAAAACAAGAAAAACATACACAAACTACAAGGCAAAATACATTGTATTAGAATACGTGTTTTTCTTATCCTTTTTACTTATCGCTTACTTTAATAACTTAAAGGATCCCTTATTAGAGTATGTGTGTATAATATTTTTGTGATTATAGAGAATACCATAATAAAGAAATAAATTAAATCCACGTTGATTCTAAAAATACTCACGAATCTAGGTAGTTAAAACTCGTTCATTTGCAGAACACAGGGAAATAACAAGAATAGAACTCAAATCAAAAGTTTATTTCAAGAAATAATGGAGGCATGTTTGTAAAAGCTATAAAATATACTTATTTAACTAACTAATATTAATTCTAATTCAACTAGAAAATATATTTTAATAAGATTTATACCTAAATTAGGAATACAACTTAAATAAGTTATGCCTAAATAGGTAACCAAATTAATTTAGAATATAAATTAACTAAAAATCTAAATACTATAAATTTCAATCTAATTATGATTTATTCAATTATTTGCTATCCATCATATTATTATTGTTACTAACAACTACCATTATTCACCCCACAACTGAGTCATCAACAATTAGTCTCAGCAATGAGCCGGTTGGGGTTTATGTTTGGCCAAGCCCTAGTCTGACCCTATGATTAAAATGAAGAGCCCTAGTTGTTAAAAGGTCTGGCTCTTCAAACGAAGGATCGGGCTCAGGCTTTATTCGAGCCCAAAAATAATTTTGTACTTTTTTTATTTTTTTATAGATTTTTTAGAATTAGATTCATATTCTTCATTCTATATTTATAGTATTATATTATTATTGTTCATTTTTTATGTTGAATTTGGTTGTAAGAAATTTAATAAATTATTGTTTGTTTAGCTAAAACAATACAACATGTAACAATTTAACCAAATTAATAGATTAACCAAGCTAACAATAGCTTGACCAAAGTTGATGGCAATGGCGTTGCACGGCTGTAAAGGTGCATGACAACAATTATTTTGGTGGCCAATTTGGTGTGGGCATGTGGCTCAAGAGTCAAGCCTCTCTGTTTCAATCTTTCTTAAGTTATCTTCTCTTTAGTCTTTATGTTAGATTTGTGAGTGGAGTAAGTTGTGATCACTTGTGGTGTGTGTATTTTAGCTTTTGAGTGTTATTTGGAAAAAAATTAATTTAAGAGTCAATGATTGAGTTAGGGCTTTATGGTAAGGCTCTAACCTTAATCTAAATGTAATCAAGCCCTAATTTCTTGAGTTTTAGCGTAATTCTTGGCCACTTAAATTTTAGCTGAAACCCTAAAAATTAGAGCTGGGTCATTCAAGTCAAGGGTTAAGTTGGGTCTTTTTATCATCCCTATCGATGATATATGAAGGTGGAAGAAGCAGCGAAACAGCCAAACAAGCGCTCAGTGAAATTGACAGACTAGCGGTACTTGAAGATAACGACGAAGAGCAATGACAATAGCAACACTTAGAAATGAAGATGAAGAGTAGCACTAAGGCCTAGGGTTTTGTGTGGTTGTCAGCACAACAATGTACAATATTGGATTTATTATTGTTATGTTATGTTAAGGTATAAGACTATGAGTTTGCTTATAATGTCATCTTATGTCATGACATGTGGCATTATTTTAATTTTAAAAAAAATGTACTCTTATATGTGTGTGTAGAGCCATTATTGGATTCCTATATTTTTAGTGGGGCTTGATTAGGAGAGTGACGTGCCGTGTGATAACCTCTCATTGGACGAGATATGGGTCCTCATGGTGTGTCACTCACCTAATTGCTTCTCATTTTTATTTTTCTATATATATAGTTATTATCTACTATCTAATAAGGAATTCCTTACTTTAATATGATAATAGACAAATTAAAAGATAGAAAAACATAAATTCAATATACCACAAGATAAAATATATTTAATTAGAGTGTGTATTTTTTATTAAAGTAAGGGATATATATATATATATAATGAAAATAAGGGGTTTCTTTCATACGCGTGTATGTACTTAATTGAATTCAAAAGAACGCCAGCATTGAAGTATGTATTTTTCATATATTTAACTTATCCCTTGATTTAATAAAATAAGGGATCTCTTATTATAAAATTACTTTGTATATATACTTCAATCAAAATCAGGAGGATGCACATCCGAATTCAAACCATTGGAAGAAAGATTTAAAAATATTGATTTAAAATATACTCAAGAGTAGTATTGCACATCAAAATTTTATCTCAAAATTACAACCCAAACGATGTTACATTCATATTAAGTGATTGGTGTGATAATGTAATTTAGTAAAAAAATTATTAATTACTTAATAAATAACGCGTCACATATCATATTATTTAACATACAATTTTGAGATTTGTATTGTTATTCTTTACACACAATTAAAACAAAAAATTAGCATGCGAAAGTGATAATACAGTAGACAAGAGGGAAGCTATGAGCGTGGCCGTGGTTAAAAATTTATGATAATTGTTTACAAACCAAGTTTCAACAAATTAAGGTGAAATTTAGTATTTCCAATAAGAAAAAGATATGATTTATCATTTGATACTTTTTTCATTTAAATTTATAAATTTTGATTATAGGTACAGTATAATTTTACAATTAAAAGAAATTTTTTAATTTATTAAAAAAATAAAAAAATATAAATATTAGTAATTTAATCTAAATTATATTAGAGTTTATATTTTATATTTTATAATCTATTTGTCGAATCCTTATTGGAAAAAGGCTCAAACATATTTAAAAAGTAAAATATTAAAATTTCACGGTTGGCCTTGCGGGTTGCAGCGGTGGATTGTACATATTGGTGCTCCGGGCTCACCAATATAATGCAGATTGTAATATATTTATTTATAAATAGTAACAAAAAAAAAATATTTGTTTTTTGGGGAAAAGAAATAAAAATTTCTCAAAAGCTAAACTAAAATAAAATCTGACTTGAACTGAAAGAAACTATAATGTATAGGTATATATAACGCGCTGCGGTCACATTACAGCGACTAAAAACAAACCAAACCCGAACGAGACTTGATCCGAAAGACAATTAGATTCGAACAAATCGAACTCGTTCACTCGGAAAGAATGGCCGCTGTAGGAATCGAAACGAAGCAGCCGGAATCGGCGGCGCCAGAGGAGGTGTGTGCGGCGAAAGGAGCATCGAAACAAGGAGAGGGATTGAGGCAATACTACCTCCAACACATTCACGAACTCCAGCTCCAAGTCCGTCAAAAAACCCACAATCTCAATCGCCTCGAAGCCCAGCGTAACGAACTCAATTCTAGAGGTACCTTGTTTATCTCAACCCTAACCCTAATTTCGAGTTTTTTGGAATTTTTTTTATTAACTATACCATGTTCCCTAGGTTTTTGTTTTTCGAGTTCTTGTTATACGATTAACGAATTATTTGTGCGATTCTTAATTGTGGAATTAGTTAGTGATTTGTTTGAGTTTTGGAAAATTTTGACAGTGCGGATGCTTAAAGAAGAATTACAGCTTCTTCAGGAGCCTGGATCCTATGTCGGTGAAGTTGTTAAAGTTATGGGAAAAAATAAGGTTCTTGTTAAGGTAAGTTGATGCTTCACACTTAGCTCGTAGGATATAGTATGTAATATTCAAGACTTCAATGTTTGGTAATTGTGTGCTTACAGTTTATTTTGTTCAATTGTAAGTTATTTTGTCTTACATCATGCTCAAGTAGATCTGTATGTGATTTTGAGGGGAGTCTATGATCGTTTAGCGGAAATTGCAAGGGCATTTGTGTTGATATCATGTGCATGAACTGAAAATCTTAGAACGGATTCTAAACAGAAGGGTTTTTGTTTGAGGCATGATTTCCTTATACAGCCAATAGTTTACTTAGGTCAGACACCAGGTGGTTTTTCCAGGTTAAAGCTTTCCGAAAGGGAAACTTTCTATCAGTGAAAGGAGCAGCATGCTTTGTTTGTCGATTGTGTGGATTTTAGTCTCTCTGTGCAGTTATATATTGTCTGAAACTCATAGTTTAGGGATTTGTAGCTTCCATACTACGTCCGTTGTTCTAAGGTACTTTCATATCTACTTTTCCTTTCTTCTAGGTTCATCCTGAGGGGAAATATGTTGTTGATATTGATAAAAGTATTGATATAACCAAGATCACTCCGTCAACAAGAGTTGCACTTCGTAATGACAGCTATGTTCTTCATTTGATCCTGCCAAGCAAAGTAGATCCCCTGGTCAACCTTATGAAGGTTGAAAAGGTCCCTGATTCTACATATGACATGATTGGTGGCCTTGATCAGCAAATTAAGGAGATCAAGGAGGTATGTTCATTGTGCATCGTCTTTTTATTATTGGGGTTCTTGGCTATGTTTTACTTTCTTAATTATCAATATTGTTGGTTGTTGATTGGTTGTGTCTTGTAATCTTTGCAGGTCATTGAGCTTCCTATCAAACATCCCGAATTGTTCGAGTCTCTTGGAATAGCTCAACCCAAGGTACGTTTGTTTTCTTAAGTATTCTATCATCTTTTAATTGATGATGTATGTTTTTGACTAAGAGTCTCTCTCTCTCTCTCTCTCTCTCTCTCTAATGCAACAGGGTGTATTGCTATATGGACCACCTGGTACTGGCAAAACACTGTTGGCTAGAGCTGTGGCTCATCATACTGATTGTACTTTCATCAGGGTTTCTGGTTCTGAATTAGTCCAGAAATACATTGGAGAAGGCTCCAGAATGGTTAGAGAACTTTTTGTTATGGCAAGGTTTGTTTCTCTTCCACCTTATTGTTGAATTGTTAATGGATTATTCTTTTCATTATGTATTTCACACACACACTCTCTCTCTCTCTCTCTTTCCCCCTTTCTTTTGGCATTCTCTGCTCTTATGTGACTGTAGATGGTGGGCTTTTGCCATGTATTGTTTGTTCATTTTGTTAATGAACTGTAATCATGTAAAAATGGGTTTATCTCTGGCCTTGGCATTGTATGATTCTATGTTTGTTGTGATCATAGTGTTGTTATCAGTTGGTAGCTATTCTGAATTTTATGCATGATAAAACAAGAGTGAAGCTTCTGTCCATGAAGAGAAAATCACGAAATCATTTTGGTTGTTATGGAATCATTCCACAATCTGTTTTCCCGTAATGTGGGCCCGTGGATAAGTAACATTGCATGTAGCTGATGTGCTTACGCTTTTGCTTTTAATTTCTTGTCTTATTGTTGAATCTTTGCTTTCATTTGTTTCAACAGGGAACATGCTCCGTCTATCATTTTTATGGATGAAATTGACAGTATTGGATCTGCCCGAATGGAATCTGGCAGCGGAAATGGTGACAGTGAGGTGCAGAGGACTATGCTGGAGCTGCTCAACCAGCTTGATGGATTTGAAGCATCAAACAAAATTAAGGTATGGTTTATGGATTCTTTGCAAATGTGTACATTTATGAGAGAAGCAATAGCACATTCTTTATTAATGGTGTCTAAGTGAGATATTAAATACTTTAATGACACTTTTGAAACAGGTTCTCATGGCGACAAATCGAATTGATATTCTCGATCAAGCTCTTCTCAGGCCAGGACGAATTGACAGAAAGATTGAATTTCCAAATCCTAATGAAGAGGTACTTGTGACATTAGCATGACTGCTTCAGTAATTTTTTTTTTTTAGAAAAACAAAACTACTCTTATATCTTATTCTTCGTTAAGAGCACCTAAACTGTTAGTCACTCTCACAAATATTGGCCACCTAAGAAGTTGATAGACTCTCAAAGTGAGTGCATGTTTGATTCTCGGTATATATCTTGCTTAGATTTCTGTGCATGATGCATAATTTAATGTTTGTATTTGTGATCTTATTTATATATTTATTTGGGGAGAAATACTTGTCATATGCATTATGTTGACCTGAAGGATAAGAAGGTGGTTTAAATATTTCATTTCCAGACACAGTTTTGGAGTTACAATTTCATGTCTTCATAACTACTTGAATTACATGATTAGTTGCTACTTTTTCTTGCCAAAGACAAAAATATATCTATTTATGCTTGGAGGAAAGACCATGAGTTCTTATGAGGCACTATTTCTTAATTTATGGTGCTTTATAAGAAATAAAGAATATGCATTATCCTAAATTGATGGTGGTTATGATTTTACATTTTATCATTATTGTCATCATTGTTATTATCAGAAGTGTCCTTAACTGGCATTGCTCTCTTTCTATGACCTAATATGCTGATGTCGTGCGTAACGATTTAATGCAGTCTCGTCTTGATATCCTAAAAATTCATTCAAGAAGAATGAATTTAATGCGTGGCATTGATTTGAAGAAGATTGCCGAGAAGATGAATGGTGCATCTGGTGCGGAGCTTAAGGTATGATTCATTACCTTATAAATGTCTTCTCTCTTCTCCCTGATTGTGTTGTCTGGTTGCAAAGGGGAAGATTTGTATTTGTTTTGAAGTTACCTTAAGTTGTTATTGTTTGAAATGTATTAGGAATTTTCTAGGTAAACTTTTGATTTGAGCCAAAACTGCTGTCTTCTCTAGGCTCTTATAAATCCCTTAGTCTTAAGAATAATCATTGAACTTAAGTGTAAAAAACATGATGTTGATACGTCAAAGGGGTTCTCTTGGTTCATTGCTGTTGGGTTTCACAAACTTGAGTCAAAACTTCATGAACTAGTTCATTTCTTGAACATAGCATTTTTCAAAACAATATAAACTGTCTGCCTGCTGACAAATGAGAATTTGGTATAATCCACAATTAAGAAGGTTCTTCAATCTCACCTTTGATTGTGAGCACCACTTATAGAGGACTGACTTGACAGTTGAGTAAAGAGATTCCAACCGTGCTGGCATGCAAGCACTTCTACATAACATAAACCATAGTTATTGTTGGATCTAGTCATTCTGAGTTTTTATTTCATTGTAAATCAAGAAGGGGACAAATGCGCAAGTGTGAGCGAGTGTATGTAACCAACCAAAACGATATATTTTGATATGTTGTTTCTCCTAATTTAACTTTTTTTTTTCTTTTCTTTGTTTTGTCAGGCTGTGTGCACAGAAGCCGGTATGTTTGCTCTAAGAGAGAGAAGGATCCATGTAACACAGGAAGATTTTGAGATGGCAGTGGCCAAGGTCATGAAGAAAGAAACAGAGAAGAACATGTCCTTGCGGAAGTTGTGGAAGTAATCATTTCCATGTGCTGTGCTGTGTATTTGCTTATTTTCTGAGCAAGATTCAAGTAGTCCTTAACGGCACTCACTCGTGTTCTGGGACATTTGCACGATAGGCCCTTTTAGCCTGACTGTTGTCTTTTCTTGCGCTCTAGCCTCTTATGATAAACAAATTTGCAATCTATTTTATCTAAATTTAAATTCGCATGCAATTCTGGAAACCTCAGTGCCTCACTAATAATGGAAAAGCCCGTCTGTGTCTTGTAAGCAGCGGTACTATCATCGGTTTCCTAAGATTGTGTCCTTCAAAGAAAGAAAGGCTAAGCCTGCCACGCGGTTGGGTAGAATTGTACTGATGATTATAAGTAGAATCAATCTAGAATATTATTGCCTTGCAACAAACGCTGATCCATAATTTCATATTTTGGATGTTTGTCAACAATGAAACTTCTGCATCGTGGCTCACGTCACAGCTCGCATGTGTCAATGCGTCTGTCCGCTCCTTGCGTATGATAAAGTTTAGGTGATGTTGTTAGTTGAAGATGCGAATAAGTTAGTTGAAGATGCGAATAAGTACGCCTCTTGCAACCATCATCTTCAATTCAATGGATCCATCTATCTTACATGTATCTAAGCACTGTTTATGTGAGGGAGATGTATCTTACAATTTGAAATTTCTGTTAAAAGGGAAAGCAATTGCGTTAATCTCTCTATTTTAAATTTTAAAATCATTTGCATGTGATAGAAGAAAATTGTTGCAAATCTAGATGATACCCACATGGCTTTTTCCACATTTATGAGCTATTGTTGTGCTTTTAAAATTTCATGCAATTTTTCTTACAATTGTCTAGACATTCATTCTTTATAATTTGACTTTTATATGGTCTACAAAATACACACACGCACACGTGTATGTATGTATATATATATATAGGGTAAAAGCTTATTTAGTCTCTATATTTTAAGATTAGTGTCCATTTAATCCCTATATTTTTAAAAATGTCTCAAAACATCCCTGCTGTTAAAGTATTGATACCCGTACTATTATTTTTTTTTATTTTTTTTGGTTTATTTTTACAATATTACCCTATTATAATAGTTTTTTGGGACATTAATAAAAAGAAAATAATTAAATTATCAATTTAACCCTAAAAATAACAATAAAATTATATTATTTTTTTGTAAGCACCATTTGCACACTTGGTAGTTTGCATACAAATTTTAACAATTAAAAATTAATATAAATTTTTTTATTTTCATTTTTTAGGGTTAAGTTGATAATTTAATTATTTTCTTTTTATTAATGTCCAAACAAAAAAACTATTATAAAAGGGTAATATTGTAAAAATAAGGCAAAAGAAATAAAAAAATACGGTAGGGGTATTAATAATTTAACGACAGGGATGTTTCAATGTATTTTTAAAAATACAAGGATTAAATGATCACTAATATTAAAATATAGGGACTAAATGAACTTTTGCCCTATATAGATGTGTGTGTGTGTGTGTGTGTGTGTGTGAAGACATGTGTAATTTCACATGGATGGGTGCTCTTGTTTATGTTTTATAGAGACATATTATTTAGTTATATGATTTAATAATATATCTGTATTGATTTTTATAGACGACATAATTTAATAACATGTTTATATAAAAAAATTATTGTGTTCGCACCAAGAGAATTACGTAAAATTAACTCTTTACCTACTACCGAATCGTTAGCTATCAAACATCCTCCGGAAATAATAATAATGATTGAGTAAGCCAGTCAACTAGAACGACAAAGAAAGAAAGAAAGAAAGAAAGAAAGAGACCCCACTAGATGGAGAATGGAGATGGCTTTGAATTTTCAAAAGGAAACTGCTTCTGTATTTTTCAGTCCTTAACAATCAAACAATACAATAGAGTTAGAGTCAAGCTTGAGCTTATCCGTGGCCACTGGGCGAGAGTGATGCGTTCGATTTCGATCTCTTATCCGCAACTCACTATCTACTAACTTGTTGGCCCGTCTGCTTGGAACCATTTTTGCTCCGCAATTTGCTTACCTTAATTTTTTGTCCAATACTCTAATCTAATTAAATAGTTTAATTGATGAACATTCTCATTTGTCATATTTGTAACACCTGTACACTTCATAATTGAATCTGATTAATAATTTAACATATCTTTTTAACATCATCGCTATATTATATCCGCGTTCTGAGTTGGCATTGACTTACGAAAATCATGTATTTCTCTAGCCGTCTACTTTTCTAATAAAATTTAAATTAAATTAAACGTATTCAAAGTATTTAACATATTAAAAACCTTTTACGTTATGTGTTGACTTGGAACATTATTATGAGAGCATCCCCCACACATCCCAATAACCATCTATCGTCATATAATGCAATAACTTTCCTGCAATTGCAAGAAAAAAGAAAGAAAAAGGATGCTCAGCAGGATACGGCAAGCCCTCCAATGGCTATCCTTCCTCCTCTTTATATCACAGCTGATTTGTAACACCTCTTTCGCCGACGTCGGCACTGCTGCCCGCTATGGGCCCCCATTTTTACGTAAGTCAATGAAAACCATCAATAACTGATCACCTTGTTTAATTAATTTCTTTGCTGAATTTGGAACATATCTATGCATAAAATTTTATCGGGAACAAATGTTCATGTACAGCGACAACGTGTTATGGAAATGACCCGACTCAGTTTCCTTCGAGCAATTTATTCGCGGCGGCTGGAGATGGGATATGGGATAATGGGGCATCTTGCGGGAGGCAGTACCTGGTGAGATGCATAAGCGCCTCGGAGCCCGGAACCTGTGAACCTGAGCAGACTATTCAAATCAGGATCGTTGATTACGCTCTTCAATTGGAATCTACACCGTCTGTTTCCGGCACGACCATTGTTTTGTCCGAAACTGCCTTCGGGACTATTGCCAATTCAACTGCCACTCTGATCAACGTAGAATTTCAACAGTAAATTCTCTCCATTCGTAACCCTTGTTATACTTTTCATTATAGTGTATATATATTTAAAAAATAATTTCATGGAATGTACTGAAACTAATGTCGTTTTACTTCTATATATGCAGGGTATGATTATGGGATTTTGGATACAGTGCTGATTTGATATTGTATTGATCCTTTTTTTACAAGGATGCAAATTTGTGATTATAAAGTCACCACTTTTTTTTATTTTTTTTATTTATGGGAATCAGTACATTAGTTCCGATCAGAAATGTTTCTATTCAATCTGATGAGTTTTTTGGTGCAGTTCATATATAGGATTTTCTCCTCACTAATGTTCTTTATTTAAAATATATATATAGCTGCAAGCAAATGACTTCATCAGCTATGACATCAGAGTTGTACTATTGTTAATTTTGTGTTATTTTATTGTTCCCGAAAATTTGAGGGTTAATGATAAATTTTGCCCATTAATTCGTCGCTGTTAATCCTCCTCTTCCATATATATATATATATATATATATATAATCTGTCGTTTACTTTTCTCTTATTCCATAGCCTTTGAATACTCCAAATTTATGGGAATCTCTTCACTATCCTATGACTTTCGTGGATGCTTCTTGGCTTTGGAAACTTCTTCAACTTGTCCAATTTGATTCATATACGGGCGAGTAATTTTCTTGGTAGCTATCTAGGTAGAATGGAACTAATCGTCTCATTTTATTTTTTTTCAATATCTTATTGGAATGAAATTTTCGTATTTCTTTTTCTATTTTAGTGGGATTCTCTATTCTTATTAGGGTGTTTGCATATCGGATTTTGCGGGTTGAAAACCAATTCATATCCAATTCACAATTTTGCAGATTATAAATTTTTAATTCAATTCAATCCACGGATCAGTGAAATTCAATCGATATGTCTGTGAATCAGATGTAGATTTGACCCGATCCATATCCAATCCACTATTTTACGGATTGGTTTGCAGGTTAAAAGTTTTTAATCATGTCCTATCTACAAACTAACTAAATAAAAAAATTAATGTAAAAATGATTTTACTACCGATCAAATTCAAAGTTAAATATGATTTAAATAAATCAATTATTTTAATAAAGTTAGAAAATACATTCAAAGTGTCAAAATATAACACACTAAAAAGAAAAAAATCTCATTTGTTTAGATCAATACATGAAAATTAATTAATTATGAAGTTGTATTTTTTTATTTAATTATTTTTATCGGATAATGGTGTTAATGTAATTATATTTTAACTTATTTATTTATTAGTAAGTATAATGCCATATTTACAAGTTTAATTTTTTATTAAATAATTTTTTTTTTGCGGACTTGTGGATTTATAGAAGTAAATTCATATCTAATCCACCGATTGCGGATTTTCAAATTTTCAAACCAATCCAATCCATCAATCCACAGATCGGATTTTTACAAATCAGATGGATTGAGCAAAACGGATTGGATTCTAAACACCGCTAATTCTTATTTGAGTTTAGTTAGGATAGTATAGATTTGTTCTACATATTATAAATCGAGTGTTTAATAAGTGTTTACGTAACATGTTTAATTATTATTTTTTCAATAAGATTCTTATTTTTCATGGGAAATCTTTGAAACCTTGTGTTTCATGCTTTTAGCTGCCATAGAAATTATTATATTAGACCCAAAAGTTTAAGTTAATAGATAAGGACTTATCAACATTGTTTGTATTAAAACAAATCTTAATAGTTAGGGATCAAAATTCTTGAAATTCATCGTGTTGGGCTTGCTTTCTCCTAAGGGAGGCTGTCAATTTTCCCCGTATTAAAGTCAGTATATACCACTCAATCCCTACTATTTTTATAATATCTAAAAAATCTTTTACCACAAAAAATTAAAGGAAAAGAGGGGAAAATTGGTCATTTGTTTGATAATTAATTTTGGGAATATAAAATATATATTTATTATAAGAAAATATTTAAAAATAACAAAAAATACAAGAAAAATTTTATTATTAATATTTTAATTCACACCAAAAATATAATTCTTTATTTTTTAGTGCTTAAATTTTTTTTTGTATGATTTTATTTAATTTATAATAAATATGAATAAAAATATATTTAAAAATAAGGATAATATAATACAATTATGCTGACAAGGGGGTTATTAGTTATTGTGAAAATAGTAAGAGGATAAGCGATATATATTGGAAAAATTATAGTCTCTATTCTCCTAATGACCTGATGTCTCATTAAAAACAAAGATAGTAGCTAATTAACAAAGAAGATAACCCGAACGGAGATTTGAATACAAAAAAAAAAAAAATATCATGATAATAGTCAAATTAAATTAATTAATATCAATATAGTTATAGCTCAAAAATCACCCCAAAAGTCTAGAATGCATGAAAATTCAAAGAAAACGATATGGTACTGCCACTAATTCGTCTTCCAATACCAATAGCATCCGAAGCCATTGTAAAACCTCACATTCAGGCCAGGCTCCTTATTCCTCAGAATACATGTATGCTGAAAGGATTCCTCATTCCAAATAGAGAAAATTTATACATACGTCACTGGGATATACCTACTTCATCATCATGGTGACGCCAAAAACGTCGTCGATTTGCCCTAGCTTTTTCAGTGTGCTAATGTGAACCCTTGAAAAATGAAAAGGCTGTGAGATTCTGTGTCCCTTACAAAAGAAAATAAAATGCATGCATGGACCATATAGGTTAGGAGACTGAAAGGACTCGAAATTATACAAACGCTTCAATTTTTGAAAATGAATATCAATAGTGAGACCAGTAATTGAATTCCCAAAAAAAAAAAAGAAAAAACCCAGTAATTAAGCACGTATTTAACACGTTTTAATAAAATTGCACCGGGATTTTGTCGGACAATTATTCAATAAACAAGTCAACTTTAAAGAGTCATGTTTACACTCGCACAGAAATTAACAGTTGAGAATTCCTCCTACTCAGTAATATGCTTTAAATTTGAGTCAATACAAAATCGATAATTCAATGGAAGCAATCACTTTCAAGCGTGTGAACGGGGAGAAAAATTATTTTATACCTCCGTGGAGACAGCTGGACCAAAGATTAAGGGAGTCAAACGTATGACTATGCAATTGACAGACTGCTTCTGGTAAGTTGGTGTCACGTGCTATTTTGGGCAAGGCATAAATTACAACTATAACTTAGTCAACACCCTCATTATCATTAGTTTTTTTTTTTTTTTTTTTTATTATTGAGAACTGTATTTTATTACATTTTTTAAGTATTATGAACTAATTGTATTTCCGAACATCAAGTCACAAATGGAACAACATAATTAACTTGAAAGTCTTCTAGACTATAACATAATTAAGGACCAGAATAATAAGAAGTAAATTTAAGACCACAGCAAATCAAGAAACAACAGAAGACTGATTAACGTTAAAGCGTGCGAAAGTACTTGTCCTTAAAACTAAATTCAGGTACAAGAAAGACAAATAAAGCGGTTTGATCTTCAGTATACAACGACGACTATTGAAAAAATGCACTCTAAACACGATAGTTTTGAATAGCAAAAAGAAGTTGAACAGTGAAGAAAACTAAGAAAACCGAGAGCTCTAGTTTTCTAGATATCAATTTTGTGATTAAATCAATTCTAATTTGAATATGATTGATTCTCAATACAACTCTGATTAAAGATAAATAAAGCGCAGAAAGCTCTAACACTCTATTTTCAGAATAGGTTGCTCTTGAGGGCTTGGTTTCATGTGTATGAGCGTTTTCTTAATGGGATTGTTACTGCTTTATATTTGGTTATTAGTTTATTACATATAAACTAATTTATGCTCTCTTTTAATTTTTTAGCAGCATGAGATATTTCGTACTTTGAAACACCAACTCACATATTTTGAACAACTAAAATAGTTAACCTAATCAATCCCTACAGCCATTACCAAACCATCATGATTTGGAGTCGCAGCAAAGTGGCTCAGCATTCTATTTGAACCAGCCCTCCATCGCCATTTCCCAACGAACAGCAGAAACATCATTAACGCTTCAAATGGCAAATATCTGGCTCTAAAGTCACGCAAACAAAATGAATCCAGAACGCTTCGAGACCGTGCAAGCTCGCTGTGGGGAAGACTCAACAACCCCACTATATAAGTGTTTATTACGTGCTTCCCATGTTCTCCCGCCACATCATCATAACCACCACCCTCATAATATCACTAGCCGATCGACAACTTAGTCAAATTAAGCAGACTCAACAAAGGTCCAAAAATCACAAAATGAACGATGTAACATATCGATCCCCATTGAAAGGACGTAAGCTCCCAAACATTTTGTGCATGTTCGGAAAGAAACCAGAGCATGCAAAATTCGTCTCATACAGTACTGCGTTTTTTTTATTAATTATTATTTGAGTGCGGAATTACTTTTATGTTCAAAAGCAAATTTTTTTAGTATGATTATTTTATTTAATATCATGGAAACATTTAGGGTGACCTTGTAGTATGGCTCTTTTTTCATTTATTGTTTGCCGTATGTTTATGAACTATTAGGTTTATGTGACAAAAAGTGAATGGATAAAAAAGAAAAAATTACTGCTGGACAGTAATTTGTTAAGAAGCTGCGAATATGAGGGTGATGGGGTAATTTGAATTATCATGGGCTAACTGGTGGAAAATGATTTCCCCAAGCGAAAGTGACAATCTCTGTTGTTTTGATTGCGCACAAAAGTTTGAAGTTATTAGATCCTAACTTAAAAAGTAAGATGTAAAATGTGGTTGTTGATGTTTATGAACTATGGGTGAGTGGAGAAAAAGATCGAAGAGGAAGACACAATGAAAATAGATGAGGGGAGACAAAAGTAAATTAAACAGTTAAATGGAAAATATTCAATTATTCCATTTTCAATAGATTAGTTATTTACATTTACATTTAACCCAAAATTTTAATATCCGAATCAATACCTAAAATCATCGCTCTTAAAGGAGCAAGTGGTTAGTTAATTATATATATCAAACAAAATTATCATGTACTAAAATCACAAATTTAAACAAAATAAATATTAAGAAAAACTAAAATTACATATCATCTTTTAAAAGGTAATTAACAATAATAAAACCATTAAAACTTTTTTTTAAGTTTCCGTTAAAAATTAGAATTGTTATAATTTTTTTTTATCGGGAAAAAATCCTTCTCATCCCTAAGGTTTCATACAATATCTCATTTCATCCTTACTTTTTAAACAATAGCCCAAAACATCCTTCCGTTAACTCACCGTTAGTTGAATGTCGTTTGTTATCAAAGATAAAATTAGAAAAATAAATAAAAGTTGACATATAACTAAAAATGATTTCATTTAATCTCACTAAATAGGAAATACCGAAAAAGATGAAAAACTTCTATTTCAAGCAATTCTTTTTTCATTTCTTCATTTTGGCGGCATATAAGCCCTATAAACCTTAGATCTAAATACCAAAAATATCACAATTGTCTTATTCATATAAGTATACTCTCTAATTGCACCATATGACTTGAATTGAGTTGAAAATAAAGAAGATATTCAGCACATATAAGCACATAAAAATTGGTAGTATTTTTGAGTTTTTCTTCCAATGATTTAAAGATATTGTGTTAATTACAGTTTTTTTTCCTTATGGCAATTATTCAATGACTATATCAAACTATATCATTGTTGATTTCATTTAAGAAAAAGTTAAAGAATTTTGCATACTTTGTAGTGTTATTTAATTGTGTAAAAAAATCATTTTAATATAGTTTGTATTACTTTAATAAAAAATTATATTTTGTCATCAATAAATTATTAGTTAATGATTTTACACTAATAATGAATTAACGGAAGGATATTTTAAGCTATTCTTTGAAGGATAAAGTCGTTAACTACTTTATCCTCTTATTTTTGAATTTTTGGTCCCTAAAAAATGCAAGATAAAAAAGAGAAAAAGTTCATTTCATTCTTAAGATAAAATGCAAGATAACAGTGAGTTAACGACTTTTTCTCTTTTTTATTCAAAAATAAGAGGATGATTGGCTGTCAGCCTGTCACCATCATCCTTCATTGAGATTTAAACTAGCGCCACACTCTTCGTACAACGTCGGATAAACCAAAATACGACATAGTACCAACTTACGCTAGCTTAGGCCAATCCGCTATTTGGGCCCAAATGTATTCAGCTCCAAATCCATATGTGCGCCGGCTAAATAAGACTTCTAAACAGCCCCCAGCACCCCACTCTATAGCCGAGAGCGATTATCTATCTCTCTCTAATTATTTCATGTACGCCTTCTAAAAAGTGCAGTAACTTTTTCTCTGCAAATCAATCTGTAATTTCCAGGTATATTTAATTTTATATTATTCCAACAACAATATCCACTTGATTGTCGTAATTTCGATTAATTTAAAAAAAAAAGCATTTTATTATCATCGCTGTTGACTTGACTTGTTCTGATCATCATCCGTGTGGTGTGCTGATAATTGAATTAAAATTGTTAGGATTTTTGGAAAAAGGCTATTTGCTAGACGATCCATGAAAGGGGATTTACAGCTGGAGCAGTTTTCCGAACGGAACCCTAGCGATGCAGATCCTTTGCTTGGGAGCCAGGAGGTCTCCGACGCGCCTGTTGTAAGTTCGCCTTCGAGCTCCAGCTCCAGTGAGATTAAGGATGAAGATATCGAGAATGGTTCTCTTCCTTGCTGTCGCATTTGCCTCGAAAACGATGGTGAACCAGGTGACTTTATCTTTTTTTGTATAATTACATTAATTTCTTTTGAAATTTGATTCAATTGTACGTTGTTCTGTTATTTGAATTTCATTTTTTTTTTGGTTGCTTTGACGATTGAGAAATTGTTTAATTGTGCAGTAGAATTTGATGAATTATGATTCTGTGTAACAATTTCCGGTGATTAATAGTTCTGCTTACCTTGAAATTTTTTTTTTTTTTTTGGGGGGGATTATATAGTTGCATAGAAAGCTTTTTGGGGAATTGATTATTGATGAAGGAAAGAAAGCAATGTAAAGGACTTTGCATCTTATGTTCAATGTGATATCTTTGGAACTGATAAACTAAGCACAGATAGAAATTAGGGAATGTGCCTTTGTCCTCAACTTCTGAGCAAAGTTTGAATAGATTTTTCTTCTAAAGTGTATCCGTGGTCTAATTGTTGTCATTCAATGTCGTAGATGATGAATTGATATCTCCATGCATGTGCAAAGGCACACAACAGTTTGTTCATCGTGCATGTCTTGATCATTGGCGCTCCGTTAAGGTTAAGTGTTATTCTTCTTTATGGTTTTTGATGATCCAATTTTGAAATATAAAAATTGGAACACT
Organism: Citrus x clementina; assembly: GCF_000493195.1. NCBI lineage: Eukaryota > Viridiplantae > Streptophyta > Magnoliopsida > Sapindales > Rutaceae > Citrus > Citrus x clementina. The sequence continues at coordinate 4,964,706 of NW_006263303.1, read as the reverse complement.
TCTTTTTTCAATTTCTTTTGATGATGATCTGATAGTTCACATTCGCCTCTCCACGCATTTCTCCTTTTTCTCCTTTCAGGAAGGATTTGCATTTTCGCATTGCACAACCTGCAAAGCCCAATTTCACCTTCGAGTTGAACTTTTTGAGGATAACTCTTGGCGCAAAATAAAATTCAGACTTTTTGTGGCAAGGGATGTTTTCTTTGTATTTTTGGCTGTACAAACTGTGAGTAATCTTACTTTCCTCTGCATTTTTCAATGTGCATAGGTTGTGCTATTTGTTTTCTTATTTGAGTACTAACAGAAGTTAGTGTACTTTCTGCCACTGGGAAAATATTAATTAAAGAAAGAGAAGTAGCTAGTTTTTGAGTTTTCTCCAAATTTGTAAATCCCGTTTAGCAATTTTGTTGGATTATTTCTTTTAATTAATTTCAGCACAACATTTTTTGTCATTTTGGTCATTTTCTTATTCTACAGGTGACTGCACTATTTTCTTATTGAATCTGGATTGTATTGGTAGTGTGGGTTTCTGTGTTGGTGAATGAAAGAATTTCTGTAATTGACGTTTGAACTGAAAGCAAGGAAGAAAGGCCGATGGCAGATCCATAGAAGTGTCTGTCTGATAATGATTTTTCTTGATTTGAGATCTATTTTTGACATGTGCATCACACTTTTAGGCTTGCGTGGATCCAGTTGGTGATTCCGATATCATGAGTTATGATGTATAAACAATTAGTATCAATGTGGTGTGCTGTTAAATTGTCAATTGGTGCTATTGAATGAAAGACGTTGAAAGGGGAAGATTTTGATTGAATACTAAGAACCAACATTAATGTTTATGTTTTAGTTGGAGGTTTGACATTTGCTGAGCTGAATGTTTAAGTGAAAAATTGTGTGGTAATGATTTGGATATGTTTGACTTGACAAACTCATGATCCTGTTGGATTTTGGAATAGTAAACAATTAACTTTTCATAAATTTTCAAAGTTTTAAGAGTTGTCTGTACCACTCTTCTTCAAACATGGAAGGTTTCATAGATCTGTACTTCTACTTCTCTGCTAACGGTATTAGTTGAATTTAGATGCTTGATATTATGATAGTTTGAATGAGTGCTTCATTGTCTTGTACAGTTAACCACAATACCTTGCCCTTTTTCTTTTTAATTGTCGGGTCAATGTTTATCCTGGCCTATATTTATCAGTTTTTTCTTGTTCATGTTTGCTTTATATCTTGGATTGACGTCCTATCTAGATTTACCTAGCCCATACTAGGTTCTGCAATGTGTTTATAGTTGTAGAGTAGCCTGTTCTCAGAACCTGGAACTGAGTTTTTGCTTTGCTGCTATTGTCTAATTCCAGATAATTGCTGCAATGGGTGGCTTTGCATACCTCATGGATAAAGATGGGGCCTTCCGTAATTCATTCAGTGATGGTTGGGATCGTATTCTGTCAAAGCATCCTATACCATTTTATTATTGTATAGGTAAACTCCCTTAAGCCTTAAGTACACCAGCCATCTTTATATGTATGTCAATCCTAAAATATATATCGCTGTAGTTATATAGTTTTGTGGAAGAATATTGCATTTTCAGTTGTTTGTCAAATATTTGTGGTTCACAATCTAATAGTAATGGATATAACTGCTCTAGGCTATCTCAAGGTTTTTCAGAACGGTTGCATTTTAAAATTTAATGTATCTGGTTGTACAAAAATTATGTTTTCCTACAGAGAGAAACAAAGGTTATGCATGCTTTTATCCCTTTCACATTCCTCAACCGAGTTGCATGCAGTTTGTTGGTCTCCTGATTTACAATTCTCTCTCTATGTTCTATGCGTCTGTGCACATTTAAAGCATGCTCCCTGAGATTGGTTGTGTGAACATTTCCAGGGGTTATGGCCTTCTTTGTGCTGCTTGGATTTTTTGGGCTCATACTACATTGCTCATCCTTCAATACTAACGACCCACGGATGGCTGGCTGCCAGAACTGCTGCTATGGGTGGGGAGTCTTGGATTGTTTCCCTGCATCTATGGAAGCATGCTTTGCCCTGGTTATCGTTTTTGTTGTCATTTTTGCCATTCTTGGTATAGCTTATGGTTTCCTTGCTGCTACCATGGCTATTCAAAAGATCTGGCAGAAACACTACCATATTCTTACCAAGAAGGAGCTCACAAAGGTAAAATCGGGTTCCTTTTGTCCTCTAGGAATTTGTGTTATGCCTTCTATATAGATATTGGTTTTGTCAATTTGTTGGCTTTGGATCTTTAATTGCTTCACTTCCAAAATTCAGAAATACTTACTGCTCTTTTTTTTTTTTTTTTTTTTTTTTTGGGCAGGAGTATGTTGTGGAGGATCTTCATGGCAGTTACACGCCACCAAAATTAGATTCAGAACATGAAGAACGTCTGAAAATGCTTAAGCTTTTGTAGTTGATGGATCGGAGGTTAAGGAAGTGATATGATGTCTTTGGAATAATTTAAATTCTTCGGGATCTGAAAACTACAATGTATATTTGCTCGGCTAACTTGTTTATTTAGAACATGGAAAAAAAAGAAAAGCTCTCATTCCTTTTTGGTCTTGCAAAGGTCGACTGACATGAGGGTAATGAGGGTAGAAATAATACTCTCGGGAGTGCCCAGAAGTGATGACAAATTTACTCTCGTTGGAATTAACAGTGCAGCCCCCGTGACTTGTGCTGATGTTGCTAAGGTGGGCAATCCGTCAAACAAATAGTTGCTGACCCTGTTGACACGGTCGAGTTGCTGAGCCTGAGCCTGAACGGTGACCATAACAAAATATCAAAATCAAATAGGCAAAGGTACTAGAACCAGAAAAACAAAATATAAAATATCCCCAAAATAATTCGTACTTAATGGCCGGTGTTTTAGTCTTGGTCGGTGAACTGTAAATCTCTCTACCCTCATTGTTCCTTCATTGCAAGCGAGAAGTAAATACATGAGCAGAGAGCTCCAAACCTATCACAAATTACAACCAATGCCAGTGGCAGCATCATTATTTGCTTTGCCCCTAACAAAAAATGGTACCAACATCACTTGTCGAGGTTATTTTGCTTTAGAACGGCATATGTTGGCTCGACAGGACAAACTGAAGTAAACAGTGACGCAGAACTAAACCACTAGCAGAGCAGAGGAGAGATAAAGGCTACGACTGAAAGCTTTGGTGGAGGTTTAGTACTTCAATTTTGTACTTAAAACGAATACATTTGTGGTTAGATTTGGTATGGAATGATGACAAGACTTGTTTTGGATTGCTGCATGAGCAATTGCTTTCTCTTTTCCATGTTAATATCAAAGGGCTGGGCAGCAACGCATAAGAATCATAACCTTCTTAGTTTCCGACACTCGTATACTAAATTACTAATCTTAAATGGGTAGTGCTATTTGAATCCATTATTTTCCTTCAATACCCATTTTTTAATTCAAATAATTATCAAATTATAATTTATTATTTCAATTTGCTATAATATTATCAGTTCTTATCTATTATTGTCATTCAAAGTTTGTGCATCTCATATTTGAGTAAAAAGTTTCTAATAAATTTAGAGTGGAACATAATTTTTTTTTTTTTACATAATGGGTGTTTCTTTCATTTTGTTAATTTTTGAATAATTTTACACTACAGTTGAATTTGTTAATTTTTGAATAATTTTGTTTGTTAAGTGCAATATTTACTTCATTTATAACAATAATTTTTTATTAAGAGAAGGAGACGGACGAAGAGAGACTAAGGTCAAATAAGTAATTGATAAAATTATATTTCACAATGAAAATTTTAATTCAAAAAAGGATGCAACGAGGAATTAAGTGGGTTTAAATTACTCCACCCATTTAAAAAAAAAAGTCCTACTTTATACACTCCTTAAAATTCTAAAAAGATCCTAAATTTAACTATTTCAATTAGTTAACTTTATTTATTTAAAACACTAATAAAACTATTCAGTATATCCTATCTTAAGAAATTTATTTTATTTTAATAATACTCATATATTTTAATTGCTTAAAAATGAATATTTTAATAGTACTCTTATATATTTTATTTTTAAAAAATAAAAAAATTACACATACTTTGTAATTATTTTTTTAATATTGATTTCCTCAAAACTTTTGGCATGCATTTAGTACATTGTATTGTATTATGTTGTATTGCATTAACATTGTATTATAACAATGTTGTGTAATGTTTGATACTATATTGTATTGTGTTAATTTTTAATTATACTATATTTGGTGTTGAACTATACTGTATTAATTTTTTGTGATTAATTTAAATTATATTTTTAGAAAATAATATTTATTAGTACTTAGAAAAATAATAAATATAGAATCTTAAATTTTAGGAATCTAACTTTTTTTAATATAAATGTTAGAAAATTCATAATTTATTCATATTATTTTTATATTATTAATTTCAAATTAATATTATTCAAATTTATTCATATTTAAACATTTATTATTAGTTATATTAACTTATTGAATATTAATCAATTTTATATATTAGTTATTGTAATAGAATTAAATAATACATTATTTAGTTATATTTTTAATATAATAAAAATAAAATAAAATATTATTGAATATTAAATTATAAATTTATATTAATAATTATAATGTAAAAATAAAAAATAAATATTAATATTATATAATATTCTATTAAATTATAAAGTTATATTTATTTTTTATTATTACTATTAAAAAAAAACACTAATGTGGAAACACTCCCCCAGAGCAAACCCAATGCGTTTTGAAACAATTACCAAACATGAGATTGCTTAAATCTAATGAAGGGCCCACACACAATACCATGCAATCCCACATGCCAACCATATTTTTAGGTGTTGTTTGGTTGAGAGGAGAAAATAAATGAGAGAAAAATAATTTAAATTTTATTTTTATTTTTATTATTTTGTTGGACAAAACATATAAAAATTTAATTTTCATTAGAATTTAATATCTATCATAATTTAGAATTTGAATTCCGCACCAAGGAGTGAAGAATTTAAATTCTCCCTATATTAGAAACCAAAGCTTCCAAAATTACCGTTCAACTTTTTAACTTGTTTAATGCCATTAATAATTATTATTTATAAATTTATTTTTATCAATTTAATATTATAAATGATTTTATATTAACAAAATTTAATGAATTATTTAAGAAACTTAATAAAATAAATAAAATATATATTTATTTATTTAATATAAAAATATAAATTAACCATCGTCGGAACTCCATTGGACAGTCATCGGACAGCTGCTGGACCATCACCGGATGACCGTTGACCGTCGCCATATATATATATATATATATACATATATATGTATATGTATGTATGTATGTATTCTAATAAATTATGAATTGTTTTAGCACTTTTTGATATTAAAAAATTTGGTATTGATACTAAATTATATTTCATTACTAATATAGATAATTTAATATTTAAGTAAATGATAAATTTGTCTAAAGAAAAAAATTGTAATTCCTTTACTTATTAAATTTTATGTCAAACTAAATAATAAAATTTAATTTCACTATTCTCCTCTACTTCTTTCTTCTCCTTTCCCCTCCATTCCAATTTTTTTCTCTCCTCTCATTTCTTCAAACCAAATATGGCCTTAGAGTTTAGGACGTGAGAATTATGTGTCGAACAATGAGTATACTATATTGGTTTTCAAAGTAACTATGTGATATTAACTTATAATATCACATAATAACTTATAATAACTTCTAAAAAAAAACTTATAATAAATTATTGTTAAATGTAATTTACATGAAGGTTTGTTTTGTAATGATTTTTTCTTAAATTAAAGTGTTTAAAATAATTTTTAAAGTATAAATAACTCAATCTATTCTAACATTGCTATGTTAAGAATATCTCTAAAATTCTCTTCAAACAAGATTTTATTACTTATTTGAAAAGTCACATCAGCATTTAAGATTCTAAAATGCACTCCAATTCCGATTCTTCAAATAAGAAATGATTCGCTCTATTCAATTTTGTAAAATTATTTTCTCACTTTTCAATTTGTATTTTATTACTTTTTGTTGGAGAGAGAGAAGTACTTTAATTACCATTTATTTTTTCTTTAAAAAATATTTATTTAATTAAAATAATATTATCTTATTTATATTTAAAGAATCTTTTAGAGAATAACATATTTTTCACTGTCTTTTTTACTACATAAATAAACAAATAGATATTTAAAAAATAAAATTAATAGAGCCTCTTGTATGCTCGAAGGTGTTCGTGAAGCTATCTAACAGACTGTCATTTCCTTGAAAATTCTTCCAAGAAGATGAATGTACATTGCCCCTCTTTTTATATATATATATATATATAATTTTCCTCAGAATCAGCCTTGAAATCATATGTAATCAACGATCACCATGTATCTTTTGATCCGCTTCAATCCAAATCTTGAACTGGATTTCAATGTGGCCGATAAATTTTTTAAGAAAAAGAATTTACAAACCCATGATACAGTTATATTACAAACCCTACTGGTTCGAGGTGTTTTGGCCACCATCGCTGACAAAAACAAGATGGTCACCGTCTCTAATCACTTCAATATCTTCAACTTCAGCTCCACCTTTGTTTAAAACTTTAGCAGGCGAGATTCCAAATTTCTTTTCACCAATGTCAAGTAGCTCTTGAAAGGTAGAGGGAAGCAGCACAAGCTTCCCTGCAACTTCTCCCTTTTCTGGACAACCGATTGTCACTCTAGCAGAGTTAATGCCAGGAGCTTTGAATACTTTTGTGTGCTGAGGCGGAAACAGTATATCTTTTTCCACATTGTGGGCGGCAGACATTATTCCAAATAGTGAATTGTGGAAGTTATTAGTCCTACGCCTTGAATGGTTTTGGCTCCCTGACCCATCTACACCTTCGAAAGAGACTTCATGGGTTATCGGACGTATAGCCGGCTCACTTGTGAACCTCCCAAGGTAGTGAACTTCTTGCTGCGGCCTCTCAGCAACTGAAATGATAGATTGAGCTTTCGTCTCTATACAAGATTGGAAAATGCATTTTATTTCTTCATGTCCTTGTTGATCAGCTAGATCCCTTGGCGTCCAACCATGGACATCTGGTTTATCAACATCAGCCTTTTGATCTAAGAGGAATCTGACTATTTCAACATTGTCTTCACAAACTGCAACATGAAGAGCTGTGGAACCATTGTTCCTTTGACGTGTGACATCCCCCCCATAACGAACAATTTCCTTAAGCAACTCCAAGTTGTTCTGCTCAGCAGCAGTGCATGCGAAGTGTCCCACATCTCCAGAGTTGATGTCTGCATGATTTTCCATCAGCAGTTTGATCACGTTTTCGTGACCACCCAGCATCGCCTCCCATATAGGTACATTCCCATCTGAGTCTACAAGGATGTGAAATTAATTTTTAAAAAAAAGTCATTACAGCTATCTGTTGGACCAAATAACATTATAATTCATGCTCAATGAAAATTTCGCATGCTCAACTGGTTCAAAGTAAAATTATATTACACAATATGTTTCTACTGTAAACAAGCAAAGACGAATGGGACAAGTCAGAAGCACATGATATTTAATAATTTGGGATCATACAAAAGGCATATACAGTGCAGCAGAATCAGGTATGTGTGTGACGACGTCCAGATGTCCAGTTGACTAAAGAAGCCTTATTTAAAAATGTGCTCAACTCTGTCATAAAACTAGGCGTGCCAATACATAGCAGAAATGACCTTACAACATTAGTCCATAAAATTACGATAGCATGACTATATCAGACAGTCATGCATCAGAAACAAGAATATATTACAAAGAATTTAAAAGTCAACAAACATGAACAGGTCTTAATAAGATAGATTTATTCGCATTGACTTACACAATGCCAAATATTTGATCAAAACAATATAAATGCTAGCAGAATGTGACTTCTGCATTATTGAGACTACTATATTAAGAAAGAGAGTGATGACCAAATCCTTCACAGAGCTAAAATTGGTTTTTATATAATTCTTTAGTTTACAGTGCAGGATCTGTACATGCATGCCTCTAATAATAATGTTTATATATGATTATAAAACAGTTGTTCTGGATAAGGGTGTAACTAGGTCAACTAGAAACTGAACTAAAAATGTACAGAACATAACCAGGACCACATGCTGAGACTAATCAATCAGGGCGAAACCATTCACACAATATGCAAAAATAGAAGAGATTTCATTTGTTTTTAACTGGAATGGATGTGACAGCAAAATGATAAAATACAATCATTGTAGTCCCATTATATGAATCTACCCGCCATAATATTTTAGGGTGAAAAAAAAAAGAAAGAAAGCAAGAAGTAGACAGTGGCCTCAAGTATGTAAAATATTTCAAGATTTAACAGAAAACAATAATCACGAAGTTGATTCCACCTTAATAAAAAAACAGTAGATAAAAATTTCTGGAACCATACAGAAAGAAGAAAAAAGGAAGATAATTTAAGTGAAGAATAGTTAATGCACAAAACCAAAGAATCTGATTATGTACTTGGTAACCAGCATACCTCTACTATTAGGATCTGCTTCATAATCCAGTAGGAGAAGGACACAATTCTCACTTCCTTTGGATGCTGCTATATGCTGTTTGAAATAGAACAAATTAAAAAGGAGGAATTTTAATCACATTGTTACAAGAAATTGGTATTGAAAAAAATTCAGAGTTAAAATGAGTTAAACAAACCAGGGCTGTTCTTCCATTGTTGTCTGATTCATTAGGATCAAGGCCCCGTTTCAACAACTGATGCAACAATAAATCATCTCCTCTAAGTGCAGCAAAACATAGACTGAGAGGTAGGTCCATTCTTCCACGAGCTAGCATGTTCTCTGTCTCCAACAAAACTCCCTCCATAATAGGATCCTTGAGGTCTTTTAAATGCTGCCCCAAGATAAAAAAAAAAAAGCCAAGAACGTGCATAAAATGTTAAAAGGTTACAAGGTTATGACAGGTCTAAATTGAATATAACCCTCCAAATCTTGGAAAGTAGAAATGATCAGACTACGGAAATTTCAAGTTACTAAAAGATTATAAGTTCTACCTATGGAGTGAATAACTACGTCTTACAGAATGTACCGACCTGAAGGAGATTATTCATGATTATGGTCCCATCTCCTACATTGGCCTGAACAATATTCAAGAATGTGGTACGGTTCAGACGTAGTAGCTGGCTCAATCGCTTGGTCCGCACAGTAAACAGTTGTGGCCTATAGCATAGTACTCCAATCTCTCCACAAATTTCACCAGTTTTTGCCTCTCCAACAACCTTCAAGCATTTAACATGATTTCAGTAATCATCCCATATGTTGAAGACAATTAATTGACAAGCATTCCTTTTCAGTAATTAATAAAGTTTGCAAACGATAACACTTGCCTGTTCAACTCCATTCTTGAGGACCAATAGATCCTGTGAGGTCATTCAGAAGTTAGAGGCATATTGACTATAATGAGAGTTTTGATGTAATAGATAATTTTTGCTACTGCAATTTAATAACAAAATATAGCTTGTTTTTCAACTTCAAGTGCATGGTTAAAAAGATCTGACATAAAACACTCATTTCTGAACAATGAAAAACAAAAGAAAGAAATAAAAAATTACCACTGCACCAGTCACAAGAATGTAGAAGTCTGTCGGTGCTTCATTCTGCAAAATCACATCTTCTTTTGGAGGAAAATATTCAGCTTTCATCTCTGAGACCTTCAAAATTTATTTTCAGAAAAAAAGATGCAGGTGTAAGTATTCACTCTGAGAAAAGGGGGAAGAAAAAAAAAAAAGATGCATCAAAATACAAAACTGCAGTGTGTTTTTCATTGAATTACCAGCTGGAAAAGCAGGTCATTAGAAACCCCTCGAAACAAATACACCTTATCCATGAGAGAGTAGAAAAGATAGTGTGAAATGCTAGATCGAATGGCTTTAGGAAGAGAATCAAGAGTCTCTTGCTGCTGTAGTCCCTCCGAATCTGTCCTGAACTTCAAACACAAATGTGCCAGCATCTGATCTTGCAGACGAATGGGCAATTGATTCCTCTGAGCAAAACTTGAGGCAGCTTGTATGGTGTCCCTCTGAGATTTTGGGATACAAGCAAGGAAAGAGGATTTTAAAAGAAAAGAAAAAGAACACAAGCTTTCCAAAAGAACTCACAAATGTCAGGATCTGAATATAACAATAAGTATTGACTCACAAATTTTCTAGTTCGGCTAGTTCCATGGACAACCAAGTTGGTCATGTTACCAATCAGATACGCTGTCAATCCAAGGTTGAAGAGCATAAAAAAAATGTCAAAGACCATCTCCCTCGTATTCACAGGATGCAGGTCACCATAGCCAACAGTTGTTAGCGTAGTGATAGACCAGTACATTGAAGTCACATAGCGAATCCAAAGGCTCTTTTCAAGGAAGTTTTGTCCCAACGACGCTCCAATCCAGGTTCTCTCGGGGTTGTGATAACGAGCAGCCAGAAGATAATAGAAGCATCCAGCACAGTGAACAGCAAAAAGGGTGACCTAAAAAAGAATCCTATAATCAGGAATAAGGCTTATTAAAACACATTTCTTTCATTGAAGGAAGGCATAGAAATTTTTCTTTTGGACACTTACAAAAATAAGTTTACAGCATCGAACCCAAAAATAATTGTAGTTCCTATCTTTCTCCAATCTGTTTGAAGAAATGATGCAGGGTGAGTCCCTAGCAATAAACAAAATATCCACAAGACACTGTTAACAACTGGGAAAATGTCTGTACCTGGAGAATAAAGCACTAACTCTTCTGAGACGCCAAAGGCGAAGCATGTTGAATAAGCCATAAGACTGGAGCGGTTTAGGTGAAATCTTCTGAGCAAGTTCAGATGGGATTGTGGATATGACATCAAAGACCAACCAGGAACTTGCATACTTCCAAGCAATCTGCTTTGGACAGTCCACCAGTAGGTAGGTGGCTTTGTCGAGGTAAGCCACAAAGAAAGTGAGAATGATATCCACAGCAAAGAATCCATTCACAACATTATCAATGACGGAAAGTGGTCGCTGGGGCTTCCTAAGGAATCCAAATTCGAATGGTGAAGCCCAAGCTGTGTAGATGACCAGAAGCACAAGATAAGTCTCCCAAACCCTGCATGCATTACATAAAATTCAGAACTAGTTTTAGCACAATGTTACTTGTTCTTCTTGTCTGATATCAGAAAACATTTTTTTCCCTGTCTTTCTGTCAAATGATCAAGAAGCACAAGAACTAACAATTTGGAAATGCAACAAGTGATAGAAAAATCTATGTGCATCAGTTTCATCATGAAAAAGAAAAGAAAGAATCTTCAGGATAGGAGTCAACCATGTGATGCTTAGCCCCCCAATTAGGAACTGCTAAGTCTTGACTCCAGGAAATTCCACAAAAACATGCCGTACGGATGGCACTTTTAGAACAAGAATCCATGATTGAAATAGCATGCAAGTGAAGAAACAAACAGAATTTGATGAAGAACAATAAAATGGGAAAAAAATAATAAAACACAAATAAAAACAAAATACATTAGAAAAAAAAAACTATTTTTTTAATGGGAAAATAATAATAGTTTAGTTGAATATGAAAAGAAAGGTTCGCGAGAATCAATGTGGCTTGTTTGTAGATCCCACGTCAAAAATAATGTTAAAGACACTCAAGTCAACATACCAGCCATTAAAAAAATGAAACAGAAAGAGAAAAAGCAAGTCTCAGGGAAAACAGAGGGGCAAGCACCTGTAACGACGATCATAAGGGGAAACAATGAATCTCCTGAGCTTGACTCTACGGTTGCTTCTTGCACCGAGCGAAGGAAGAACCCCGGTAGAGAGACTGTAATGACTGCCGTCTCTTGACAACTGCTCTATCTCTTCTTGCCCGCAAACGGACACCTTGAACCCGCTTCCTCTGTTTCGTTGATGGCTCGCCATTAATTTGAAAAAAGAAAAAGGGGACTCTATTTTCCTCTGCTTCTTGCCTTTTTTTTTTTTTTTTTCTAATTTATCCCCTGTTTCTTGTGCAATTCTGGTTTCGAGCTGCCCCTCTATATAAGGGCTTTTGCATGGTCGAAACTCCGCTTCATCTCTCTTTCTTTCTTTGTTAATGCACGCTGTTATGTTTGTTTCTCAATTTACAGTTACTTTCTGTCCTTTGTCCCCGATCCTACCCCACCATTGTTAATTTTCCAAGAATATGTGTTTTTACCCTTTTGCCCCCCACCTGTGGGCTCCATATTGTTCCAATGATTTCAATTGAATATTCCAGTACCAGTTTTGAACCTTAAATCCGACCCTTACCAAATTGGGCTATTCCGTGACCCTTAGAGACACTTCCATTGAGTACTTTCGTTATGATTTTCTTTAAACACTGTAGATGTGCCCATATCAAAACTCAACAAGAGAAGTCTCTATTCTCAAATAAGTAGTAATCTCTTTTTATTATTTTTTATTATATATAAAATCTACTTAATTAATTCTTGCAAAAATTAAAATATGCCTTGGAGAAGTCTAATTTAATTGCAAATTTGAAATTGAGGTAAGTTTAAATTACCGGACTACTTTAATTATATTTTCCTTAGATAGAGATCCTCTCTACTCACATGTCAGATGATTGACATGCGATTCTTATTAATTTAAATGGTTGTGATTTATTTATTTAATTTAATATCCAAAAAAATTAAAACAGTCGAAAATCAAGGCAAATGTAAGGCGAGTAAAGAATTTCAATCCTTATTTTCTGGAAGTACATCAAAATAATTTTTTTTTAAGAACTCAATTTAAATTTTTCTCTCACATTCGTAGTTAGATGAAAATATATACTCATATATTGTGATAGAGTAGAGATTTCACCTCCTATATATCGAATATTTCCAGCTATAGTCTCAATAGGCCTCTAATGTACATATAAGTTCATACTCTCAATAGGTTTGAAGTAGTAAATATGTGATCGCTTAAAAAAACATTAATTCTTCAGTACGAGTAGCAACACCCTATGCAAAACTTAGATCAAGTCCAACCCAAATGTTCCTCTCCAAAAGGAAAGGATCTACTCCAAAATGGGGAAAAATTAAATAAAAAATGAAAGAAAAGAATACTTCTTTTATTAATATTATAATTATTGATATTATAATTAAAATGCCAACTTCCATCTTCACATACAGATTATCTCACAAACTTAGAGGGAAAAAAAAAAATTGATAGCCATCCTGTAGGGGGTAGTCTCTTCAATTTTAAAAAGTAATATGTATAAAGAAAAGAAAAAAAGGGTAGCTTCTTCACACCCCAAAAATATGAAGAATTGAAGATTCAGTCTTAGAAAAACATTAATGCGAGGGTCCGGCGGGTGGCCCTTTTTTTTTTTTTTAATAACATTAAAAAACATGACATTACAATTAAATTAAATCAAACCATAATAAGCTAAAAAAATAGGATTATTAAATCGGATAAGAATTAAAAAATAAATAAAATAAACGCATGCAATAATTTTGGATATGTCCTGGGTGACATTACATACAATAATCGCAAGTTGTAGCCAACTCGCGAGCTGCAGTTAATGTCGTTGGAGGGTGCATCAACACTCGCGTCGAAAGCGAGTGAAAGGACATTTTGAGGCTGTGATTCCCCCTTGTATCCCGTGCTTTTCATACGATGAAAGTGGGGCCCGGTCCGACCACGTGACTCGGGCGTTGAATCTGGAGTGGAATTTTCTAATGATTACGATAATAGTAAATAATATCTTTGGTCTCCCTTTGAACATTACTATTTATGGAAGCATAAAATCGTATCTCGGTAATGAACCCTTAAAATGGGAAAAAGCCGTCCTCATCTCGTTTTAGGGTTTGATGCAATATTTAATTAATAGTTCATTTTATCTCTATTTTTTTAAATAATAGTCCAAAACATAATTTTATTAATTTACCATATAATTTATTAAAGATAAAATAAAATTTTCAATTAAGGATAAACAAATTATTTTAAAGTAAAACTCTCAAATACAATTATATCACATCTAACTTTCTATATAAATTTAAAATCTAATATCAATTTAATCAATAAATAATAAAAACACCAAATCATATACATATAATATAATGACAAGAAAAAAAAAAGATTTCACACATATTTTTACTGTTATTTTTCTTTCGTTAAGTTATTCTTAAATTTTAAATTTATGCATAAAGTAAGATGTTATTCAATTGTGTTTGAAATTGTTTCCATCTATATAATTAAAAATTTTATTTTGTCCTCAAATGAATTTTATAGTATACTAATAATAAAATTATACAAGGGTGTTCAGTTATTATTTAAAAAGTTAGAATGAAATAGATAATTTTATTACATCAAACTTTAAGCATGAAAGGACATTTTCCCCCCATAGGTTTTGCTAGAATCAGATTTAATAATTGTCCATTAGTGCAATGATTAGTTAACAAATCACAAAAGACAAACAAAGAGGAGTGCATCAATTTGTACCGTATCTAAACTACCCAATGCTGATTGTGGAGGCAATGCAATTATGAAGGAATTAATAATCCCTCCCATAGTAATTCACTTGCCAATATCCCTTTTCACATGTCTAACCTTGATGGTAAGTCCAAAATAAACTTCGATTCTTTTTCTTTTTTTTTCTAATACTATAAAGAATACAGTACATTATATTTTGTAAATTGTAATAAAATAAATTATGTCTCTACCTAGAAAGCTCTGTTACGAAGGACCGTAGTTAGATTGTGTTGGCACATAACAAATTGAATTTGCATCTAAATAATTGGTTTAAAAGAAAAGAAAGTAACACTATTATATATAGGCCCTCTTTGGAATTGAGGCTGTAGAAAAAAAAAACTATAACTATAAAATAAAAGTTAATATTATCTAGTAACTATAATTTTAAATAAAATTTTTGATAAAATTAGTAAATATATAATAGATTTTTCATTATACAATTATAAAATCATAAATATATAATAGATTTTTCATTATACAATTATAAAATCAAATTAACTTAGTTTCAAAACTATAATAATTAGTGTTTATCAAATATTTTAATGTAGAAGCTTTTAAACTACAGCTGCGCAACTCAATTCCAAACAAGCCTATATACTTTCCAAGAAATGTCTTATTCTTAGATTATAAGTCCTAAATGAGATGACATTCATTAATATAGTAGGATAGCAAAAGTAGAATAATGAGGTACATAAATACATTGTTCTAAATATTTTCTAGAGATGGATAAATACACCTTATGACAAGACTAGATGATGCAACAAAGAGGAATTTTATTATTGAATGTTATTTTACAACCCTAAATATAAACAAATTGGAATCTTACTCAAACACGAAAAATAACTTCCAACTCTAATTAGACTAAAATACTAAAATAAAATATGAATTAAGTATTTCGTTAAATATTTAACTAAGACATAGTAGACAAAAATATTCATTCATTGAATAGTGACCAATGTATTAAGTTTACATTAGCTCTTAGGATTGATATAATTTGGGTTAATAATTAAGAATTCTAGTATTATTCTTTAAAAAAATATTTCTCGTAATTAGAATTAAATTTATACTCATTTGTGAAATGAAAATTAGTTTATGATGTTCAATTTGTACAAACTATTTAAACGTAAATTTAGTTTTTCTAAATATAGTTTTTTCTTAGTAATTAGGAAAAGAAAGCTATTTTCATCTCTAGGGTTTTGATGCAATAACCTATTTTATTCTTTTTGTTTGATCAACAGTCTATTTCATCTCTATTTTTTAAACAATAGTCCAAAATATCCTTCCATTTTATTTATCGTTAATTTATTGCATAATTCATTGAAAGCAAAATAAGATTTTCAATTAAGAAGATATAAATTATTTTGATATATATACACACACACACACACACATGTCGATCTTTATATGTTTTGGCCATGTCCGTTTCCGCTCCGAAGAGGAAGGTTTGGATCTTTCAATCTTATGTCGTGAGGGATGTGACCTATGTTAGGTCCATAAGATACCACAACTTTTGGTGTGGCCAGTTAAAGATGAACTGAGATACAGATGAATGAAAGAAAGATTGCTCTAACAGCAAGGGAGAGGAGATACCTACTTGGTTGACTGGCTTGGCTGGCTTGACTGACAACTGATACCGAACTGGCTTTGCTCCTTTTCTCCCAAGGTGTATAAAATTACGTAAGTGAGCACAGAAACTTCGAACTCTTATATATATATATACATATCTCGACTTAATTCTGACAATAATATTATAGAATTTTATTGTATTATTAAAAAAAATATTTTACGAGAGTTATGTGACGGGAAATCCAAATATTATGAACTACAAAAGAACTAGATTTATTTTCAAAATAATTATTAGGGAAAAAGTCATGTTCATTGCTAGAGTTTGATGCACTAACCCGTTTCATCCTTATATTTTAAATAATAATCAGTTTCATTCCTACTTTTAAAATAATAGCCCAAAACATCATTTCGTGAATTTACTATTAGTTTATTATAAAATTCATTGAATGCAAAATATAATTTTTAATTAAATACATGAAAACTATTTTAAATAAAAGTATCAAACACAATTAAATAACATCTAACTTTTTATATAAATTTAAAATTAAAAAATAACTTAATGAATAAACAATAATAACACTAAAATTAAAATTATATTGAGATCTGTACAAATATAGATGTTTAAATTCCAACTAAAATATCAACTTTAAAATGAATGGAGTGGTCTAATATTTGTAAAATATAAGACTTTTTACTACCACAATCACATAAAAAAAAGCCTTAAAAAGAGTGAGGTACAGACATGTAACCAAGATGCTAATTGGCTGGTCGACTGATGTAGAGATTACTGGTAGGGTAATTAAGAAAAATGTTTAGTTACGTTGGAATTTACCTACGGTGGAGTACGAATATCAATCACATATAAAATGATAAATAATAAATAATAAATTTTTTATTATTTATTATTTTACGTGTTTCAACTGAAATTTATACTCTACCATGAACTCCAACGTCACTACGGCGGAAAGAAAGAGGAATTGTCTTTTGTTGATTTGTTGGCTAAGCAATGAATTGAAGAGAGAGCCACGGCTGAATCTGCGCCCAAATTTTGAAATCCCGTCATGGTTCAGTGTGCCACTGTAAGGTCCCATAATACCCTTACCGCCATACACAAATGACAGTAAGGTCCCTCATTAATGGCAAGTAGACGACATGAGATGGACCCATAATACATCCATTCACTTCTCCAACTCCCAACCCTTCGTTGACAAGTCAACTCGAACCAGAGCTGACTTTTGAGTATATGTAGATATATATTAACTTATCCGTACCATAACACTTGCATTTGAGTAGTATTAATTTGACCTTCATTATTTAAGTCGCAAAGTTGGCATTCAAGGCATTTATTTTTCAATGTAGGATTCCATTTTGTTATGTATACATTATTGTTGTGTAATTTGTTGCTTGTTGCTACGAACATTTTATTCAGTATGATCATGAATAGACGTTTTATTTTTTTCATTTTTTCTTTTGGAATGAGTATTTTTTTTTAAATACTGATTACACATCAGAACATCAAATTACTGTATTGTATAGGTATTTACAACTGTTATTATAATAAATATTATATTAATATTTATAATTAGATATATATAACTGAGACTTATATTATTACATTAAATTTTATTAAGTATATGCTCAGACAAATAACATTCACATACAAGAGATATCTCTACTCCACTCACATTTTACAAGAGAAAAAAACTTACGAATATTTTAACCCCCACAAATTTAAACCGCTGCCCTCATAAGTAGGGCATCAGCTCAACCACTGGCGAATGAGTACAAGTTAGATATCCCCGAAAATACTATTTCGAATACGTGACTGCACACAGTATGATGAAATGATATGAGCAAAGAAATCTGAACCAATTTTGTTTTTTATATATATGGGTGGATCATATGTCTGGGCCCTATTCAGGGTGGATCATATGTCTGGGCCCTGTTCATCACCAAGCTAAAATTTAGCTAGGCAATATATAATTAATGAACAGATTTTTCTGCCCTTATGTGAGTCGTTGACACTTGTAAGTGTGTTTCATTCACAAATCAGCGGGGCCATTTCTAGCCTTATCATCCGAGTCATTCTCATCGTCAAAGATGTGGAGAAGATTCTTCATCCAAAATGATGAATAATCAGCCTTTTCAAGCATTGTCTGGACAACACGTAGTTAGGCTTAGCTAGCTAGCTAGCTAGCTTCTTCACATATATATCCTCACCATTCAATGTGACGACGAAAAAAATAAATATTAAATTCCCATTAACAAAAGCGCAATTAGGGATGACAATGGAGTATATATGAATTGGAATTACTCTGTTTTAGATTCAGATCCATAATAAATATTAAGATCTATATCTACTCTAAATTTATCATAAATTTATATTTTCCGTTCTATATTCATATCTAAAAAATAAATAAATATTTATATCTGCTCTAAATCTAAAAAAAATTAAAATTCAAATATACTCTAGATTCGTCATGAATTCTAAAACTCAACAATAAAAAAGTAATAATTTTTTAGAATGAAAATTGAAGGCTAAAATGTTTTGATAACAAATAAATTATATAATTTATCTCAAAATATAATAAATATTGTAGTTTATACTTTTACACCAAAACAATAAATAAGAAAGATAATAAAATATTCTTCAAAAGTAATTGCAGGAGTAAGGTCAATATAATATTCTATTGTTTCCTTCATCATTCTAATATCCACACACACCTACCCTCATTCTTACAACATTAGATAATGAAATATAAATAAAATATGATTTATATTCAGTGCTTTATTATGGCCATATTTAACTAAATATATGAATAACTATATTCCTTAAAAATTATTTGGCTAATATAGTAAAATAAATTGCCAAGTTGTATTACTTGACTTGCAATTTGAATATTGCATGTATATTATAATTCTACAATTGTTATGAGACTTTTAAAATAAAATTAAATTAAAACATTGGTGGGTGGAGATGGATATGGATTTAGATATTATGATAGATCCAGACCTGCTCCAGATCCGTCTTAGATCCGCACATCAATATCCAAATCCGATCCAAATTCATTTTAAACCGACCCAAATCCGATTCGATTGGATTTGAATCACCTGGATCTTGGATCAGATCCAATCCATTGCCATCCCTAAGCGCAACTTCACGTTCTTACCAAACATAAAAATGTTGAAGTGAGCATTTAATTTAATAAATTTAATTAACTAAATCAGTGGGCATAACAGAAGTATGAAACCTAGAAGAATCAAATATTGGTGCGTTTACTTATCGGATTGGAGAATCGAAATTTGGAATCGAAATAATTGATGGTGTTTACTTCGCAAATATGGAGCAAATCATAATTGGAATGGTGGGGCCCACCACTATTTGGGAATGGAGAATGGGAGATTGATTCCCATGGGGGAGGTGGGAATGACTCTCTCATTCCCTAGATTGACCATTTTACCCTCCCCAAAATTAAAAATGCCTACTTTGTCCTCTTTTATAATTAATTAATTAATTAATATATTATGATTAATTAATATATATAGTTCTTGAATAAATAATCACAATAATTAATATGTTATTATTATTAATTAATATATTAACATATTATTATTATTATTGAATAAATAATCACAATAATTAATTCATTATTGTTGTTATTTTAATTAATTAATATACTATTATAATAATTATTAATATAATTAATTAATATTATTATTAATGAATTAATATAATTATTACTATTAATTAATATATTATTAATAATTATTGTTCATGAATAAATAATCACAATAATTAATATTAATATTATTAATTAATATACTATTATACTAATTATTATAATTAATTCATATACTATTATTAAATAATTAATTAAAGTAATATTATTAATTAATTAAATAATATAATTATTACTACTAATTAATATATTAATAAAAATAATTATAATTTTTGAATAAATAATCACAATAATTAATATATTATTTTAATTAATTAATTAATATATTATTTTAATTAACTAATTAATATATTATTTTAATTAACTAATTAATATATTATTTTAATTAACTAATTAATATATTATTTTAATTAAGTAATTAATATATTATTTTAATTAAGTAATTAATATTACTATTATTAGTTAATATATTTTTATAATAATTTTTAATGTAGTTATTATAATTAATTAAAAAAATTACAATTAATTAACATATTAGTTAATAATAATTATGAGAATAATCCATTTAAGTACTTTTTAATAATTTGTTATAATCTAATTTATTCCGATTCCGATTCCAAGATAAAGTAAACACATTAATGACAATCTAACTCATTCCGATTTCTATTCATACAATTCAAGTAAACAATTTATTTTGATTCACATTCCAACTCATTCTTATTCATGCTCATTCTGATTCTAGTTTAATAAACGCAACATCAATGTGATGACCAAAAAAATAAATATTAAATTCCCATTAACAAAAGCGCAACTTCACGCTCTTACCAGATATAAAAAGGTTGAAGTGAGCATTTAATTTAATAAGTATAATTAACTAAATCAGTGGGCATAACAGAAGTATGAAACCTAGAAGAATCAAATATTGGTGAACCCTATTTCAATATATATATATATATATATATATTGGTGAACCCAGAAAAGGGTAGCTGATTTAACTCAATCTGCTAAGAAAAGCACACATGTTATGATTGATGTTTAATTTGTTGTCTGCATGCAATTTAATTTCCAAAAAGCATATGCACTTGATCTTTTATAAAATGATCACGCTAGCCTACCTTTTTGAATGGAAACGTATGTGTTCAAGTTCAACTGGGGTAGGTTTACATCTTTTTAGTTTCAATTTACCTTAGTATCCTTCACAATCAATAAAATGATATCACTGAAGAACACACATAAATAATTACAGAAAGCTTAGTCTTATTGGTCGGCCGAAGAAAAATCATATTTTTAATACTTTTTGCCTTTTTGTTATGTAAAAGCAAAACAAGAGGTTGTGTGTCTTCGTGTTAAATTAATTTGGTGGTTGGACAATCGCTGCTTGAGCTGACGGAGGAAAAGAAAAGGAAAATGAAAATGAGTGAGTGAGAGAGAGATCGGGATTTGATAATATTTGTGTCGGTTAATTTCCTCTAATATTGGATGTGAATTAAAAGCGGATTCTCTTTTATCTGTGTTTGGTGTTTTGATGCATGCACCATGCATATTTTGAAGCATGTGTAGTGTCAATCTTAAGATGAAACACTCACAGAAAACTGACCGACCTTATCAACTCGATATCAGTTGGTGCACCTTTGATTGGGGAATTCAAATCAATGGAATTGTGGAAAAACACGAGGTAAATATTGAGACGGCAAATGGGCGGCGGCACGGCCACGTAGAATTTTAATCACACGGGTCTTAAAAGTACGGTATGATTAAAGATAGGATAAAGTACAACACGCGAAGATGTACGTAATAAACATGCTTTATTGGTGGGCTAAACAGGCAGTCCGTGAGCCACTAATAGCACGTGAGCCAAAATATATTACGGTAAATAAAAAATAAATAAAAAATATCTTGATTTTATAAATATCTTGAAATTAAAATTTTTAACATATTTTTTAGCATAAGCTTTTTAAAATTAATTTAAGTCATAGTTTAAATAAATATTATAATTTTTTTATATTTATACTTTATTAATTGGATAAATAAATATCATGATTTTATAAATGATAAATAAAAAATTTTACGAAATTAATATTTCATTTATGAAATCATAACTTAGTTAATAGTTAATGGAGATATGTTTCATTTGTGAATGAAATATTTTTCATATTTATGCACAAAAAAATAAAATTATGAACAAAATATTTTTATGATAAATTAAAAACTACATTTTCATTCAATGGAGTTTATGTGCAATTATAATATTAGTAGTTCAAATAAAATTAGGTGTAATTGTTATTCTAGGATTGTAATTTTATTTTTCATTAATTATTATTATGATCTATTATTATTATTATTATTATTATTATTAAGCTAGTGAGCTTAAAAAAGCACGTCAGGCACGTGGGTTTTTTTAGGTATGCTGGACATGTGGACTTAAAAGAAAAAAAAAAGGTTGGTGGACTTTTTTTGGACCTTATAAAAAAGGAGTGATGATAGAGTCTCAAACTCTTGTACAAATTTATCTTGTACAAATTTATCTTGTACAAACTGACGTGGCATTAATTCATTAGTTGAATAAAAATATAAAATAATAAAAACAAATTATGTGGGCCAAGTGATATTTAATTCAATCAATCTTATCATGCCACATGAGTTTGTATAAAATAAATTTGTATAAGAGTTTATGGCTCTATCATTACTCATAAAAAAAAGTGGCCACGACACGGCATGACCCACGAGCCCGCGTGGGCCGATATTTGGTGGGCCGTGCCACTGGCCATCATTAGATAAATATGATGTGTTTAGAAGTGTTTTTAAGATAAATAAATAAATATAAAATTGAGAACACAAAAGGAAACGCAAAGATGATAAAAGATAGAGAAACAAAAGTTTTTAAAAATTTGAAATTTTATTGATAAAAGTTTGAATGACAAAATTAAGATTTTAAAGTCTTTTTATACTAATCCTAAATAACATAAATTAATTAAAATTGACAAACTCAAATTATTATTACGTAATAAAATTTTATTAATTAAAACAAGATAAACAAAACAAAAGGAATTCAAATTCGGTATTAAAAAAATAAAAACAATAGAAAAATATCTTCAACTTGTAAAATGATCACTAAAGAAACAAATTTTTTAACTAAATCACGTATCATCCCAATTAAATAGGTGTTTAAAATCTGCTAAGGCATGGAATTGTTTTCATAACTTTCCAAATTCCAATCATACAATGAGGAGTAGATTATCAATGCCAAAAGAGCGTTGATATTTGCCTTGGGTCAAATCCCGAAATGGCGTGGAACGACGCCGTTTCGTGTAGCACTTTTTTTTTTTAATTTGCTGCGAAACAACGACGTTTAGGGGGGCAAAGCATCGGCAGAACCCAATCGTGTTTCCTTCATCAACCGAAAGCATCGACAATGCCTTTCCTTCATCGATCGACAGCCACATTCGATTGCAAATCCAACTGCACATCCTTCAAAACCCAGCTGCAAATCATTCCATTTTCCTTCATCGACTGAGGTCCAACCATTCGCAATCCCTATTGTTTCAATTGTGGCTGAAACTACCATTCACCATCCAGATGTCACAACCACCGCGCGTGCCACCACCGACAACCATAACGTGACAACCATTCACAAAGCGGCACAATTATCACAAGCTGAGGTAATGCTTCGATCGATTTTGGCTTTTGTTGGTTATGGCAAAATAGGGACAATGGCTGATAGCACTGAATTTTTATGGCTATAGCAAAATATAAATATAGTTGCTTTGCAAGTTGAATTACTGAATTTTTTGTTGAAACACACATTTGAGTGCATAAATTTTGAAATTCAGATTAGCATTGAAATTTTCCCTTTTGCACTTAATCTGGGTGCTTAATGATGTAAGTTTATTAGTTACAAGATTTTGCAGATGCTTGATGGAGAAATTGCTAGTTTATAGCATTTTGTGTTGAATTGCTTTGAAAATATGTTTGATTTTCTAGGGATGGGCAAGATTGGAACTATTGCTTTTATGTATATCAGATTTGAGTCCAAAACAATAGTGTATATCATGAACTTTTCCAAAGTGTTACATGAATTGAAAAATGGTGCCCCTGGTTTCTGCAGTTTGAAGCATAGTGTAGATTGAAGTGTATAAATTATTAAACTTATGCATGCTTCTGGGTTGTGTTTATATGAATCATATCTCGCATCATGATTATTTCATTGCCATTAATTAAGGGTGGACAAATTACCCAACCCGACTCGACCCGAAAAATTTCAGGTTCGGATCGATTGGGTGTAAATGGTGAAATCTAATCGGGTTGTGATCGGATCGGGTTGTCGATCGGGTTTCTTGAAAAAAAAAAAAAACTAAACAGATACACACACGCCACACACAATCACACAATCACACAAATACACACAACAGAAATCATAGATTCATTCACAACACACACACACAAACACAAGGCTGTTGCTGAGCACAAAACATATCCACGGACCACGATCAATCACACCCAATGGCCAACAACAAGTTGCCAACAGAGTCCACACCTCAAAAAGTGTCTGATCCGTTGCGAATCCGCCTGTGTGCTCACTGCTGCTTAGTGTTGCTGCGAGTTCGCTGGTCCGCGATTGCTGCTACCTGCTGCGTGCCTACTGCTGCCTGCTACGCACCCGATCGATTCCCAATCTGCTGCTACTCGAGTGTGCGTCATCCTGTCTGTTGCTGCGCGTCCGTGGCCACTGATTTGCAGCCAAGTGCCAAGTGCCACCGATTTGCATTTTACTGCTCCAAGACTCGACTCGATCTGTATTTTGCTGCTCCAAGACCCGAATTGCATTCTGCTGCTCCAAGACCCGAACTCAACCCGATTTTTTAACCCGATCCGAACACATATTGGATCGGGTCGGGTTGGGTTGTGAGTTAGGGTTGTATTCGGATCAATGTTTGCCCAATCCGAACAACCCGAAACCCGATCGAGTTGATCCGAACCCGACCCGAACCCGATTTTATCCACCCCTACCATTAATTTATTCCTTTGAACTTGGAGATTGTCCTGCAGTTGGTTCAGAGAACGAAAAGAAAGAATTAAGGGTTCTGCAGTTGCGTTAAATGAAAAGGAAGAAGAAGCTGATGTATCCTAATCAAAATAACTTCGTTCACAACAAATTATAACAATGAAAAAAATAAAAGCAAAAACGGTTGTCATTAAGAGAACGAAGAGGAAAGCATAATTGTTTTCAAAACGAAGAGGTCAACTGGATTAAATGAAGAGAAAGAAGAAATCAGAACAAAGGAAAAAAAATAAAAGTAGATACGGTGTCGTTTTAAAATGAATCAAAACAAAAAAAAAAAGTCGAAACAATGATCTATTATATCGTTTTGAGATTTGACCCGGGACAAATATTATTTTCCATGTCAAAATGTATCCATATCAAGAAGATCTGACCAGACAAATCAGAAACTAAGGCTACGACAACGATTACGATGCAGTGATTGACAGGCCTGAACGAAAGTGGGTTTCGCTTTCAAGTTTCACCTTCAAGCCATCGCGGCAACTCATTATTAACCTCAGTGGGAAAGAAATATGAGTTGGTTGGGCTAAATGTGATTTAATGGGCCCACAATCTTGAAAACCTCAATTAATTTTTTTTTTTTTTGTTAGTGGGATACATCATACAGTGGGCTGTTGTCGGGGAGCTTTGTCTGGACCAATGGGACAGGAATTTTGTTAAGTATCTGCAAAGGGTGCACCAATCTTCTATGCACTCTAATGTAAAAGTTACATTTTGTTTTATGCTGATGTGCTTGACCTTGTGGAAAATGTAAATTGATTACATGACAAATTTAATCTGACACGTGTGGTCATTTGACATCAAAAGTATGTGGATTCTGTTTTTCTTGTTACTTCCTTTAAGTAATTACAGCGATACCTTAATTTTCCTTTGAATGAATCTTTTGGTCGGCAAACATGTGCTCATACTATTAAGGAAAGGAAGCAACCATGAGAGTTAAACTTCCAGAGCAGTGAACGCGGTTCCAAGTGTTGCATGCATATCAATTATAATAGGGTAATTTTTAAAAACCTCCACTGAGATTGAGACAATTGTAAGTAGATGATAAAGATTAGTTTATTTATAAACGCCTTCCTCTGGTTAGTTAAAATTTTCACCGATCATTAGTTGACTTTGAAAAGACAAACATTAATCTAGCGATATTGTACTCCTGACAAAAACCATTTTTACGAAAATGCATCATCAACAAATAAAATCCCATCTTTTTCGTAAATGGGTTCTTGAACATAATATTAACCATCAAAATTTATCATCAACAAACAAAAACCATTTTTACTAAATTAACCTTTTTTTATTAAAAGAAAATTTTAAATGAAATTTGTTGTATCCTAAAATGATATGATGTTACTGATGTAAAAGTTGATTATAAATATGACAATTCTTTTACTTCATAAAACAAAGGGTCATGAATTAAATTAAAATCATTGTTCCAACTACCCATATATAAAAACAACATAAATGAGTTCACAGAAACTCACTTTTGAAAATCTTACAAGGCATTTAACTTAGAGCACAATGACTGACGAGGCAAGTAACTGTGGTTCAGGTAACAAGTGTTACAAAACTTTTGGTATTCTCTTAAAATCTCATAAATTCCCTCAACTACCTAAACGACGGCTAAACAGGGCAAAATTTTAAGAGGGTGTTTACAAATAAGTCAATTTTCACCATCTATTTGCGACTATCTCAAACCTCAAGAGAGGTTTTAAAAAATTACCCCAATTAAAATATGGTCCTTTTTTTTTTGTCCCTATACAAACATCAATTGACTCAATTCCATTCAATTATTTCACACAATAACAGTACAACAATTCTGTTAATAAAAAAAAACAGTACAGCAATTTCATGACAAATATCGACAGACAGCGAAATTTTTTTGCATATATCGATTTTGCATGGCATGAAGTCTTTAGAATCTGAACCACAAACATAATGCAAATTTAAATTTAGATTTTTTAATAAAAAAATAGATTTATATTTATTTAGGGACGTACCTTCAAATACAAACTAGATAATAACATAAATGAAAAAGTTGAAAAAGAGAATTTCTATCCGAAAGAACTCCTAATGAACTAAACGAGGGGGTGGAGGGAAACGAAAAAGATAACCATCTTAAAGTGAAAGTACAGTACAGTTCATATAGGAGGAAAAGAGAACAAGAAGAAGAAGAAGAAGAAGCCAACGGCTATCATTTTGCTATTTTTGAATTATAAAACAAATAGACCCTTGTAATTTTGGTTGGTGCTTCTTGTTGTAGTTCTCTTTCCTCCTATATGAATTGTGTTGTGCTTCTTCTTTAAGATTTTTATTTTTATTTTAAAAAAAAAAAAACAAATGGAAGAGAGATTACAGTGACTGCAGACGTCTATGAAAATGTTGACGCCGTTGAAAAGGGTTCACCAAATTATGGCCTAGGTTTGAAAATAATAGAGACTAAAAAGAAAAAGGCAAGAAAAATGAAAATAATGGAGGCCTCATCCTCAAGCATGTTCAAAAGAAAGCTTATTTATCGCGAGCTATGGGTATCAAAGGGGAAGATTCTTTATTACTTCCCAGTTCCCAATCTTGCAATGATGCCGACGACCATGTGGAATGCATTCACCCCCATTTGCGTCTAAAGTCTATCAAACCCATCATCTACGCTGAATATTCAAGCTAATTAAAGCCTAAATTGCCATGCTCCTCCAAAAATAACTCTTTAAAATGATAATAATAATAATAATATACTCTTGTACTATCTAACTCATTCTAACTTTTTCGAATATGGATCTCTTAATTTATTCAAATAATTT
The DNA here is from genome assembly GCF_000493195.1 of Citrus x clementina. Lineage (NCBI taxonomy): Eukaryota > Viridiplantae > Streptophyta > Magnoliopsida > Sapindales > Rutaceae > Citrus > Citrus x clementina. The sequence continues at coordinate 4,937,080 of NW_006263303.1, read as the reverse complement.
TTCTTTTTTCTGATTACAGTTTGTGGTCTAATCTGTATTTGATTTTTAAATGAGTACGAGATTGAAATTCAAGTAATGTACTAATGTACAGTATCGGTCACCAAATTAAAAACACATGAGAATATAGAATTGTGTCTACAAATTATTGCTCGACCCATTGGCCCCAGCTGCATGTTCTTTGTCAAGCTTTTCAAGGATTATGGGATATTGTCAAAGAAAATGAGAATTAAACACCAGGGCAACAGGAATCATATCAGTGCTCGTAGTCAAATAATCTAAAATTCTAACCATGAAGCAACTAGGGTTATATAATTGAGATTAGATTTTTATCAGCTGCCCACCAATAATCCAAGGCCAACTTTAAGATTATTTTATGGCCCTCAAAGGAAACCGAGGATCAACCAACTAAAGTTAAGGGGGCCATAAGAATAATTTTATGCACAGACTCTGTAAATGATTGAAGACAATCTCTCATTGCTTGTTCCTGATCACTTCAATTAACGCCATAGATTCTTTATCGGGGGGTGGGGGGGCTACAATTTCGACTTTAGAGGGGGACCAAACAAAATGACAAAATGTGTGAAGCTTTGCACTCATAGTCATAGACCCCCTTTTGAGGGTTCACGATAATCAAGTGTCTCGATTTTGGTTGTGGATTGTGGCAGCAGTTCAAAAATCCCAATGCGGACCACCCATGTGCTTGCTATTTTGAGACGAAGGAAATTTCCCTAAACCCCGGATTGAACCCACCATCACCAATTAGTACTGGTCATGTTATGTTATGGGTTGACTGGCTGAATATGAATATTATTGACTCGATACCAATATTTGAACACCTGTTCAGTTTTCACAAATAAAATAAAGATGGAAATTTTATTATTCTTTAAAAAAAATGTGAAAAATATAAAATCATACGGTTTTAAATAGGGATGGCAAAAATCCCCACGGGGACGGGTACCCTCGGGGATTTTTCCCATTCGGGGAGGGTATGGGGATAATTTCATACCCAATTTCTTATTCGGGGAGGGGACGAGAAAATTTTTTTACCCAATTTCTTATTCGGGGAGGGGACGGAGATGAGGTGGAATCCCCATCCCCTACCCATTTCCCCATTTTAATTTTTTAAAATTACTGGTAAATAAATAATAAAATTTAAATTATAAAATTATAAATATTGGTAAAAATAAAAAATATCAAAATATTTATATTATTAAACTTTTAGGCCTAATTAACTAATTAAAGTCCTAAATAAAAATTTAGGACATTAAAAAGACCGAGTAGATTCTAATAGCCAAACATTTTTTTTTAATTTTAATATTCTTTAAATATTTTAAACTTAAATCTATTTTTTATTTATTTTTAGATGTTATAATTGCCCACAACGAATCACAATTTTAATATCTAATCTAATCTAATCTAATATTTACTTTTGATTTGCTCCGATTTAACTATTGTGTTGTAAAGGGAATAGTCCACATTTATAAAGTGCCAACGCCACCATTGAAAAAGTTAATTTTGAATCTAAATTCGATTTTATTTGTGACAATTTTGTATTAGACTATTAATTTGTTCATGATAGTTTATAAAAGAAGTTTGTATCCTTTACATGTTGCGTTACTTACTAATTTAATGTATGTGACTTTTGTAATAGATATTAATGTAAGATATATTTCAAACTTTACTTTTATTTGAATTTTTTATTTTAATATAATTAACTCAAAATTGAAAAAAAAATGTATTAGTTATTCGGGGATCGGGGACCCTCGGGGATCCCCTGTTATTATTCGGGGAGGGGATGTGGATTCTCTCAAGTAATTCTAATGGAGACGGGGAAGGGACGGGGACATACGCAAAATATCGGGGATGGGTACGGGGAGATCGGTCCCCTCCCCTCCCCTCCCCTCCCCATTGCCATCCCTAGTTTTAAAGAATTAAAAACTAACTCTCTTGAATCTCGTAGTTTTAAAGTGTGTTTGCATGAAAAATATATGAGGGCGCCCTCACTAGAGAATGACTATATATAAAGAATAACATAACTTAGTATTATTATTGCGAATAAATGATTCTATACAATATATTGAGGAGAAGAAATTAATAGACAATCTCTGCAGCTGCCTTAAAAAGTTCAATTTTCAGATATTCATTTTAAATTTTCTCTACCCAATGGGCCAGAGCAAAAGCCCAGGCTACATTGGTAAGGCCCGTTAGATGTCCAACCCAATCAACGCTTGCTCACACTCGTTGAAAGAACTAAAGAAGTGCGTGAAAAATAAAGATAGCAGTCTGCTTGCAATATTTCTCTTGGTTTTGAAGAATTTCAAATCGAATTTGAACTTCTATTCATAAATGTATTCAATGATTAGTCAGAACACACGCAACTACCAAAAACTATACAATGAATTCGGTTCTATTTGAGATTGAGGAGCTGTAGTTTTGAAAAAAAAAATTATAACTATAAAATAAAAATTAATAATATGTAGTAAATATAAATTTTAAATAATAATTTTGATAAAATTATTAAAGATATAATAGATTTTTCATCATATAAGTAAAAAATCATATTAACATAACTCCCAAATTATAGCAGTTAGCGTTTACCAAATACTTTACTACTATAATTTTTAAGTTACAGCTAGTCAAACTTAATCCCAAATGTATTACCTTATTGATTAAGGCCAGCATCAAAATAAAAAAATAAAAAAATTTAAAGAAATTAAAATAATAAAATTCTAAAATCATAAAATAAGTAACATCTTGCATCAGTTAATCGGGGACCAAAAGTCCAAACGTTGGTGCCGCCAATGGCTTAAGGCGGCGGCGGCAGTGGTGTGAGGTGGCTAGGGTTTTTGTCTTCTTTTTTTTTTGGGGCCATTGGGTTTTTTGTATGTATGTATGTATGTATATTAGTAATAGTAATTGTAAAGATAAATGCGTTTAATTGGAAGGCAGGTTGATGAAAGTGTTGGAGTTGAGGGGGTCAAATATGGCCACTCTCCTTGCCAGATCCTATACAAGTGGGTGGAGCACCAAATACAATCGGCGCAGATCCAAACAAAAACCAAACTAAATGCCGGGCCATGGCTCATGCAAGTGCAGACTGCAACATGCGCAAAAACCGACTGCGGACTCTCCGATAACGTCGCTATCGGAACGCGGTATTGGTCTCCCAAATCCCACAAGACACAGAGAATCTTCTGTTCAATTTTGTTTTTCATGTCAAGAAAAAAAAAATAAGCGACAGCCTCGAGAAAACTCCGCCCCACGCACGTGCTTGTCTTGTGCGCAAACACAACATCAGAAAAAGGAATCAAAATCAAATAAACCCGCCTTTGCTTCCATCAAATCGTTTTAATTGGCGGGCGAAAATATATTAACGTCCGTCCATTTAACCCCTTCCCCCTCTTGAGAATGACTTGCAAAAAATTGATATTCCAAATTCGGAGCACTATTCATATACGTCCATTTTCGCCGACCTTGGATTCCGACGAAAAAATTTTGCCACAATTTGCGCGTGAACTTGGACTTGGACTTCAGGAATTTTTCGATATTTTATTTTACAAATAGTTTCAACAATCGCAAATTTTTTTTTCTTACTTAAAATTTATCAATAATTTCTTAGTCGAGTTGGTTAAAACATCCTTCTTTTACTCATAGTTAAAAAATTCAAATCTCTGTATAATTTTAAAAAATTATACATGTTAAAAAAATTTTAAAAAAAAAACTAAAAATCAAGTGCCCGTATTCCATATAACGCAACAATCTGATTAAATTAATAATAGCGTTTTTAATAGGTTGAATAATACGTTCTATGACAAATCCAAGGAACTCAATTGAAAGAATCCCCACACCAATTTTTTTCCCTTTAAATAATACATTTTTTTTTCTTTTTGTCCATGTAAAAGTCAAATTCTTATATGATCTCAATTTTAGAGTAATGCTAGAGATTCTAACGTTTGTATTTCAGCTGACGTAGCATTCATCAATTGAATGATATAATAGAATAATAAATAATTTTGATTCATCATCATTCAATAGATAAGTAACACGTAATATTGAGAGTCAAATGTTGCAATTGCTAACATTATTGCTCAATATAATACTTCTTTCAAGCAAAAAGCAAACTCTAAAGTATGAAGAAAAGGCTTAGGGTAAATATTCGTTTAATCTCTATATTTTAGATTGAGTGCTCGTTTAATCTTTATATTTTTAAAAATACCTCGCCCTTTTTGTTGAATATGTGTCAATTGTGCCCTTTATTTTTTCTTTATTTTTATGATATAACCCTTACTATAATTTTAAAAAATTGTTTAATACCTTTCCAATAATCTTGTTAATAATTATTTACAAAAAAAATTAATTTACCAAATTAATTCTAAAATTAAAATAATTATAAAAAATTTACAGTTATTTTATTCTATTTTTAAGGTTCATTTGTTAATTAATTATTTTTATAGATAGATCAATTAATGTCTCCAAGGATGTTGTTGCAAGAATATTATCATAAAAGTAAATAAAATAAGAGTATGGCTATGACATATTCAACAACAGAGTTGTGTAGAAATATTTTTCAAAATAAAACGATCAACCGAATACCTACTTTAAAATAAAAGAATTAAATAAATATTTACCAACAGTCTACATGGTAACCTAATCTAAAGATGGTAAAAGACTAAAAGTCAATAGTGATGAACTCCTTGCCCATAGGAAGGCAAGTGTCCAAATCCAGCTACCATTAATTCCTCAAGCCTGAGGATATGCATGGAGGGCCTGAAATAAAATTTCAAGAACGTAAACGCCGTCTCAGTCGAGGCCCGAAGAAAGGAAACATGACCAACTCTGAAACTTGTTTTCACTTCCTCGTAGCCCAAGGTTTGCACCGACACTAATCTTTTTTATAAGCTGTATATTTTCCAAAATATTTGTATCGAAAAGGAGAATGGAAATTAATTTGTTGAGTTGTTTTTATTCTATTCCTTTTTTTTTTTATGAATAATATACTATATTAGCTAAATCTTATTCTTCAAATTAACAAGGTGAGATATTCCAAATAATTACAGCGGATGGATATTCCTAATTACTGCAATGACCATCGATTATTAATTTAATTAAATAAAAATTCTTATTTTTCATTTATGTGAGAAATGTTTCAATTTGAGATTGTTGACCATGTTAAAATTAGGAGCAAACTAAAAGATAAAAAAAAAATACATATTTCAGTATAATTTATTATAGAATATATTAAAATTTATATCTTTTAATATATTAATTTATTTTTTATTTTAATATAAAGGGGGGTTATTGATGTAAACCCACTGTATACTCAACATATTTATATTTCAATTTTAAAGAATCTGAAATCTCAATTTAAAAAAAAAGGGGGAGGGGGGGGGGCCGGTGGTGGGGCCCACGCTAAGGATGACTTTGTCAGAGTAACGCATCGTCTACTCCAACTTCCACGCAATAATCTAATGAGCCTCTGTACTTAAGCCAGTCACATCCGAGTCATCACTTGGATTATGAAGGAAAAAAAAACAAAAAAAAACAAGAACCAACGTTTTAAAAGCCAACACGCAACCGGAATTGCCGGTAAAAAGACCTTTGAAAAAGCGCAATTATCACCTCCACGTGTCCAATCTTATCCGCTTCTCCCCTTTTCTCTCCTTCCCCCTCCCTTTCCCCTTTAAATAGTCACCGAAATTAACTGTAAAAAACTTCAAAACCAAGCCGTCTCTCTTCAAAACACTAAAACTTCTTACTCTTCTTTCTATAACACTAAAGATGGCCGCCAATATTCTCACCTTTCGGCCCGCCGGAGTCCAAGTTTATGCAACGTCGTCAGGTCACCGGAATCCCGACGGAAAACGCCGGAAGAATGCTTCGTCCAACTGGTGGAGCCCGCTCTTTGGCTGGTCCTCTGAGGCCGATTACATTGACTCCGAGAGTAAACCGGAGAACAGATCGGAGTCGGATCTCGAGGCGAAATCTTCAAGATCCTCCCGGTTCGCGCCGGGTTGCTTCACGGAGGAGAAGGCGAAGCAGCTTCGTTTGATGACCAAGGATACTGCGTCGTTTCACGACGCCATGTATCACTCCGCCATCGCCTCTCGCCTCGCCTCCGATTTTAAGATCCGATCCGATCGTGAACTCGAAACTCATGAGAAATAGAAGCTTGAAAAGTCTCGCTCTCTCTTCTTCTTTTTTTTTTTTTTCTTTGGTTTAATTAGGAATAAAAATGATAATATTTGTGTCCGGTTTTTTAGGGCTGAAAATGTTATATGAATGTGATGTTAGATCAGATTCAGATGTGTGAAGAAGATGATTAAGAAATGTAATCATGTCGAATAGATTATACTTAAATCCTGTAATTATGGTTTAATTATATTCTTATTTTCCATCTGTTTTCTTCTTGTTGTATTTATTTATTCCTAAAGAAGATGATAGAGTTTATCACTTGCTCTGCTGATGTTATGTTTGGTTTAATGAGATATGACCTAATATTTTTAATTCAATTAGTGGAAGATGAATTGACAGGCAACGAATCAAAACCGTTGGATTAAGACTTAATCGTTCATTCTGGATTAGGCTAATCGACGGTTGAGATGTAGTAATGATTAAACAAGAATCTTCAACTCGGCGATGGCATATTCTGATTCGACAGGGATCCTCGTAAAAACATTCCTAGTAGTCATCAAGGATCCAATTAGGAAGATGCTGTTATTAGGAAGGATATTTATTGTGTGAACTTTAATCATTTGAGAAATGCAAATTTTTTTTTTTAATTTTTACATTAAAAAAAAAAACTTAAATTAAGTAGCCTTAAAATAAAAACGTTAGAAAATGGTTAAACACGTGTAAACAAATTTCTGCTTCCACGTTCCATATCTGTTCAAGGCATTGTAATGTAAAGCTGATATGTAGAAAACGGAGAAAAATCATCTGTTTTCCACGACCTCCAGAGCACTTGATTACTAGCTGGTCTATTTTGCTTTCCATATCGCGAAATTATTGTCTACTCTCAGATGGTAAATTTTCTTTGCTGAATGTTGAAAAATACAGAAGCAGAATATTCCAAAGAAGGGTGCGAACGAAAGCTGGAAACTATTGGCAAACATGTGGAAATTGCTGAGAAAAAAGAAACTAGCAGCAGTGGTCCTGGACGATGTAAGATTCAATCAATCAAACTCAATTTGCTTCACATCCATCTTTTATGTCCTTTTGTTCCATTTGCTCATTTCTTTGTTTTCGTTCGGGTATTACAATTCCGTTCCCATCCCTTCCCTAGGAAACACGATAACTCTAGATTAAACCCAGCACAACATCTGCCATACTCCAAGGATTGTTTCTATCCATATCTTGTTAGCAGCATTTTTATCAATAAAACAAGAAGATGCGCCATTCTAGGACCATAAAAAATCTTCTAACTGCAAACTTGATGAAAGATGCATCTATATCACGAAGATAAGATACCTTCCCGAGCCAAGCTCTTCCGGTTCATAGCCACCTCTATTCCGGCCAGCCTTTTTCTGGACTTGATAGATGACTTGCCCATTTTTTAACAGAACCAAGTTGACAGCCCCCATCAAAACCCATACGGCATCCACAGAATCTACAACCTTGCCCAGAACAAAACATTTATTCAAAAGAAAAGGCAGCTTTCTAACTCGTAATTTATTTTTTTTGGAAGTTAAATTGAAACAATCAGACCTTAAATTTTTGGCCCTGGAAAAAATAAGGTATAGGTCTACATGATAAAGTTATCATTCCAAAATCAAAGGAATGAGAAGAATACAGTAAAAGATTTCTCTTAAGCCATTTAAGCTATTCAAGGTATCGCCAGAAATGCAAGCTGCATAATCTCCGCAAAACAAAAAGGTTGAAAGAGTAGATGTAAGCAATCACACCTCAGCTAAACAAGCTGCACTCATTTGCTCTCGATATCATATAGATCCGATCTAAATATCTTTCAAGGAAAACCAACATGAAACTGGGAAGTAAAGAGACAAAATAAATTTGCTAGCAACAATAAGATAAGTTTTAAGATCTAAAATGCTGCATTAAGTTGATGAGAAATTCCACCAGTATCAAGCGTATTATGATTTTCATAGTGCAATTACATGATCCAATCTACAACACCCACAACAATGCATATGACAATAGCTTCTGTTTTCTTTTTCTTCCTCCCAATAAATAAGAAGGGCACAAAGCAAGGTGGTGCAAACTGGGTTAGGGGCAAGCATACTGTAAACCACCAAAAAGATTTAAATAAATGATAAGCTAAATTATATGCGGTGGGAGTTAATATAACCATAAAATCCAAAACAGAACCACAACGGTAATTATTAGAAGATGGAGAACAAACTCCACAAAATCCCAGTTAATAGCTCCATGACAGAGTCTTCCACTCTTTTACAGGCTTCTGAGAATGGGGGAGGCAAAGTACATAAATTCAGTGCCATGTGTACTTGAATCATAACATACAGAAGTGAACGACAGCTTTAGAAACTTGAGTCAAGACAAAGTAGAAAGAGTACAAACTAAAATATCAGTTTTAAAACAAAAAATCAACCAGACCAGTCTTGCTGTGTTCCCCTACAGTCTGCCAGAAGACCTATTAACTAAAGACATGAAAGATGTTAATAGAATTCAAATCTTTTTTTGACATTACTCCACCTAGTGCTCATATGATCTTCTCAACTAGCCGAGGAAAAGAAAAACTACTCAATGTTGCAAACATACACTTCAATAAAGATACTAGCGTTGTGTCAATTCAACCACTAACCCCCTTGTCCTACAAAAGAAGACTGTAATGAAACCATGTAGACATGTAACTCATTCAACGACACTTGCTGCAGGTCGACGTATTCTTAAATAATGATAATGAAAAAGGGCAATTTCTCCCGGCTACCAATATAAATTTTCATATGGGTCAATAGAGTTTAATATCAACGCACATGGGAATAGTTTTAATTATAACAAATCAGTTAAAAAACACCGAAGGTTCATATCAAACAAGAGGAACAAGAATCACTGATGTTAATATAGAATTGAGCACATCAACAAAACATGCAATGGTGCAATATAATTACCAATTAACAAATAATCAACCATGTAAAAGAACCAACAATTGAACTGCCCAGCAAAGCAATCGATAGAATAGAATAAAGGATACACCAAATAAAATCCATGAGCAAATGCTCCAGCCAACACAGCAGTAAACAATCGGTCCCTTACAACCGGATTCTTCCTCAATCCGATTCGAACTGATTTTTTTATAAATTAAAAAAAAAAAAAAACCCACAAACAAAATTATATTATTAGCCAAACCCACATAACAAAAACAAAAATGGTTTAATTTAAATAAAAATGAACCTTACTTAGAGGAAGAACAGGGGCGTATATAAGGGGAACCAAGAACTTGTACGGGGGTCCATTGTTTTGTTTCCTCATAACAGCCTCCCTTCAAAAAATATATACAAGTTCAGCTGATTTTTGCATGATATTATAAATAAATAAAGGGAAAAAACAGCATATATATGCAATAAAGTTTCGCGAGACTCACTGCTGAGAGGAATTGGAAGACGAAGCCATAGCGTGCTTTCAAGATTAGATACTATTACAAGATCTATGAGAATTTTGGTGAAAGCGTGATTTGACTTTTACAATCTGCGCTGCCACCTATTTCATCCTTCAAGGGCGGCGCTAGCACCGCTTATTATACAATATATTTCAATGCACGTACAACTTGGGCCAAAATAAAATTTGTTAGAGTTGCTAACTATTTTCTGTTGTTGCTTAAAAAAGAAAAAAAAAATCTGTTGTTCGAGTTTTTAATTTTTACTTTTTTTAAAAAAAATTACAACTATGTGTTTTCAAAATTTCTCCCCACGAACATTTGGGGGAGAAATTTCTCCGTATTCCATATTTTTAGAAACGTAATTTAGATGAGTTGCCAAAGGTTATAGTTGGACTATAAGGTTTTTATTTTATTTTTATTTTTTTACATGTTTGTTTTGTGCACATTTGGTGTAAATAGCATTATCTGGTTAAAAAAAAATAATAATTTTATGCTGCGTTAATCGGAATATGTTGAAATGGAAAGGAAATATAATGAGAATGTGAAATAAAAATAAGAATAAATTGTTTATTTGAGATGCAAGAATTGAAATCGAAATAAACTGAAATTTTATTGATGTGTTTACTTTATTTTGAAATAAGAATTAGAATAAGCTGAGTTATTTTAAATTACTAAAATACCCTTAGTTAATTATAATAATAACTAATAACAACTATTATTATTATTATTAACAGTCATTTTTATAACAATAATAATCCCAAATATTATTATTATTATTATTTCAAGAGTACATGCATTTTTCTTTTTTATGAATTATGGGTTTTTATATTTTGTAATAAGTTAAAGGACAAAATTGGACTTATTAAGTTCATTGGGGTAATTTCGTCTCTTCATTGTAAAGTGTTCTGATTCCCAACTCTCCCCACAGGAATGAGAACCCCATGTTTCATTCCCAAATTTTTGTGGGATCCATTATTCTTATTTCGATTCCTGGTGTTATTTTAAAAAGTAAACAAAGTAATGAAACTCATTTCGATTCATTCCCTACGGATCCACTATTTTTCGTTTTCAAATATCAGCCCATTGTTTATGTGTTTTCACACCGAGAATTATTTGAACGATTAATTACTATTGTTATAAAATAAGTTCGGTTAACACTAATTGTAGTTTTTTCGATAGTTGTGGGTTTTTTAATTTTTTTTTTCTCCCGTAACCCCCGAAACTTTTTCATAGTGGCTTCGTTCCATGTCTCATTTTATAGGGAACCTCAAAGTGATTCTATTTCGTTATATTCCATCTCGACAGGTGGATCTTGCAGTCAGGCTCCCTTCATCCTTTGCACTTGAGGGCCAATCTCCTTGGATGAAACTCATTTCAATTTATTGATTCCCATTCGTAGAAGTAAACATAATATTAGTGTGACATGAGGATGAAGAAGGAATGAGCTGCTAGAACGGTGTATCACTTGCTATTGAGGAATTCTAAAACTTGATATGATAGTTATAATTTATGTCTAATATTTTAATTACTTTTGATATTATAATTAAAGAATCCTAATAACGTAGCTAATCTATCTATATATATATAAAGGTAGGACTTGAGGAGGTGATGTAACATCACCATTTTACTTCTTTGTATATTCTCTATTATCTCATAAATAGAGATTTTTTTTTAGATTTGACTTTTCATCTTCTTATAATTAATTTGATTGTATTTAACACATTTAATAAATAGTAACTTTATTAATAGATATCATTCATCATCTTTTTATATTTTCTATTATCTAAAATATCTAAAATATTGGTGGATATTCTTTGTACTTTTTTTCTCTTTCTATTTAAATTCAACAATATGTAATCATTAATAATAATTAATTATAAGTCTTTTGAAACATTTATTTATTTTATTATGCTAGCAATTAAACTTTAGTGGATTAAAATACATGAATTAATTAACATAGGAAGAGAGGTTCTTTCATTTTTCCTCAACAATGCCACTAAGGCCTAATTTTAATGCCATAATCCCATATTTAATTATGCAACCTTTTGTTGAGTGTCTTTTGGCTTCTTCAAAATTTATTATACTATCAATTAAACTTTAGTGCCTTAAAATACATCACCTAATCTATATATATATAAAGTTGGGACTACAAGAGATGATGTGGCATTACCATTTCTCATCATTTCATATTCTCTATTATCTAATAAATTGGTTGAAATTAAAAAATAATTACATTACAAAATATTAAAATAGAAAATAAGGGAAATTTGCAACCTACCCCCAAATAAACTGACATTTTGCACCGCGCACCCAAGAAAAATGACATGTTGCACCGCACCCCCAATTCCGTTAGTTTTTCGGTTATTATTAACAGAATGGTGTGAAATTTAATGAAATGACGAAAATACCCATTTTTTAAATTCAAACACTAAAGCTACAAAAGACCATTTTTTTATTGTGTTAATTGACGTTATTATCCCTGTATGAAGGCTTTGCACATCGTTGATGAGGCTAGCGATAGACATTTGCTTGAATGGCCAAGTAAATATGGATTATTTATAGCCGCGTGGCAGCACATGAATGAAGCAACATTCAACTTAAGTGAATGTTGAAGCCTCGATCCAACGGCTATATATGTTTCCAACGGTCAAATTAAGCACCCAAATATATAGAGATTCAAGACACACACCCTCACAACCAGCCTCCATCAACATTCAACACACACACCCTCACAACCAGCCTCCATCAACATTCAACAATAAACATCAGCAGTAACTTCATACCTTCAACTTTCACCCAATGCAAGCTTAAAACATCAGCAACAATAACAGCATACCACATTCAACAATTAAGCATAACACTTTCAGTTGTGACTCCATTCTTTGTACATATCATAAACATTACAAGGAATAATCCATAGAAAAAGAAGAGAAGAGATGTCCAGTTCGAGGAGTGCATCAAGTTCATCAACCCACCCAACATCACAGAGGAATTTAATCAATGGGGGCATTATCAAGTTTCACAACAAAATATGCTACTGTCAACGCAGAGCAGCAATCAAAATTTCAGAATCTATACCAAATCCCAATAGATTATACTACTGCTGTCCTAATGACCATGGATGTGGTTTTTTTAGATGGTGGGAGCCAACTAAAGAGGAGGCTGGAGAAATTCAAGCAAGATCACACCTATTTGAAGAACAAGCAAATCCATACATGGTCGAAGAAGCTGTTCACAACAGCCGTAGTTTTAGTGACAAATTAGACATTGACGCCTTTCATCATAGGTTTACCAACATTGAAACCATGCTTCATCAACTGAAAAAGTATCAATTCACAACCATATTGATGCTACTAGTTTTGTTGTTTGTAATACATTATAATGCAAGTTATAATAGTGTAGAATGATTGATTGTAACAAAAAAGCAAGACATATATTAACTGTAATACCTGGTCTGATTTGAGCATTCTAATATAAATTACTGTTTGATTCTCAAACAAACATTGGCAGCAGCCTATACATTCTAATTAGAACCTCTATGGTTACATACATTTGAAACCAAAAAACAAAATGAATTGTTGGTCTAATCTCTAATACTTGTATATGAGTCTTATGCCCAACAACTTACAAAATGCCACGAACCTTGCACAACTTATATACTACTTATCACAAACTGCACACTACAGCTCCAATTTCATGTAAAAAATAGAGCAAGTCAAAATACAAGCCTGTTGATCTTCATGTCGGTCGGGTGGTTCAAAATGGCATTGTGGAAGGTGTCAAAAAATGGTTATACTACCTCCACTACTTGTTAGCAAATCTGCTACTGCCAATGCTTCAAGCAAACATACACGATCACTGCATTTAAAATGACATTATTGAAATATCATACCAAGTTAAAATAATATACATGAAATATTACGCATAATGTATCTAATACTCATGTATAATAAGTGTAGATGATATGTTTACAAATACCATAAAACTTCCATTTATAAAGTATTCAAATTAATTTTTGGCCTAGCAAACATATAACTTACCCTTCATGGTGGGAAAGCCAATGCCTTCCCTTTGTCCAACTTCTTTTTAGCTTTATGTTCATCTCTTCGATGGTCTTCCCTCGGGTCAATTCCAGCAGCTGTTATGATCTTTTTGCCTTGGACACCCACCCAAGTAGCATCACTGCTTCCTTCCATCCTTTTCCTTTTAACCAAATTCTTTGAAGCTGATGGGCCTGCCTGAGTGGCAGTCTTATGCTTCTTGGAATTACGCAGATTGTATGTTGTTATATCTTCAACTTCTACAGCCACTTGGATGTTATCACTTGTCTGTCTTGGAGCAACGATTGATGCACAAGCAGGTCCTTCTAATGCTGCAGCTGTATCTTTTACTATGGCATTAAACATCTTTCAATTGCTACTTTACTTAATATAAATTAAATCATATGCATAATGCTATTTGACATGTATTTAATGTAGCAATTTAGAATGCTAATTTAATTGCTTAAATCAAACAATTCATGTCATCAAGTAATTAGGTATTTAATTAACGCAGCAAGTAAGATTAATTAATTAATTTAGCAGGGAATTAATTAATTTAGCAGGGCAGCCTAAATTCAGCAACAATGTAACAATAAATTGTGTTAAATAGTTACCGACCTTGTTCTTCTCCTTCACGCCTTGTTAAATAGCTTCTCAGATGACGCTGAGACAAATCATAAGCAAACAAAAAAAAATTTATTGTTATACAGCTGTCCTCTATTGTAAAGAGCATTAAAAAAAAAATTAAAACTTCCAACGGAAGCTAGCCAACTGACCTTGTACAATCTTGTCCTCTTATTTAAATTTTCAGGGTTAGCAGGACAACCTCTTCTATTGTGACCATACTCTTTGCAACACTTGCATTGGAGCCTGTATCTTTTACTTTCTGGTGGTACCTCATCAGCTTCCCTTCTTCTGTTAATCTTAGGTCTTCCAGGAGGCCTTTTCATTAAAGGAGGCAAAATTTCATCACCACCAGGATTTGGCCAAGAATCCTTATCTGGAATTGGGTGAATCATCCACGAATAACCTCTTATGTAAGTGTCCTTCTTTAACCATGGGCTGAGAAAATCAGCTTGGTCCTTATGACTGTGGCTTATACAAGGCATGGCATGGATGCAAGGAATCCCACTTACTTGCCAATATCCACAGTCACAAACATGATGTTCAAGGTCAACAATATAGGTTCTGTAGCTGTCATCCACTTCATACAACCATTTGCTAGCTCTTGAAATTGGATTTACACTTCCAATTTTCAAATGATTCATCATCTTGTCATAAATTCTTCTTGGAATCTTATTCCCCCAAGCCATTGCTTTCTGTTTTCTATTAATCAGTCTCTTCATAAGCTTTTTTCTGATCCACTCTAGCATTGTCAGTATTGGCATCTTCCTTTGAACCCCAACCCATGCATTAAATGATTCAGTCACATTGTTAGTACAATGATCAGACTTGCAATTATTGTCAAAAGCATGTCTGGACCAAAACTTGGCTGGTAGCTTCCTTAGTGTCTCATATACGCCCTCATCTGTCTTTCTCAACTCTTCCATAGCTCTATCAAATGCTCTTCGATTTGAAGCCCTTGTTGCTGCCCAAAAATGTGGTTTGAAATCAGAGTGTGGATGCTTTGCTTTCAGATTGGCTAGAATGTGTCTGGCACAATACCTCACATGTGCATTAGGGAACTCCAACGCTAAAGCATTTTGAATACCTTTCTGCCTATCACACATAAAGGTGAGCTGCCTATTATCTCCTAAAAAAGTATTCAAATGCCTGAGAAACCATGTCCATGTGCTAGTGCTCTCAACACTACACACACAAAAAGCAATTGGGAAGATTCCATCATTTGCATCAATGGCCACAGCTGATAGCAGTACACCCTTGTAAGGGCCCTTTAAATGGCATCCATCAATGCCCAAGAAAGGTCTACAACCTTGGTTAAAGCATTCTCTTAATGCAGGGAAGGATACAACAAATCTGTCAAAGTAAGTCTTGGGTTGTTCTACATGATACCTGATCACACTAACAAGTGCCAGAGCCTGTGGCATCTTGTTAAGTATCATCTGCGCATAACTCCTCACTAGCCGATAACTTGACTCATGATCAGCACCTTGACGCTCTAAAACTTTCTTTTTGGCTCTGTATATCTTATGTTTGTTAACCTTCACACCATATCTTCTTCTAAGTTCGCTTATAAACCATTCAACCTTGGTGTCTGGCTGCTCTATAAATGTTGATGCAAACTTCACAGCTATGAACTCTGCTGTACATTCAGGGTTTTTCAGATCTCTTTGGCATGTGTGGACGTTGTGAAGTCTCTTAATAAGAAATGGTGGTCCGAATCTGGTCTTTGCTGCATGTAAAAACCAAGGGCATTGAAAGAAGGCACAACCAACTGTAATTCTAGATCTTTCAAACTTGTGCTTGTACATTTTGAACCTATTTTCAACTGCATAATTTCTTAAAGCCCAACTTAGCTGCCTAAAGTTTCTAAAATATTGTCCAATTCTAAATACAACAGGGTCTTCACTGGGAACATACATGTTTTCTCTCATTGTTGCATCCATCTTTGCCAAAACCTCATCAGTCTCATCATTAGAATCTTCACCAAATTCATTATCATCACTGTCACAATTAGATAGTATGCAATCCACATCACTATTATCAGAATGAATATAGCCCTCATTAGCTTGATCAATAGGAGGGGCTGCAGAATTAATAACATTTGCAGCACCTCGTGGATGATATGGATCTTCTTCTTCGGATTCAGTCAAGCAATAATCACTGTCATCAAAGTCGTATGTGGAAGCTATAGGTTTAGTTCTTGTGGATTTCTGCCCATTATCAGCACAACTTTGAAAAACATTATATGTTTGGAAGACCTGTGAGTCAGGGTTCTGTGTTGGTTGGGTTGGGAAGGCATTTGGGGTATCAGGTGTTGGTTCACGTAGATACGACATCTGTTGTTGCTGCTGAAGCTGAGAAGAGATGGAACAATGTTTTGTAATTTTGTTCCTTTGTGGGGTTTCATCAGAACAATTTGAAGAGGTTTTATCAACACTACTATCACTAGTAGTATCAATAGTGTCTGTTTTATTGCTCTGATTTGGTGATACTGTTTGCTGGCCTGTTGATGATCTAAAATAGATGTCCATAAAATCCTCAAACAAATCAGAGTTGGCACTTATCCTAGTAGGAGGGACATTTGACACAAGATTATTCTGATCAATGATGACTGGAATGCTGGTTTTAGGGGCTGCAGAAGTGATATCTTCAGAAGTTTGGAATGACGCTCTTTTTGTTGTTGACTCTGTAACTGAATGTATCTCGTCGAGGTAAAGTTGCATATCATAGCACAGCCTATTGTGGTGCTCCTGTAACTGAACAATGAGATCATGATCATCCACAATTTGAACCTTCTTCCTCTCCCAAGATTGCCAAACATTTAGATTAAACTTCTCATCATGAGTCATCCTTCTTCCATACACTGTCATTAGAACTTTGTTGATAACAGAGACTATACTCAACTTGTCAGGATCAATGACACCAAGATTATGTGTTGTGTCTTTGAATGTGACATAAAAAGTTGTATTATCAGCATCATCCATTTTCACCTGTACAAAGTAGATTTTGTCCTTAAATACCTAATGTTTACAGCTAGTGTCATGTAATATAGATATTATATTCTGTAAGATGAAGGTGCAAACAATTCACCTAAATCCTCTCCCGACATTATCGTTAAATAGTGAAACTATAAGCCCGAAAATCTCGAGTTGCACATACATAATGCAATAACATGCAAATAATGAACTTTAAACTAAAATTTATTACCAAAAGCAAGCATTTAAAGTGAAATTGAAGATCCAATCACATACATAGTGCAATAACATGCATATAGTTTCAGTTAATTAAAATAAAATGGGTAGGCAAAAGCAAGCATTCAAAGAATTCTATTAATTGCTATGAATAAAAATAAAATCTTCATCAATGAAATTCGATCTTTAAAAGAAAAATTAAACAAAAATTTACCACAGAGCACTATGATAGGAATCGAATGAGAAGCAGGGAAGAAAACCAAGACCAAGATGGTGAGGAAATAAATGGGTAGTGAGTGAAAATGGAGCTACTGTGAGTGTTAAAAAAAAAAAATAAAGACCCAGCCATCATGGAAAACCAAATCAACAAAAAATAAATAAAGATTTCTTACTAACCTGGGCTTCTTCAACGACCAAACACTGAGTTCTCCTCTCTTGTTAGTAAAATGCACATAGCCACACACCAATATCCACTATGGCTCTCACAAATTTTATCTCCTTTGCATATGAGTCTGGGTTAGGTGGTTTTTTTGGCGCCCAATTACATATCATCGTCTCGATTTTGGATCCATGGAATTGCTTTTTCTATGCCTGTCCTTGCCGACTTAACAAGTAAAATCATAGATGAAATGACTTGGCGCGGTTTTCGATCAATATAATTTTTTATTTTTAAATATCACTTTGCTTTTCCATTTTTGCCCTTTCCCCGTTAATAATAACCGAAAAACTAACGGAATTGGGGGCGCGGTGCAACACGTCATTTTTTTTGGGTGCGCGGTGCAAAATGTCAATTAATTTGGGGGTAGGTTACATTTATTTATTTTATTATGCTAGCAATTAAACTTTAGTGGATTAAAATACATGAATTAATTAACATAGGAAGAGAGGTTCTTTCATTTTTCCTCAACAATGCCACTAAGGCCTAATTTTAATGCCATAATCCCATATTTAATTATGCAACCTTTTGTTGAGTGTCTTTTGGCTTCTTCAAAATTTATTATACTATCAATTAAACTTTAGTGCCTTAAAATACATCACCTAATATATATATATATAAAGTTGGGACTACAAGAGATGATGTGGCATTACCATTTCTCATCATTTCATATTCTCTATTATCTAATAAATTGGTTGAAATTAAAAAATAATTACATTACAAAATATTAAAATAGAAAATAATTATTAGATTATAAATGATTACATGTCTTTTCCTCTTTCTATTTAAATTCAACAATATGTAACCATTAATAATAATTAATTATAAGTCTTGAAACATTCATTTATTTTATTATGCCAACAATTAAATTTTAGTGGATTAAAATACATCAATTAATTAATATATGAAGGACGGTTCCTTCATGTTCCCTCAACAATGCCATTAAAGCCTAATTTTAATGTCATGATCTCATATTTAATTATTCAATCTTTTAACAATGCCATTAGAGCCCAATTTTAATGTCATAATCCCATATTTAATTATTCAATCTTTTGTTTAGTGTCTTTTGGCTTCTTCAAACTCCATAAACATTAAATATTTAAGATTTGTGGCATCATTATTTCTCATCTTTTTTTATTCTCTATTATCTAATATATTGGTTGAGATTAAAAAATAATTACATTACAAAATATTAAAAATCTATATCTATCTAACTATATCTATATCTATCTATCCATATATATATATATATATAAAGTTGGGACTAGAGGAGGTGATGTGGCATCACTATTTCTCATCTTCTTGTATTCTCTATTATCTAATAAATTGGTTGATATTAAAAAAATAATTACATTACAAAATATTAAAAATAAAAAATAATTATTAGATTATAAAAGATTGCATGTCTCTTCCTATTTCTATTTAAATTCAATAATATTTAACCATTAATAATAATTAATTATAAATCTTGAAACATTTATTTATTTTATTATGCCAACAATTAAATTTTAGTGGCTTAAATATATCAATTAATTAATATAGGAAGGAATGTTCCTTCTTGTATTCTCTATTATCTAATAAATTGGTTGATATTAAAAAAATAATTACATTACAAAATATTAAAAATAAAAAATAATTATTAGATTATAAAAGATTACGTGTCTCTTCCTCTTTCTATTTAAATTCAATAATATTTAACCATTAATAATAATTAATTATAAATCTTGAAACATTTATTTATTTTATTATGCCAACAATTAAACTTTAGTGGCTTAAATATATCAATTAATTAATATAGGAAGGAATGTTCCTTCTGCCTTTGCACTCGAGGACCAATCTCCTCGGATGAAACTCATTTCGATTTATTGATTCCCATTCGTAGAAGTAAACATAATATTAGTGTGACATGAGGATGAAGAAGGAATGAGCTGCTAGAACGGTGTATCACTTGCTATTGAGGAATTCTAAAATTTGATATGATAGTTATAATTTATGTCTAATATTTTAATTACTTTTGATATTATAATTAAAGAATCCTAATAACGTAGCTAATAGAGTAATATAAAAGAATCTTTCGAGAAAATGAATAATGTAAAAATTGGGAAAAAAAAATGGTAGTAGAAGGAAGATTACGCGCACTTCGCTCTTCATAAAATCCAGACAAAAGAGCCGTTATATAATGCCAAAAAAAAGTGAAAATTAATGAGGCATTTAAGGTTAGTTTAGTAAAGTTATACATTTGGCATTTAGTTATAAAATTCAAAATTTAAAACTGTGGGGGATTTTTGTCGCTGAGAAAACTGATTTGACACGTAATCGGTGGGTTCAATACTTCAATTTTCTCGAGTGAGTTGTTGTTTACTATATTTATAAGAGCAAAAAATCCGTCTTACACGTGGAAATTTCTCATTTAAAAAAATAAATAAAAAAAGGTTGCGTTATTTGAGAGAGCTTGAATAGAAAGCTGAGCCTGAAAGCGAGGTGCGTGAATCTGAGGCGGAAAAAGATCAGACGGTCAGAAGAGGGTGTGGAAAAAAGAAGAAAGAGAAAAAGTAATCAAATCTAATGGCTGAGAGAGTTGCGTCGGCATAAAGCCACGCTGAAACCTCAAATTGAAAAAGCCCATATAAGCCCGAGCTCATCACCGTCTACTCCGTCTCTCTCTCTCTCTCTCGCTCACTTCTGTGTTCAGACCGCGAACTTCGTATTCTTTCGCACACAGTACTCAACTCATGGTAATTTCTCTCATTATTTTCTTCGTTTCATATTTCGTAGATCCTTAGTGTTTTTATTTTTTATTTTTTAAGTCTAGATTAATGAATCGCTGCTTCGTTCCTTTTGTTTTTTTAGGCTCTGCCAAGTCAGCAAACTGTTGATTACCCGAGCTTCAAACTCGTCATAGTCGGCGACGGTGGCACTGGTAATCTTCCTCCCTTTACTGTTTGTTCTTTTTTTAAATTGAACTAGGTTTTATGATACTGACTGCTAGGGTTTTTTTTTTTTTTAATTTTCTGCGTTGGCTCTTAACTGTGATTAACTGGAAATGGAAAATAAATTATCTAATTGAAAAGACTCTATTGTTTGGGAAAAAAAAAATTTAATGTTGTTGTTGTTGTTATTTGGTTAATTAGTTTGAGAGAATGTGGCTATGCTATGCATTGAATAGTTACTAAAAATTCTTCTTTTTGAAATGAGACTGTGTGTTAATGGTATTTGATATTTTACTACTGTGTTGGTGTTTGTGGTTTCAGGGAAGACTACCTTTGTGAAGAGGCATCTGACTGGGGAGTTTGAGAAGAAGTATGAACGTGAGTGTTTGGGGGAAGGGCAAGGGCAAAGACTGTTTGATTATATGTATATTTTTTTCTTTCTGTAGTCACTATATGGTTTTTTTTTTCTCTTTTATTCTGCAGCAACTATTGGTGTGGAGGTTCATCCGTTGGATTTCTTTACAAATTGTGGCAAAATCCGTTTCTACTGCTGGGACACTGCTGGCCAGGAAAAGTTTGGTGGTCTTAGAGATGGTTATTAGTAAGTAATTTTTTTAATCTCGACCTTGGTACTTTTATTTGATTTTATGCTTAGATAGAATTATCTATGCTTCGATTTGAAGTTAGTTGTTTAAAGTGTGGGTGTGACCCCTTTAAGGTAATGTAAGGTAATATAATAAGTACTTATAACTGATGGCAAAGTGAGTGTAAAACCTTTGCTCTTGGAACTAACTTCATTTTAATCTAACCAAGGATAAAGATGAAATTTAAGGGAAATAATATTGGATCGAGTAGACATAATCAATGCCTCTTTCTTGTTTTAATGTTTTAATAATTCTAATATGCAGCATCCATGGGCAATGTGCCATCATTATGTTTGATGTTACTGCCCGATTGACATACAAGAATGTCCCCACTTGGCACCGTGATCTTTGCCGGTATGTGAAATCAACAATTTGAACTTTTTCTTGGATCTATTTGGCTTAATTGGATTTACCCTGTTGTCGAAGCCTGTGATTAATTGAAAGTTTTCATTGCAATGATAGGGTGTGTGAAAATATACCGATTGTTCTCTGTGGGAACAAGGTTGATGTGAAGAATAGGCAAGTCAAGGCAAAGCAGGTTACCTTCCACAGGAAGAAGAATCTACAGTACTATGAGATTTCTGCCAAGAGCAACTACAATTTTGAGAAACCTTTCTTGTACCTTGCCAGGAAGCTTGCTGGGTAAAATAAACCCAAATTCCTAGCTTATTGTCTGTACACTATTGTTTTTAGTAATACATGATATTGATGATGATGCTTTGACGGGTCCAGGGACCCAAATTTGCACTTCGTGGAATCTCCTGCTCTCGCTCCTCCAGAAGTACAGATTGACTTAGCTGCACAGCAACAGTAAGAGAATTTACTTGTTTATCTTTTGTGTGCAATATTTTTGCTTAAGAAATTTATGGATTCTAGTCTTTTAGAGTACGTCTTGTGGCTGATATTATTGCTTGGCTACGTGAAACCATTTTAGTCTTGTCAACACTATCCCAGAAGAAAATGTTTTTTTATTCAAATGCTCTTCATCCACCAACTTGGTTCTTGTCAGTTTGCTTGGTAATTAGTTAATAGCTATTGGTATTTCCTTGTCTTACTGTGATACTTTGTTCTCCTCAGACATGAAGCCGAGCTTGCCGCAGCAGCTAGCCAGCCGCTTCCTGATGACGATGATGATGCATTTGAGTAGAGAGGAACTGCTTGGACGGGTGTAGGCGCAACCTCTCATACTGCTGCTTGACTTAAAAATGCTGTTATTTTGGAAATTTTCAACACATGGCGGAGATTTGGTTATCAGCGTAGGGGTGACCATCGAGAACAATGGATTATAGTAGTTAGGTTGTACCTTTAGATACTTGTTGGAGACTCTTTTTATGCTTGTGTTTTTTTGGAGTTTTCTTATTACTGGAATGATATGTTTCAGTGACGTGGATTATGCCATTCCAATACTTTTATGCATAAGTTTTGTATGTTCCAACCGGTGGCGCATCAGTTGAATCATGAGTCCTGAGTTGTAGCGTTATGCCAAATATATTTGTTTCAAATTGACTTGAGTGGCAGTGAGCCAGTGATGGCTGGTTCTAATCAACGGCACATTGTTGCCAATGGCAATTGAGTAATATGGAGTTTGATTAGGGAAACATAGGAATAAAAAATCAAAATCTCGTTAGCGGTTTAGCCTCGTTCTTAAGGATGCGGGATTGAGGTTGAGCAATTGTTGTTTTTAAGTTATAGTATTAAAGTATTTGTTAAATAATAATTGTTGTAGTTTGGAAGTTATGTTGAGGTTATTTTTAATTTATTTCATTTAAAATTTATTGAGTAATGATATAACCATAAATTCTTATACAAATTTATTTTTATAAATTAATGTGATATTAATTCATTGGTTGAATTAAATATTAGGTATACATGATTTGTTTATATTATTTTATATTTTTATTTAATCAATGAATTAATACCACATCAGTTTGTAAAAAAGTTTGTGGTTGTATTATCACTCAAATCTATTATATCTTTAAGAGTAATAATATAGTCATAAATTCTTGTACAAATTTATTTTGTACAAACTGATATGACGTTAATTCATTAGTTTAATTAAATATCTCTTGTCCCACATGATTTATTTCTATTATTTTATATTTTCATTCAACCAATGAATTAATTCCACATCAATTTGTACAAGATAAGTTTGTACAAGAGTTTGTGAATGTATTATCACTTTATCTTTAATAATATTGTAAAAATTATTATTTAAATTTTATATTTATTATAATTTATTAATTTTTATTTATAATTATAATTTTTTTTCATAATAATTATATCTTAAAAGTTAAGGCACTTTCATTTTAAACAAACCGAACCTAACATGATGATGCGACTCGGTGTAAGAAGCGGAAGTGCATTGCTGGGTTTTTTAACTCACAAATTAGCTGCAGCTTGTCATTTCTTCTGCTGCAGCTGAGTGATAGGCTAACAAACCCCGGTAGGAGTCTTTTTTATTTTTTATTTAAAAAAAAAAAAGATAACGAGAAAGATGTACAGTAGCAGTAATCAATCAAAATAATACAAGAAATGTCAGCTGCTCCATCAAAATTCAAAGCTACAGCTGACTTGGTGCAGGTGGGCCAAGAAAGGAGTTTTGGGCCACCGGTCCACAAGTGTTTTAAGCGAAGTGGGCTGGGGGCTGCTCAATGGTTGGGGCCATTATAAAAGAGGGCTACAGGGGTCCTTAAATCTCTGGCATATAAAAAAAAAAAAGTGCTAACCTAAGCGGAGAAGTGAGGTGGTTTCGGTCCGGTATTGTGATGGTATATTATGCTGGTGACTTGTGAGTTCTTGCCTCGGCAACAAGTACAGCAGCAACAAAGGCAAACGATGCAACATCTGAAGAGTCTGAACTTAATCAGAAGTCACGAGAAATGGACAATTCAATAGCCCTCTCTGGTGGTGTCTGGCCAACGTTCTGACAGTTACCTAACTTCTAATCATACTCAATGCTTACTGCTCAGTACACACTCTTTTAACACTCTACAGCCACCTAAAAACGTTTAACATATTATAACAATCATACCTGCAGTACCTGCATTGCTTGGGCCTGCCACCAAAGCAGAAGGAAGGACGCATATCTTTGTATCTCTGGGCTAAATCTTTTTCATGTTTTGGTGTTTCACTAGTTGGCTTTCTGTCCTTATCTTAAATGTGGAAAAGCAGACTTAACTGTATTCCCATGTACTCTGGTGTATATGCAAAACCCAAAAAATTTGGCTTCTCATGTGAAATCCACATGGCATAAATGACTAGTGGCAGGTACTGGTACATTAACATTACAATAACCATACACACCCACTTGCCCATGTCTGAGGAACCCAAGGCGCACCCCGGTCGCCCGCTCATGGCTACGACTCAGCGCCCCTCAATGAGCCACTCGACTTGTCTTTGTCAGTGTCGGTTCGAACCATGCCCGAATAGCCCTATATTATGGGTACCACGCATCCACATCATTCCAACCAAGAAGTGGGGTCATTTGCCAGCATGTTTATTACAAGGTGGGGTGCCCTCTACATGTAAAAGACAATGTCCTAACTTTCAGGGGCTCATTACCCTAGCCGAAAGGACCCATTTTAATTTGGTTCATATTTTGACCTTCTTTATAGATTAGAGCAGCAGCGAAAAAGGGTGGGCATTTCACTGTCGGTGGGTGGTCGGATCCAGTTGCTTTCTGCTTGGGCTGCTACTACTAATAACCCCATCCCAATTCCAAGCGATCCACTCTAAGCTCTTTTCACAGGTCATTTTCTATTGCTATTATCCTGAATGGGGGCTCTAGCGGCCATCATCTTGCTGCCTTGATTCTTTTTGGTGAATTGGCTATTCTTTCCTTTTCTTTTCTTTTATCATAACTCTGCATTCCCCCCTCTCCTTTTCTTTATGTTATATATTTTTGCTTTATTTTACCTTATAATTCGTAATGTATCTCACGTTTGTGTAAGAAATCACGGATACATTTCATCATGCATAACGTCAAAAGAAAATGCCACAGCTGGATTGATCAAAATCAGATGGGTCACACAATTCCATCATGGTAATAAGAAATTTCAACCAAAAACACATGAGAAGTTGGTATGAAAACATATATAAGTGGAGAAATTAAGTCTAAAGAGGTAGCACTAATTCAAAGGACTGCGACATATGATCACATGGCCATCATGTGATAAAACAAAATACATTGATTTATAGACAGGAACATATACAAATATAAATGTAGAGAGAGAAAAGGGTGAGTGATGGTATATTGGTAGGGCAAGGTTGCATGATGTTGATGACAGAGAGAGAGAGAGAGAGAAGAACAATGTATAAATATAAATTGTATTCATGTAAACTTGAAGCAGGACATGTTCTGTAATAGTATCATATGCTTTAGCATAAACAGGATACGAAGCAACTGTCATTGTCTAAACCCATATTGCAAACTTTCATCCCCTTTCTATCTCTCAGCCTTGTTTTGATGATCTGGATTTTCATGCTTTGCATCCATCAATCTCACATCTCTTCAACGCTAGAGCCCCCATTTTCCCTGTTCACATTTCCGAAAAAATTGACTAGTTGTTTTACTTAACGTATCATTTTCCCTATTATTTTACTACTATTTATTGCAACCATTTTGTTAATTTTTGGGTTAAGTATAAGTTAAATTAAAAAAAAAGGTAAAATAATTTTAATTTAATTTAAATTAAATTAAATTGTGAACAACTGCCGAAGGCATTTGTAAGAATGTTTTAAATCAAGCAGTGCTACGGTTTAAAAGATTCTCAACATCTTACACTAACATCAAGTTTTGTTATCTTTTTGGCTAATTTATAATACTATCGAATTGAAACAAGGGATCTAAAGAAGAGCAGTGGGTAGACTATATTAGTAATAAGTAAATCCTTTGTATACAAAAGAGAAAATTTTTAGTTGGATCTTTTTTTTTGTTTTTTTTGGGACAAGGGTAAATCACAAGTGCTGAAAACCCCTAGAAAGCTCTTGATCATGACCAATATTGTAAGCCTCCTTGGGTATGGAGCATGCACCTGTAAGAATTGAATTATATACATGCGCTAGTGTGTAGTCATTATCTAGCACCAAGGGTTTCCTTACTTTAATATAGCAAAAGACAGCTAACAAATAGAAAAATAAAAATTTTAATATACTACACAACAAAATAAATTAGATTGAAGTCTGTGTTTTTTTTTATCTTTTAAGAAAAATACAATTGTTAACATATTGTAATATGTATTTGTTTTTATATATATTAGTGACATCTTCACTTGAAAACTGTAGAAAATAAGTGTTATATACTGATTTCAGTTGAGAGAAAACTATAATATCCAATGTCCCCTTACATAATAATTTTACAGTACTACGCTCTATTTTGAAATATTATTTTATTCATATTGATTATACATTAAATAAATCATATAAATTGAATTATAAATTAAATAAATCATATAAATTGAAGTTAAAATAAAAAGATTGAAATGCTAAAATAAAAAATATAGGTTATTGAAATACTAACATACTAAAATATAGGTTTTAGTGTGAATAAAAAATTAATAATAAGACTTTCTTTGTACTTTTTGTTATTTTAAACTTTTTTTCCTTACAATCATAACTAATATTTTATATTCCCAAGATAAAATAGCAATCAAATAACTCATTTATCCAAATTTTTGTGCCAAGGGAGTTTTTGGATATTATGAATGCAGTAAAAATAAGTGGTATATATTGGTTTCAGTAAGAGAAAAACTGACAATCTCCTCAAAATTTTGATATAAAGATCTCAAATTTCACTCAAGACCATGCATGTTAAAGCTCTGGAGTTTAAAGTTTTAATTTAACGTAAGTGTCATAGTTTAACTTTTTTTCTCGCAGCACCATGAAAGGCATCTCAATCTTCGGTTTCTCTCTCAAGTTCCAAATTTGTCTAAATCTCAAGATTTCACCTCTTCGATCAATCGTCAATCTTGCGATACGCTGTCATGTTAGCCTCCAACCTCCAACTTGGAGAGTTTTCCCTTACAACTTATTAGGTTAATTTGGGTATCATTTCTTCAAATCATTTTCCTAGTGGCTCAATACTAATTATCAAATTATTTTCTTTTTCTTTATAAATTGGGTTATAGAGCATATATACAATTTCTCTTACAGTAAATAAACTTTATTTTTTAATCCGAACTAAAATAATGTAATATGATTAAATTTGGTCTTGGTTAACCTCGTTGTAATAATGTGTATGCGAGGGACGATGCGTGCCCAAAAAAACGTAACATGATTAAATTGGTTTTTGGTTAATTTCATCAAAATTTCTGCCTGCCATGTCCTTGCTCGTTTGACATTTCATGTCGATGCTAGAGGCAGTTAGCAGTACCCTATCAATCAAAGATCTTTATCAGATCAATCTTAATATAAATTCGGTAATATCTTTATGCTTAGCCAAAAAAAGAGTAACAAGAATCAGTAATGATCCGATATATATGTTTATGAGCTTAAAAAATTAATGGCTTCGGTGAAGAGGAGAGTCGATAGAAATGCCTTAAACCTACGGCCAATATTTGTAATAATGCAAGTTTCACTGGAATAGCCAAACATTGTAGGTAGAGATGTCAATTATGTGGTGCTGAAAATTCAAGCCGATCACGCTATGTTTTGTGCTTAATTTAGGGGTGGCAATTTGTGACGCAATGGGTCAATTCGATACAATTATGGAACGTATTATTAATATGTTTTTGTCAATTTAAAATGACACGTCTTTAGTAAAAACATTTTAAACAAGTGAAGCTGAAAATACAGTACTTCTTTCTCTATGCCACTGGCGGTTTCTTTTTCTTTGTTGACTTTTAACTTTTTTTTTTCTTTGGGTTTGTTTAAATGATTAGAGTATCCATTGACATAATTATTTTTTAAGGTATTTTAAAAATTAAGTAATTGTTCATACTTTAATAGAAAAAAAAAAGTAACACTCTCTTATTCAATACTATTCACAAATTATTACTTCAGTCGTGTTTTGTTATTTTGTCTGAAATTTAAATAGATTTGAATCAGTCTAAATTCTGAATAGAACTAAATGTTTGAATTTAAATGACATATTTATTTTTCTATCCGATTCTCTAATAATAAGTATTTTTTTTAAGTTACAAAGTTTGAAAACTAGCACTTTACATCTGTGCCCTAACAAATTTTAAATAGAAGTTATTTTGTCATAACGTAAATCATATTCAGATGAATACAAGCCTTTAATATTCTAAACTAGAGTACGTTAATCAATTTTATTGGAGATGAATAATAATACGAATTAGTCAGTTTTATATTGATAAAGATGAAAATAATTTAATCTTTTAGAATAACAATAAATTAACTGCATAGGGATATTTTAGAAAACTTTGTTAATGATGTCATTCAAAATTTTTAAAATAAGCAAAAAGTTAAAAAATTTAGCTTAATAATTTAATAACTTATTTTATTTGCACAATAGAAACAACTTATTTTTTTGGTGTATTAAATCATTTGGTATCCGAAGAACATATTGTGACCCCACTAATCCAGATTCGAACCGTGTAGGACCATTAGGGCGGTAAAACTCTCCCAACACGTATTTAACGCAATCGCAAAATGAGTCTCTATTAACTGAATATTTTCATTAAGTTTAAAACTTTCTTAACTAAGCACAAAAAAGATTAAAAAAAAAATTGAGAAGTTTAGGAAAAAAAGAAGAAATTTGTTAACTGTTAAAATACAACTTCAAAACTTGAAGAATGAATACATGGCCGATGACGAGAGACAAAACCAGACAAGGATGGTTTTAAAGGGACAAAACATATGGCATGAAATGTGGTACCTTGTGCTTAGTTTCCTTTTCAAATATTTTTTATTTAAAATTAAAAACAAATTTGCAAGGCCAAATTTTATTCATCATTTACGATTCTTCAAAGAGAAATCTTGGGAAGCTCGAGCTCAGGGAGAAAAAGGTAAAATAGTCATCACAGATGGCAGTGAACAGTGAAGAGCGAACGGTAAAAATAAATATTAATTATTTAACTAGAAAAATGTGAAAAAAAACATTGCCCTCGATTCACGAGGGTTAGAAAGAAAAAAAAAGTACGGATTTTTGCCAGAGGTTGTTATCTTTGTACTCCAAAAACAAACTTCATCTCACTGTTTTCTTTTTCTTTTTCATTTTCTTTTTCATTTTCATTTTCTTTTTTTAATTAAATATTATTTTAGTAAATAAATTAGAAAGCTTTATTAAATGCATGTGATTTTCATTTTTCAATTTCCCAAATCTGCCCTCGTCGGCTTTTACTTGCCGCCCTGATCAAGATAAGAGCAGAATTTGCTCTTGACGCTTAGAAAGTTGGTAACTTCATGTGACTTCATGATTTGCACATTTAGCTCGAGCCTTCTTAACCCCAGGAAAAAATAAAATAATAAAATAAAAAGGGTGGGGGGCATTGTGGTAATGTTGTAGGGTCGAACAAAACAAAAGAAGTGCAGGCCGCAGCGTTCTGCTTCTGGTGCAGAGCCTGCAAGAAGCAGCGGTTTTGAGTTGATGTAACGAAAGGCCACATTAGGAAGTGGACAAATTGGGAAGAAATGTAAATGATTGGATGACACGTGGCGGAGACTGATTAGACAAGGCAGTGGAGAGAAGCGGAAAGGCGTAGCTGGGTGACCTGTGACTGTGAAGAAGGACCCGTCACACCGTTGATTGCGTGGACGAAAACTCATTACTGTTAAGATGATATATTCTCTCTGTCACTTTGTGTAACAAAATTTAGCAAATAGATTTGATCGCTGCTATGGAACATACGTCAGCTCCCTCAGCCTTAGCCTTAGCCTCTTGGCCTTAGCTAGCCCTATGGTACCTACGTGTTAGACGCTTTCCTCATCGATCGATCGCTCCTCATTTTCATTTTCTTATATTTGATTTAATATCATTTACATTTTGAACCTCAAAAGCAAAAGCGGCCTCTTCGTGGATTAGAGTTGAAACCTACCTACGCTACTAAAATATTCAATAAATATTAATTGATGAAATTTTAAAAAATATGTTTATTAATTTTGTTAAAATATTTAGAAATTGTATTCGTCACATACTGTCAATTTTTATTTCGTAATTATAATTTTCTTTTTTACAGTATCTGTATTTTAAAAAAATTATAACATCTCAATACCAAACAACAGAATAAGGGTGTGTTTAGTATGAGAACTAGTTCCCATAATTACGGAGCAAAGTTTTGCTGTTGAAAGAGATCAATGACAGACAGTGCCTTAAGAAACCTTTAGATTTTGTAATATTGCGGCTAATCATTAAAAAAGTGAATGCATGTAATATAACCTTTAGATACATTCTCATGATCAAGATGATGTTGGTGAATAAATTCATATCACTACTGGTATTTCAACTTTGGTGAATGGGTGAAGAAAAATCAAAGCTGATCAGCAGCACTCAGCCACTAACATCGTTTTCAAGCAAAGTCAAAAAAAAAGAAAAAGAAAAAGAAATCTTTTTGTAGGTTTAATGCATGCGCAACCATGCACGCGCATGTTATTTTAGTAGTGAATTGAGCTTTCAAAATTTTATCTGCTGACCGTCTAATTATGCATTAATCTCCCCAGTATAAAACATAATATTATTTTTTAAAAAAAAAAAGAAGAAGAAGGTAAAAGTGGCATTATTATTACGTCGATGGAAATTAAAGACGAACTGATCATCTCTCACCTCAAAGTGGATTTTTCCTCGAGTATTTATAGACGTTCAAACTTTAATCGACAGTATATGAAGGTCAAAACTCAAAAGTTTTACGTGTAAAACTAATGCCATGAGTATTAGGACAAGTGGACTCGCTCAAGCATGAACATGGGAGTTAAGATATTAAAATTTGGGATTGCATCAAATCCTTGTTTGTGGGATAATTTTAGGGGGAGTGTTGATTAATAATTAATTAGAAGAAGATTTGGCATGGTGGTGAGGGATTTGCCAACAAATCATATGTACAAATCCCTTCTTTTGCTCTTGATTCACCTACTAAATCTCTTTTATGATCACTCTCAAAAGGTTTCTCAAAGGAAATCAAAAGGAAATAGAAAACTATAACCCATTTGACTGTTATGTTCTAGCTTCAATTATTATCAGTTATTTCCAAAGCATATGAGTCCAAATTTATATCATTGAATCTCAATTATGTGTTCCCATAAAGTTGTCAAGTTTCAAATTGATTACATGTTTCGGTAATTTAAGTACCATGGTTAGTACTTAGTTGTCATTTTCTAAAAACAAGTCCGATTTACTGTCAAATAGTCTCGTATAAATATTGTCTTAATAGTAATTTGGATCACCATCATGAAAAATTAATGAATCTTTTA
This sequence comes from Citrus x clementina, assembly GCF_000493195.1. NCBI lineage: Eukaryota > Viridiplantae > Streptophyta > Magnoliopsida > Sapindales > Rutaceae > Citrus > Citrus x clementina. The sequence goes on along the minus strand of NW_006263303.1, from coordinate 4,905,276 downwards.
TGAATTTTTTATTGAGATTCTGTTGATATTTCTTCTAACAATTTGTACTTTCAAATCAAGTTGCGTACTCATGATGTATATGTTTTATATAGAAATATTGTTCATAATAACAACAAATAGGGGATTGCATATTATATATATATATATATATATATATATATATATATACAGCTACCCCATATTTCAAAAAGCATATTATAACTCTTCTACTCCACAACAAGTAGTGCTCCTGAATAGCAGCTTTTCTTTATTTATATATATATATATATATATATAAATAAAATCTTTGCAAATGGGTCCAAAATTATATATATATATATAAAAGATTGTAAGCAAAGGCAGGCATCTCATAAGCTGCAGGCTTTTTGTTGGATTATTTTGGCCATTTCCACCATTTCCAGCGCTTGTTAAAGTGTTATGCATATTCTAGTTTTTGTCCATTAGTCTTTTTGATTTGCAGAGAAAATTTTTTAAGTGCAGGGGCCAGAGGCCAGAGTACCGATGGCCATATCTGTTTTTCTCTTTTATAAAAGTTTCATTTGCATCAGATGATATCCAATTAAAGTAAGAAATAAACAGCGTTCAAGGACGAATTCAGATCTTTCTTGAAGTATTCAATTGGATGCTTTTTCCCACTCTTCCTTCACTCAATGTGAGATCAAAGCTATCAAATCATTAACAACATCCGAAATCCGAATCCATTTGTGTACCTCCAGATATTTATGTTTTGGCATTGGATTGTGATTCAACCATTTCATTGTGTTCAACTTCTTCCAACGTTGAGTCTTAATTTAAATGTTGGATGGGTGTAGAGACTAACTATCGCTTTGATGCTTACGAATTACATTATCTTTTTTCATATAAGGGTAGATAACTTTTGGAGGTGGTACAATTATGAGATCAAGAGAGAATCTTAATTCATAATTTTGAGTCTTTTAAATTTCTTTCTTTGTCATAGTAAATTCTCACAGTAAATCCATATTTCACAATAAAAATTAACTACAATAAATATATGTGTTTTTTATTTTAAATTTTAGTTTAGTTCATTGCTTTAAAAGTACATGATTATGGTTTAATCCAAAATATTAAGATCTTGAGAACTACTTGATTTTAAATTATTTTCTTTCTTATATATATATATTTTGACTCCCTTGTGATCATATAAACAAAAGCTTTTCGTCTACATATTTAAAAATATATCAAGTCCTCTCTAATCTCACGTATGGGAGAAATGCAATGTAACATTGATGAATCATGTACTTATCTTATGATGCTTGCCACTAAACTCTTTCAATGTTGAGTTTCAATTAAGAATCTCAGTAACTATTGGATGGCGGTACTTGGACTCCCGTTCTTGTAGATGACAAAGTCTTCTCATAAACATTTGAAAATATATCTAAGTTGATACGATCCAAATACTAAAGATATGCTATAATAAAATTTATCTAACTATGAACTAATAATAATAACAATAGTAATAGTAGTAGTAGTAGTAGTAGTAAAACTGTTTAGAGAGTATACCAGCTCATAAATGCTTGAATCGAAGCTATCAGGTGACCCTCTACGGTTAGGTGAGTGACCAAAGCATAGAATCATTACAAAATACAGAGTCCATTCTTTTTCATGACAAATTAATAGAAGTATTTATTGTCCAAGTAGCTACCTAAAAGTATTCTAGAATGAAAATAAAAATAGGCCCTAGAACTGGAAAGAGGAGATGCAAGCAGATGAGTGAGTCTCTTGTCTCAATTAATGAGGGATTTATTTTATTTTGTAATTGGATAATTCCTTTTTTTTTTTAATTTGATTTTATTTTGCCATGGACAAACAAACCCATATTTCCGAATACCCTTTCTCCATACTGCATTGAAAAAAAATATATATTAAAAAGTGTGAATGATTTGTATCTATTAAATATACACTTTAATAATTGTTTTATATTTATTTTTTAAAAACAATAGCTAACTAACAGCAAGCAAAGCACATCACATCACATCACGGTCGTTACATTACCCTTAGCACTAGGAATGGGCAACCCCACGCTATATAATTAATTATAAATTGAGCACCTTACATAGTATGCAAAATACATCTATGTCATGAACTCATTCGATAACAACCCTAGTTGAAATCTTTCTAAAAATTGAAGTAGTTACGTGAATGTTATTCTTTCTTCAACTCAATCGCCCTAGCTAGCTAGCTAGCTAGCTAGCTATCCTATTAATAATATACCCAGATATGGATCGATGTTAAGAATGAAGCAAAGAAGCTTACACCGCCCGTCGTGCCCGACCTACAAGTCTTACATATTTAACGACGGGATTAACCAGGTAGCCACAAATTAGGCACTAAACTCCCAAGTAATCGAGAAATGCGAGCGTTGAGAAAGTTTTAAATAGGAAGGGACCCAAGAAGGGCACAAGGCCCCAGCATGTTTTGGGAGTATTAGGACAAGATTAGGGAAGGTGGCTTTGCGTGGGGGCTCCATTGTTGGGTCAACGAGAGCATATTTCCCCACCTAGAGCACAGAAAGAAACTCTAAAATAGACAGCCTTGTTCCCATGTGATCAAATTTAAGGGCAACATTCCAAAATAACAACCCACTTTGTGTTCTCCTTCTTTCTATCTTTTCTTCGACTCCCCAAATCAATCTTTTCGGGAACAAGGACCTTTGCAATTCTTTCCATTTCTTCCCACATTCTATAATTCCTAGTTATCCTTTCCATTGAAACTTTATTAAAATTTATTTACTTATATGTATGACTAATTAATATCTAAACTTACTTACTTATTTAAATACATACATATGTACACACATATATATATATATACATACATACATACATACACATACATATATATATACCATGTCATTTTTTTTTCTTTATAATTTTTTATCTATGCGCAAAAGAATTCGACTGCTCTTCTCCGGACTTAGATGTATATAGCCAGACTGCATCATCAAAGATACAATTTAGGAGTAAACTTTTCTATTATATAAATAAATTTTGTAATGTAATGGCTAAAAAAAAAAAAAGTTCTCTTTGTCCTATGATGCCTATAATTATCAGTTGAGTCCTATATATTTACAAATTTTAAAGTACATACCTAAAAAGAGTGGAGGGCTCCATGAGAGGTGAAACCATGCAAGTCGGTCCATTAGCAAGTCTCGATTCATACAACTGTATATGAGATTAATCATTCGTAAGGAAGCATAAAACAAAATTAAACTTTTACATTGTTTTGAAGTGCATCTGTTCAAGTCACAGTTTTATTAGGACCCTCTAGTAAAAATCGAAATTTTTTGCAGCATGAGGTGAATAATATATTAAATAAAAGAAAGGGAAAACATTCTCATCATTGTTTTTGCACAATATTATTATTGTTTATTTAATAGGGATTTAAGAAAGTATTTTTATAGTCTTGGATTTACTTAGTCAAATTTATTACTTGCACAATGTAGATATTTAGTCAAATTTATTGGCTGTTAATACAGTTTAAAGAAATCCTATCTACCATATGTTCTAATGATCGTATAATAAAATCCATAATCTTCTAATTTAACATTGTTTAAATTAATATCACAATACAAATTCTCAGATTATATATTCAGAGGTCAGCTGCAAATAAAATTATATTCTAACTCATAGGTACCAACTATTTGTGTTGATAAAATCTATTAGGTTGAAAGCCAGAGCTCTAGGTTTCAAACTCTGCTCACATTAATAATGAGAAATTTGAGTTGCCGTTAAGTTAAATAATAAATAACAAAAAAAAAAAAAATAGAGGCAAGTCAAGACGTTTTATTTTGGCCATACGAATGCAGCTCAAAAGACAAAAATAATTAGAAAGCAGCATTTTCACGTCATATTATTTGGTTGAACATGATTAAAATTCTTCAAAAGCATCTCCACCGTTGGAGATATTTTGTCTGTTGAATTTATAGAAATCACATCTACTATATGCTCTAATCGTATCATCAAATCCATAATAGTCTATTCTTTTTTAAGTATTATATTAGAAATTCTAAAAATAATATAACCAAAAGTCTGTCAAAACGTCCTTTAATATCTAAAATTTTAGGAAAAAAATTAGAAAGAAAAATATTCATATCATTAGTCTAGGGATGACAATAGGCACCGCTTACTGCGGGTTTGTCATTACCAAACCGTACATGTACAAATTTTAAATTACCAAACCCACACGCAATCAATTGCGAGTTTTAATTTTTTTAAGAAATCCCGCCCACTACGAGTTTTGATAATTACCAAATCCGCAATGATATATGATGAATTTTTTTGCAGGTTCCCACATTTAAAATCACAAATGTTAAAAGATACTTTTAATAAAACCTAAAAATTTAAATTATATAACTCAATATGTAAATTTATAACAATAACTTAAAATTTCACATAAAATACATAATTCTAAATTTAATCAATGTAAATGAAAAATTAAAATTTCAACATTAATTCAAGGAAAAAAACACAAGTCCAACACCAATTCTCAATGGAACCCCAATTCTTAAATTTAAGTATGAAATACACAAGGAAAAAGAACCACAAACTAGCAACAATTATCATCTCAAATTTTCATTTAACACAAGCTCGAGATTTAAATATTTTCATTTCATTCACCACTATTAGCACTCATCCAACACGATTCCTACAATAATAATTTACTATTAATATTTTCTCAAATCAATACTTTCTAAACCCTAATCCCAAGAACAAAATTATAATAAATATATAATAATCCATAATTATATAATAATTATAAGAAGTATATAATAATCCATAATTATTTAATAAAATTAATTTGTAAATAATAATTATAATAAGCATCAAAATTATTAAACTTTAAAAAAATATATTTGAAAAAGTACAGGTTGGTAGATACTCATTTGGGTATTACCAAACGCACCCGCAACCTGTTGCAGGCTTCAATTTGTGATACCAAACTCGTCTACAACCCGCAAAATTACCCACGGCTGGTGTA
>NW_006263303.1:4757491-4900178 GCF_000493195.1 Citrus x clementina | reverse complement strand
GCTGTGAAGGTATGAATCTAGGTTCTTAGGCTTCGATAAGAGCTACTATGAAATCTAGAAATCTACTCCATAATTATCTTACAAGAAACAGAACTCACTAGCAGAAACAAAAAACCAAAAAGGGGAGGGAAAAGAAAATATAACCGTGTTAATCATTTAAAAAAAATGTATTGTTCTGTAGAAGATCTCAGTTTGATTTCATACAGATATTTACATAAACAAAATTTTCTATCCATAAAAATGAACACCTCATGCTTATCTGTAGCCATTCAATTATTTTTCCTTAATTTAGAAAAGAAGTCTCAGGTGACAAAATCACCTCACACCAATTTGGTAGGTTTTTCGAGGGAATGGAGTATGATGGGAAAAGAAAAGCTCATAAACTTATATTAACTAGTAAGAATCAATCATTCTAATTCTATAAGATAATTAAACCCCTTCTTAAACAAGAATATTCGTTAAGGCGTTTTACCTTGATTACAATCCTATTTTTACACTTGGGGTGGGGGGGTTGTGTGTATAATTAAATACTTATATACATAAAACTATTTTAAGTATTTTATATTGGATTTTAGATTGGATGAGAACAGAGAAATGGGAATGTCATTTTTCCCTCAAAAGCAGAACCCTAAGAATAGGAAAAACAAAGCATGTATTAGAAGACAAAATTTTGAAGGGGGATATAATAATACTAATAAGAAAAAACAAGGGTAACATTGTCTTACTATTAAGATAAAAGAAAAAAAATTAACTTATTCGTTGACCCTTAGAATTCCAATGGCGGCCCCTACGCCGTTGGCCTTGCTTTGATCTCTTCTAAAATAAAATTAAAAAAAAAATTTCTGTAGTTGTCTTTTTTTTCTTTAATTTCTCTCTCATTTGTTAGTATTAAAAGGCAAACACACTAACAACAAGTACACCAACAGAAACAAAAGAAGATAAGAAGCAAAGAACATAAAAAGGCTGCTCCCACAACACTCTCTAGCTTTGCTTACTTTGCTTCTCTTGCAGCTGGCTTACAACATTTTAAAGAAAAATTATTACCACTCTTTAATTATCTTTTTTTTTGTTTATTTGTTTGGAAACATGGAGCTAGAAGAACTGTTGTTGTTCATCATCAACTACTGGTTGAAGGTAGTAGTGATTTGTTTGATGGTGTTGTTTTTGGTGTTAAAGGTAGCAAAGGGTCTTTGGTGGACACCACGAAGAATTGAAGACCATTTCTCAAAGCAAGGGATCAGAGGCCCTCCTTATCATTTCTTCATTGGAAATGTTAAAGAACTTGTGGGCATGATGCTTAAGGCTTCTTCTCAACCTATGCCTTGTTCTCACAACATTCTCCCTAGAGTCCTCTCCTTTTACCATCACTGGAAGAAAATCTATGGTACTTAAATTTCATCACATTCTTACATTTTAATTAGTTATTATCATTAAAAAAAAAAAAAACTCTTCTTCTTCTTCTTCTTCTTCTTCTCTTTCGTTATTTGGAAAAACAATTAAAAAGTTCTAAAGCTAAGAGTTGGTTTTGATGTTCATGATTAAAGAAGGTGGTGATGTTGTTTCTTTGGCTTTGGTTTAGTAGTCATATCCTTCAAGATTGTGGCTTTTGAGTTTTGATTGAAAGCTTTACATTCTTTTTTTTTTTTTTTCTTTTTTTGATTTTGGCTACTTCTTTTTTAAAAAACTTTTTCAGAACTTTTCTGAGCTTTGATGCTTTGATGTTGAAGTTCAATAAGTTCAGAGATTTTGGACTGTCCACTACTCTTTGCTTTCGACTTTCTCTCTCTTTCCTCCTCATGAAATATTTAAATTAAATCCAAAAAACTTTTTTTTTCTTAATCAAAATTCTATTTGCTAATAATTTTTTTTTTTAAGTTGCATTGATCCCTTTTTTTTTGTTTTTGTTTTTGTTTTTTGCTTGCAGTTATACACACACACACACACACACACACCCTCTCTCAGTATTTTTTTGTTTTATTGGATCTTGAATTTTGATAATGAAATTGTCTTCTTCTTCCTCTCCTTCTTCTTAGTCTTCTCTTAGTAGGGTCTACGCTGTTTCTGAATTTAATTAATGTGGTGTGTTCATTTCTCTTTCAGCTAACTCCATTTTTACTACTTGAGGTTGTTTAGTTATGCCTATTTGGGTGGTAATGTAAAAAGCGTTTTATTTTTTTATTTTTTTTATATCTCTTTTATAACTTATAACAAACATTTAATGCCCACCAAAACCATCATCATCAATTTTTTGTTCTTTTTTTGGGTTTAAAATTTGGGGGTGGTCATTCATTGTAATAATTGAAATTAAATTGTAGGTGGCACATTTCTTGTGTGGTTCGGACCCACGGTGCGACTGGCCGTCTCGGATCCCGACCTCATCCGTGAAGTGTTCACGTCCAAGTCCGAATTGTATGAGAAAAATGAAGCAAACCCACTCGTTAAACAGCTCGAAGGCGATGGTCTCCTCAGCCTCAAAGGTGAAAAATGGGCTCACCATCGAAAGATCATCACCCCCACTTTCCATATGGAAAATCTCAAAGTGAGTCCCTCTAGCTACCACTAAAAATTAAAAATAAATAAATAAATAAATAATCTCTAATATTTTTCATTTTCTGGTTCCTGCTGGGCCGATGTTGTGGGGGCGTGGGTAGTTGTTGGTGCCAGTGGTGGCAAAAAGCGTGACGGATATGTTGGACAAATGGGTAGCAATGTCAAAATCAGGCAGTGTAGAAGTTGAAGTCTCCGAATGGTTTCAGCTTCTAACAGAAGACGTGATTACAAGAACTGCATTCGGCAGCAGCTATGAAGATGGCAAGGCCATTTTCCGTTTACAAGCCCAGCAAATGGAGCTTGCTGCTGAGACTTTCCGTAAAGTCTTCATCCCTGGCTACAGGTACCTCAATCGTACACACACATACATAATAACTCAATATAGATAGATAGTATAGATACATACATCGTTAATAATCTATCTAATTGATGGTTGTTATTTGTTTCAGATTTTTGCCGACAAAAAGGAACATAAGCTCATGGAAACTTGACAAGCAGATCAAGAGATCACTAACGAAGTTGATCGAGAAGAGAAAAGCGAATGGGAATAGCAAGAATAAGACGATGATGGCGACGGCGATGCCGCAGGAGGAACAAGAAAAGGGACCAAAAGATTTGTTAGGGCTAATGATTCAAGCATCATCGAATTCCTCCTCCAACATAACAGATTATGACATAATTGAAGAGTGCAAGAGCTTCTTCTTTGCTGGCAAACAGACCACATCCAATCTGCTGACGTGGACAACCGTCCTTCTAGCTATGCACCCACACTGGCAGGTGCTAGCACGTGAGGAGGTTCTAAGGGTGTGTGGATCACGTGACTTACCCACCAGAGATGATGTTGCAAAGCTTAAGACCGTAAGTAAAAACTATACATAAATTATGAAAACCCCACTCTCTCTCCCTCTTCTTGATTCTTGTGTAAAGACAAAACCACCCCTCGTTTTTGTCTCTTTCTACTTGGTTCGTTTTCTTTTACATAAATAATAATAATAATAATTAGTATAATAATTATTATTATTACTACAACACAAGCATAAACATAACCGAAACAACAAGAACCCTGCCCGCTTTTTCCTTTACGTTAGTACTTCCATTTTTTTTTTTTTTTGGTTTAATGTTTATGTTTAAAAAATAATATTATTAATAAATAAATTTATATCTGGTGTGCAGCTAAGCATGATACTAAATGAATCCCTTCGATTGTATCCGCCAATAATCGCGACGATCAGACGGGCCAAGGCCGACGTGGAGTTGGGTGGATACAAGATACCGCGTGGGACCGAGTTGCTGATACCAATCCTGGCCGTTCATCACGACCAAGCAATTTGGGGAAGTGAGGCAAACGATTTCAATCCAGCTAGATTCTCAGAGGGAGTGGCCCGGGCAGCGAAGCATCCAGTGGGGTTCATACCATTCGGCCTTGGGGTCCGCACCTGCGTTGGACAAAATCTAGCCATCTTGCAAACCAAGCTAGCCCTTGCCATCATACTCCAACGCTTCTCATTTCGTTTGGCCCCATCGTATCAACATGCACCAACGGTCCTGATGCTACTATACCCACAATACGGTGCACCCATCATCTTTCAACATTTGCCAAATAATGTTGATGATCCCTCCGTTGATCCCCAGCGTCATCATCGATGATCCCCCCCCCCCCCCATTACTACTTTTATACGTCCTATCCTTTGTGTGCGAGTGAATGTATGCTAGTGGCAAGTAGATTTAATTGAGTGACCAAAATAACCCCACCCTCGTTGCTGCCTTTGCATGGAAGAATTTTTAGAAACTTTTCAGAGGATATTTTGCAAGAAATATCATTATAATTCTACCCATCCGGACACTGATCGGTACTGACCCCTCCTCAAATGCCCATGTGCTCCTTTTTTTTTTTTTCCCTCTCCCTCTTTTGGTACCAACATAATTTACTTTGGCACTACGTGAAGAAGTTGTAAGCAATTTTTTTTTTTTGGGTATTAGAGGTAGGATTTTAGTAATACGGCTAACAAATTAGGATTTTAGTAAGCCTCTCTCTGTCACTCTCTCATATTATGTATGTAATGTATATTTCGCTCAATTTCCACACAGTTTTGCAGTATTATTATGCATTTGTTCTTCAAGTTTAATGTGTTCCTATAATATTCTAATTCTCTTTTTCTCCCTCTCTCCCTCTCTCATGATTTAAAAAAACATTAGGTGAAGTTTTTCATGTAACCCCACTTTGGCAAATTATTGAAAGTAGCTTAAAAATAAACTATCTATAGATGTTATAGTGTTACGTATATGTCAATGGTTACCAGCTAAGATTGAGCAAAACCGAGTGGCAGTTGTCTGGTTTTTCAAGCTTCTTGGTGTTAAAAATTTGTACCAACATTTATGGCATTAATGTGCACTCTGCTCTACTACCAACAAATCAGGCAATCCTCTTTAGGAAATATTAACAAAATACATCTCATTTTTCAAGAGCAAGTTTTATTAGTTTATTTCTTTTTTAAAAAAAATAAAGTATTATAATCTGTGTTTCCAAACATTCTTTGATGATATATATTTCTTAAATTTCTCCCATTTTGCTTAGAGAAGTTTTTGTTTCTCTTTTAGAAGGAGGGGGGGGGGGGGGGGGGGGGGGTTGGGCAAAAACACCGTGCATTAAAGAAAACCGAACCGAACCGATCCGAACCGTACCATTCGAACCGATTTTAATTTTAAAAAATAACCGAAATATATGGTTTGTAAAAAAAACCGAAATGCAGGTTCAGTATTCGGTTCACTCAGCTGAACCGAAAAACCGGATTATTCCTAGAATTTTATTTAAATAGACACGTGTTAAATTTTAATTGGTTGCATAAGATAACTAAAATAGACATGCACACACACGATTACGGGTATATATATATATATATATGTTATAATTTCATAAATTAGTGATAAAATGTGTTTTGAATACTTTGTATTTATTGTTAATATTTGTAATGAAATTAGGATAAATTAATTGTTGAAAAAATTATTACATTCATAAGATCTAATGGGCTAAAAATTTAGAAATTCAAAATAGGCCCAAAACCGAAAAAACCGAACCGATCTGAAAAGATCCGTTTATGTTCAGTTTTTATTGAGTTCGGTTCTTATTTAGTTCTTTTTATAAAATAACCGATTTAAATCAGTTCTGCTTAATTTCGATCCGAACCGTGCCCACCCTTAGGGGGTGAGAAGGACTAAGGAGAGATGGTGGCCCCTCATAATAAACAAAAGATATTAAAAAAAAAAGTTGGGGAAAATGCAAAGGGCCGCACTAGAATCTGTGAACTTAGTGTTACTACAAGTTGAAAAGCAAAATACACTTGCAGCACCCAATGCATGAAATGTTGTTTTAAAGTAAAGGTGACTGTAAATCCAGCATGCAAATGCACTTTATATATGCATTGATTCTCTCCTTTTATGGGGTTTAGGGCTTTGAGTTGTAGTGTAGTAATTAACAAGTAATATTATTTACAGCAAGAGTTGCACAGCAATTTACTTTTTGGATCTCCTCATCTCATGCTCATTTCATTTAGAGAGTTAATTTGATGGTCCCCAGGAAGGAAGCATGTGGCTTCACCAAAGATCTCTCTTTCTCTCTTCACTTCATTTTAATGAAGAATTTGCCCCGTGTGTTTTTATGCTTTTGTTAAAAGGAATCAAAAGCATGCCTAAGCAAGCATGTGATCCCATCTATAATTACCCCTCATTAACCTATTTATTTTCAATTCCTTGAGCTTCTCTTTAATTAGTACACCTTTAAACATCCCCCTTGTGCACGTCTTGGAAGGATTAATGACTATCTTCATTAAAACAAAATCCTGTTTATTCTTTCAAATCACGATGTGTTAATCTAGAACATCGTGATTATTACTTTTTATTATTAATTATTAGTCCGATTGTTATTATCATTTATCAACGTGATTTGGACATACCCTTATTATCGAGAAAGTGTCTGCTTTCATTTAAAAAAATTGCATGACCCTTTCTTTTTTCTTTCCCCATGATATTATTTATATATTAGTTATGATATGTAGTACGTGCTTAGCTTTACCTGATTAACAGTAATCCATGTCGCTAATCTTAGTCTGTAAAATTAAATAATATGATTGTAAAGGCCAAAGCCAAAGTGCTTCTGTTCATTTGTGATTTGTCTTCAGCATGCCTCCACATTAACATCTACGCTATGTCTCCTCACTTTGCTATACGACAAACTCAACATTCCAATGGACCCAAAAATAGCAAAGTTAAACAATTCATTTTCATTTCTTCTCAGTCTCACCCTTGAATATTATTTAATTATATGCTTTGTTTTTTATTCTATGCTTTTATGTCTTGCCCAATATATTTTTTGGCCACTTCTTTCCCTCTCTTTGTATTCTCTCTTATTAACAAAAACGAGAGATAAAAAAAAAAAAAAAGATTGATGCCTATGCGCAGATCATATTAGACCAACTGATATATCATTGATGTTGATCATTTTGCTCTTATTGTGTTTCCATAATTTCACAAAATGTTTAGAATATTCTCAGGGTATCATGTGTCTCACGGATTCAGATTTCATGTGCTCATTGTCCGATTCATATTTATTACTTAATTTAATTAATTAATGTTTATTTTCAGGAGAATCACCCAGATGATGAATCCTAGACGTTCATGTGAATTGAATATGTGATTTTGGTTTATACACGAGGATTTGGGGACCCAATATTGTTGGGTTTAAAAAAACACTGCTTAAATTACAGATATAATTAATAATCTTTTATAAGAAAACTCCTAATTCTAAGGTAGCATGTCTTGCAAGTAAGGAAGTTTTTTTTTTTTTTTTGGTTGTCAACAGAAGATTTATATTATACAAAATTTGAAAGACAATTACAACTGGAAATCATATCCAAGTTGGCCAAAAAAAAATTGGGTTTTATGGATCCCTAGTAAATGCGTGCTTGTAGTCTTTATAGCAGGAGATATTATTAATTTCTTGTAATTAAAACTTGCATATTAATTTAATCCCATATGCCTCCTATTTCAGCGCTTCTGCCAAAGCATTTTAGCTGGCTCATGTCTGCCCTTGATTAATGCGACCTTGTCTGGGCTCTTAAGCAAAAATTGAAAATTTCTTCTTGGATGATTGGACTAATTATAAATAATATGTCCCACGAGCATGGCACTTCTCTATTTTCACGATCATCTTACTACCTGCCGCATGATTGATTATCAAGAGATTAATAATATTTTTTCAAAGTCCTTGAATTAATGTAGTTCAGTCGACTGTGAGTGCATTTTTTTTTTTTTTCCTTCTCAATCCATTCATACGAAAGAATTTCCAATTGCGTACTTTTTATTTAAACACAAAACTTTACCAACTAAATCCACTAACGTAATGTATTGTATATTAAAACAATCCCAAGTAGCCTGATCATTAAAAGCAACATGTGATTGCTCCATGTTAAAAAGATAAGAATATATTTAGTGAAATTTAGAGGTAAAAGAATATTAAAAATGTAAAACGAAAATGGACAAGTCAAAACAGATGAAGGGACAAAAGGGGCTAGGGCCAGCAATAAGGTAGTCACTGAAGAAGTCATACGCATATAGAGAGGCATCGTCACATGGGAGTACCAATCATGAAGAGATGCAGATGAGACAATGGCAGGGGATTTGGTGGAGCCATTTAAATGCACAACTCATTTGTAGGCTTTTGATCCATCAGCATTCACCAAACCTTTTCTTTAAAGTCTTTCCTTTAATCAAAGAAAAAGATAAAAAGAGTTAGAGAAGAAGAAGAAGAAGAAGAAGAAGAAACTCAACTCAGTCCATCAAAATCAATCTCATAAAATAAAAATAAAACAGTATGATATACCCACATTATTTAAAATGTGTGTGTGTGTGTGTGTGTCTATCCTTATATATGTAAACTTATACATAAAATTGCTGCATATTCTGACCAAGGAATGACAACTTGGAACCTTGTTGGTGATTTTCATGACAATCCCACCTGTGCCCCTTTGCCCCTTTATTTAATGCATTCATTTGCTCCTGCAAGCAAACAATTTTTCTTTTTTTCAAAGATATATATTTGTTTTTTAATTATGCAAATTTTTTACTGTGCCAGATAAGATTTTAGTAGAAATTTGATATAGAAAGTTTTGCGGTAATTGCGGTTGCTTTGAGAGTAGGGACTTGGAAGGTTGGATTTATTTATACAAAATTGAGCTATAGGGATAGGACAGGCCATAGAGTAACAGAGAGTGTAGTGTAGCAATAATGAGGCCAATATTGCGGAACTGATTGTTCATAATTTGATGGGGACTCTGACCTACTGCTACAATCTAGTCCTCAAAACACGAGGCTCATTGTCTCCATTAATCATTGAATTTGAAACGATGAAAACATGAATAACGATAACGTAAATCCAAAATGCATTACATTTTCACATTAGTGTTTCAATTAAATTGCATTGTTGGCTTGTCATTCTTGGGGTTGCATTTTCAAAATGAGAAGCAAATTGAAACCCTAAAAATGGAAAATCCATAAGTGTAGACTGATATTAACATACTAAACTGAAAGTTCTACAATTTTGTTCGCCAACACAAGACAAGGACTCAACACTTGCGCAACTACATATTATCCCACAAAAGTTTTACAAACTGCTGTAATGGAAGCATGTCAGATCGAGCATATAATCAATTAGGCCCAGCCCAAGCCAGCATCTATCCTCAAGTTTCCGGAAAATTGGAAGGCAGCAAAATGCTCCCAGCTCTGTGATAAGCTATAGATTCACCGTCTGCATCAGAAAAACATAAAAAATGTGAAATGCAAAAGAGTTAAAAGTTTCGAAATCCCTCAAATACGGTACAAGTAAATTATATGGCAGAAGAAAGGAATAAACACGACTCCATGCGTGTTAAAGTGATGAATTATGCATCTGCAACTTTAATTGCCGTTATTTAAAAGATCAGGCACCACCCGGATTTTGTCTCCAGCCCAACACTCCAGAAGCTTATTATGTGATGGCTAAATTTCTTATGATAATTCAGCTTAAGAACCGATGTATGATCCCCTAAGCAACACATAGATATAAATGTGATCTAGAATTGAAGAAATTGTTGGCATGTCAACTTTGAAATCAGCAAAGATGTAAATCTTGGTTATTTTACCAAATCTATAGAGCTCTCATCACATAATCAGATAATTGGACACCAAATTCGAGGTCTTGTTTAACGGCCATGTAGTTAGTATTGCTTTCTTTGCAATTTTTATTTTGTCATGCTTCGGGACTTGATTCAATCACTCAATATCGAATACTTAAATATTAAAATCCATAAAATAATCACTTCAACATTATATTCATAACTCAGTCCATTTGTTGTATAAATTTCTGGATTCCAGTGACCGAAGCTTAAAGCAAGAACAGGGATGATACTTTTTACGGAGTGATAATCAAAGTCCATGCTCTTCAGTCAGATGCTACCACAAGCTGCAACGTGTTGGTTTAATTAAAATTCCACTCTTACAGACTTAAAACACAAACATCTACATATTTACAAACAATATAGGACCATATAGAGTTTAGTGCGAGCATTTGGAATGTGCTTTGTGCCAGTTATAAATGCAACTCCGCTATTCCTGCTCTTGTTCATTTCCTCTTTCACATACTAGTAATTCATATGAGCATGCAATCCAGAAATAAACATTAGGAACCATATAATCATGTTTCCATGAGAGGTCCAGAAAAACAGAAATCAGTAAAAAGGGATTTAACAAAGAACAAAACCTACAATGGCTTACTATGGCAGGAAGCAATAGCAGCTGGGGAAATGCTAACCACTTTTATGGTTTGTTCAGCCAACTTCACATGCTGAAAAATGCCAACAGATGACAACCCAAGCCGTTGTTATCTGTTACTGCAACTGATTAGTAATACAGTTTCCAATCACCAAGAGGTCAGATGAAAGCAAGGAAAATGCAAATAAATTGAAACATGAATCAGACTGTCCATTATGAAAGGCTTGATTTATTGAATAAGAATATGACAAACAGATCCCAAAAACAGAAGTCAGAAATCAACAGATGACAACTAATGACTTATTGAGTCAGTGAACCACAATAATCATACACACAGAGGGGTACTTGGCATCAAATCCTAAAACCTTGTGGTCAATAGTCAATTATACTCACAGGTGAACCATGTTGACCAAATTTTTTATGATATATAAACGCTTAACTGGAGAGAACCTCCCAGACTTCACTAAGAGCTGACCAACTATCCAATGAGTGCACACAATGCACCAGAACCGACTAAAATGCACAGAATAGGAAACCTATTTCATAATTTCTGTACTTCCATAATTTTTATCCATGATTCGCAGGACATCATCTGAGCTTCAATGATCTCAAACTTTTCATTGTGGGGGAAAAGGGACACAAGTATAAATAGCACTATGAATGCAACCAAAAAGGGGACAAAATCATTACTTCTAAGTGACGACCTTGAATCAAAGAGGCTTTAAAACAACAATCAGCAAGCAAGGGGATATTTTGCATGATGATCTGCAGTGGGTTTGAAAAAAAACCTTTCAGCATCCACATATCAGGTCATGCTGTGCAGCCACAATATCCTGGTCTTAAATCATTCAACTCAGGTATCTAAGGCTAACAGGTCGCCCAAAATGGAAGAATCCGGCCACCACATGAATAAGCAACATCAGCGACTCATCGTTGACTATCCTATTAATGTTCCTCATTTTAAACCAAGAGAAAAGGTGTCAAACCCCAACTCATCTGCTGACATTGGGAAGTGAGGTGTGCAAGCCTCCAACTTCGGGCCTGGAAAATGCAGGGGAAGTATCAATAATTTCCTCATATGAAAATAATCACAGTACCAAATCGTACAAAGGATATCAATATTTAAAAAGTATCAGTCCCATAGAACATTCATATCCACGAGAAAGCATGGAACAACTCCCTTACTAACTAATTCCAACTTACTGAACCCTGGTTAAGGGGATCAAATGACAGAAAGATGCAAATGATAGGCAAATTAAAATGACAGCGAGAATCATAAGAATAATCTTCTCTGCCCTTTGGAGAAACAGTAACTTCCTTTATATAATATAAGCGCACAGGTGTAGGCAGAAGAATCACATGGTCAAGCATACATCTGTGTGCCTACAACTCAAAAGTACAACATGGTCGGAAATTTCAATCCTCGTATATCTCAATATTTATTTTGCTAAACTAAAAAAGATGAAGGACGTCAACTGATACAAATCCAAAAAGAAAGAAAGAAAGAAAGAAAGAAAGAAAAAGGGAGAGTAAGAAAACATTGTAGATGCACATGGATGAGCTCAGAAATATTAATTGCAAAGTTTATGTTACATTAATTTCGAACTAGACCACTATATGCATAAAACCAAAAACCAAGGATTAACAAGACAAACAATATTTTTCCTTTATCCTGCATCTTACAATGAAGTGGGGCAATCAAGGAAAATTTTTATCAGATTCTACAACTAGAAAAGAATAATTTGACAAAAAGTAAATCCAGATTTTCCTATCATCTAATGGGAATGCTATTATCAGCAGAAACTAAGCTTCTTAACTCCATTAAATGTTCATCATTTGATATATGGAGTGAAAGACGAAGATTTGTAACCAATGCTTCTTGTTCCCAGCTTAGTGGACCTGACGCATGCAATGCCTCCATAGTGCAACGGTACGCATGCAATTCTAACCTATGGATTTCAGCCGCCAAATCCTCTTTTCTTGGAAGGTGACAATTTCCTTCGTCATATGCCAAATGACAAAAAGATTCAGCATCACTAAAATTACCATTACTGTCTTCTGTAGGACCTGCAGAAACATGACGAGGTAATTTATAGGAATTATTGATACTGATACTACAACTACCAACAGAGCATGCAACACTATGAGCATCATTTGAATCTAAGTTCATTGCTAATGAACATCCAACAGCTGCACTTGATCTTCTCCTCTCCACTTCCCCATCACAAAACCCAGTCGTTCCATCGTTAAAAAAAGGATGCATGTTACTTTCATCCTGCATTTCTCTTGGAAAAGCAACAGCATCTGCCTGCTCAGGCAACAAGGATCGATTTGCAGCAAGCACCCGGAGCAACCTGCCATCTTTGTCGACCGCTCTAAATTTCTCTGCAGTTCCAGTTCCTTCAACCTCAGAATAATGATAAGAAGACCCTCTTTTCAGAATTCTAGATGAAACAATATTGGAAATGATATTCACTCTGTTCTTCACAGGAAAGCTTTCATCTTTTGTGTGAAGATTAATCCTCGTGTTCAACTTCTTAGTTTGGAAGCTTGAATTTTGGCAGTACTTCAAAGTTGGACTTTTGTAGTACTTCCCATCTTCACGACTGCTAGAACCCTGAATACAGAACCAAAATAAATGAAGATTTTGATTAATAATTTAATTATACTCGATATATCATTTAGTCATCTGTAGAAGATGTACAGCAGTTGAAAATTACAAGAAGATCCATATCACTACAATCCCTAGATAAATTGCACAGTTCAAATATTCAACTTTGAACTCAACTTCAAGTTCACTCTATAAAAGTACTGATGAATATCAGAAGATGTTAACCAAGTACAACATGAATGTTCAACAGAAATAAAAGAAATAAAATGCATACAAGAAGTACATTGACATTGCACCATGTGTGAACAAGGAACTGCAAAAAATAAATCAGTACATAGCTTAGTAGAAGAAACAGAGTCAGACAAAAAATACCTCTCCTACCACAATCCACTTGTCCTCTAGCCAGGATTGTCTCACCCGAATGTCAAATTTGCTGACTTTGAATTCCAAGGAAGATCCAAGTAACCTAACCAAAAAGTACTTTTTCCCCAGGATCTTTGAAATTGTTGCCATTTTCCAAGAATAATTGTTAAACACTTCCACTACATCACCAGGAACCCAATATTCAGAAACGTCAAGTGAAGGAGGGCATGGCCTGATGGCCTTCCTGGATACCCTCTCAAACACTGTCTTGTCAGTAGAAGCTGCATCCCCATCATACCTAACAGTGTAGTTGTGGCCATTTCCACAAATTATCTCCCCACAACGCCAGGAGCCCGAGGGCACCTCCTTCTGGCTTAAAACTTCCACTTTATCTCCTTTCTTAAACCTCATTGGTGCTGTATTATCACCTGAAATCCCAATGTTTCCAAATCTGCAGCAAAACAAAGTGACTGAAATAAGAAACAAGAAGCACGCCAGAAGATAGCATAACAAACAATGAACAAGATTCATATAACATGATCAAAATGCTAAGTTTTGTAGACAAATGAAATCCTCAGAAGAAATTAATCAATTAAAAGACATTGATCTTAATCATGTATGACTGAGATTTATAAGATCAAATTCAAATCCACCATGCAACAATACGGCTGCATTTAGTAATGTGAAGGTCTTCAATATCTCTTTTTTGCCAAAGAAACAGAGACTTACAAAAATTTAAATGCAGAAATCAACAATGGAGACCTTAATAGGAAAATCAAAGAACAAAAACAATACTGAAGCGATCAGTCAAAGCAGATTCAATGATCAGAAAATGGAAACGGCACTACATACACACACTTACAGCCTCTGATTGGTTGCTGAGAAAATGCAGGAAAAAGAAAAAGAATCAAACTGATCAAAGAAATCTTAAATAAACAAAGCTTAAAATAAACCGAGCTTCAAATAAGTGTTTTTACTAAGTTCTAACTCTTTTATATTTAAAAAAATAAAAATAAAAAAATGCTGATGTTTCTTTCTTTCAGTATCCTTCCGTTTTTTTTTTTTCTCAGCAACCAAACAGAAACTGAATTATCAAAGAAAACACAAAACAAGGAGTAAACAAGCAAAATTTAAACTTTGCGCAGTAAACATTAATAATCCAAACAAAGATAATAAAAATTAAACGCAAAATCAGATCCTAAAAGTTATAAAAAAAAAAAGAAAGAAGAAATTAACTGAATTACGAAACAGAAAAAAAAAAGGAACCAAAAAAAAAAAAAAGAGAAGAAAAATTGACTGACCTTGTATCGATTGAAGAGAAACGCTCGTCCGGTTTTAGATTATTGCTGTCGTTGTTTTTGAAAGAGTTTTTTCTTTTTTGTTGTTTTTATTATATTTGTGGTTTGGTTATTTTTACGGGAGCTTTTATGTGTATTTTTAGTAGGCTTAAGTTAATAGGATCTTTCTTTTTCAAAAATAAAAATGCAGTACAAGAAAGATTATATTATAGCGAATTATTCGTATTTATGTACTTATATATATATATATGTATGTATGTATTAAGTAATTTATTAATAAAACAAAACCAAA
This sequence comes from Citrus x clementina, assembly GCF_000493195.1. NCBI lineage: Eukaryota > Viridiplantae > Streptophyta > Magnoliopsida > Sapindales > Rutaceae > Citrus > Citrus x clementina. The sequence continues at coordinate 4,885,264 of NW_006263303.1, read as the reverse complement.
AAAAGGGAAGATGGCATGGCTTCTCTGCCAAGTTGCCAAACCGCCTAAGAATAGCTTGTTGAGTTGGGATTAACTGTTCCCTCTTATCGTGTATTAGCACTCTCTCTCTCTCTGTCTCTCTTATTTTTTCATGCTTTTGGATTAATTATGTTATCCACATTTTTCTTTTCTTTTTTTGTGAATGGGTTGAATCTATATGCATTAAAACTTATTCCAGAGCTACATCGAGTATGGTTTGAAAATTTATGCCTAACCTCATATCATAAGAATATATAAGAGGAGGCTCGAACATCACTCGACCGACCAGAAGCTTGAGTGATAACGTTTGAAATGTTTTTGGATTAGAAGATAATAATTAACTTATTTCTTATTAGGAATCCATTATTTTCATTTTGTATTTAAATTTTTAGTGATGCTAATTTTTAATAGATTTTCTGATGGATTATATTTTAATTGACATCATAATAGCGTCGATACTAAATTAAATGTTGAGATTAGCTAATGCGTCTTACTAAGTAATAATACTTTGTTTCTCGAGTAATATAATGATAAATAATGTGACATTTATATTTTAAATTAAGAAAAAAAACGTAATTTTAAATTAAGAAAAAAATTTCTTCTACTCGTGAGAGGAGTGAATTACGAAACTTTTGTTTTCGTCTTTGAGAATAAATAATTTATCCGTTATTAACAGACAGATCTACGGGTGACTTTCTTTTGTAAGTCTGATCTTTGTGGTGAGCTTTATCCATAGATTCTTAACAATTAATGTCGAAGCAAGCACCGAATCGAGCATGAGATTAGGTGCCACCAAATCGAGCACGACATTATGCTGGGTATGGGATCAATATAGCTATGGCTTCGTGAACATCCATTGCAGAGCATCAATGTTAGAATCACCAATCTCACACGAGCCAAACATAATTAATTACCTAGAGGGGAACTTAGGCTGTTTTTTCTAAGTTGCTTTTTAAGGGTGAGTTACACTACACAATGAGTTCAAAAAAAAAAAAAAAAATTGCTATTTTCATACAACAATGCGTGTAAGTGTGAGATAGTGTACCCAAGCATAAAAAGGAAAAGAACCCATGTTGAATTGGTCAATAAAAAGGGAAACATAGTTTCATGATCTTAGAGTTAGAGTTATATGATAGTATTTTCAGTATCAAATTCTCAAATTTATAATGACCCTCACCTTACTCTCAGGTGCGTGTGCCCGTATTTTTTTAATACGGATATTTTCTTAAACCGTGCAGTTTAAAAATTACAAATTTTGTGTTTATCTTAAAAAAATAAGAACGCATACACTAGAGAAAGACTATATAAAACACAGCTTCTAATGTATTGAGATTTGTATTTTTTTATATTTTAGTTACAAAGTGTGGATGCCACTAAAAGATAAAAAATAAATATTTCAATACCCTCATTTTAACAAAATTAAAATGTCCTCAGATTTTATATAATATTGATTATTGAAATATGTGACTGATCAATTAAACATTCATTTAATGATAAAAAAAAAAAAATGTGGTCAAGATTGTTGCTAATAATACAACAACGAAATTTCAACAGCAGCCAACCGGGTAATTGCCTTATTTTGACTGATGGCATTAGACTTCTGAACATGTCAACCAACAATCGCGCAATTATTCACATCATGTGTATCCAATGAAAAACAGTCAAGAGGGTCATGACCATATAGCCTATGAAAATAACACTTTTTCTTTTCTTTTCGTTGTTATTATTTTAAGGGTTAATTTCGCCTTGCCCCTTGATGTTTTAACATTTTCCACCGCACCCCCAAATGTTTCAACAATCGCCACCCCACACCCAAATCCATAAATTTGACTGTTTATTCTAATGACCAAAGGATAAATTTGAAAATTTATGTCCTAAATATTATTTGGTGATGATAAATTAAATTTATTTGATAATTTAATTGATGGAATTAGTGTGTAATTAGCTTTAATTAAGAATTTTTAATATAAATATCAATTATTGGATTAACATTTTATGTCATTTAATTCTTCTTCAATTCAAGATAAGAGTCATTTCTGATATTTACTTAAATTTTAAACAGCTCCATTAAAAATAATGGTCAAACTAACCGAAATGGGGGTGGGATAGAAATTGTTGAAACATTTAGGGGCGAAGTGAAAAATATTAAAACATTTGGGGGTTGGGTGGAAATAACCCTTATTTTAAAAATTAAAGTAGTGCAAGTTTGAATTGATTTTTTAATCCTTACTACTCTCAGAATTTGGATATAGACCACCGATCAAATAACATTATTTCAAAATCACTTGGTTAAATCCGAAATACCACTTCAGTTCTTAATTTTTTTTTATTTTTACCATTTTGGTCTTTAATTTTTTTTTATATTTAATTACCCATAACATCATTGACACTATAATATATAGTATACAAGAAAGAACATGCTTGTTGGGTTTTTAAGTTACTATCATATTTGTTGAAAAATCCAATGTAATGTGCTTGTCAAAAAAGATTTTGTAAAGAAATGGATATTATAGGCATTTGAAAAGTAGATTAGGAACTTAACTGTCACTCTACAATAATATAAATAAATTACCCTAAATCAAATGAAAGGTTTGTGTGTGCATTTGGGTTTTGTGAACGGTTGGCAAGTTGTATTCGAGTAAAGTTCACAAAAAGTGATAATAATCATATAAGAAAATATCTTGGAAGTAGTAAACGTGCCTTAAAGGCATTAATATTGGATATACGTTTCCTCTTAGATATCCCCAGCCAGCTTAATGGATCTCCAAGCTTTTTAATTAATTTGCCTCACTCTTCGCTCCCCAACCCGTTCTCTTTCTTTTAACACAATATTTCATTTTCAAGCAAACAAACAAATAACAAAAGGCAATATTCTTGTGCTAAAGTTAGAGATCATCCCTTTATTTTTTCTTTCTTTTGGGTTTGGTTGTGTATGTGTTGCTTGTAAACAAGATTCTGCTTGCCCTGAAATTGAGGCATGAATCACGTTCAAGCTGTTATGTACATAGCTCACGGCCTTGCTTGATTGTTTCTATGTTTTGCTTTTTCTTGGGAATACTTTTCAGCTCACAATAAAAATAACAATGCACGTAATTTTTTTCTTTCCCATGTACAATAGGTTACTAAATGATAATATTTGAAAAAAATGAAAATAAAAAAAGCACTATGGAATACAAATGTTTCGTAAAAAAAGTACTTTTCAAATTTCATTGTAAATACGTGCAAGTTTTTATTTTTTTATCCCTATTTTAAAGACACAATTATATAATTCAAGTATGATAGTAACCAAAAAAAAAAAAAAAGGATGTAAAGATTTTGACTATTTTGTAGAGAAAAATGAATATATAATTGATCAATTTAGTTGAAAAGTCGAGAATTTTTTTTTAATAATAATATAAGAAAGAGAATGACTCCTACACAACGAACCTTTTCAAAATCTCAATTAGACTATTGTTCTTTGAAATTATATTGAACGAGTCGATTCCCACTCCCCCTCCGTTTGTTTTAACTACTTATCCTTTCCTAATTCGAAAGGAAAGAAACGTACTACGTGAGGCCTTGCCAACTTATAGGGAGGACCCATATTCTTGCTCGGTCAAGAAGTCTAAAATTTTGCATTTCAAAGCATTCGAGCAACAAATGAAATTAATTATCGAATATAACACTATAAATCTCATTAAAAAAATGCTATATATATATATCAACAGTAAATATCCACTTTAATTTTTTGTTTCCAAAGAAAATGAGCAGAATCTTGTGTGGCTTATTTTTTTTTAATTAAAATCTATTTATATATAAACGTAGGGTATATCTTACCATCATTTTCTATTTTGGCAAATTAATTATGTAAAGATTTTAAAACTCCCATGAATTACATGCGGCCCAGTTTATCTATCATTCGGATAAAATTATGGTGCAACTGTGGTATCGTACTACAGTTACACCCAACCGTTGGATTCTCATCTATTTAAGTAGACTCTATTTATTTAAGTGGATCCAACGACTGTTGCCCTGAAGCCCGATCCCATTCATTCATGTAATTAATGATGGTGGGCTAATAGCAGTCATGATGACAATGATGATTGGTAGCATTCTTATCTTAATGATTGTTATTACTACAGAATATAGATCGACCTCATTATGGCGCAAGTCTTTCAATGTTCATCAATCGTATTCGCTGACAGAATTTTGATTGCAACTTTGCCAACACCAGCCACCGCCAATCAGTTTCATGTCCCATTCTAAATCGTAAATCGAAAAAGACACATCCCATTTCTTACTTTTGGTAATTGGTAGATAAATCATTTCTGACCGTTTTCAGATTAATTTAACCAACAGGGACTAGTCAGCAGTTACTCTTTTCTATGTGACGTGTCACATGCCATTTGTTTCAGAATTGTGATGACCGAATCTGGGGTGACTTCATTAATGGGCCAAAGTGCTTGAACAAGTCCAGCCCATGAAACAATTAATGGACCTTGTTGGCGACGTGTGGCTAAAGAAGTAAAAGGACGAAATGTCCTCTTATTTTCAAAAATGAGAACGAGTGATCGCACACTGTCCCTCTTGTCGTTGAGATATTTGAAAGACAGACGAGATGACGTTTGTAGAGTTTAGCATAGACGATACGTCGTTTAATACGCACCCAAAACCCACCAACTAATGGTAGCAAATTACAATAACATCCAGTTCAAAAAAAAAAAAAAAAAATTTTCAATAACATCATCGAGGTCAGTTAATTCTATAGTTCGGTCAACTTTCAACTGCATTATTGAAATTAAAAAAAGGAGTACATACCCAAATTCTGTATAGAAGAATATAAAATATAATAATAATAATAACAGCTTAATAAGAGTGTGAAACAAGAGTACTCGTTCATCACATGAGAATATGAGGGTATCAATGAATTAATCGGCTAATTACCTGGAAGAGAAAAGAGCCAGAGAATTAAAGCACAGAAAATGAGTAGAAGTGGAATGAGATGAATAGCGTTCTCTCCTAAAGACGACTTCCGATGCATAGCTGCCATTTCCTTCTTGGTGGCATCAGAGATGGGAATATTAGCGTACGTTGGCATGTCACGATCGTGGTCGGACGCTAATAAAGGAGACGAAGAGGCTATGGTTACACCTAGAGAAGCTGGCAACATGTTGACCATGAACTCATCTGAGGCTCTCGAAGTACTGCTCGATGATCTATGCATCCTGATCGACCGGGTCCTCAGAAAGATAAAAAGCAAACACGTGCAGAGTTGTAAAGAAACTTTACAGATCTTATCTTATATATCTAACAGGAGCACTGGCTTAATTAGTTAGCTTGTGGGGATTGAGTAAGGAAAACAAAGCCTCAAGTAAAGTAAGGAGAGAAATAAACAACTTTGCTTTCATAGCCAAACAATGCTGTAGGAGAGAGAGAGATAGCCAGATTGGGGGTTGGACTTTGAATGAGTTGACAAATTGAAAATTTTGTGTGATTTTATTTATTTATACAATAATTAGCAGGAAAGCTGCTTCCGGCCTAATTAAAGCCCATGCATGTGCATCTGTATGCATGCGCATGTGAAATTTAATTACGGATTTTATATTGATCCTTAAGCGTGGGAAGTCGCAGCAAATGGGTTTATTTTGAAGTTTAAGGGTGTTTGTTGATGACAACCAAGTATGCAACAACGTCTTTTAACTTGAACCCAAAGATGAAACTGGCAACGGCCAGCCATCTTTAGCCGTCAAAATAGAACAGCTTTGGCACAACGACGCTACTGCAAGTTGCCACTAGTTAATGGTGGATATATGTTATGCATAACATGACTTTCGCCACCAGCCGTGCATTTTATTTTATTTTATAAAAAAAAAATCTCCACTTGCCATGTTTCTTATTCATTCCTAGCACCGAAAAAGGCCAACCCAATCTCAATTTCTGCGTGCGATGGGTACACAGTGCATAGAAAGTCTGGTCCGTCAAACTCTCTTTAGACTCGGTGTCAGGGGCTTCCACAAACTTTTAACACTTTTAAAAAAAAAATGACGTGAATTTCAATCCGAAATGTGCAAGCAAGTTAATTTAAGTCGGAATCTGAAGATTTCGTGGGAATAAATCCCGTAATTGAGTACTGGCGGGAGTTTTTGTAAATAACAAATACTACCCCCACAAAGGATTGAAACCATGGATGCTAGAACTATCAATGATATACAATTCCCAGTCCTCTGTCCAACAGTTTGTCTGAAAACCACTGCAACAACAGCAGTAAGTCATTTATAAACATTTGCCTGAAACCTTTGTCAAAAGCAGCAGCGTTTTGTATATTTTTGACCTTGTATGAAAATCAGATCCCACCTAACCCACAAGAGAACAAAAACGAAAAACTTGAGAAGGGATGGTGGTGGTGGTGGGGAAACTAAGGAAAATTATAGAGAAGGAAAGCAGGAAAGAAAGACTATAGAGACAATTCCAGTAAAGTTAACAAAAACTATCATTTCAAACACAACAGGAAGGCCAGAACATTCATGCTGCAAAGTAAGGAACCAAAACACCCATTTTATGGGATTTTGGAAAGAGCCATATCCAAGAACACGATCAGAAGTGCCAAAACATAAAGGTCACATCTCTTGCATACAGGCACAGCTGGGAAAGGGAAATGAAACATAGTCAGGAGAGTTTATACTAAAGAATGAAATATCAAATGCATAACGAAACAAAAAAATCCAAGAAGGAATTGCCATATAAAGGATATTAGCACACTAATCACATGTTGACCCCAGTGCAGCAGGGAAGCATACTTACAATCTGACTTTAGCAAAAATTGGTTTGCAACTGATGGTGAACTACTGGGGTAAGAGATTTTAAACCACAGGAATGAAGATGCACGTAAACAAAAAAAATGTATATATGCGTGCATAACCATGGAGTTCTAACTTCCAAATTATTATTTCTTCTAGTTGCTTCGTCTTTTCCAGTCTATATGGGATTATTTATGGCAAAACTTTTTTCTGTTCATACAATCAGTTTCTGAAACAGGAGGATCCAACCTCAAAACACTGAAATCTACAGACAATAATAAGAAAAATAATTTTTTTTCATATGAGCCAATCCAATTTCGTAATGTAATCAAAATTTTGTATTTGCAAATTTAAAAATGAGGCCTTTAGAAACTAGCTAGATCTAGGCAAACAATAACATAAAAAGTTGTAATTAATAGCTTCCAAAATTCAGATCAAGTGCTTTAAAATGTTTAGAAATTACAAGTTAAACAGATTTCTAATAAATATTTCAAATATTTGATAAGAAGTAACAGACTATATTATGTTGCCAACTCTAGTCATAATAAGCCTGTGAGTGCAAAAGTTCTTGGACGCATGGGAAGATTCTAGGCTACATAGGCAAGAGGACACGAAAAGAACAAGTAGCACAGGATTAGGCCCACAAAACTGAGATTGGGCAAAGAGTGCCATTATCTTAATCTATGGCCTTAGCCCAGGCTTATGTGCTAAGGCTTAATATAGAATACTCATTTTCTTTTAACATAGTTTCTCTGTACAAATCATGCTTTGTGATTGTTATAAAATAAAGGAGCTATAATATGTACCTCAGCGAATGGAAGAGTACCAATTATGTGACCTGTTTCCTTCTTCACTCTATATAGAACTTGTTTTTGATTGGCGGAAGTATCTGCCCAGTAGACTCTCTAATCTCACAGCTAAACTCAACTTCCAACAACCGATGATTTTCCTTAGAACGAGTCATTGAGAAAGAAACATTCAGATCATCCCCTTCACTAACACGAACGGAAGGACGGAAGAGAAAAACCTGTTAAATGGAGAAAACAGAAAAATTAGAAAGGAGTGGATGGTGCACCAGCAGAAGCCACGAACATAAGAAATAAGCAAAACATACCAGCACTGCAAAATGTTATATAGGAACACACTATGCATGCAAGAAAAAGAGCTGAGGCCTAAAGTCTGACAAGGGCAATAGTATTGCAACAAATCCTATGATGAAAAGTTTATGGAAGTCGCTAAATGCTGTGCAAGCTTGACCATTTTGCACACCAGCAGAACACACACTTAGCTACTGCATGATATACAGGTCAATGTGGCTAATATTTCTGACATGCATAACTCTGATGATATTGAGACAGAGAAATAAAGACAGGTAAATTAAGCCATCCATGAATCAATTCAGCATTTTAAATTTGAAGATAATCCAAAGAGGATATATTTTTGGGAGATATACACCTGCTGGCCCCAATGTGTGCCATTATAAGTACTAGGGGCAGTTGTCAGCTCAATCTCCTGCTGAGCTGGATCCTCCGTGCTTCCCTGGTGCACAAAAAGGCATCAGAATCATACTTTCCTCAGTATGTGGATGACTGAGAACATTAGCATGCACCATAATAAGGGTGCACAGGAGCTCAACTTACTCTAAAATGGACATCAAACCATCCACTGAACCCACAAAGCCTTGTGCCCTCTCCTCTGATTGATGACAAAAATTTTGATCTGACTTCACAAATGTCATCCACAGTAGCAGTAGAGCAATCGATATTCTTCACAACAGCTGCTGTCCCTATAACCTGATCAGGATGAAGGTTGCTCCACAATGATGTCTGCAAAATTAATAGAATTCTCTCATTAAATGCAGGACAGAAAAAAGGAGAAAGCAGAATGTCTCGTGCATAAAAGGTCAATCTGATAAACAAGCTCTTTCATTCTTCAAGGGAATGTGATATAAGAGTAACAAAGTGGATTTTTGTCAGGTGCTTTAGAAAGTACCTTCTATACAAGAAGCTAAGTCCAATATGGTTCACAAGTTCGATGATACAATACTCAAGACTTGGGAAATCCAAGTTCTTATTGAATGAGGTATTCAATAAAAAAGCATCAATTAGATACATAGTCAATAAAACACTGACCTAACTCCAATAAAACACTGACCTAACTCCCTTCCAATCAGCCAGAGATTTCAAAGATAAATTCTCCTTTGATAAAATGACATGAATTGAGTAACACATCAGCAGGTATAGTCACATCATCATTCACTCAGCCAATCTCACATAAAGGCACAGTTTGTTAGCACTTCAACACTTTAGAGTGATCGGAAAGGGGGCATGGGGGAGGAAAGAGTGTAATATAGGGATGTTAGACCCATTGCTATAGCTTCTGAAATCTGAATTACATTAATGGAAAGGTGTTTGGACAACATACAACATCATACATAAAATTTAACCTAAATTTAAGCAGCATCAAAGGTAAAGATTTAGTGCCGTTGATTTTAATAGATTCACAATATTAAAATTCAAAAGCAACAAAGTTCTAAAACTTACCTGCAGATAATATTTCTTCTGCTCTTCAGAGAAGGGCTTTGTTAAAACACTCATATCAACACCATAGTAAGTTTTAGTCTCTTTCAGAAAACTATACCAATCATCCAGTGCTCCTTCATAATCCTGCTGTTTTTGATCCCCCAAACCAGACCTAATTGGTGCCACCCACATGCGAGCATGACTAGGATACCTGAGAGAAAAATGCTTGTTTGGTCAACCATTCACAAATGAGTCACTGATTATAAAAGCAATAAACTTTTCAAACCAAAAGACAGAAGAAACATTAAGTCTGCAATATAAAGGAAACTAAGGACAAGAGAATGATAAGCTCAGTAGAACATCCAATTGTCAATTTGAACACCTTCACTAATCTGCCCTTCTACCATGTGATTGGCATTGTCGTTATTCGCTCCCTAGTTGAGGTAATTCCACTAACTTGCTGAGAAATGATAAATTCCCACTATACTCCTTCCTACAGTTAATTGCACTCAATCTGAATCATAATTGCACTTGTTCCCCCTCATCATGAGAAATTATTTTTCTATGATGGGAAATCGCTCCAGAATCTTAACATAGCATTCACCCCTACTAGTGTCGGTAGTCAATTCTAGCCATTGACAATCAACATTTACCGTAGGAAAATCAAACATCATTCATCAGCCAACAGGTACAAATTTATATCCCTGTATAACCTACTCTCAGAATTTAACATATAAGCTGTCTTTCACTAGTCAGAATCAAGTCAAGGATAACAGTTAGAGAACAAAAGTCCTATCACTTTGTACTAGGTGTTTTTACGTTGAAATGTCAAATAAGAGACTATCCACAAGATGATCAGTTGCACCGCATATATAAAGTGTTTCTTCACCCTTTGGCATCTCAAATTACTTACATAACTCCAGTTGGCTTCAACCAGCGGTCACGAGCACATATCACTGAATCAAACATAGATTCACGCAGAAGGAAGTATCCCATCCACTCAGAGATAATCACATCAACTGCACATTGACCATAAATCTATTATCAGAATCGAAAACCACAAGGCCCAATGAACTCAATCCATTTCAAAATCATCTAGCTACAGCAAAAGCAAATGACATGAACCTTTCTCCGGCAGGACAATATCCTCTACAGAGCCCTCAATCACTTCAACAACATCCTGAAGATTATTCGCGTTGACAAGTGTCCGAGCATGGTCCGACATCTTGGTAGCTTCCACAGCATATACCTTCCGCGCACCAGCTTGTGCGGACCAAATTGCAAGAATGCCACTACCAGTTCCTACATCCAACACAGTCTTCACCACAACAACACAGAATTAATCACAAATTTCTACACCAAAGCCTACAACTATTAACTAATAAGATTTAATTAAGCTGAAGTAAGAGCGCGTATTGTACAATTGCAAAAATGCAAACTAAGTAGAGACACGAAAGTAAAAGGAAACTTACTTTCCCTTGGAAGTGGTGTTTGTTTTGGAAAATGGAGTTGAAGTAAGCGTCCATGCGGACTCGATCGGAGAGCATTTCTTTTTGGTGATAGAGAAACGCGTAGGTGCAGAAGTAGTTCGCGAAGTCCACTTCTTTGTCCACCGTTGCTGTTCCGCCTCCTCTTCCTCCTCCTCCTCCTCCTCCATTGCTGCTCCCCGCAAGATCACCTGATACGACGCCGTTTGTGTGGCTCCCCATGGCTGCGTCTACTCGCACACGGTGTTTCGCTACGCACCGTATTGAGTGAGAGATTCAAGAAGGCTCGAGAGAGAGTGCGAGAGAGGGCTTTAGGGCGACGTCGCTATTGAAATGTAGGGTTTAGCTGCTGTGTTTGTTTTGGCTGGTGGGAGAACGCTCTGCCATCACTGCATGCCACGTCGACACTTGGTGCGCGCGCTTCTATTTAATTATTCTCGCTTCGGTTGATCTGATCGTTGAACCGCGCGAGGGCTGAGCCGAGGAAGATATTTTTCTTGCAAATATTTTGACATAAAATTTTGACCAACGTTGACAGATAAAATTAATGAATACAATAATCAAAATTAATTTATTAACCACAGAAAAAAATTAATTAATACAATAATCTAAATGAGACGCATTTTATTTCTTTCAGCCCTTAAACCTCTGGAATCTTTATCATTTTCTTTGTACAATGATTTGTTCACAATAATTAGCACCACAAAAAGCACCAAAAGACATTTAATACATGCATTTGTCTAACTTAAAATTTTTAAATAAGACAACTCAAATAAACTCGGTTGTTTTAATTTATTTTCACTTCACAAAACTGAATTAGTTTAGTACCAGCATGCGCTCTAAAGATCCAAAGCCCTTGCTGTCATTTTGAATCTTGTCTCACTCCATCTCCAAACCCTTTTGCTATCAAAGATGTCCATCATTCCTGAATTATTTTTATCACGACAATATCAAGACCCAAGGTAATTTGGAATCAAGATAACTAAGGCTGGCGCGGCAAAGAGTGCAATGGGCGTCTCAAGTTTCGTTAAAATTGTGTTAATCGGATAAAAATTAATCCGATAAAAAATACGATAAAGTTAGAATGATATAATTTAATTTTTTTTGTCTTATTTAATTTTTTATGTTGATGAAATGTTGATTTTAAATATTGTCCGGTGCTCTTTTTAGTGCTAATTGTACTAAACATGTAATTGTTATTTATTATTATTTGTGGTTTTTTTTTCACCTACTTTTTTTTTCCTTTAGTTTCTACTTTCTAGGCCCATTACCAAATGGGACTTGACTAGCTTACAGAATCTGTAAGCTACAGACTGCAGCATCAGCCGTTGGATGTGGAGTGAGAATCTAAATAATAGAAGATCGGATGGTGGGATGACGGGAGATGTTTGTTACAGAATCTGTACCATAGACCGGTCCTACGAAATGATAAATGAGTTTATGATGTGTTTTTTGGTCGATTGGACATTGGACACTCCAGGCTGGGACAAACGCTTTCGCAGCTGCATTGTAGGCCTCAGTTCCTGAGCACCTATCTGCCTTACAGATACTGTAAGATTCGCACAAAATAAATAAGGGAAATGAAAGGTGGGTTCTAGTGGGCCATCACTTTACTTTTAATGGGACCACGAGTATTTTTAAAATTGAGGCTAGGTATTTATAATTTAAAAATTATAGTTTTAAAATATTTAATAAATATTAAATATCGTAATTTAAAAATTATATTAAAATAATTTTTTATTTATATAATAAAAAATTATTATATTTTAAATAATTTTATTAAAATTATTATTAAAATTATATATTTATTATATATTATTAATTTTTATTTTATAATTATAAATATTTTTTTTACAGTAACTGTAACTTAAAAAATTACAGTATTTTAATTTCAAACAGAATTTATATACCTTACAGCATCTATAAGGTAGCAAACTTTTAATTCTAATAAATTATTTTTAAGGTCATTCTATGATGCGGACGACATCATAGAATTTTCCTTATTTTTAATTGATAGCCCTTAATTCTTCAATTAATATCTGTGTATCAAATCTATTTCAAGTGAATCTAATTTTGCAAAATATATTTCTAGATGGGCGGCGGCGTGTGGATTTAAAGATTTTCAGCTATGCAACCGGAGGGATACACATTGAAGGGAATAATCTTCTGTGCAATATTGCAAAAAAGGTCAACTTCAATTTACTTTAATTTTATAATGATCAAATTCAATTTATTCCTAGAAGCATGAAAACCTCATCTTATTTTCTAAGACTAGTATTGAATTAATAAAATACCATAATATTCTTGTAGATTTTGAGGAAGAATGACTGCTGTTGAAAGCATATGTTTTTTTTTATCCCCTTAGTATTTCTAAAAGAAAATTAATTCAAACTTTATTTGCATCACTAGTAAAAATCAACCCCCTTTTTTTATTTAAAAAAAATCAATAATAATAAAATAAATGCTAATCTTCCATTTTTCTCTCTTTTTTCTTTTCCTTCTATTTTTTTTCTCCTTCGTTTCTTCTTCTTCTTCTGTGTTTTCTTTATGTTTTTCTTTCTCTTCTTGGTCAATGCTCCTAATTGGGAGGTAAATTGAAATTTATCCTACTGCAAAGGATTATTGATATACAACTAGATGTGAAAAGAAAAAACAACAACTTGTTTATAGCAATGGTAATCAATAAACGAGGTCAATGCCTGTTTATGGCATTTTATTATGAAGAAAAAAGGGTTCATTTTCAACATTGATTGACGATAGAGCCAGCATAATACACATTTGCAATTTTTTCTTTCACATTTATGTCGAGTGACCTATTCCTTCACCAATACAAATTAGTCAACTGGATACAAATTTAAAATGCCGAGACCATGCTTACCCAATTGACATCTATTTGTTCATTTGCGTTGTCTATGCTCACAAGTCACAAGACTTGGTCTATTTATTGAAAAAGCATCTATCGGTATACAATGCATATGCATTAATAGGCATTAAATTATAGAATAATTGTATTAACAAAACCAGTATAAAGTCTCATGAAGGCGACAACCCACCTCCATATTTGATTATTCCTACAAGACTTGTCTCGACTTTATTACATGAACCAAAGGGGATTATTGAATTGGTCAATACATAATACATTAAAACTTACAGCTCACAACGAATGGTGAATCCTTCTATGGTGAATGACTTAAGGTTAAAATGTAGAAACAAATCCACAAATAAAAGTTCATCTTTATTCATCAATGCCTCTATGATGGTTTGTCTCACCATTTTTTTTTTTGATATGTGAAACAGTATTTGTTTACAATAATATTCATCTTTTTTTTATAATTATGTATAAGTTATTGCTTGTTGGCTCTTCACTTTTCAGAAGACTTAATTTTTATTTTTTTTATTTTTACAAAGTATGAATCATGCCACTGACAACTGACTACAAGATAGCTGAAAAAAAAATATACACAATATGGTTGGACTCAGAGTTTATAATGAGAAATTTATGTGAAAATGCCCACTTTTAAATATAAAAATATGAGGAACTAGGAGAACTTCTTGGTTGTTTCTTTTTATCCCACATGCATAATTTAAAAATTCAAAGAGTAACCCAATTCTATTCAACATTTGGCTCCTCTACCAATGATATCAAATATGATCTTCCAAGTTCAATATTCTCACACTCTATCTTTCTAGGAAACTATTCACAGTCAAACATTGGTTGCTCTTTTCACAGTACATAGAATATGAAAACCTCAAGAGCTTCAAAAACTAAACTCTTTAGCCTCACAATTTAGATTGGTACAAGAATGAAGCTCTAGATGGAGGACAAGAAAGCTAATATAATTGCTGCTTCTCTAGTTCTTGCCCTCATCATCTTTATAATTATTGCTCGCGTCACACTCAAACTTTCCAAGGCCTTTTTCCTTATTGTAGGTGCTGATATTGCAGTTGTCCTTGCTGTTTTCGCTTGTGTAATCATAAGAAGGCGTTACCATAAAAGAAGATTGTTGTTAGAATCAAAGTTTGTAACAGAAGGCAGAGAGCTTCGGATTGAGTATAGTTTCCTAAGAAAAGTTGCTGGGGTACCGATAAAGTTTAGATCCAAAGAACTTGAAGAAGCAACAGACAATTTTCAAGCACTGCTAGGCCATGGATCATCAGCTTCAGTTTTCAAAGGGATCCTAAGTGATGGAACTTCGGTTGCTGTCAAGCGGATTAACGGTGAGGAACACGGGGAGAAAGAATTCAGATCAGAAGTTGCAGCCATTGCTAGTGCGCAACATGTGAATCTTGTAAGGTTGCTTGGATATTGTGTTGTCCCTGGAGGGCCTCGATACTTAGTCTATGAGTTCATTCAAAATGGTTCATTGGATCATTGGATTTTTCCTACAAGCAGGAGAAGTGAAGGCCATTATTCTGGTGGGTGTTTGTCATGGGATTTGAGGTATAGAGTTGCCATTGATGTGGCAAAGGCACTTTCTTATCTTCATAATGATTGCCGGTCAAGGGTATTACACCTCGATGTCAAGCCTGAAAATATACTTCTTGATGAGAATTATAGAGCAGTAGTATCGGATTTTGGTTTGTCGAAGTTAATGAGTAGAGATCAAAGCAGATGTATCACAACAATCCGTGGGACTAGAGGTTACTTGGCTCCCGAGTGGATACTGGAACAAGGGGTCTCTGAGAAATGTGATATCTATAGTTATGGTATGGTTCTTTTGGAGCTGACTGGGGGAAGAAGAAATGTAAGCTTGATTGAACACGGGAATGATAAGTCTAAAAATAAGTGGCAGTACTTTCCGAAAATTGTGAATGAGAAAATGAAAGAAGGGAAGCTAATGGAAATTGTGGATCAAAGACTAACTGATGAGGGAGGAATTGATGAAACTCAGGTAAGGAGATTAGTTGATGTAGCATTTTGGTGCATACAAGAGAGGGCTAGGCTTAGGCCTAGCATGGCCCGAGTGGTTGAAATGCTTGAAGGCCGCGTGGCAGTGGATGATCCGCCAGATACCCAAATGGTCATTGTTGATTGGTTGTCGATTGATCAAGATGATGATGCAGGTGGTGACATTGGAAGGAGGAGACTTGCAGCATTGGCATCAGACTTAGGTAGAAATCTTGCCACTGATTCAGCACCGTGCTCACTTACCATGTCAGTTCTCTCCGGAAGGTAGTCTTTAAGAAAGTATAAACTTGACAGTCTTTTTTGTGCAAGTTTAAGCACATATAGGAAAAAGAACTGTAATGATAATCCTTCATGTTATTAAAAAGCTAACCAGCTTTCTCGCTTTTTAATGGATACATAATCTGTACCAAATTGGTAAGGGTTCCCAGTTCATACTCTGTACCAAATTGGTAAGGGTTCCCAGTTATTTTATTATTATTGTACACATTGCCGTAACTTCTTTTTTGGCATTGGGAACGTCATTTAGCAAATGTAACACATGCCCAGATGTTAAAACTTGAAATAACCGACAAGCGCGTAAATTAGTTGGCACAAGCGCGTAAATTAGTTGGCACGAGGTTGTTTTAATTTAATCAAAGTTTTTGATTCGAAACTTATAAATGCAGTTGTGTTAAATATTTTTTGGGAGAACTTTGCCACCCTAAAGGTCTTACTTGGCTCAAATTTAAATTAGTCGGAACGCAATATAATTTTCAGATATCATATAATGTAATATAAAAAAACTCGAAATAAAATACCGACTACAAAACAAAGGAAAGCATAAAGAAACCTAAAAAAAAAAATTCTTATTGAGGGTGAGGGGAATATTTGCTTTGGGCCATTTTCTATTTAATGGACGCCACACCATGCGACCTACTTGAACTGGTCAGGCAACAAAGCTGCAGGGTGCAGCTGTTATGTAGTGCCTAATTTATAATTTGATTATCTGGACTGAAAGCAACATTTCACCTATTTTCAGAGCAAAGACATTATTAAACATGAGATTTCATCCTATTAAAAATTAAAAAATAAAATAAAATTGAGTTTTCATCCGGGCCTACGGTGTTTAAGTTTATGACATCGGGCGCTAGTACATGGCGTTCTCACAATACTGTTCATGGAATACTATTCATGTGGGATATCGTAATTAGACCTACGGTTTGACCATTTCTCATGTCAATTTTTGTTTTAGATTGTATTATTTGTTAAGTATAATGTGAATTATAATATTAAAAATGTGAAATGCTTTTGGATTAATTTTTCTTTTTCAACGCCATCAATTATAAGCGGCATTAGTAAAATTGATTAATTTTTTTTTAGAGTACGAGTCTCTATGGCTGTGAGAGTTTATTTTCTTTAATTTTGTATGTTGGCTTCAATTTAGATTAGAGATGGCCAATTGGGTGTGCCTAATTTCTTTTTTTTTTTTTTTGCTTGTGTCTAGCTCTGCACAGGTGTCGAGCTCGCACTTGTCCTGCTTGCCGTGCCTAAAAACGGACAACAAATTTTTTTCTTTTTTCTTTTATTTTTCAAGATGACATGCCAAGTTGTTGGCATTTTTTTTTAAAAATTTATGTACCTTTTTTCGGTTCATAAATTTTTAGTTAAATTTAATGGAATCAAAAGTTTAAAACTCAAGTCTATGTTCAATAATAATAAACTAATAATTACAAAAGCATGTAATACTAATACTAAGTTAGACCCTAGCGTATTAGAATTACTTTTTAATATTTAACATTAACAACAATAAGACTAATAAATTTTTTTCTTATAGATTCACTTACATAGAGTTATATATCATAGTTCATGATAACATTAATACATACATTTTATAAAACTATGATATTTATAATTTTAATTATTAAAATGATTACACAATCGATTCATAAATTATAAACATAAAACAATTATTTTTTTTTTGAAACTAAGATTAAATGAATCTAAAAGACTTATACTAATAAAATATATTAAAAGATTCAATATATAACCATTTCTAAAAGCATAAAATTTTAAGTTTACTTTAATTAAAAAATAAAATGTGCTTATTACAGGTCTTTTCATGTGCTGTGTTTTAACCATCTCTATGCCGTACTTTTACGATTGCATGTCTAAAATTTTTACCTAGCCCTACCTGCATGCGTGCCCTGCCGTACTGCGTACCCTACCAAAATGTGCTCGTGCCATACAATGCAATACGGACACGTGCCACGCTCGTGCCGTAACACATGCCACCTGGCTTGTTGGTCATATCTAATTTAGACTTTAGTGTATTAGACTTTGATTGTACATTTATAGTGTGCTGAATTTTTGGATATATTGTATCTAATATTTAAAAAAAATTCAATAATGATATGATCTCCACAATTGAGTCCCAATTTGATTGTATAGTATATAGTGGGATAAATTGAAGAATATGGTAACTTGCAGGGGTAAATTGAAATATCGCCTTATTATTGTTGTTGTTAGTATTATTAGGGTGTAGATATTTCCACCCCGCTATTTTTATAAACCCACCCCGCCTTTATAAAATAATTAAATAAATTCATATTATTTTATAGAATTACAAATTAATAATAAGTTTGAATAATTAATTGATTAAATCATTCTTATAATATTTTTTTCTTATTTTCTCTTTTAACAATTTTTAACAATTTAAGGTTGCTTTAAGATAAGTTTAATTATTACCCTTATAATATAAAATAACCAAATTACCCTAAGAAATATATATTATTGTAACTAGTTGTTTAGGCATTTAATTTTATGCTTTATAATCTAATATTTTTTATATAAAATTTAATAATTTTCAATACTCTAAATGTCCTAATTACATCTCGTTAGTTTAGTGGAATATCAATAATCATACTAAAAAAGTACTACTTATACATCATTAAAATATAAAAAAAGAATTGTACAAAAATTTATTAAAGTTAAAGTAAATTTTTAGATATTTTTGGTACTTTTACCTTGTTAGGTAAGAAGAATTATATTAATTTATGTTAAAACAACCTTATTGATCAAATATAATAAAAAAATAATTAATGAATATGGATTTAATTGGTTAAATTTTTAAGTTTCTTCTTAATTTGAATTTTTACAAAATAATGTGCACTTGTTGTAATAATTTTTTAAAATTAGGGTGGGTTAATAAAATTTATGGGGTGAAAATATCACCACCCGTATTATTATTATTATTATTTAATATTTCAAATATCCCCGCATAAAAATGAAAGTGACGAAGACAGAAGGGAACCTATGCCGCATATTGATCTAACGGTTAACGAGAATTTTTATCAACGGCCTAGAGTCGTCTGACACGTACGTGCGAGTAAGTTGAACAGTAACACATCACAAAACGACAAAAATCACAAGACGAGAATCACAGAATTGGCAGACAATACAGAGAAAAAATTGGGCAACGAGAGAGAACTCAGCTCGTGGAGTTATCACATAGCTCTGGAGTTCTGCTTCTGGTAATGTCTTAAACCCTAAAACCCGCTTGTTGTTTATTTCTTTATTAATTAATATTATTCCCATTTCGTTTCTTACAATTTTTTTTTTTGTTTCATTTGATAGACAATTCTTAATTGGACCATGGAGTTTCTAGAAATTAATTTTTTTTTAAGTTTTTGAATATAGGGAGGGGTACTTGGTTAATTGTAATGGTTATTATGCCAGTTTTGATTGAATGAATTTGTCGTATTTGTATTTAGCTGTCGACCAATTTTGATTTCTGAATTTTGGGTTTCATTTTTCGAATTAAATACCTCTTAAAGTACATTTGTTATAATGCCATTTATTGAATAGTTTTGCGAACATTATGAACTATCGATGGCGAATGCTATCTGAGTCTTTATTTGTTTTATTGCAGGATCTGTGCTCTTCTCAGTTACTTTACCTGCATTGGTGATAATCTTTCAAGGGTTAAAATGAGCTTTACAGGGCCATCCATGAGTTCTGGTTAGCTTAATTCTTTTGTTGCATTACTTACAGTTTGGTGTACTTGATGCTTATAAAGTGAGCACTTTTGTATGCCTCATTTGTCTTTTGGTTTTGTGTTTACTGATTTCGTGCCTTCTGATCTTCTATGCATGAGTTACAGATTGATATGAGTTTTTGCTATGTATAGGATATTCTTTACCGTTCTTGATTATCGAACTTTATGATGATTCCATTTCAGGGGGTAATACTGTTAGAAGAGCAATTGAGTTCGGAAGGACCTATGTGGTCAGGCCCAAAGGTAAACACCAAGCCACTGTTGTGTGGCTTCATGGGCTTGGCGATAATGGTTCAAGGTAATATGGCCTTTTCATTTCTTTTTTGTTTAGCAGTGTCTTTCAACTGCTTGTTTGTATAAATTTAAGATGGCCGTTTTAATTCTGTTAGTTTCCTGACAATTATATTGGAAAACAGATCTAGTTTTCTTTTTCCTATTACTTAAGTTATATTCTTTGTAGTAACTGGATGGAGATAGCTGTTTCTGGTTGAGTATGGTGATACTTGCATCGCCCGATGGTAGAAGACACTTTTCTCCCTTTTTGTATTATATTCCTTTTTTTCTTTGACTAGTCGATGAAACATGGTTCAAGTTGACCTTTCAACATCATGAATGCTGTTACTGTTCAAACTAGTATGAGCTGAATTTCGCTGGCTATCTAGTTTCCCATTTTGATATGTGCTGCCTGCCTATGAATCTGAATTGCCTCCTTTTTCCTCTATTAATAACTTATGGGTTTTTTTTTTATCAAAATCATATGTAAGCAAATACACACACATGCACGCACATCAAGAAGAAGAAGAAAATGGAAATACAACAGACAACCGAATGAATCAATTATAATTAATGCACAAAAGCCTTTAAAATTAATGCAATAGCTATTAGATCCTCATTTATGTTTTGATCTTGTTGGCAGCTGGTCCCAGCTCCTCGAGACTCTTCCTCTTCCAAATGTAAGAACAATTGACATTCATTTTTTTATGAGCATCGCAATTTCTGTCACTTTTTCCTAATTTATTTTGAAGTTCAATTTTATCTTCATTGGACACTTAATAACTTTTATGGTTCTGATTACGTGATACAGATTAAATGGATTTGCCCAACTGCCCCTACTCGACCAATGACTATATTTGGCGGCTTTCCATCCACTGCCTGTAAGAGTAGTTGTCCGTTTTAATTTCTTTTCGTTTTATATTAGAAAAATCAAGAAAATATTCACGCCGTTTAAGTTTATGGGAGTTAAAAGAAAAAAATCAACCATAAAAAAAAGTTTACACTCCACATCTTTGTTAATCCTTGGAAATTGAACACTTCTGTTCAGACAATAGTAGAAAATCATGCTTTAACTGAAAATTGTCTGTTTGAAACATTAAATTAAAAGTTTTGGAAATGCTAATGTGATGTAAACCAGGGTTTGATGTGGGAGACCTTTCAGAAGATGTTCCTGATGACTTAGAGGGTTTAGATGCTGCAGCTGCACATGTTGTGAATTTATTGTCCACTGAGCCCACTGACAGTAAGTTTCCTTCTTCTGAGTATTAGTATGTTATAATGCTGTGTGGTTTTCTCTGCCTAATCATTTCTGATAAATGTCTATTTTATTGAAGCCTTTGAGCACTTTGATAGCCAATTATTGCAAGGTGGATAATTGTTACCTTTCCAATTTTAATCTATCTAGATGGTGTTTCAACTTGAAAACTGCCCTACAGCTTAACAAATTGCTTCATGTAAGACACAATTTACTTTCGTCTACTCCAATCTACAGGTCGATGGAGTTTTTTTTTTTATCCAGTGCTACATGCAAGCTCACATATTGCAGTATAGTGTTTGGTTGTTTTATGAGGTTCTACTTCTTAAATTGCACAATAAACTAAGAGTATATTTAGAGATTCCATTGGATATAACATGATTGCATTTCGTTTGCAAATAACTTTAATAAAGAGAGGCTTTTTAATAGTATTTCTGGTGACTATTTGACATTTCTTGTTTGTTACATGTTAGTGTAGTGGCATTATTTCACCTTACAGTTGCTGATACTGGTTTCTCCTTTTTGCTCTGGATCTATATGGAGATGTTAACTTGTTTTTCAAATGAATTGAGAAGCTCAGTGGATTTAGTTTCATGCATTGCAATGTACTAATTTCCCTAAAGTTAATCTTCAGAAAAAAAATTGACTCATACTTCAGAAAAAAATTGAGTCATGCTTTGTAGTTGTGTATCATCCTAATTGGAACTTTTCTTGTACAGTTAAACTTGGTGTTGGAGGTTTCAGTATGGGAGCAGCAACCGCACTGTACTCTGCAACCTGCTTTGCCCATGGAAAATATGGGAATGGCAATCCATACCCTGCTAAATTGAGTGCAGTTGTAGGACTGAGTGGCTGGCTTCCTTGCTCAAAGTTTGACTTCATATATTTACTTCAATTTGAACGTCTGTCGATTATTGCCTTTTATAATAGCACACGTCATAAGTCCTATTCTTTTCCAGGACCTTGAAGAACAAACTAGGTGGAGAAAATGAAGCTAGAAGACGTGCTGCATCCTTGCCCATTTTGCTCTGCCATGGAAAAGGTCTTCCTTACTCTCTCAAATAGGCAGATATTCATTTTATAGTTGGCATCTTATCAGCGGCTTTGGCATATGCCTGTCTTCTTTCTTTTGGGATTCAGATATTGCTAGGAATAGGACCAAGATGACTCACAAACAGAATAAATGCATTTCAATTAATTTGATGTGGCCCAAGATGCCTCATGAACAGTCTATTCAGCTAATTTTGTTGTTGGACTGGGTTTCACTTATTTGTTTTACAAGCTTAGAGCTTGGCATCTCAAAGGGCCAAGGCCTGAGCAGTATTTTACTCGACTAGACATTAGAATGTAAGGACAGAATATGAAATATGTTTCTGGTCACTACAATTAGAGGTCCAAAAACAACATTTTGGTTCCCGGTGCTGCTCTATTGCTATCAATAGAAAACCAAATTGCAACAGTCAATGTAGACATAGACTGAATGATTTCTTCTGCTTTCTTATATATTACTTCCAATTTTCTTTTTTCTGTTTCAATTGTTAATGATTTGAGGTTCAAATAATTGATAAACAAAGACAATGATATGTTGCCAGTCAAAATACTGCCAATAGGAAGCCTAATTTCTGACCCCACTGAAAGCTGATTTTCTGTAATTGGCATTTAGCATATTCAATTAGGTTCTTAAGTAGCTATGATTAACCGTATCATCACCTTAGCTTGTGTTTCATACTAATTGTGTGATAATACATCTCATAATGTTTTGCAGCAATAACTTTTTTCTCCTTTCTATATCTTCTTCTAGCCATTTGTTTCTCTAAAGAATTTTTCAACAATTGTTATCAATTACCCTATATCTTCACTAGCAGTTTGTACTTTGTAGTCACTCATCCAGCCTTGCATCAGTGAATAGTTGCCCTAGTTTCTGCACTGGCTTTGTAATTATGAAGTAAGCTGCAACTGTTGACGAATTGATTTTGGCATGGCTGGTTGCAGGTGATGATGTGGTTCAGTATAAATTTGGTGAGAAATCCTCGCAAGCCTTGACTTCAAATGCATTTCAGGATGTGATCTTCAAAGCTTACAGTGGGTAAGTAATCCCTGCAAAACTTGTTTGTTTAATTTTGATACATTATAGTAATTAAGTTTTGATTACTTTGTTTGACTGCAGCCTTGGCCACTACACCTGTCCTGAAGAGATGGACGAGGTCTGTGCTTGGCTAACAACTAAACTGGGGCTTGAGGGATGCTCTTCATGACACCTCCAAGTCTTGAGCTACAAGTTGGAAGGGCAAGAAATGTGAGGGGGAAAAAATTATTTTATAGTTGTAAGGAAGAAATTTTAGTGGCTCATAATAGTTCTGGGTGTGGTATACATGATATGGTGACATTAGTCCATGCATTTCCTATCAGTCCTCGTGCGTTTGATATTGCTTAACTGTTTCGCATCTGGAGGAAACTGCGTATGATTATCTATGAGAACATATATTTGCGTTGTCAACCTCCCGTTTGAAGTTAGTAAGCTGTATTAATTTGGCAATTTGGATCATTAATCCTATATTTTACTCAAATTGTGCTTTTCATATGATTTCCTAGAAACACTACACTGAAGTATGAATTGCTGTTTTCTACTGGCCGAGTTTGCCTGCGGTGAGATGATTCGTCCAGGATTGATTCTATGATGTTTGCCTGAGTAGCCCTGGAACTTCCTTTGGTAGTACCTTGTCAATTGGTTCTGACATTAATAAGTTTGAGCTGAAGCCACGGTAACACGTGAGCTCAGTTTGTAAAGGGAAATTTGAGCCCGTGGTGCAGCCCTGATGACCCTTTCCAAAAGTTTTGAGATCTAGCGTAAATCACCCTGAAAGTATTGCAGTCAAAGTGCTCTGATCTCAGGCTTGGTAGGAATGAACAATAAAACTTGGACCCATTTTTTTCTGAGAGTCCCTATGTTACATTTAATGTAACATACACAACCTACAAGAACCACACAAATTATGAGACCCACATAATTGTGTGGTTCTTGTGGGTTGTGTAAATGTAACATAGCAAAATCCTTTTTTTCGTAGTAAGATCAATTAACGTGCAAGAAAGACTCACGCATACTGAAATTTGTATCTGGTAGCAGCTTTCCACTAGAGTTAGACCTTGGACTTTGCAATCAACCTTGGACTTTGCAATCAACGGTGACTTGGGATAAAATTACTCTGTTTAAATGCCACTAAAAAATTTTCGGTATACAGGCCGATTTTAGAAAAGATTCAGTGAGTGAATTCAATTCAACTCGCAGCTTGCAAGCGTTGACCTTGTAACACAAATCAAAGGCAGTGGAGGTTGAAGCTGCTTCATTTGCTTGCTTGCTTCATTTGTAGGCATTAGTGCAAAATCAAGTTCCAATTGTGTTCTGCTGGTTATTGGGCAATTGTAGCTTGTAAAGTGTTTGATATTTGGCAGCTGTATTTTGTAACCTTTATTTAATTAAAACTTATATTACATTCGATAATTTTATTAAAAAAATTAAAAAAATTTATTTAGCAAGCATAATAAATTTTATTGTAAATTATTTAAAAAATACCTTAAAAATTAAAAGTCATACCAACTCAATAGTCAGTAACCAAACTCTACATCATATTATGCTGTCCCTGGGTTTAAGGTTTGAAGGCCACGGTAGAGTGCGAATTAGCGAGAACAATTTGGGGAAGGAAATTGGCAGGCTATTTCGGTACAAAATTTACAGTTACTTTTAAGATGCATTAACAGGAAATTTCTGACAAATGTCTCTAGAAGTTCACAAAAATGCCTCCAATCGCATAGTCAAATTACATGTACCACAGACAGGAGACATGTACCACAGACAGAAGACGCATTCCTACATCAAACACTAAGAGGCTCACACTAATCACAGAGCACTCGCAAAATTCACCAGTTACAACCACCTATTTGCTAGTTCCAAATTCTTCATCCTGACAACCAAACAAAAGAATGGGGAAAGAGAAGGAAAAATGATTCAAAAAAAGGGAATCTCAAAGACAAAAATCAAACATTCCAGCGAGCAATCACACTTGCAACTGATGGTAAATCATTTCCGGCAATTTGTCCTCGGAAACGTGGGATGCAGGTTCTTCATTCCAAGAAGCCATAATCAATAATGATTAGAACAGCAGTTCCAAAGGTCAATTCTTTCACCTCAGAATCAGCTTAAATTCACTTGGTGGCCTCTCTGACAAAAGCAACTTCCCCAGTGCCAGCTGATGATGTTACCAAGAGTTTCTCTTGATCGTTATCATCCATTTCTGTTGACTCGCGGGGTGTCGCAGTCGACAAAGACTCACTTCCATCTTCTTCTGGAAGAAAACCACCCAAAAAGGCAACAAAAATGTTGCTAATATTAAAAAGTAGGTAATAATCGTAAGAAGGACAGGGCACTGATCAAGCTGAACAATATTAAGAAGAGAAAGGATTCATAAGAGCAGACACTAACCTGTACAGTCATGGTATTCAGGTAGCTGCTTAACAGTAGTTGCTTGAAGGCTTTCAGGAAGTAAACAACCGCATAAAGCACCTGGAGTTTGGAACATTAGTTGCATTCAGTTAAATTTTAACTGCGTTCAACTTTTAGGGAAAAATAATGAAAACAAATATGAAACCATTTTTGGAAAAAGAAAAGTCAATCCTGGATTATTATTAGTTAAAGGGTATTTCTTTTGAAATCTAGGAAAGTACATTTCAGATAATATGGTATGGCTACCAAACACATAAGATTAATAGATACAGGAAATGCTTGTAGTATTAAGATGAATATGCCTACAAATGAGTCATATTTTCTTTGAAAGCAACTTTATTTGGTAGTTAGCAGTGATCACTTGCTGTATTACAAACATTGGAAGATGAAAACAGGAAGAATTCTTTGTACCTAGCCGGGCCAGCCGATTCACCCACCCAGGGATGTGTTTGCCAGTCAATCTCCATGCAATATCATCTGTAAAATGGTTGCAATTCTTTGAGATGAGGTTATAAGTGTCTCCATGATACTCAGATGCTGAACACTCAATAAATGTCCGGAATTCAGAGGGAGGCATATTTATGCGGCCCAACAGGATAGAAGCTCGGTAAATAAATCCAGGGCAACTTCTTGGTTCGACTTCAAAAACTCCACTAACTGGAAAATCATGAGCTCCAAATCCATACTCCTTTCCATGAACTGCTCATACGCATGATTCAGATGTTAAAGTTTATTGGATTCAACATAGGAAATTTCAAAACTAGTACTGAAATAAAAATTCAAATTAAATAAATTCATCCCTTTTGGAATAGTAGTAGATCCAGATGGATTTAACGATCAGA
Organism: Citrus x clementina; assembly: GCF_000493195.1. Taxonomy (NCBI): domain Eukaryota; kingdom Viridiplantae; phylum Streptophyta; class Magnoliopsida; order Sapindales; family Rutaceae; genus Citrus; species Citrus x clementina. Next base: position 4,858,651 of record NW_006263303.1, on the reverse strand, counting down.
AAACACCTTTAACAATGTAACGACACTTTATGGACTTCTATCAATCACAAAACATAATTCATCAATTCCAAATCACCATTTTTTTCCCCACCAAACCCTGAGCACAAACACAAATTAAATTAATCCTCCTCCAAAGTTGGTTTGAGGGAGATTCGTCCCCTAAATTCCCAAGGCAAGAGACCTAACCCAGTAATCTCCTTTGAGACCAATTCCAAATCATTATCTCCTCCTGTCCAACAAATCTTGGAGACTCTAATCAATAGTTCCTTCATGAATGAAACATGTGTTGGAAACCAGCAAATATATTCGCTATCAGTCATTTTGAACTTTATCATTCCTGTAGTACGTCCTATCCCCCTTCCACCTAGGCACACCCCCATCAATGATTGTGATAATCCAAATGACCAGCATTTATTCCCAATATTATCAATATTTCAAAATTTGAAGTTGCATCTGATCTACTTAAACCTGGTATTACTGGAGGCTCTAGTAACCGAAAGAAAGCAAAACTCAGAGCACCAATTCAAACATTTCAAAAACGTCTTTTTTCCCAGCTCAAGAACAAGCAACCCAGCTTTCATGGTCAACTGTTGTCTGTTGTGTGCTAACCTACAGCACTATAGGTGGTTAATTGTTTACACAACTACGTACAATCAACAAAGTCATTTTGCTTGATCGAAGCAAAATAAATACTGACAGCATTAGTCATTGTTTTAGCACTAGTAATCTTAAGGCACCAGCTGACTAAATAGCCCTACCAATTGTCACCAAAGACAATATAGCATCGCACCTCCAAAATTGAGCAATGAGCACTCCATAGAACAAGGAAAGAGAAATACTGAACTACGGACACGTGAAAGCATGCCTGTTACTTATTATTACAAGCCACCAATCGTAAACCAATTTAAGCACAATCATCAAATTAATACCAAAAAATAAACCAAAGAACTTTTTTTTTTTGCAATAAAGATCTAACTATAGCCCCAGCAAATCCATTAATTAAACATTAACAAATAAAGCCAAAAAAAGGCGCAAACCCAGATCACGAAAACATACAAAGCACATAAAGAAACAAAAATAGAAGGCAAAAACAAGAAAAATAGAGAGATGGGTGAAGAAACCTTCGATACCGGAGTGAAAAATCCCGAAACCGAACCAATAGGTGTAACTATTCACAGGGGTGAGATCGTAAACGTTTAACACCACCTGGGTTTCGTTAATACCATCGTGTTCGCTTGAAGATGAGATTTGTGCTGTCACCATTTCGCTGACACAGGCAAATTTCTTATCGACTCAATTCAATTCCTCAAACAAAAAAAAAAAAAAACCAACAAATCTTTCTTCTCAGAGATGCATATTCTGAGTCTCTGACCCCTGGGAAGAGAGAGAAAAGGTTTGGGACTTTCGAGGAATTCAGGCAAATGAATGAATGAATACGAAAGAAGAAAGAAAAGTTGGTTCTTTCTTCGTTTGATTACTCTTTTTATTTCTTATTATACTTCTGTTTGAACTTTTCGAATAAAAGAGAGAGTAAAGAAGATTTAAATAAATGGGACAAATAAACCACTTGGGCTTAGCCTAAGTGGCTTGAGGGAGTGAGTTCGAGCCTCTGCAGACGTATTATATGAGTTTAATTTAAATATTTTTTGTTAGAGTTTTAGAGCCTGAGAGAGGGCAGTCTTTCTCCTAAGATGAGAGTTTGACGTCCCTTGAATATTTGAGAGGGTTAAAAAATCTGAGCGGTGTCATATCAATATTAATGTCAACAGGACTCAGTATATATATATATATATATATATATGATTGTATATATTAATTATACTCTCATGTAATATGAGTTGTAATTTAAACAATAGTCTCGTGCCATAAAAAATAATAATAATAATAAATGGGACAAATATAGCAAAGATAAGTTGTCTATTGTTTATTTGTTTTGCGCAATGTGTTTATTATAATGTTTAGTTGAATAATGATATATATACATATATATATATATATATTTTCCCTTGTTCTACATTAAAGTGTGGTATGCTTCGAATTTAAACTCGGCCTACTTTACAGTCATTGAGTCTGCTTTTTTTTTTTTAATTTATAAGTATTACTTACCAAATTTGTACAAGTTGATGTTATGAAAACAGTTTCAAAGAGGGAAAAAAAAAAGAAAAAAGAAAAAGAATAAGCTACCATTCTAAGTTTTTAACCCTATCTCAATTTTTTTTATCAAAAGAATTGAACTTGTCTAAAGAAGGGTAATTTTTAAAAAACTCCCCTGAGGTTTGGGCTTGTTGTAAGTAGATGACGAGAATTTATTTATTTGTAAAAAATCCCCTACCGTCAGTTAACTTTAACATTGACCGTTAGTTGACTGTGCAAAGACAATATTACCCTTAACAACAATTTGTAGACGGAAATAACTAAAAAAAAATTTAAAATTGTCGGCGCGAAAAGCACAAATCCTATTTTTTGACAATTTTATCCTTGTCAATTCCAAAGATTTACAATATCATAGACAAAAATTATAACTATTTTATTTTCAAGTTTTTAATTTTATCTTTTTTGTAGAAACTTTAAGAAAATATCAATAATTTAAAGAGGATTTTTAAAATTTTTAATTTTATCTTTCTTGTAGGAACTTTAAGAAAATATCAATAATTTTTTTCAAGTTTTTAATTTTATCTTTTTTGTAGAAACTTTAAGAAAATATCAATAATTTAAAGAGAATTTTTAAAATTTTTAATTTTATCTTTCTTGTAGGAACTTTAAGAAAATATCAATAATTTAAAGAGGGTAAAATAGCCAATAATTTTAATTTTTTTTAGTTATTTTCGTCTACAAATTATTGTTAAGGGTAATATTGTCTTTGCACAGTCAACTAACGGTCAATGTTAAAGTTAACTGACGGTAGGAGATTTTTTACAAATAAATAAATTCTCGCCATCTACTTGCAACAAACCCAAACCTCAGGGGAAGTTTTTTAAAATTACTCGTCTAAAGAATTGAAGTGATGCAACATTAATGATGGGAATGAAGTACAATGATTGGTATTCAAATTTTAAAAAACATTACAATGCAAATAAATTAACATTTTTATTATTTATTGAATTTAATGGGAAAATGTTGACTTCTTTCGTCATTATTGGAATGGTATGTATTAAAATTTTAACATTTATTACAATACAAATAAATTAACACTTTCATTATTTATTGAATTTTATGGGAAAAAATTGTCTTCTTTTATCAATATTCTCAGATGACTATTGTTTCATCGCGAGTCACAGATGGACAAAGGAAACCAAACTAATCAAATATTGTGTCATGGTACAATGGCTTTGGCGATTTCTGTAATTCGCTTTAATTGAGTTAGGTAGCCGCACTTTGCAGCAAACGGCCCACACAACTGATAAATTAGCCAACTTATTAGTAATGTGAGCTGTCCCCGTCGCCCCAGTAATGTGTGCTGGAAATCGCCCTCCCCTCAACCAGCAGTAGTTACAAGGCCACAAAAGAGTGCAAATTTATTTCAAGCTCAGCTGTTCAAGGAGACACTCGACATAAAAAGCATAGCAACAAATGCAAATTTAAAAATATATATTATTATAAATAATAAAGAGCTGCTGAAGAAAAAATATATCGATTAATTAAAAGTTTCTATAAATTACAGTTTTAATCAATCATCGGAATATCCAGCACATCAGGCAAATCTGTTCCATACCAAGTAGTACGGTACAGACAGACGCCAACACTCATGTAGGCAGAACTTCCATCTCTCTTCCTCTGTTCCACCACCTGAAACACATACAAATTGCCCAAGTCAAAAGACATTTCTAATATCTAACAGCTTTTACTAATCCAAGAGCAAAAAACAAAAATTTGACAACACTTACAGTTTAAGCCTCCAAACAAAATGATTATAAAGACAGATTCCACAGAGTTTGCAACTAAGGCTGATTGTCCGGAGTTGTTTGCCTCCGAATGCGCTCACTGCGCCTCAGAGGAGCTGAACCACCATCTGATGATTCATTGTCCTCGTCTCTGGAAGAAGATCCTGTTTCTCCATCATAGCTCTCCCCCCAAAGTTGGGAAGTTCGCCTTCTAATACTCAAGTGTGCTCTGGCCCTTGAGGTACCAGACCAGCTGCTTCTCCTTGTACTAGAACCAGGCCTAAACACTCTTATAAGAAAAAATACAGTAAGCCAACCACCATCATCAATAGGCAAAACACTGCTCTCATCCCTCTCCTCACCAAAAGAAGACTGAAGTGTGCTAAGCAAGTCCCCAAGGTCCCTCTGGCGCTCCAATCTTCTCCAATTATGCTGCCGCTCTGGGTCAACCTCAGATGGCCGCACGAGCGGATGTTCAACCCTAGCATGTTTTCTGAGATCCGTATATGTCCCGCTGAAATCACACGTCTCACAAGAACAACTTCTAGTCTTCCCATTCATAAACCTACGAGCAGCATCCACAATAATCCAGTCTTTAACATCACCACGGCAAAGGGGGCACACTAGCTTTGGCCGGGTCTTCTTCTCGCAAGACAAAGAATGTGGCATAGAGGATCCTTCCTCGCTTCTTTCTTCTAGCAAGCCAGTAGCTGTTGCTTCTGAAGTCAAAACCGATGCATTTGTAGGAGAGGGTTGGGATTCTTCTAGCTGTGACATCACAGTCATGGATGAAGTCTCTACAAATGACTTGCGAAACTGATCCAGACAGTTCGAATGTCGGTAGCTTGTGTCACACATAAAAGGACGACAACCTTTCTCATGGGAAGAGCATAGGAGGAGAACTGCATTATGAGGATGTTCCATGCAAACAGGGCACCTGGCCTCTTCCCATTCTTTCAAATTTTCATCATTTTCCAATAGGATTTTGGCAGAGGACTTCTGAGTACGACTAGAACTGCATGGGTAAGGAGATGCATTGCATCTATCAACAGACACAGAACGATCCCTTCTATCCTTTGGCATGTTGAAGTCTCAAATATACATACACAAACACTAAAGTCTGGCAACTCTCACAAAGCGGCAACTGAAGAATTGGAGCCACAAAAGACCACAAAAACATAAGTAGTTGCACAAGCTATAGTAGCTAAGATTCATCAATAGATATGAAAGGTATTGTAGCAGAACAGAAATGGATTCATAAGAACACTGGAATATCATATGCTATCACATTATTGTAGAACACATATACTCAAAGAAAAATGATTGAATTCAATTTCTCTCATAAATGGAACAGTTACCCAAAGCAATATAAAATGAACAAAATGATGTAAACATTCTACACAAGTACAATGAGCCAGATGCAAACCCTTGCTAAATGCCCCATGAGATAATCCTTTTTGGAGGAATCAAAACCACGGGAATTGGATATTACTATCAACATAAAAGCCCTAAAGCATTGGCAAGACGGAGAAAGAACTGGTAAATCAAGTTACCAGTTTTTAGTACCAAAACATTGTTGGTGAATCCCAATAACAAGCATGATCTGCATTGGAAAAGTCCACATAATAAGATTTTCACAGCACCATCCTGGACCACAATCTAAATGAGCTCTCTCATATTTAAATCAATATCATTCCTTTGCATTCGGAGTCACCACGACTTAAACTCATGATCCAAGAAAGATCCATTTTCCGTTTTTAGACTTCTATCTTTCAAACGAATGATTACAAAAGCCTGCCAAATCGCACATTAGCATATGGAAATCAAGCAAAGTAGCTACAGAACTTAACAAGTCTACATGCCAAACCACTTGAAGTTGATCGGACAAATCTTTTTGATCAATCTACCTCTAGGGAGCACTATTTTATAGCTCATGAGCCGATATCTTAACACACACAATTTTTCCTGCCATACAATCGAAACTCCAACGCTAGAAACTTAATATCTTCTTCTGCTATATGCATTTACCTCAAGAAAATGCATCGGATAAATAAATTCATTACTAAGTCACACTACCATAAAACTTAGTCTCCAGTATGCTTCCAACTTTTTCACTTGCTAGGACATTTAAGATCAGCAATGAATTCAGGCAACAACATTAGGAGCTAATGAAGATGAAAAAAACCATCCCTGCCTGTATACTTCAATTTGCCTTTCCGATACAGAAAATTAGTTATCTACTGATAACTTTAAAGAGAAGGCAATTCAATCACAAACTTTACATTGTAAAAAATACAAATATGCATCAAAATGAATAGACGCGTTGTTTGTTTTAACAAATAAACTCCTTTTCATTCCAATAATTTAAACTTGTTTAACCAAAATCAAAATCACAAAAATCCAGCTCTAGAGTAACCTAACAACCGCCAATTCACCCGCTGCAACAAAAAATTATCCAAGCAAATGAAAAAAAGGGAAAATTTAAGAAATGAATCCAATCAAAAGTCAAAAAAACCAACTCCATCGCAATATTGAATCGATATACACAGAAATCGGGAAGATCCGGCTGTAAGATGACACGAGGATAGGTCAAAAGTTCACAAAAGAAAAAAGATGATAGCGCTATTTAGATAATTACCAGCAACTCCGAATCGTCCGATTTGATTAATTGACGGTAACTTATGATTCTAATTAATCAGATTTGAAGACTTAGAAGTGATTAATTAAAATCATTTTAACACAGAGAGAAGGAGAGAGAGAGCAGCCTTTTCTAGGGTTCGTTCAGCTCAAGCGAGAGAGAGAAGCAGATAAACGACGGTGATGCAGGTATATATAGGCGTTTCTCGATTATTGCTGACGTGTAAGGTTTGGGGTTCGTTAATATATATATATATTTTTAATTTTGAAATGAATTGTTAATTTTTTTAAGTCGGCGCCGTTTCGTAGGTTTGGCGAATCCACATGATCTAAGCGCGTGGGTTAGAATCAAGTCAAACTGTTCACTATCTGGCCCCACCAGTCTTGCTACTGAAAGGAATAAACACTCTACAGTGCACACGGATGTTTGCCCCGGGCAAATCCTAAGACGGCTGTCGACATTTCATCAATCTTCTGTAAACGACACCGTTTGGCTTAGATAAGGCAAAAGCAACTACAGAACCCAGCTGCTTTCTCTTCCTCTTCATTTCACCACACTAGAATTTTGAGTACAATTATTACTTTCACTTCTCCCAAAACCAAGTTGCCAACACAAACAAACTGCTTGCTTCACTTCAAAAAAACTTATTGTAATCAACAACTTGCTTCTGCTGCTGCGGCTGTTGTCGTTGCTGTAGAGGTTTTGAGTCCACAGAATCAGAAGAAGCAAGTCCACTGGATAGCTCTAAGTTGAGAGATTTTCTTGATAATGGGTGCTGCTATGTATTATTTCTCCATTATTATTAATAGTGTATTTGTTGAAATTATTATGGTTATGAATTTGGTTGAGGGGATGGTGAGTTTGAGGGTAAAGGCCATGGTTAAGTAGCTTCTGCTTGATGTAGGTATTTCAGTAATTCTTTATTTCATTGTCTGTTCTTACTGGTAATCTTCCAGCTATCAACAACCACTTACACATTACACAAATTCAAAACACGCCCACCCAAAAAAAAAGAGTTTTTTTAGATTTAATAATTAAAATTAACCCACCCCTAAACAAATAAAAAATTTAAAAAGAAAAAAGAGAAAAAAGAGAGAAGAAGCTTAATTAATTACTTGTTTTCAAGCAAACTATGAAGCTTGATAATGAGTTCATCTTCTTCATCGGTAAAATTCCCACGCTTAAGATCAGGGTGTAGATAATTTATTCAACTCCATCTACAGCTCTAGCCACATCTTAGCAATCCTAAATAATTTGTTAAAACACACACATATATTAATTGTGATGCTTTGTGAATGGCTGTAACTGTCGCAGAGAATGAAAACACACGCATATTATTTATTCATCTCGTTGCTTTTGGGTTCTACAATTGGGTGATGTGTCGGGTTGTGTGGTAAAACGAAGAGGAAGAGAAGGCAGCTGGGTTCTCGTTGCTTTTGCCTTTTCTAAGCTAAACGGTGCCGTTTTACAGAGAAATGAAAAAAAAAAAAACAATAAACGACACGACGTCATTTAGGCCCGTTTCGGGTTTGACTCAGACAAATATCATTTTGGATAAACACCAGAACATGATAACATCTGGGTCCCTACATTTTTCTGTAAAAGAACATTAACCAAGAAAACATTCAACTTTTTGGAAGCTAGTTTACCATGACAATTTTGAAGCAAACAAGTCCCTAAATGGAAAAAAAAATCATTGATTTAGTTAAACAAATTTTAGTAGTATTTATGTATCTTCAGTAAGAGGACGTGTTGCCTATAGTTTCTTTTGGTAAATATAAAAAAAATGAGTTGAGTGTGTGTGTTCTATTAAAAGATTATACCTCTTAAAGAATAAAAAATTATAAGATATGAGGAAATGAGGGTGACTGAATCACCGATTTAGTTAAAAGAAACTCTAGTAATTTTTAGTTCTCTAAATTTTAAGCAAATCACATACATATACTTACATTTTGAATTTTAGTGCAAGCTAGTTAGTTCAATTGGTAAAAGATAAAAGTTTTAGACTGAAAATAAGATGTATGATATTAAACACAGCTCACATGGGTGTGATCTATGTGTGGGGAGATTTAATTATCATTAGTCAAATTGAAATAGATAAATATTTATATAAATTTATTTATAATGAAAGTTAAATAATTGATTTGTTAAATTATAATTACCAACGTTTGGCTCTCTAAACCTAAACAAAATCGTAAATAAAGATATCAATGAATGTTTTGAAACTAATAAATTCTAAAAATAAAGTAAATTGTTGATTTTGATAAGGATTTTTTTTTTTGTGAATTCCACTTTCTAGCGGCAAGAATCGGAGTAAGAACATAAATGCGTCTTTCATTTTCTTTTTTCCAAAATCTAGGGACCAAGATGATATTAGCCTGGATAGGATAAACTACAAAAGACGTTGCGTTGCTTTATTGCCGGAAGCTCGGGAGAGACAAAACCGGGAGTGCTAAGGGGCTAACCCAAAGTCCAAACCGAAGTATCGTGCACTGCAGCTGTTTGAGGAAAGTCCTGTGAGAAATCAAAGGGCAACGATGATACTGAAGCAGGTTGGCTTCTTAGGCGCAACTGCTGCAATAATCTTTGGTGGATTTGTCACCCTCAATGTGGCTTCCACTATCACTCTGGGGGCACTTCGTGCTGCCAGTGAAGCAAAACGGGTAAAAGCAAGAAGCGCCTCTTCTCTTCAGTCATATTTTCTTCCATATTTTTTTTATACTTATTGTTATTTCTATTTTGTATATTTGTAGAAAAAGTTTGCGATGCCTTGTGGGGTTTGTAAAGGAAAAGGGTTTTATATTTGCAAGTTATGCAAAGGAAATGCAACTATTGAGTGGTCGCCTTTGTACGACCCTGTTTTCATCAATCCTTGTCTTTGCCCTACCTGTGAGGGTAACAGGTTAGTCACTGTGCTTTTCTTTCTTTCTTTCATTTTTTTCAAATGTGTTTGACTCTTATCATTAGTTTGGTTTCGGAGAGGTGAGATGTAAAAATCATAAAGCAGCTTTCTTTTCTAACTGTTATTGTATGCTTACTTTCTAATCTTGATCCCTGGGGTGCTGTTTAACTCTGCTTGTTGTGACAATAAATTTGAGCAATTTTCTTGTACAACAAGTACTTGGATCAGTCTAAAAAGCTGAAATACTTGTGCTTGTTTGTTTATTGGCTTCAATAGCTCGCTTCTTACTGCTCTTCTTTTTCTTCTTAGTTTTGCTTTCTTGGCTTCTTCGCTTTCTTTTTTCTTTGGTTTCTTTCTTGTTTTATCTCTTGAATTGTTTTTCACTTGTTCATGTTTTCCAAACTTGCCGCTTATAGTGCAGTTATATATATTGTTTTATCTCTTGACTTAATTATTAACTTTGGTATCCAATTTTCTTTGCACCTGCTCAAGTCATTAGACTTTATTAGAGCTCTTAATGTATTTTTAAGTCCTACTAAAGCTCTTAGCACCTGCCTTGATATTAAACAAAATCTCATTAAGACTTTAACAAGGCTCTTAGCACCTGCCTAGGTGTAGTAAATATATTATCCCTCCTTTAGTTCTCCTCTGATTTTCTTTAAAGAACAGTTTTGTACTTTCAAAAGATATAGATTCATCTCTTTCATTATATTCTTAGGCGGCAAATATATTTTTCTAGTCTAAAGTTCTCTACTTGTTTATCTTCAATCGATGATATTCAAGTAAGAAATTTTGTCCTATGTTTTTTTATTGCTTTGGGGATTTTGGTTTGATGGATAAATCAATTACATGTATCTTATTTAGAGAAAGAAAAATTTCAAAAACTTAAAAAACCTTAGGGAAAAGTTTAAGGATGCCTTTCCAAGGGGTGTCTCCTAATTTCAATAGATCAATCAAAAGATGTTGGGTTTTAATGTTTCGACTCCAACAATGTTAAAATTCCTACAGCATATGTGCTAGTAGGCTAAAGATTCCCCTTCACCCTTTTTATTTGAAGGTTTTTTAACTTTTATAATTTGGCTTTAGTCCAACTTTGCCCGAGTGGTTATAGAATTTTGGTGCGATTTCTTGCTTTTAACCACTTGCATGGAAAGAATATAGGCTTCAATTAATTTCGGAGACTTTACTTTGTGAAACATTATGCAGATCATGTGTATTATATTTCTCACAGATATAAAGATAAAGACAGATTGATAACCAAAATTCTTGCTAACCCAAAAAATTGGAGAAATAAGGTACTGGCAATAAGTGGGAAATGGCAATTTCATTAGAACCAAACAACTCTTTTGCTAAATCTCTAGGCACTAAAACCCTAGAAGGATCCCAGGCACTTGGAGGGTGGGGGGGGGGAATGGTTAAGCATCTGGAAAGTATTATGTTCACAATGAGCATTCAGTCTTTAGATATGGGTACTTTCTAAATCTTTAAATTGAAATGCTCTTTCAAGTCTTTAAAATTTTACTTTAAATCTAAAATCAGCGGTATGCCATCTTAGAGCTTTTGTTTGAGAAATACAGTCTAGTTGTTAAAGGATATGTAACTAAGTCTAGTGGTTAAAGAACATTGTAAGTAAACTTTAAATGAAACAAATAGGTGGGAACATTTACAAAAAATTATAATTCGTATATACAATGAAAAGGGAAAGCTACACTATCTTACAAACTTACATATAATGTTAGATCAGGGAAGCCAACCTTTCCATGTCAAAATACATATACAGTCCTACATCTCCAGTTTACACTCAAAAGGTGACAAAAGTACTATTTTTGTAGCCTACAAAAAGACTATTTACACAAGAAAATGACTGTACAATCACCCAAAGATTGAGTCCATACCTTCTCACATCTCCATTACTAGAAAAGCTAAAAGAGACTAGGAGAATTAGTAGGTGCAGGGGAAGTAGGCACATCAGTCAAAGAAGTAACAGGTTCCACAACTTCAGATATTTCCCTTTACTAGCAAAAACATCATCAACTACAAAATCAGATGCATTTGAAAAAAATTCCAAATCGCCCAAGAGTGGAGTAGTAGGAACGTCATCTTTACTGCATTGCATAAAAGCATCAACTTCATTAAAGTCAGATTTTAAAGAAACATGCTTATACTTGTCTTTCACTTCTTCCAGTTCAGCTTTCATTTCATTAACCTTTTGATTAAAAAATAACTCGAGCCTTCTTGTTCTCAATCTCGACACAATCCACTTTCTCCATTAACACATTTTTCTCATTAACAGTAGTGGTTAATTGTAGCTTCAAACCTTTTATTTCTTTCTGACTTGCCACTAAATCTGATTCAAGAGAGTTTTTTGCTTGATTAGATCAAACAATTCTTTTGATAACCCCATTGGTCTCATCTTTCCCAAGTTTGTACAGGTTTTTCTTGTTTTCTCCTTAAACACTGACATACTGATCATTACTTCATGCCAAATCACATTCTAAGCCCTTAGTTAATTCATGAGAATTCTTCAATTCAGAAGCCATTCTTTGAAAATGAGCAGACAACAATTAATATCTTCCAAACAATACAGAAAAGTTGTAGAGATCCTATACAAAAACAAACATATAAAGCTAAAGTTTGTATAAATATTTATAAGTAGTAAAAATAACTTGCAGAGAGGATTCCTTCTTGGCTCTTCCTGCGTAGCTTTTATCCTTTTGCTGCGGTTGCAGTTCTTTGCTTGGTTTCTTGATTGTTTGGAGTACGTAGATGCTGTAGGCTTGCTTTCTTGGCTCTTCCTGTGTACCTTTTATCTTTTTGCTGCGATTGCAGTTCTTCACTAGGTTTCTTGATTGTTTGGAGTACGTAGATGCTGTAGGCTTGCTTTCTTGCCTCTTCCTCTGTAGCATTGTAGCCTTCGCTCTTCCTCTGTAGCATTGTAGCCTTCACCTTTATTGTTGCTTGCAGTTCTTTGATTGAAATCTTTGATTGTTTGGGGTAGATACTGAAAGCTTCTTAGCTCTTCCTGTGTGACTCTATAGTGTTCACCCTTCGCACCAACCTTTGTACCTTTGCTGTGGTTTGCAGCTCTTGATCTACTTTTTATTGTATAGACCCCTGAAGCTTCCTTTGATTTGTAGAGGCACATGAAGCTGCTTTGCATTGTCTGCATTGTCTGTCCAGGTGGCCAGGCTTTTATTCTGTCCAGTTAATGACGTAGCAAAGTTTGTCGACAATCATCTTGACACAGTTATTTGAATATGCTATGGGCTTGTTAAAATCCTGGGCTTATGGGCTGGATCTTATTCACATATAAAGGGGCCTTGTCATTTACCCAACACTTTATTGTATTTTGCTAATTTAAGATGGATATTGGAAATCAAAATTTTTCTTGTACTCATTTTCTTTTAATTTTCTTTCTATGTTTTGTTTTTCTGGTTCATCATCTTTTAGACAGTATGATAGTGTGATAATATAAAATCTATACCGCTATTTTCACTGGATGGTGCTAGACAACTAGAATCCACTGAAAAGTATTGCTATCTGATGCAGTGTTTGGGAAACTAGATGTTGGCATTTGCATTTTTCTCAATGAAAAAAGCTACAAGCCCTATGAATGATGGTTATGTAGGAGATTAGTTTAGAGATGATTTGATTGTTGCTTAACTATTTTGCTGGTTTCTTGTCATATTACTTATTTCAGGGTACAGCGGTGTCTCAACTGCCTGGGGAAGGGCTTCGATTGACTTTTAAGGAGCAGAATACCGGTCTATTGCGATTCTATATCTCATTACTAAATTACTAACATGTATAGGATTATTGCAGCAATAAAAACCAAATGATAATTTCATTCGTAGATAATATCTTTTGGATTACTGTCTGGGAAGCTTGTATATTTTGAACTTTTAAAATTGATCAGGCTACTCGAGCAAGGCGGTTGATTTTAACCGCAAATTGAATACCATGCACACTTGCAACATACGGATTCCACCTGTTTTTGGAACCTGGGCGTAGTTTTGTCATTTTTCAGTTTCACTGCTAGGCAGCTATTTGGATCTGGGGTGGGCCGAAGAACCACAGAACCACCCAACCCAAAATGCGTGGGTTGGGTTAAAAATTTCTAATCCAATTTTAATCAGCGGTGAAAATTTTAATTTATTTGAAATATTTTTAAATAATGTTAGATTTATTACTCTTTAAAGTGATTTTGATGACGCACTATGACTCCATAGCATGTGCTCGGGGTAGAAGTTTTGTATAAATGTATCGCTGTGTTATTAAGTATTTTGATTTAGGTTCTTTTCTTTCTAACAGATGGAATAGAATAGCCTGATTGAAGTGTAATGATCACACGTCTGTAATAAGCATTATATGTTCTGTATATTATTCAAAACTAATCGGACAAATCACATATTTTATTAGGGACATATGAAATTTTTAGTTGAAATTTAATAATAGTTTTATGAAAAAATTTAGGACAAGTAGGGGAGCATGTGACTCTACTACTACTCCTACGACTTGAGGGGAAGGTTGCCTGTCCAAGTACCCATCCAAACGGCCCCAACTTTCTCAAGTCAAATCAAAGTCATCAAAAAGTCCTCTATCATTGTTGAAAGGTAAGCTAAAAATCATTTAACTAGGAAAATTCAAACGTCCTCTCGCTGAAGTTCCTCAGTCTAAATTTCATCTTTTTAAAATTTTGGTAACCGACATGACAATTGGAAGGTTTACACTGAGAAGGTCAGTCCTCTGGCTTTGTTATTTTTGTAAAATATTATCCAAGTAAAGTCATCCTCGTCATCTTAGGAAGTGAATAGGGGTGGACACGGGTTGGTTGGGTCAGTTAATCAGCTTAAATATTAACCCGACCTAACCCGCATGTAAAACGAGTTGAAAATTTTCAACCCGATCCAACCTGCAATTTTGCGGGTTGGGTTGAACTTTTGAAAAAAATTATTTTTATAGTCTAATTAAATAGTGAACAAAAATAAATAAATTAATAAAAAACTAAAATCTTTAGAACAAAGCCAACATTTCAAAGTTTTTATATTTATATTTTTTAATTTTTATATGAAATATCAAAATTTATATAATAATTTTTATATACATACGGGTTGACCGGTTATGTTATGTTGATTGAATTGGGCTTTTGAAAAAAATCTATTGTTATAGTCTAATTAAATAGTGAACAAAAATAAATAAATAAATAAATTAGATAAACTAAAAAAATATAAATATTTAAATCCTTAGAACAAATCAACATTTCAAAGTTTTTATATTTATATATATTTTTAATTTTTATATAAAATATCAATATATATATATATATATATGGGTTGACGGGTTGGGTTTGGTTAAAAAATTTTAACCCAACCCGCAAAAAATCGCACAGGTTGGGTCGGATTCACGGGTTGGGCGGGTTGATGCCCACCCTTAGAAGTGAACATATTTTAGAAAAAAAATATAGAGGTGCATAATTAGACATGAAGATGAAATGCCAATATGAGAAGCCTAAATCAAGGTTCAACATAATTTGATTTAAAAAAATAGAAGCCTAATTTTGAAAGAGTCATCCTAAATTAAAGCTACTTGATAGTTTGGGCAATATTAGCACAAAAAAAAAAAAGTTTTGATCAATCTTTCTTCAAGGAATAAAGCTATCATATAATAATTTCTTTTGTCACACATGGTATGTCTCTTTTTATAAAAATTCAGTTGGCTATTAAGCATTAATAGTCACAATTTGCTAGCTCTAAATCTTAAACCTCAATCCATTTATTAGAACGTCTGTTTTTCACTTTCTTAATAAATAGACAAATCTGTTTTCCACTTTCTTAACAAATTTCCACGGTTTTGTTCAAGAAAACGTCTGGTGAAAAACGAACAGTTTGTTGCATAATGTTGCAGGAAGTATTGAATAAATTGTAACTATAAATTAGAAGAACTAAAAGGAGTAAAGCCAAGTGAAAGGAATAAGAGAACCAACAAGCTATTTTGTATTTCTTTTCACAATTCAAGTGTTTGATTACAAGACAACGCATGCGTGACTACTCGTACAAGAATTTCACCAGCTACAAACGGTGTATTAAGCGGCGTGTCCAAATGGTGTGTGTAGATGATGTTCAGCAAATCCGATTTATCTCTAATAAGCCAAACATCATGCATGCGATTTAGGAGATTTGAGTGCTCTTGTAGAAGACAGCCACCCCACTGTTTCACAATGTTGAAAAAATAACATAACATGCTATTTTGAGAGAACATTTTGAGTGGATTCCACTTAACGAAAGTGGAAAATATTGTGAGGTTTGGATTCTACTCTGTTGATACTTCAATAGTATAATTTTATTTTCTCAAAATGGTGCTTGGGTGAATGAGAAATTGTCTCTCAAAGTTCACCCTTGAAGTTGGAAATTTGAAAGGAAATGAGTCTTATCCCACATGGGAAAAAGAAGCCTAGGAATTAGTGTTTAAATATAAACACTTAACCATGCATGAGTAAGAATTATGAGGATAGAGGCTCTCTCCACACACGCGTGCGCAGGGTGGGGTGCGAATTCAAGCCCGATTTGGTTGAACTCGTGTGCACCCGCGCGTCCTGCGTACACAAATGTCAGCCCAAAATCATCCATGCAAGCTAGGCACGTTTTTAATTCCTTTTGAATTTTTTATTGTAACAGTTCATGTGAATTCAAAGAATTGGTAACAGCTTTTACAATTATTTTTAGTTGTTATTCACTTTTTTTTTTAATTCAATTTTGAAATCAATTCATTAAATTGATTTGGCTGTTATAACAATTAATTAAAATGTATTGAATTCGAAAATTCAATACAAAAGCTGTTACATCCTCCCCTGAGTATAAAAAGTCACCTTCACTTCTGTTTTTTCCACTTGCAAAAACGAGCACAAAGCACACTTGTTTTCCCTTCATTCTTCTTCGTCTTTCTCTGATCGAGTTCACTGTTGTGGTTTGCCAGAATTTCCAGCCTGTGCTTGACTGGAAGTTCGTACCCGCTGCATCCTGGGAAACAGATACCAACAAACCTTAAGCACTCCGAATAGGTGGTAAATCTGTTTTAAGGAGACTGTTTTTATGCAGGCCTTGGGTTCCGTTTTTTTTTTTTCAATTCGGTTTCTTCCTCTTCTGTTCTTCATTTATTATTTTCGATTGCTAGTTTACACTATTGTTTAAATTAGCTAACATATAATTTGTTATCTCATTGTGATATGTTCTTACAATCTTAAAACAGACTTATACCCTGACATTGAGATGGCAACTGATACCGTTGATGACATTCCGTATGTCCCTGTTGCTGCACCATCTGTTGTGAAGGAACCAGCCTCTGTGGCAATTCCTGTCAATCATGCGGAAAGGCCTGAAAAATTCAATGGCCAGAATTTCAAACAGTGGCAGCAAAAGATGTTCTTTTACTTGACCACATTGAACCTTGCGAGGTTTTTGACCGAGGATGCTCCTAAGCCCAAAGAGGGTGAAACAGATATTCAAGTTACAAGTGCAATTGATGCATGGCACGATTCAGATTTTTTGTGTAAAAATTATGTAATGAATGGCCTTAGTGACTCCTTGTATAATGTATACATAGGAAAGAAAACAGCCAAGGAGCTATGGGAATCCTTAGACCGAAAATATAAAACCGAGGATGCGGGTACCAAAAAGTTTGTTGTTGGTCGCTTCCTAGATTTTAAAATGGTGGATTCTAAAACAGTAATAAGTCAAGTACAAGAACTTCAAATTATATTATCTGAAATCCTTGCGGAAGGGATGCATCTAAGCGAAACTTTTCAAGTTACCGCAATTATTGAAAAATTGCCTCCTGCTTGGAAAGATTTCAAGAGCTATTTGAAGCATAAACGAAAGGAGATGAATATTGAAGGGCTGGTTGTTAAGCTCAGAATTGAGGAAGACAACAGAAATGCAGAAAGAATAGGGGCTATTTCTATGGCAAAGACAAATTTTGTTGAACATGGACCTAAAAAAAAAAAAAAAAATTGGGCCCTAAAGGAGGAATTTCCAAGAAACAAACAAAGTTTCAAGGAAAATGTTATAATTGTGATAAGATGGGTCACAAGGCTTCAGATTGTAAATTGCCTAAAAAGAAGCGAGAGGCGAATGTGGTGGAAAACATCACTCAACATGTTTTAGATATAAACCTCTCTGCAGTGGTTTCAGAAGTGAATCTGGTTGGCTCTAATCCAAGAGAATGGTGGATAGATACAGGAGCAACTAGACATGTTTGCTCGGACAAAGGGTTATTCACTTCATTTGAAGCTGTTAGCAATGGAGAAAAGCTATTCATGGGGAATTCGGCTACGTCTGAGATTGAGGGTCAACAGAAGGTGATTTTGAAGATGACTTCTGGGAAAGAACTGACTCTGAACAATGTGCTTTATGTGCCAGAAATTCGGAAGAACTTGGTGTCTGGATCGCTGCTGAATAAACATGGTTTCCGAATGGTGTTTAAGTCAGATATGGTAGTTTTGTCTAAAAATGGGATGTATGTGGGAAAGGGTTATGTTGATGATGGGCTATTTAAGCTCAATGTAATGACTTTGAAACCAACAATTAATAATAAAGCTATAATTTCTGCTTATTTGCTTGAGTCTTCTAATCTTTGGCATGGTAGATTAGGACATGTTAATTTTAATTCTTTGCGTAAATTAATTAACATGAAGCATATTCCCAAATTTCAAATTGATTTGAAACATAAGTGTGAAACTTGTGTTGAGGCAAAACTAACTAGGTCATCTTTCCAAATAATTAAAAGATATACCCAACCACTTGATTTAATACATAGTGATATTTGTGACTTTAAATCTATTCAAACAAGAGGTGGTAATAAATATTTTATTACCTTTATAGATGATTGCACAAAATATTGCTATCTATATTTGTTGAAAAGTAAAGATGAAGCTTTAGAAAAGTTTATTCTCTACAAAAATGAAGTTGAGAATCAACTTAATAGAAAAATCAAAGAATTAAGGAGTGACCGTGGTGGTGAGTATGTTGTTCCGTTTATGTCACTATGTGAACAAAGTGGAATCATACATCAAGTCACGGCTCCATATTCACCTCAATCTAATGAGATTGCAGAACAAAAGAATCGAACTTTAAAGGAAATGATGAATGCAATGTTGATAAGTTCTGGGTTACCCCAGAATATGTGGGGAGAAGCTGTTTTGTCAGCTAATTATTTATTAAATAAGATACCCCGAAAGCAAGAAGATAAAACCCCATATGAGTTATGGAAAGGTAGATCACCTTCATATAAATTCTTACGAGTGTGGGGGTGTCTTGCTAAAGTAGTGGTTCCTTTAAATAAAAAAGTGAAAATAGGACAAAAAACTGTTGACTGCATTTTCATTGGTTATGCACAAAACAATAGTGCATATCAATTTTTGGTGCATGAGTCTAAAGTTTCAGATGTCCACAAAAATACGATAATAGAATCAAGAAATGCATCGTTTTTCGAACATGTGTATTCTTGCAATTCTAGAGTGGAATTGAGAGAATTGGAACAACTTCATGAAACAACCCTTGAAAATGAAGAAAATGATCAAGCACCAGAAGAAGAAGAACAAGAAATTAAGGTTAGACGTAGTAAAAGAGCTAGAATAGAAAAGTCTTTTGGTCCAGACTTTCTGACGTATTTGCTAGAAAATGAACCTCAAAGCTTCGAAGAAGCTGTAACTTCAGCTGAAGGCACTTTATGGAAAGAAGCCATTAACAGTGAAGTTGAATCCATTTTACAAAATCATACTTGGGAGCTAATAGATCTTCCTCCAGGATGTAAACCTTTGGGGTATAAGTGGATTTTCAAAAAGAAAATGAAAGCTGATGGATCAATCGATAAGTACAAGGCTAGGCTTGTAATTAAAGGTTATAGGCAACGAGAAGGCCTTGATTATTTTGATACTTATTCTCCTGTTACGAGAATAAATTCCATACGGATGATAATAGTAATTGCAGCTTTGCGCAATCTCGAGATACATCAAATGGATGTAAAGACGACTTTTCTAAATGGAGATTTAGATGAAGAAATCTACATGGAGCAACCTGAAGGTTTTATAGCTCCAGGACAAGGAAAAAAGTTTGTAAATTGGTTAAGTCATTATATGGCTTGAAACAAGCACCGAAACAGTGGCATGAGAAATTTGATCATACAATAATCACAAGTGGCTTTAAGATCAACGAGTGTGACAAATGTGTTTATGTTAAATAAACAGAAAATGACTATGTAATTTTATGTTTATATGTTGATGACATGCTCATTGTTGGGAGTAATGATGATATGATTAAATCTACTAAGAATATGTTGAAGTCTAAGTTTGACATGAAAGACATGGGTTTTGCAGATGTCATTTTGGGAATTAAAATCTCAAGGGCTTCTAATGGACTTATTTTAAGTCAAACTCATTATGTAGATAAAATTCTTGGGAAATTTAATAAAGAGGATAATACTATGTCTAAAACTCCATTAGATACTAGTATTCATCTATCAAAAAACAGAGGAGAGGGTATTTCTCAAGTTGAATATGCTAGAATAATAGGTAGTCTGATGTATTTAACAAGTTGTACCAGACCAGACCTAGCCTATACAGTAAGCAAACTTAGTAGATATACGAGTAATCCGGGAACTGATCACTGGAAAGCTATCGTAAGAGTACTTAGGTATCTTCGATATACTCGTAATTATGGACTGCACTATATTAGGTATCCAGAAGTATTAGAAGGATTTAGTGATGCTAACTGGATATCAGATGTAAAAGATTCAAAATCTACTAGCGGCTATGTGTTTACACTAGCAGGTGCAGTTGTATCATGGAGATCTTCTAAACAGACAGTAATTGCTAGATCTACAATGGAATCTGAATTCATTGCATTAGATAAATGTGGTGAAGAAGCAGAATGGCTACGCAATTTTTTAGAAGGTATTCCAAAATGGCCAAAGCCTGTGCCTACGATTTGTATACATTGCGATAGTCAATCAGTTATCGGTAGGGCACAAAGTAATATGTATAATGATAAGTGTAAACACATACGTCATAGACATAATACCATTAGACAACTTATTTATACTGGAGTTATTTCTATTGACTATGTAAGGTCAAAGGATAACATAGCGGATCCGCTAACCAAAGGGTTAAATAGAGAGCTAGTAGAAAAATCATCGAGGGGGATGTGATTAAAACCTATAGATTGATTAGTCAATAACGAAGGAAAACCTAACCTAGTAGACTGGAAATCCCAAGATCTAGGTTCAATTAGATAACCTATTTGTTAAAGACTAAAGATTGATCACTGTGGGGTCATTCTCTTGAGATGATTACCTCATTAACCATTCATATGATGAAACAGTGATTCCTGTGGGGAATAAGGTTGAGCTAGGCTCTTAATGATTCTTATGCATCGAAAATTCGAGCAGAGTAATGCGGGTTACTCTTAATTAAGATATCACCTATGTGAGAGAGAAGTGAGGCCGCTTCAAAGGGAGCTATAAAGGGTTCAGCTCTTAGAAACTCTTGCAGAACCAGGCAGATGTTCAAGGCCAAAACGAACATAATCATGAGAACTCAACAGTGTTAGGAGAAATACCTATGTGTAGTATATGATCGTTTACACTAATGGCAGAACAGTTCAAAGACATCGCGTCTACTGATAAGCTAGTAAAGTAATTATACTATTACAAGAGAAGGTTCAAAGGATAACACCTACCTATCATGTGCTAGGTATCAATCCAATAAACTCGATCATTAAGAGTTAAAAATAGTTTTGATGTCAAAATTTAGCGGTTTTCTTGTTTTACTGCCAATTTTCATTCATGTGGGGGATTGTTGAAAAAATAGCATAACATGCTATTTTGAGAGCACATTTTGAGTGGGTCCCACTTAACGAAAGTGGAAAATATTGTGAGGTTCGGATTCTACTCCGTTGATACTTCAATAGTATAATTTTATTTTCTCAAAATGGTGCTTGGGTGAATGAGAAATTGTCTCTCAAAGTTCACCCTTGAAGTTGGAAATTTGAAAAAAAATGAGTCTTATCCCACATGGGAAAAAGAAGCCTAGGAATTAGTGTTTAAATATAAATACTTAACCATGCATGAGTAAGAATTATGAGGATAGATGCTCTCTCCACACGCGCGTGCGCAGGGGGGGTGCGAATTCAAGCCCGATTTGGTTGAACTCGTGTGCGCCCGCGCGTCCTGTGTACACGAATGTCAGCCCAAAATCATCCATGCAAGCTAGGCACGTTTTTAATTCCTTTTGAATTTTTTATTGTAACAGTTCATGTGAATTCAAAGAATTGGTAACAGCTTTTACAATTATTTTTAGTTGTTATTCACGTTTTTTTGAATTCAATTTTGAAATCAATTCATTAAATTGATTTGGCTGTTATAACAATTGATTAAAATGTATTGAATTCGAAAATTCAATACAAAAGCTGTTACATCCTCCCTTGAGTATAAAAAGGCACCTTCACTTCTGTTTTTTCCACTTGCAAAAACGAGCACAAAGCACACTTGTTTTCCCTTCATTCTTCTTCGTCTTTCTCTGATTGAGTTCACTGTTGTGGTTCGCCGGAATTTCCAGCCTGTGCTTGACTGGAAGTTCGTACCCGCTGCATCCTGAGAAACAGATACCAACAAACCTTAAGCACTCCGAATAGGTGGTAAATCTGTTTTAAGGAGACTGTTTTTGTGCAGGCCTCGGGTTCCGTTTTTTTTTTATTTCAATTCGGTTTCTTCCTCTTCTGTTCTTCATTTATTATTTCCGATTGCTAGTTTACACTATTGTTTAAATTAGCTAACATATAATTTGTTATCTCACTGTGATATATTCTTACACACAACACATTTAACAATAGGCAATCTCTATCTTACATGCATATAAGATACATCCCCTTCACATGAACAGTGCATGTGTGGAGTCCACGCACTGTTTATGTGAGGATGATTTATCTTACATGCATGTAAGATAAGTGGATCCTTAACAATATCTTTGTTTTATATTTATAGGCTCATTCTAATTTTTTGGTATATTCTTGTGCGTCTTTTCACTTATTAATTTCTTCTTTCTTTATAATAATAATTTTTTAGTAGACAAAAGTTTTTGTGAAAGTACAAGCGATTTAGATAAAATTTTTTGTGAAAGTACAAGTGATTTAGAGTTTACATTCTGATCATATAAGTGGAAAAAGAATTAATTTGGGGGTTTATTGGAGGATATTGAAGAGAAGGTTTCTTGATTTTCAGAGGTCAAGGAAGGTTTTTTTAGGCATCAAGGTACAATTGCTTAATTATATGTTTTCTTTTCTTGTTTTAAAGCAATTTTTTTTTTTGTTTTTAAAGGAAACTACTGCTTCAATGGAAGAGGGGTTTCTGAGGTACAATTTATTCAAATTAATTAAATAGCGTTTCATTGTTTTTAAAGCAATTTCATCTTTTCTATAATTTATAATTTATTACGTATGCGAGGAAGGGTACTACCGTAATTTAGGCATAAACCGAAGGATAATAAATTCCAATTCAGAAAATAATGAAGCCACAACCACAAGTCGGGTTGGGCAAATATCCTGCTCGGCGAACTGAGTTGAATGGATCGGTTCCTTAATGTAGGAAGTAGGAAGTAGGAACTGAATGCAAACCGGAACTAAAATCCTTATTGATTTGGTTCGGTTTAGTTCGGATTTGTTTGGTTCTTTTCGGTTTGGACTCTATAATTTCCAAGAATCTCATGGGTTTCACCATTTTTCCAACATTTCCAACACTTTCCCATAATTTCAATATTTTCGCAATAACCAAACACATCCTACCCTTGGGGGTCGCCAAGCACCGGCAATAGTCAAATAAACCCAAGAAAAAAAAAAGAAACAAAATAAAAATTTGATACTGTTATGAAAATTTAACCAATTCCAGAATTCCGTCGAATAATAACTATTTTACATAATCAGAGATTAATGAGATACATTAAAATGTAAATCGAAAATTTTGATGTTAAATTTTATTGAATATTTATAAAATGGATTAAAGGGAGAAGAAAAAAAAAAGTCGACGGGCTGTGACAAATGGGGCTGACGGACGACTGTCGCGGGGTGGTGTGAGAGAGGAGCGGCCTGTGTGTATAGTGTGAGGATGACGAACGGGTTGTGGCTGATGGACGGCTAAGGGCTGACGGTGGTTGCATGGAGTGTGAGCGCTTATATGTGGTCAGTGGTGTGAGGCTGTGACCAGCCGTGAGTGAATCAGTTTTCGGGGTTTTGTGTTTTGCTATTTTTCGTTTATATTTACTTTTTTTTTTTTTTTTTAATTGAGACGAGAACGGGTGAGTTTTTTAACTTACAGAATCGAATTAAATCGAACTGACAAATCTGAGTTGTGTCAAACTGAACCGAATGTCTATCCACGCCAAGCCGCAGCAATCACTCCAAGATTCGCTTGGCACAACAGAAAAACACCTGAGAATCAAGTAATGGCAGCATCGTAATTAAACTAAACCTGGAGCCTAATTCAGAACACACATTACGCATGCAACAACTATACGACACACACAACCACGAAACAGTGACACTGCTGACGAAAAAGAAAATTGATTCTACATGAAAGAACCTTCGCTTTCGCTTTCGCTTTCTCGTTTCCGCAAGAAATCGGCCTCAAAAGTGAAGCTAATTTGCAGCTTCAATGGCGCATTCCACGTCCAGCCATCCTCCAACAATCTAAGGTACATTGGCGGCGAGACTCGCATCATCTCCGTGGACCGCACCATCTCTTTCCCCAAGCTCCGTTTAAAGATCTCCGATATTTGCTCTAGTATTCCCTCTTTTACCCTGAAGTACCGGCTGCCCCTCAACCCGGACCGGAAACAGGGCGACGACACCCCTCTTGTCTTGATCGCCTCCGACGACGACGTACGGTGCATGGTCGAAGAGTATGATAAGCTCGAATCGTGCGGTAAGCACGCAAGGCTTTGGGTTTTTGTGTGCACTGATTTATGTGATGATGATAAATGTAGTTTTAATAATAATGGGGTTGTTAAAGGGAAGGGTGTTGCTGATGATTCGTTGAGGAAGAAGGTAATGAAACAACAGTTGTCAGCCAAACAATCTTGTGATAGCCCACTTATTGATTTAGATTTTGGCCTGGAAGAACCAAATGATTTGGTGGTTAAAAATGACCCTTTTCGAGTGAATGTGGCTAATGGATTAGAGAATGGGCGTTTGCGGCCATTGAATCCGAGGGATGGGAATGTTAGAAACATAGCTGTTGAGGCAAATGCTTCGGTAGAATGCTTGGTGGGGCGATCTTTTCAGGGATTCTGTTATGGGGGTGGAAATACTACATTGATGGGAAACAGTGTTGATTGTAAGTGGGATTTTGGGAACACTGGGCAGATGCCTTTTAGTAATTTCAATAGCGAAAATATCATGCCATGGGGCGCAACTTGTGGATCGGTGAATAATCATTTGGGAGTGCAGTCTTGCAGTAATCTGCCGGTTGGAAGTGGCTGTCCTGTGAATTCTTCCTGTGTTGGTGACAGAGTTTGTTGTGCTTGTCAAAGTGGACTTCGCGGCAATAGGTTTGCTGTGAATGATGCTAGATATCAGCGAAATTATTCAAATTATGCGAGAAAAAATAACAATTTGGTTGAAGTGGGAAACTATAGAGGTGCTAGATTGGATGGGAAAATTCCAGCGGGGAAATGCTATCTTGGAATCAGGCCAAAGTCAAACATCTCAAAGCAAGGAAAGTCTATGGGATTGTACAATGCCAATTTGTCGAGTCCCTGGGCTGGTTTTACTGAGCTTGCTTCAGAAGGAGTGGTGAGTGTGATGGGTTCTTGCTTCAATAAAGGCATCTCCACTTTTGATGTCCAATATGGTGAGAAATTTAGAGAACATGGTGGCCCTACAATTTCACAATATGGGCTTTCAAATCTGGTGGAGAGTCAATTAGCTTGTCATAGCACATGTAATGTTGCAGGTGATCAATTTTTCCTGTCGCATACTGCTATTAACAATCCATCAACATTTGTAAGAGTAATGAACACAAAGGATGATATGTTGACTGGCTCTAAGCTTGAGCGACATGAAGTTCAATGTCAGGCTCTATATGAGAATTTTCATGGAATGCCTATAACTTGCAAACCCATTCATCCTGAACTTGAGAATGAAAAGCTACTGATTGACTCAGAGGAGAGTGCTAACATATCTGGTCTTTCAAATAATATGAACTACAGAAATGGAACAGCATCGGGATGCAACATGAAGAACGGCACTAAAAATTTGCAAGGTGGAGTTGCGTCTTCGATGGATCTTTTGTATAACCTTTCTTTGTCATCCTCCAAAGAAATAGAACCTCCCCAGATTTCTGCCTTGCAGAATGCAGCTACAGAAAGAAATGATGAGCATAAAGAAGAAATTCATCTGGACCCTGTAGAAGAAAAGGTATTACTTAAAAGCTATGCTACGATTGGAGCTAAATGAATATATTCATATGTTTTCCAGACTAATAGCACCGTTTTCTGACTTTTCTTAGGTCGAGACCAAAAAGACTTGTGAATGCTCAAAGGTAATTGGTGAAATCTCTAGTAGATCGGCAGCATACTTCACTAATACAGCCAATGCAGAACTGCAGGTATCCTATTAAACATATGCAAATTGTATGTCTTTTATATGAAAACAACTTATAATTCTGTTACATTTTGCAGACTATAAAAACTTCGGATCTTGAATATATAAAAGAACTTGGATCGGGTACATTTGGAACTGTTTTCTATGGAAAATGGAAGGGTTCTGATGTTGCCATTAAGAGGATAAAGCCAAGCTGCTTCGCTGAAGGTTCGTTGCAGGAGGATCGACTGGTAATTACCCCTATGTCCTCTGAAAATCAACTCTTAAAAGACTTTCATCATCAAATTTTATTTATTATATGGTTATTCTGATTTGGAGCATTTACAACCAAGATTTGAATTTAGAATCTCCTATGCCAGTATAAGGATCATTTTGCATGAGGAGTTTCTTCTGAAGTCTTCGATTCTTCTAACACGTATAATGCGGACAGCTCAATAGTTAATGATTTAAAATATATTTTCTTTTGATACATTTGGGTACACCGTATTTGCTGATCAATTATTCTGTAAGGCTACTTATTCATGTTTTTCTTGTTCTTAAGCTTGAACCCTTACCATTCCTTGATTCCCTCCATTCCGCCTTCAAGTTAGACAACCCGGATTTAAGTTTATATTTTAAATACTATAAAAATAAATAAATGAAAAAATCTAAATCTCTCGTGAAGGAGAAGGTGGGCATTTAATGGTTTACGCAGTGGGAAATGAAAGCGTGATAATTCATGCTGTTGAGCCTGGGAAAGAACCCAATGGTTCTTTTTGCAGTGATTAGATGTTCAGTAAACGTTCTAGCATATGAGGTTAGATATCACTGTAGTTCAAACAACTCAATAACACGGGTGTAAAATATGTAATCTGAAGTGGAAAATTTATGGAGAGGAGTTTTCTTTTATCAACAACAATTGAAAACGAGTAACATAATCTCCTTATTTACAATTGGGTACAACTACTTCCCTTAGTCAATCAAATAAAGCAAATAAATCATGCCTCAACAAGAAATCAAAGACTTACATAACGTACTGAACAAGACTCTTTTAAAATTGGCAAGTATTAAAAACTTACTAAAATAATTGAACCCTTCTTTGTCCTAAATCAATGGTAGTATCGAAGTCCATATCCTCAATCTTGCCCCAAAGGGATGTATTATGATCATCAGTACTACTGTTTGGCAAATGTAGGCTTGCGCTTTATCTTTTCATTCTGTTGTTTCATACATGCATGCAGATTGCAGACTTCTGGAGGGAAGCACACATGCTTGGTCAGATTCATCATCCAAATGTTGTGGCATTCTATGGTGTAGTTACTGATGGACCTGTGACAAATTTGGCTACAGTTACAGAGTACATGGTTAATGGCTCTCTAAAACAAGTTCTTCGAAGGAAAGATCGGTATTACAATCTCATTCAAGTGTCTTTTTGCTTTTGCTCGTTTATGCAGATATGCTCAATACTTGTTGGCACTTATTGTGCAATCTTGTAGCAAACTTGTTTTTTGAAGTTTACTAGTTCTGACATCATATCCCCTTATGCAATCTTGTAGCAAACTGTTCTTTATGGGCACCCATTTGTGTTTAGTTTTCATAAAAGATGTAGTTTCCAATTTACAGAACAATTGATCGTCGAAAGCGGATAATAATAGCAATGGATGCAGCCTTTGGTATAGAATACCTACATGAGAAGAATATTGTCCACTTCGACCTTAAATCTCATAATTTCCTTGTGAATATGAGGGATCCTCAACGACCAGTGTGCAAGGTATATATCTTAAAAAAATTAAGTGGTTTGGGTGAATTCTTTGTCATTCTTTTCTAGTGGTTGATCAATAACTCCGAACCCAACTGTGTTCACTTATTGGTTTCATTTAAACACTTTAAACTTTAACCCTTTTACCAGATTGGTGATCTGGGATTATCAAAAATTAAACAGAAGACACTTATCTCTGGAGGAGTACGAGGAACTATTCCATGGATGGCACCGGAGCTTTTCAAAAGTAAGGACAACCTAGTAACAGAGAAGGTAAAATGCGCTAATTGAATTTTATAGTTGTGAATATATTCCAATCACATCACTGTATTTTTATTTAATTTCTTATTGACTTTTTTTTTTCTGGTAGGTTGATGTGTACTCATTTGGGGTTGTCATGTGGGAACTTCTAACGGGGGAGGAACCTTATGCAGATTTGCATTCTGAGGAAATAATAGGTACTCTTATGATTGGATTAATATGGTTTCGAACTACTTATTAACTTATATGCTCACATAATATAACTGAATACATCTATAATGATATCTTATCATCATCACTGTACTTTTTTAGGACACATTCTCAATTCCATGGCTCTGGGGACTGGGATTTAAGTTCCTTCGGCAAATGTCTTCTCATAATTTTCTTTTCTCCGTTTTCCTTTTATTCTGGTGTCCTTTCTGTCATTTACAGTGCCATTTGAGAGCTATTATCAATTTTGTAATCATTTTCAAACTTCTCCATATATTATTGGTTTTTTATCTGAGAGATTGAAACTCTGTTAGATGGTTTTGAACTAAACTTTGTCAGATCCCATCATTAGCTGTGGGTTTTGACAACTTGTTTTGTTTATGTTTTTGGTGAGATGTTATGGGCAGGAGGCCAGGGATCTAACCTTTTCAGCCTTGATGTTTTTGAATTCTGTCAAACAGATAGTATTTTGGGTAGCTTCTCATGGTTATAGGGTTCACGCTACTGTGCTGACTGGTGTAAAAAGTAATAAATTAGATTAACATTTTTTTTGGCAGAATTATCCCTTTTAACATTTACTTGTTTGCTAATTTCTACATCATTTTGGCTGATTCACATGTACTTATTCAATTCTTGGGGATTCTTTTAGCCGGCATAATAAAGGGCAATCTTGGACCTAAAATCCCAAGCTGGTGTGAACCAACCTGGAGATCATTGATGGAAAGGTGCTGGTCATCAGATCCCAAATCTAGGCCAGCCTTCTCAGAGATAACAAAAGAGCTTCGGGCCATGGCAGCAGCCATGAACATTAAGTGACTTAAAGGCTGAGCCATAGGCCCAGCAAACTATTACTCCTTTAGCATATAATGTAAATTTACAAGGACCCTTTGGAACTCGGCAAGCTGAGACGTTGTTGTGTCGTCCACTGTCATGTCTGATATGAAAGATGAAAGATTGATGGCCACGAGTTTATCATGTTAGGGGGCTGGTAGTGTATATGCAAGCTGAGAAGAGCTGCTGTAGTGTACATAAATTTTGTAAATCTTCGTAAAGGAGAAACAGGCGAGACCTTGAGTGAGCTTGGAATTTTTTTTGCCTTGGCAACTCATGGTCTCTGATTTCCAATCCTCCTGTTTAGACTAATCTGTTAATATGAGTTCAGGACTTGTTTTAGACGAATGAAGCAACAAATGTGACAATCAAGTAGAAAGAGGCTACTCATAAGTTTTTAATTCAGATTAATACTGAGAGCAAAATTAAACTACAACAATTGCCCCACAAATATACCCTATTTTCTTCTTTAAGAGTAGAAGAAACAGCAGAATCATTTTCTCCATTTGTCTTTTCAGCTTTTAGACCAGGATTTGGCTTATGCTCAATGGCATATATCAGGAAAAATCCAAAGTTGATGAGGTCCAAGCCAGCTACAAGCCTGTAAAATGAATCCAATCTGCAATCATTAAAAATTTTGTGACAGCTGCTTGGACAAGGCATCGATCATCAGCAATGAAGAATTGACATCTTATCCGTGGCGGCTTTGTCCATAACAAGGGTAGAGGAAGTGAGGATGTCAATGGAATGTTGCCAATTTGGGTGCAATGATCACATTTTGATTGGTATATGCACAGATGTCCAGCTTCTCAGTGCATCAAGCTTCTACCATGGGCAGATTTTCAAGGAAATTCAATATCCCTGCGGCCTCTTACTATGCTTTTGAAAGAGGGGCCCAATCAAATGCACTTATTGGTAGAGTTACGGTAATGGTGCCTTCTCTGGCTCTAGCAACCTATGTCTGCTGCTGCCATTCTCATTATTCCACTGAAGAGTTCTATCCCTATTTTCTGTAAGCTTGTCACCCCTGAAGAATACAGAAACTGATAATTTTTTTGACTCAGGATCAACCATTTAACTGAATTTAAGATTGTATGATGTACCCTCTTTCCTCTTAAATTTTTTGAGCAGAAGCATAAAAATGCGATCTATGATCATAGATACCGAGGGTGATCAAATTGGCCCCTATTTCAAAAACTTAATAAGAGGTAACACCGCTCCAGGGATATTGAATTTCCCCAAATATCTGTGTATTCCATTTCTGAATCAAATTGCCCCCTATTTCAAAAACGTTACTGATGATCGATGCCTTGTCCAAGCAACTGTGTGATGATAGAAGAAGATTTAAGGGAAAAAAAAACAACTATGTATTCAATAAATAAAACTACGTACCAGTACCTATTTGTACGAAGAACTATTGTTCCTTTAGCATAATCTTCATACAGTGAGCTAACGTGAGTTGGAATTTCAACTTTCATTTTCCTTAAAGCAGCTACCAAAAATTGAAGAATCTGAATTACTAGACTTCCAACACATTTCCTGTATCTGTATCTTTTAGTCCCCGACAGAAACACCAAAAATGCAAGAAACGTTGCAGCTGAACTTAACCCATAACCCCAACTTCGACCCACTTTGTCTTGTTCATAAACAAGAACTGTGACAGCTGTTTGATAAAAAAATTAAACCTGTTGAAGAAATTCACCATTTGGGCCTTTTCCTTGTCATCTGTTTGATCAAACTGGTCTGTTCCGAAACCAGAAACGCTTGACTTGATTCCACCAATTCCTACTCCGTACAAATAGAAGACACCCATTTGCCAACTGCTGGCTTCTTCACATTTGCAGGAAATATCAGCAGCAGGGTGGCAAGTAGGCTGGCGCAGTTGTGGCAGCGCTGTAGAGATAGCCAACATGCATGGAATGGGCCCTGCCGCTGCCGCCCCGGTGAATAAAAATTTGTGTTTATGCCTCATATTAATGTATTCATTTAGGTCTGATTATGATATTCATATTCTCTAGCTAAGACTTGAATATTATCTATACATAGGCGATAATTGAGAAAATTATTGTTACTGATTGTAGAAAACTTCATGAAATGCTTACTATAATTATCTGCAAGTATCTCACCAAACAACCACAAAAGATATCATGATGGGCCCCCGAAATTTGTTGCAACATGGGAAACAGTTGCATTAGGAAGATGCATTCTGCCAACAGCATACGTTATAATGTTAACCACAATTGCCATTGCCCCAAGCCTCTCGCATATTTCATTTTTAAATTCTTTGGGAAAAAAGAAATATTAATAATCAAAGGAGTTAAGTATAGGCGTAGGCAGCCATCATATCGAAGCATTTGAATAATGTAGGCAGAAAGTTGAATGTACTTCTCAAAAATATGGCACAGCACATTTGAAATCAGCGGAATCCATCAATTTAAAATCAATTTCACTTTTACATATATTGAATAAAAATTGAAATTTATATAATCAATTTGATTCATTCATGGCAAGTTGGATTTGAAGTCAACAAATAAATTAACGCTGTTTGCACTTTGAACATATAAACATGCGGTCCATATGCTCACATTGATTAAAAGGAAAGAATTTTATTTACTTAGGCTCCGTTGGGTACAGCTTATTAAATAGAGCTTATAACAGTAGAGCTTATAGCAGTAGAACTTATACCAATAGAGCTTTTGGACAAAAAGTCATTGGGTGTTTGGTTGTCAATAAAAAAAGTACCTTTGAACCATTAAACTGTGTGATATTTTTTTATTATATATTTTTAGAAAAGCTCTCTAACCTCTACTCCCAAAAGCTCAAATTTTGGGCTTTTGCTAGTAGAGGTAAATTAGCTTATTTAAGCTAAAAAAACTCTACTAAAAAAATAACCAAACACCATAAAAATTTTTAAAAAGTGCTTATACGATTAAATAAGCACTTATGGCTCTTAAATAAGCCATACCAAACAGGCACTTATACAGCTGTTTGCCGGGCTTAATATATCGGTAATTAATGAATCATGATTACGAGTTTTCGCAAGATTTTGTTAGTAGGGCATTCTAATTTTGAACTCACGATCGTGAGGGTAATGGTTCGAGTCTCCGTAAAAAATTGTAAGAACTTAATTCCTTTCTCGATTATGGAAAATAATTGAGTAAGGATAGTCTTAAAAAGAGGTAATCTTCTCCTTTACTTTTTTACCTTACATTTTCACTGAACAACGATAGCACTATCTAGAAATGTGTACAACCCTTTCTCCTTTTCTCTAATTGTTCTCCCATGGCTCAATCTGTCTGTACTCTTTCCATAGTTTCATATGCAAGTCCTCATTCCAATTTTAGATATACTTTAATAAAATCGATTAAAACATACAAAAGATTAAGAAAAGCAAAATAGGTAATAAAATAATATTTGTAATCATATTAAACAACAAAATTCATGCTCTTAACAATATGTTTTCTCTCTCATGGCTTGTTCATTTTCACACACACACACACACACACACACACTCACAAAAGAACATGTTCTTTAAAAGGATTTCCCATTTGTCCATCAAGTGTTTTGCTTTTTCTTAGTATTCCAGCTCAAACAACCATGGATTCACAGTTTGCTTGCAGGCTTTATATAATTTAGAAAGCACGAGTTTTCTCGAACCCTTTTGTTTATATCTTTCATCGAAATGTCTTGTTTGATAATGTTGATTTAGCATACCCCCGCTAACCTGAGTGAGCATTCAAATATATGTCCTATATTCATTCGTGGGGGTACTTCTAGTGGGTTGAAAATGATATCAATGTTAGAAAATCGATGGTGGGTGAAGAAGGGCCACAACTAAAATGAAATTGGAAAGAAAATGAAAAACAAGCACAAAGAGGACACTAGAATATTACGTGGTTCGACTTTTATCTTACGTCCACGGGTGAAGACAGAAGGAAAATATTTCACTATACTGGGAAAATTACAACTTCTTTCTAATAATAGGATAGCACAAGTATACCCTCTCTATAATTAGGAAAAACTACTCTCACTTCCTGAAACCCCAATTATACCCAACTCTCTCAATTTAAGAGCAAATATATTTAGCTCTTAAACTCTTAGCTCTCTCAAAATAGAGGAGAGGAACCAAGGAAATGGGATGATTAAAATGAGGGGGTGAGCCCCTTTATTTATAGCCAAAATTGGCTATTAGTTTATTTTTTTTCGATGTTGGTGGCTATCAAAGCCATGTTCCACAATTTCTCTCTTCTTCTTTTTCTTTCTTCTTTCTTCTTCAAACATTTACAAGTTCTACATCTTCAAAATGAGCTATTTCTAGAAGCATTTTCTTGACATTCTCCTACTTGAAAATTTAATTGAGAACCAATCAATCTCCACACCATCTTTTTTGCTTCGTCATTGTCATGTTGCTTACATTTATACTAAGCCATGAGAGGATCTACTCCATACGAACTTGTCAGTATTGATTGGCTTTGGTAATTACATATGCTATGTTCTCCTTTGTATGGATTTTCTATAAATCCACACTTCCGTCTTCTATCACTTCTCGAACCAAGTGGTACTAAACTCCTATATGCTTTGTCCTAGAATGAAAGACTAGATTCCTCGCAATGTGCAAGTCACTCTAACTTTCACAAAACACAGAAATTTTCTCTTGTTCGTGCCCGAGCTCGTTTATTAATCTTTGTATTCAAATAGCTTCCTTGCAAGCTTGTGTAGCTACCATATATTCTGTTTCTGTTGTAGATAAAACCATAACGGTCTGTAATTTCAAAACCCCGCTTACAACTCCTCTTATAAGTGCAAACATATAGCTAGTAGTTGCTTTCCTTTTATCAAGGTCTCCTGCAAAATCTGAATCCACATAACCCCTGATAATAAACTTTGATCCTCCGTAACATGATTCAACATTTAAGGTTCCTCTGATGTGTCTTAGAATCCTTTTCACAGTTTTCCAATATTCTCCACCAGGATTCCCCATGTATCGATTGACTGCTCCCACTGCTTGTGTAATGTTCGGTCTAGTACATATCGTAGCGAACATTAAACTTCTCACCGCTGATGCATACGAATACGGTACTCGAGACATTTCCTTCCGCTCTGCTTCATTACTATGACCCATGCTTGATGATTTCTTGAAATTAACAGGAAGTGGGGTAAAAATTGGCTTACAATCTTGTATGTTGAAGCGCCGTAAGATTTTATTCAAGTAATTTTTCTAAGAAAGCCAAATCTTTATATTATTTATGTCTTAGTAAATTTACATCCCTAGAATCTTGTTTGCTAGTCCTAAGTCCTTCATTTCAAACTCTCTAGACAACCGTGCCTTCAATTCTTGGACTCGCTCTTTATTGGGGCCTGCTACTAACATGTCATCCACGTACAATAGTAAAATGATGAAAGCATTATCTTCAAACCTCTTGTAATATTCACAACGGTCTGAAATGAGTCTGTAGTATTCAAGGCCTATAATAACGGAATCAAATCTCTTA
Source organism: Citrus x clementina (assembly GCF_000493195.1). Taxonomy (NCBI): domain Eukaryota; kingdom Viridiplantae; phylum Streptophyta; class Magnoliopsida; order Sapindales; family Rutaceae; genus Citrus; species Citrus x clementina. The sequence goes on along the minus strand of NW_006263303.1, from coordinate 4,824,055 downwards.
TACCAACACATTGGCACCTATTTGAGACAGTATAGATATTTGTTCAACCTGTAAACCAAGTTCTCTCTGCCATTTTCAGCAAAACCTTCTGGTTGGAGCATATAAATTTTTTCTTCAAATTCTCTATGAAGAAATACAGTCTTCACATCTAACTGCTCTAGATGTAGGTCAAATGTAGCACACATCGCCAAGACCATTCTAATTGTCGTGAGTCGAACCACCGGAGAAAATATCTCGTTGAACCCAATACTTTTTTTATAAGCATATCATTTTACCATCAATCTTGCACGATACCGTTCTACTTGGTCATTGCCATCACGCTTGATCTTGTAGACCCATTTATTTCCAATGACTTTTCTTTTATGTAGTAGTGGTATAAGTTTCCATGTTTTATTCTTGTGTAGAGCTTCAATTTCCTCCTGCATTGCTGTCATCCACAAAGCAATATCTGAGCTGTTTAAAGTTTCATGAAAAGTTGATAGCTTTTCATTCTCTGTTAGAAGACAATATGCAACATTGATCTCTATGACATAATCCGAGTGCCATGCTGGCGGTCGTCTCTCACGAGTTGATCGAGGAACTTTTGGAGCCTCAGACTCAATTGGTTCTTGTTCCTCGTGCTCTAGTGTTGCTTCAGAAGAATCTGAATATTCTGGATTATTTTCCACATATACCGGTATAGTCTTTGACTTTTTCTTCACAGTGCTAACATTTTCATCTTTCATTTGCAGTTGATCTTCTATAAAAACAACATATTTACTGATGACTATCGTGTGGGCAGTAGGATCTCACAGGCGATACCCCTTCACTCAATCGACATATTTTAAGAGAATACATCTTCTAGATTTTGGATCCAACTTTATTTTTTCTTGGGCATTGTACATTACATATACAGGACATCCAAATGTATGTAAGTGAGAGTAATCAGCTGGTTTTCCTGTCTACATCTCCATCAATGTCTTTAACTCAATTGCTGTGGATGGCGATCGATTTACTATATTGGGACATTTACAACTTTTCTTTAATAATAAGAGAAAACAATTATATTCTTTCTATAGTTAGGAAAAACTACTCTTACTTCATGAAACCCCTAATTATACCCAACACTCTCAATTTAAGAACAAATATATTTAGCTCTCAAACTCTTACCTTTCTTAAAATAGAGAAGAGGATCCAACGAAATAAGATGATTAAAATGAGGGGGTGAGCCCCTTTATTTATAGCCAAAATTGGCTATTAGTTTTTTTTTTTTTCAATGTTGGTGGTTGTCAAAGCCATGTTCCACAATTTCTCTCTTCTTCTTTTTCTTTCTTCTTCTTTTTCTTTCTTCTTCAAACATTTACAACTTTTAGATCTTCAAAATGAGCTGCTTCTAGAAGCCTTTTCTTGACAATCAACAGGCTTTGCATCTTGCTGACCCCACTTAATCACTCTCCTTTTTATTTTTTCATGTTATCCTCTCTCTTTTCCCTCATGTTTATCTCTCTCTCTCTCTCTCTCTCGTCTTTTTCAAGTACAGACTTCTGTCAATTAAAATGGATCATATAAAGCAAATCAAAATAAGAATGAAGAAAAATAAACGTTACTAATTTAATTATGGTATGTGCATAATTAATTGAAGTCTAAATAGAACTTACAACAGTCATTTTCGTGATTTTACATATATCAATTTTACTTGTTTCTTATTCAATCTATAATATAACCTCAAATAAGAAAAAATAAACATTTTTTAGAATAATTTTTTTTAGTGATAGATAGATATATGCTACTAATAGCACTTTTGAGCCTTGAAAATCATATTAAAATTAGGTGGATGTTGGAAGTGGCCTCAATTGTTAGAGTGATGATCTCAGAATTTTAAGTAGTATTGGCAATTTGTTCAACCATAATAAAATTAGGTTTGAATCGCTCATTGGAGCTTTGATGCTCTGATACCATGTAAAAGATAAATGAATAATGAAAAGTTTCAACTTTATTCAATTGTTTTCATCATTATATATACACGAGTGAAGTAAATTAAAAAAGGAAAGTTTGCTATAGACAAGCTATATTCCAGGAGCTATTTACATAATAATGATCAATATACAAGCTAGAAATTAATAAGTCAAAGCCAATAATTATGGAGACCATAATCATTGGGATATGTTGGCGATAATCATGGAGACTATAAAAATTTGATTCTATCATAGGGATCATATGTTTGACCATAATCATTGAGATATGTTTGGTGAGAATTCATCCTTAATATGCCCCTGCAAGATTAAGCTTCCATTAAGAACGCCAATCTTGGACCGCAAATAATCAAAGTATTAGGAAGAAAGTAGTTTAGTGAGAGCATAAGCTAGTTGATCTTTTGTAGAAACATGAGACACACATAGAAGGCCTTTTGATTAACATTAAAAAGTGTACGTGTAATAAAGATAAAATTATTAGTTTTACACTTATTGTGTAGATTAATGCGCTCATTATTTTTAAATTATTTGAATACTCCCCAAATATATTTTATGTTAAATTAATTCACAATTTGTTAATTTTTATCTTGTAAATATTTTTCAGGAATAAAGATGGAATTGAAATTGAAAGCGGGAACAAAGAAGAACTATTAGAACACAATTAAAGAGATGTAATAATAAATAAAAAAAGAACAAAAGAACAAAATCATGTTGGTGATGGTCAGGAGGCCATCACTCCTCTTGACCATCACACATTTCAATATATAATATATGTATAAAATAATAATAAAATAAATAAAGATAATGCAATTCTTTGCCTATAAAAGGCAAGGAAATACAAGGAAGGGGGGAGGAAGCTATTTTGAGAAGGTTAAGCTGATTTCTGAGAGAGAGAGTTGTAGCCAATAGGGAACTGAAGAATTTCTGTTTTTCTTTTTTTTCTTTTCTTGTTTCCTTTTGTATCAATTTTCCTTGTAACATATTTCAAAATTTATCAAATAAAAAGAGTGTTGTGTTTTCTTTCAATATGAGTGACTAATTTTATTAAGCTGAGGTTAAAAGTGAAGCTCAATGTTTCAAACTATTAAATTTATTATTTTCTCAAATGAGTTTTTAAGTTTTTTTAAATTATTTTAAAGTTATTTTTATGTATGTTAATTTATAAATTTCTTTGGATCTGTATGGTATTTTGACATAATGTCGACACATTAATATAGTGTGGCACATTAGATACTTTATTCTATATTTATCCACACACATAAAATTAAATAATATAATAATTAACTAGTAAAAGTGAAGGCAAAATATAAATGAGAGAGTATTAAAATTTTAGTTTAAATACAGAGAGTGGATCCCGAACCTTAGCATATTTTTAAATTGATTTCAAATAATTTCTTTTCCCCACAATTAATTTTCTTAGTTTTAAATTAACTACTGGATTTAAAATTCCCCGTGGTTCGACCCCGGACTCACCGGGTTATATTATAACTAGATACTCTTATACTTGAGAATAATACACTTTTGAGTCGTGTCAAGTTTTTGGGGCCTCTGCCGGAGAGTTTTCTAAATTTAGTGTTAGTTTATTTTACTTTATTTTTATTTTATTATTTTTTTTGTCGTTACTATCTTTCCGTGATTTTATTTTATTTTCTTTTTGCAAAACTTTAGTTACCCTTCATCTCTTCAAACTTTAACATTATCCATAAAATTTGTGAGAAACTTCATCTTAACCCAGAAACCTTTGCAAATCAGTCCTCAAATCGAATTTATTTCTTTAAATTTCTGCAATTTACTTTTTATATTTATTTTAAATGATCGGTTCTACCCCCTGACAGTTATTTAAATTTTGTTAATTTATGTATTTTTCTTTATATGGTCGGTTCTACCGCCTATCATTTTAATTTCAGTTTATTTATTCTTGTACATTAATTTATTTAATTTATTTTTGATTATATGGCTGGTTTTAAAATATCGCCTAAACTGTTTCTTTTAATTTCTTTGTTTATGGCTGGTTTCACTGCCTAATTTATTTATTTATTTAATTTCAGTTTTTTTTATTTTGCTTATTTAATTTCCAGTTTATTTTTATTTTTGCAATTTTTATTTAGCGTTTTATGCATCATTGGTTTAACACACATCATTAGCATTGCATGCGTCGTTGGTCTCGTACACATAGTAGCAGATTAATTAGAAGATCACTTTCACCACCCTTAGATATGACTGACACATGAGCTGAAAATTTTTCGGAGTACGAAAATGACCAAGCCTTGCAAAATTTTCATGAACAACCTAGGACTCTTAGAGACTTCATGCATCTTACTAGAACAGGGTCACCATCATGCATAGTTTTCCCTCCTTATGCATCACGCTTTAATTTCAAACCTGGTATTATTTAACTTCTTCCTACTTTTCATGGTTTTGAGTGTGAAAATCCATATTTGCATTTAAGAGAATTGGAGGAAGTCTGTAACACATGTACTGATCAAAATTGTAGCATGAATATAATCGGGCTTAAGTTTTTTCCTTTTTCATTAAAGGATAAAACTAAAACTTGGCTACAAAATCTTAGGTTAGGACCTATCAGAACTTGGGATGAAATGCAAGCACAATTTTTGAAAAAATTCTTCCCACCCCACAGAACAAATTCTTTCAAAAGATAAATCCACATTCACTCAAAAACCAATAGAAACACTCTACCAATGTTGGGGTAGGCTTAAAGAACTACTTAACATTTTCCCACACCACAGTTTTGAAACATAGAGATTAATGTCTTATTTTTACGAGGGATTAACATCCTAAGGTAGACAAGTTGTTGAAATGATGTGTAATGGTGAGTTTAAGGATAAAAGTCCTGAAGATGCATTAGATTATTTTGACTATATAGAAGAGAATGCACAACACTGAGATACAGTTGGGTCTTATGAGTCATCAAGTAAACCCCAGTCATCTTCATCTAGTGGAGGCATGCATAACCTTAAGGAAGACCATGATTTTCAAGCCCAATTTGCATCTTTAGCTAAAAAAGTCGAAGCATTAGAGTTGAAAAAGAATGATCATGTAAAGTCTGTTCAAAATATTTCATGTTATGTTTGCGATTCTACTGACCATTCTACGCAGGATTGTCCAATCTTGACAGCTTTGAGAAAACGTTTGCACGAACATGTAAATGTTGTTGACAATTTCAAAAGGCCAAATCCAAATCCATACTCCCAAACTTACAACTCTGGTTGGAGAAATCACCCAAATTTCATTTGGAGAATTGACAATCATGCACAACCTTCACAACCAGTTTCTCCACGTCAAAATTTTCAAAACTCCCAGAGTTACCCACCATATGTCCCACTACCAAGAAAAACTCTGGAAGACATATTGCATTCGTTTATTGAAAAACAAGAGTCGATCAATAACCAAATGATGCAAATCTTAACCAATTTGACAGAAACTATCTTCAAACTTACATATGCTCAGACCATACATGAAAAAGAAAAATTTCCTGCTCAACCTGAACTAAACCCCAAGAGTCAACAATATCCTCAAATGGGAAATTTAGGAAACCAAAATATGAGTCGAGTCAAATCGGTTATAACCCTTCGTGGTGGTAAAGTGGTCGAAAAATATATTGTGGACCCTTGTGAAACTATTAAGGATTCAATTTCAGAAAATAGGGAAGAGTCTGTCGAACCTTTAACCCATGAATAAATAACCAACTCTCCTCTTGTACCCTCATTTCCTCAAGCACTAATCAACCCAAAGAAATCAAACCATAGTCCAGAAATTTATGAAGCTTTTAAACAAGTAAAGGTCAACATTTCTCTTCTGGTTGTCATTAAACAGGTGTTTTCTTATGCTAAATTTCTGAAAGATCTGTGCACGGTGAAAAGGAAACATAAGGTGCAAAAGAGAGCTTTTCTAGCAGAACAGGTAAGTTCTATTCTCTCAACCAATAGTGCTTTGAAATACAAGGATCCTGGTTGTCCAACTATTTATTGTACTATTGAAGATCATAAAATTTGACATGCTCTACTTGATCTTGGTGCCAGTATTAATTTGCTTCCTTACTCAGTGTACCAACAACTCAATCTCGGTGAGTTAAAATCAATTTCTACTGCTCTTTTTCTTGTTGATAGATCGATTAAGGTTCCAAAAGGAATAATTGAAGATGTATTAGTCCATATCAATAAATTCATATATCCTGTGGATTTTATTATTTTGGAAACAGAACCAATTGCTAATGAATGCAAACAAATTCCTGTTATATTGGGTTGACCATTTTTAGCTACTGCTAATACTTTGATAAATTGCATGAATGGATTAATGAATTTATCTTTTGGCAACATGACACTAGAACTTAATGTGTTCAACATGTGTATGTTAGCCTAAAGGGCTATACATAATATAATTTTGATGATAACAAATATATGTATTGAGTGATTTAATAAATATTGTATTTCACATTTTCACTAGTTTTTGAAGGATAATATTTATGCAAGTGAATCAAGTGAAATCAAGATTGAAGACACTCAACGGACAACGGCGACATCAAGAATAGTCTAGAGTTCAACGAACAAATTAGTGCAATAAATTATTGTAAAGCCGGTATGATTTAATTGATGTTTAATTTAGCATTTGAGAAGCTCAAGAAATTAATTTAATTAAATACTTTTCATAAACTAAAAGTTTTTGTTTTTATAAAGAAAAGTATTTTGTGAATTTAAGTAATTTGGATTTAAATGCTAAGATTTGAAATATTTGATTTTAATAAGTATTAAATTTCGGAGTTGGACGTATTTATAAATATTTTAAATGTTTTGGGCCATACTATAATTTATGAATATTTTGGACTAAAGTAAAAGGTTTTGAGAACTTTGAAAAATATAAGTATTGTGTTGAAAAGGACATTTGTGTGAAATAATAAAATTTTTGGGGTCATATCATAATTTCAGAAAGTTTTGGAAAGATAATTATTTTTGAAATTGGACCTATTTGCAAAGTTTTCTGATATTTTGGGTCATAATATAATTATAGAAAGTTTTGGGTCAAAATGTAATTCAGTGAACAATATTACTGTAGCAAAATTCAAAAATAACGGTAATATTACTGTTCCTGAGCGGCTAGCCGGTTAATCAAGCGGCTAACCGCTTGAGCACGGGTTTTTGACTATAACGGCTAGTTTTTGGGCTTTCACTATAAAAACTCAACTCAAACTTCTTTCTAAGGACCCTTGCACGAAAATATAAGATCATACAACATATATTGAGCTTCCAAAACGCAAATCATCATTGATTGAATCATTGTTGAGCTATTAATTGCATATCCACTCTTATAGAGAGTTTTTGTTGTAATTTTCATCTCTTATCAATTTGTGAGTGTGTAAGTGTGGGAAACACTTGGGGTGAAGAGATTGGGGATATAATCTCTTGTTGTAAAGGTTCATTGACACCTTGGAAGTCAATTGTAAACATTTGAAGCCTTGGGAGGCTTGGATAATGAAATCCTCGAGCTCGGTTGGCTTGGAGGCGTGGACGTAGGCAGGGATAGCCGAACCACGTAAAAATTCTTGTGTTCGTTTTCTCTTCCCTTACTCTTTTAATATTGTGCTTGAATGAATTTATTGTTTTGATTTGATTAAGGCAATAGATTAAATTGTTGTGCGAATTGTATTGCATAAATTTTTTAATATCCCAATTCACCCCCCCTCTTGGGTTGCATAACTTGCATTTCAGTGTAAACAACCTCACCATCAAGAAGATGATGATAATGAGAATGAGGAGATTGATCTCATCGAGCCAATCATTAAGGAACACATTTAGGATGAGAATTTTACAAACTCTGCGAAAATTTATTTTGCTGGTTCTTTTGAATCAAGTAAGGAATTAGATTGTGATACTGCTAACATATGTCGTACACTTGATTCTATACAAGTCCCTATAGGTGACGATAACCAATCGAACTTTGAAGATACGATACAACCTGAAGAACCAAACGAAGAGGAAGCACCAGAGCTCGAATTAAAGCCCTTACCAGAAGAATTGAAGTATGTCTATCTTGGAGAACAGTAGATATATCTGGTGGTAATTTCTTCCCAGCTCACGTTTGATCAAGAAGGTAAGTTGTTATCTGTACTAAAAAAACATAAAACTGCATTTGGTTGGACCTTAAAAGACATAAAAGACATTAATCCTTTCACACACCGAATACACTTAGAGGAAAATACCAAAACAACCTGTCAACCACAAAGAAGACTAAACCCTCATATGAAAGAAGTTATAAAGAATGAGGTCTTTAAACTACTAGATGTAGGAATTATCTACCCTATCTCTGATAGTAAATGGGTAAGTCCAACACAAGTAGTACAAAAAAAATCTGGAATAATTGTTGTAAAAAATGAAAAAGGTGAACCAATCCCAACAAGAATTCCATCTAGTTGTCGCTTGTGCATTGATTACAGAAAATTAAATGATGCCACTAGAAAAGATCATTTTTCCCTTCCATTTCTAGACCAAATTCTCGAAAGAGTAACTGGACATCCCTACTATTGCTTTCTTGATGGCTACTCTAACTATTATCAAATCCCTATAGCCTTAAAAGACCAAGAAAAGACCACATTCACATGCCCATTAGGGACATTTGCATTTAGGATAATGCCCTTTGGACTTTGTAATGCTTCTGCAATATTTCAAAGGTACATGCTAAGCATTTTTAGTGACATGGTTGAAAATTGTCTAGAGGTTTTTATGGATGATTTAACTATATTTGGTAATTCTTTTGACACATGTCTTGATAATCTAGAAATTTTTTTGAAAAGGTGCAAAGAAAAAGGATTAGTTTTAAATTGGGGAAAATGTCATTTCATGACCACTTCTGGAATTGTCTTGAGCCATGTCGTGTCGTCAAAAGGAATCAAAGTTGATAAAGCTAAAATTGAAGTCATTTCAAAATTACCCTCACCAAAGATAATTAGAGAAGTCCGTTCTTTTTTAGGACTTGCAGGATTTTATAAGAGGTTTATAAAACACTTTAGTGTCTTATCTAGACCAATTTGTAACCTTTTAATAAAAGACACACAATTTGAATGGACTAAAGATTGTCAACAAGCTTTTGAAAAAATAACTACTCTTTTGACATCAACCTTAATAATGCAACCCCTTGATTGGTCTTTACCTTTTGAGCTAATGTGTGATGCTAGTGATTATGCCGTTGGCACTGTTCTAGGTCAAAGAAAGGAAAGTAAGCCTTTTGTCATCTATTATGCAAGTAGAACTTTGAATAATGCTCAAATGAATTACACTACAACTGAGAAAGAACTACTTGCTATAATATTTGCATTAGATAAATTTTGTTCGTATTTAATTGGTTCATCCACTATTGTTTATTCTGATCATGCTGCTGTGAGATATTTAATGTCAAAACATGATGCCAAACCAAGGTTGATACGATGGACTTTGCTACTTCAAGAATTTAACTTGACAATCAAGGACAAAATGGCGTTGAAAATGTCGTTGCAGATCATCTTTTAAGACTTACAAATGAGTCTTCAATTGAAATAACACCCATCAATGATTCATTCCATGATGAATTTTTGTTTTCTACAAACAAAATGCCTTGGTATGCTAATATTATTAATTATCTTGCAACATGTGAAATGCCATATGACTGGAGTTCTCAAGACAAGAGGAAATTCTTAACAAAAGTGAGAAGCTTTTACTGGGATGATCCATACATGTTCAAATATTGCTCTGATCAAATTTTTCAAAGATGCATACCAGATGATGAGGTAAGTAGGGTCATTCAATTTTTTCATTCTGAAGCATGCGGTGGCTATTTTTCTTCAAAAAAGACAGATGCAAAAATATTGCAGTGTGGATTTTATTGGCTTACATTATTTAAAAATTCACATGCATTCTGTAAAATGTGTAAGATTGTCAAATGGTAGGGTCTATTTTAAAGCGAAACATGATGCCTTTAAACCCCATCATTGTCATTGAAATATTTGATTATTGGGGAATTGATTTTATAGGCCCTTTTCCATCATCATTTGGATTTGTATACATTTGGTTGCTGTTGATTATGTTTCAAAATGGATCGAGGCGATTCCTTGTCAGCACAATGATCACAAGATTGTGATCCGCTTTTTAAAAGAAAATCTTTTGAGCATATTTGGAATACCTCGAGCCATTATTAGTGATGGAGGTAAGCATTTTTGTAATAAGCCATTTGAGTCCTTAATGAAGAAATATGAAATTACACATAAGGTTGCTACCCCTTATCATCCTCAAACAAGTGGTCAAGTTGAATTAGCAAATAGGGAGGTAAAATAAATTTTAGAAAAGACAGTTAATCCAAACCGTAAAGACTGGTCTCTTCGACTAACTGATGCACTTTGGGCGTATTGTATTGCTTTTAAAACATCTTTAGGAATGTCACCCTATCGGCTTGTTTATGGAAAATCTTGCCACTTACCAGTTGAACTTGAACATAAATCATTTTGGGCCATTAAAGCTTTTAATTCAAATTTTGATGATGATGGCAATGTACGTAAATTGCAATTAAATGAACTTGAGGAATTAAGGAATGATGCATATGAGAATTCTAGAATTATTAAGGCAAGAACCAAATTTTTTCATGACAAAAGAATTTTTCAGAAAACATTTGAAATTGGTCAAAAATTGTTGCTTTATAATTCTCGTCTTCATTTATTTCCAGGGAAGTTAAAGTCAAAGTGGAATGGTTCATTTATTGTAAAAAATGTGTATCCATATGGAGCCGTATAAATTGAGAATCCAAAGGATAATGTCACATTTAAAGTTAATGGCTAAAGATTAAAACCATATCTGGAATACCAACCACGTGAAGCAGATACCGAAATCAATTTGAGTGACCCACCAAATTTTAATTAAGCATTTTAATTTTAACTTTTTTGTGAATTTGATTTACTGTTATTCTATCATTTTAATTGTTTGATTTTTTTTCCTTTTCCTTTTCCCTATGTCTTGAATGGAGTGCATTGCATTGTTTTAATTGTGTGTTGTTTGACAATTGTGATTTAGTTCACCAAATTTTTATACTTGTCATGAGTACCTCCATGAGAAATTTCCTTTTCGATCATCTTAAAACGCTTTTACATGTAAAATTTCACCTGAGGAAATTGCTCAGATTTTGTAAATCACATCCCATTTGGGATCTACAACCACTAGAGTTAGTATCCCACATGAAAGATCTAAAAAGATAACTCAAGGAAATACAAGATGATATTTATAATATGCAATTGCAACTGGAGGTAAATTCAATAAAATGACGAAGGTGAGTTATATTCCTTGTGTGTTTTTGTTTTACTTTATTGTTCTTCTTCACTTTTGATTTGATTTTGCATATTTGATTCGTTTTGTTTTGATTCACTCTCTCGTATAAATGGCGGATAACGGTACTCCGTGACTTTTTAAGTCGGTATTATCAGTTTCCCACAATAACTGAAACCTCAATGTCAAGTATGGAAGAAATACAACGAAAATTGCATCAACATTTTCCTTTTCTCCCTCAAAATGCTCTTAAGAAGGTTTACAAAGCTCGTTATGAACGACTGCGTTTGTTAATGATCAATGTGATTCCTGCTGACATTCGCTGGTTAATTGAAGCAAATGTTCGATTGGCATGTGAGTTTTTTGATCCGTTCATTTCCTACATGCCTGGTTTTGGTAAAAGTACATTTTCTAAGAAAAAAAGAGCTAAGCGACTTGGCTCTGACTGTTCTCACTGGGTAAGACTTGCTTGCAAAAAGCCATGTTGTAAAACTTTAGGAATGGTTTTTGTAAATCGTGAAGATAAAATCAAATTCGTTAAGGATGGCATGAGTAACCACCAACTAATAGGATTATGACATGTGGCCTCGTTAATTTAAACCCAAAATTTTAATTATTTTTTCAATTTTTTTACGCTTTGGGTATGAGTTCGTGTTCTCTTTTCTCTCTTCAATACGCACCTCTCATTATTGTTCTAGTACTAATAAAATGTCATTCATCAATTGTCGTCGTCACAATCTTGTCATTCAGCCACCTTAATTTGTTTTGCATGTCAAGTGATTATCAGTTTCTTCTGTTGAGCTATTGATGACTAATCAAACAAATGAAACTCAAAACAAAATAAAAATTGTAGCAATAGGCTAGTAAAACATAAGATTTTACAAAAATTAAAGCCCCGTTCAGTAGCGTTTTTGGGCCATTGTTTTCATTTTCATTTTCATGTTCAGAGTGCAAATATAATTAGAGCTAGCAAAATTTGACACGATTCGATTATCCATTTACTAGATCAATAACATGATTATATTTTTTAAAAATTAACTTTCAGGTTCTATCATTAAAACTCAAATATTATACACGATTCTCTTTTTTAATTTCTTTTTTTTTAAGGGTAGATATGTACACAATATTTTATTTATAAAGTTTTATATAGATTTAGAACTTTAACAGTGTAAATATGTAAAATATTGGTACACATGTATATTTTATAATATTGATATATAATATTATTTACATATATATAATTAAAAAACTTAAGAGTGTAAATGTGTCATACTTTGGGGGTGTATGTATATGTGGGTGTGTATGTGTGCTTGTGCGTGTGTGTAACATTTGTTAAATATGTAGATATTAAACGGGTTATTGGGTAACTCGTTTATTTTCTATGTCGGGTTTGGTCTCAATATTTTGACACGATTATTAAATGTGTTGTGTTTGGATCAACCTAAATTTGACACGACGCGAAGCTAACACGACACGAACATGATCTGAAAACTCGTTGTGCCAATTCTAGATATAATACATGTTTGGTGGGTTGAATTCAAAAATATATTACAAAATAAGAAATTCAAAATCATCTTTTATAACCAGTAAAGTAAAAACATGTTTAACATGTTCTCTACATTTACAAAACCAAACTAAAAAACAAATAAAAAAACAAAATCCAAAAAATCTCTTTAGTTTCATCGTTCACGAAGGACTCACAATAGTGCTTTCTCTCCCTCCTTATCTCTCTTGATTTACTCACAACATCACTCTCTCTGTCTTTATCTCTCCGAATCTACTCTCTTTAAGAGTGCCCATATTGGTTGTTGTACTTCATCTCCCTGTTGTTGCTGTTTCATCTCGGTCGCCACCGCTACTGCTTCATCTCCGCCACTGCTGGTGCGCCATCTTCACCACAACCACTGCTGCTTTAACTGACTGCCTCAATTGCTGCTGCTCTCTCAACTTTATCTCTGTCATTGTGAGTTGCTGATATTTATTTTGTTTAAGGGATGCATACAATTGAATTTAGCTATCCATTAAGTTTTAATTTGCCTTCATATTCAAGCTTGTTTTCTCTTTCCATGCTTGGCTAAACTTGAGTTTGTTCATCTTAAACGAGGTGTGAATGTTACTGGAAATTATAATCACATAGTCAAAATCCTACATTACTGGAAATTGATGGTCAAAGTCAAGATAATCTTTTTTCTTGTGTATTATGATTATTTTTTTCTAAGTATTGGAAAATAATGAATGTTGAGAATCTTTCTGTTTTACAATGAATTTTTTGTATCATTCCTCTTCTCTCCAATATTTAATAATTATTTTTTTATTTGGTAAATATGATTTTGTTGCCTTAAGATTGTGCAAATGCCATTTTGTTGTTGATGCACATGTTCAGTTTGTTGTCTATCACTCCAATAATATCATTTGTAGTCGAATTGGTCAAGAGCTTGGTCTTAATTTGAATTGGTCAATTTGTAGTAGAATATTTTTTATTTTGATATGCATAATTATAGTTTACAAAAGCAACGCCTAATTCCAATTTCATGTTATGTTTTACATAATTTTATTTGATGAGAAAATGTAAGTGATAGGTTGTCTAGGGACTTTGATGTGTAAGATTTGGTTACCAACGAAGAAGGAGATACTAGTAGGCCATTTACTAATATTGATTTATCTCCAACAAGTGTCGCAGAGATGAATGTTACAAGGGATAGAATTGCAGCTTCTATGTGGCATGATTACACACGTAATGCATAATGTCTACCATGTAATTTTTTATAATTATTTTGTTTAAATCATATGTGTTGAAATATATATCTTAATTATAGTGTAAAAACAATGACAATGTAAAACTTTTTTTTATTAATGCTAATATTAAAACTTTATCATCATGCAATTTTTTATAATTATTTTATTTAAATTATTATGGTATATTTGTGTATGTATTAGCTAAACAATTATTTTCTAACTATAGGTATGACAATACTTAGTAAAAATTGTTTTTGAAAACAATACTATCGAACACATGTTCTTTATCTTTATCATTTTTTACTGTGTCTACCGAACACATATTAATGTTCTCAGTTTAAAAATACAAGATACATAAAATGATACCACACACATATTAAAATTCGAAATATAGCAAATACAAAACACCATTTTTCATTTTCATTTTTGTTATCAGAAAATACAAATTTAAAAACAACAGGCTCTAGATTTCTTTTAAAAAAATATGCCTAAGTTGTTAGGCATCATTGGATATAATCACTGGAACATTAAACAAACAGGTGGTGGACATTGTAAAAAATAAGAGAAATTTTTAAGATTCTAAGCATCATAAGCATAAATTGATGATATCAAAAATAAAATAGAGATCATTAGGCAGCCAACATGATAGACTGAGACAGAAAAGGAAGAGGAAATAAAGAGAAATTGGGCTTCAAAGTTTGGGGAAAGAAGGCAGCATCGACAAATTAAAAAAAAATTAAGGCTTAAATTATTCAGGTCACGTGGTATAATCTCATTAGTCGGTGGTTCCACATCAGATTTTTGATGTGGAACTCCAATGCATTCTAAAATTCCTCTATTGTATGAAGAATTCTGAAATACATCAGATGTAATATAATCAACTAATGCATGTATGACTTGTGTAAATATGTTATTGAATTTAATATAATCACCATTTACATAATAGTTTTTAAAATAATCGCACACATATTATAGTATCATTTGTCTTTTATATGACTAACATGGTACCTTGAATGTATTTTAAAATTTCTCTTTCTCCCATTGTATGGGTTCATTTACTAATATATAATAGAGCTGGCAAAATTTGACGTGACTCAATTACCTAACACGAACACGATACGAATAAATGGGTATAGGTTGTCAAATTTAACACGATTATTAAATGGGTCGAGTCTAGGTTGACACGATTTTTTTCCGTGTCGGGTAAAAGGTTAAAGTTCTTGACCCATTTACCCGATCAATAGCTTATTATATTTTCTTTTTTAAATTAATTTTTAGGTTCTTATCATTAAAACTCAAATATTGTACATGATTCTCTCTTTTAATTTCTTTTTTTGGAAGGGTAGATATGTACACAATATTTTATTTATAAAATTTTATATAGATTTATAACTTTAACAGTGTAAGTGTGTAAAATATTGGTACACGTGTATATTTTATGACATTGATATATAATATTATTTACATATATATAATTAAAAACTTTAATAGTGTAAATGTGTAATACCTTGGGGGTGTGTGTATATATGTGGGTGTGTATGTGTGCTTGTGCATATTTGTAATATTTGTTAAATGTGTAGTTATTAAACAGGTTATTGGGTAATCCGTTTATTTTCTGTGTCGGGTTTGGGTCTCAATATTTTGACACGATTATTAAATGAGTTGTGTTTGGATCAACGTAAATTTGACACGACACGAACATGACTCGACAACCTGTTTTATCAACTCTATTGTCCAATGGTTTCTTATATATTACTTAACTATATAGGTGATCTTAATGTATTATACAAGAGAGAAAAGGTATACCATTACTCAAAAGAAAATATCAATTAGTGAGGAATTTATTTAATTATTCTTTAATTTGTTATATTTTTATATTTAATTTTAGATAGCTTCTAAGTTACATGATCTATAATATAAAATAAAACTTAAAATTAATCATCCAACATAATTTTGATAATCAATTTTATTCTAAAATTAAATAATTAAATAATATTAAATGACCGTAAGTTATAGATGATATAATTTTGCAAGGCCCCTCCAATTTGACACTATTGAAGGAAACCCCAAATTGGACTCAGGCTCAAGACCTTTCATTCTATATCCACTTGACCCCACTTAAAAGAGTTTTCATGTACATTCTCATAAGAATATGCTTTTTGAGTTGATGGCGTTTGGTTCGTATGTGATTTTGTGCAATAAGTAGAAGTAGACTAGTCCAATACCCTAAGTCTTAAGATTCGAAACATGGGGCGCAGAATCCACCGACTTCCATTGAGCAATGTAGCCATATATATTACGCATCATAAGATTTTAGATACCATATAAGATTCCACTTTTATCATTAATTCATATTTCCTTAGTTTCTGACTACTGCTACTTACTTCATTTGCCTTATTCAAAACCGAAATGATAGCAGCCAAGGAGAAATAAAA
The DNA here is from genome assembly GCF_000493195.1 of Citrus x clementina. Classification (NCBI taxonomy): domain Eukaryota; kingdom Viridiplantae; phylum Streptophyta; class Magnoliopsida; order Sapindales; family Rutaceae; genus Citrus; species Citrus x clementina. The sequence goes on along the minus strand of NW_006263303.1, from coordinate 4,807,636 downwards.
GTTTAATGATTCATTGAATTTAAGTCAGCTTAGATTATTGGTCTCCAGGAATTTTATGGGTATAACGATGGAGTACTCATCTCTTAAATTTGCATCACACGTGAGTAATGATATATTTATAAATTTTTTTATAAATTATTTTTATATAAATTAATATGACATAACATAATTGGTTGAATGAAATAGAAGTACTACATGGTTCATATGATTTATTTAATAAAAAAAGATTAAGGAACACAACCACAACAAAACCATGATGAAAATTTTGTGTTTTAGTGAATTTATAAATTTATATCTAATGATTTTACTTTTTTTCTTTAAAAAAAAATCTCAAATTTCACTACAATATAAAAAAAATCTGACATGATTTAATTTATTTGTCTTTGCTTGTTAGCTAATTGATGATCATCAACACTATTCAACTCCCGAAAACTGTGAGCAAAACATAATTAAATTCGTGAGCAAAGTCCGACTAAAGAATTTAATTAATAACAAGCAACGTCATAGCCAATCCAAGGAGGTTTTAAAGAAGTTTTAAAAAAGAAAAATAAATCTACAGATGATCGAGAAATTTATTTCAGACAATTGAACCTTCTCAAATTATTTCTCTTTAAAATTAAAAAATATATGTGCCAAGTAGCCAGCACTGAATCGCACTCCAACCAAAAGTTGTTCCAACATATACACAGACAATGGGAAAAAATAAATTCATGACATATTAGTAGTAGTAATAATAATAATAATTCTTCAGAACATAAAAGTAGGAAAAAAAATGCCAACATATAGATTAGATGATGAATCTCGATCGAATTCTCAACAAGTCACTTGATTAAATGATGATTAAGATTCAGGAAATAAGAAATCAAACATCCAAATCATCCCATATTTCACAAAGGCAACAGCATTAATTAAAGAAATCAAAACCATAACTTAATTTAAAAACTAGCTAGCACTTCTCCTCGGCAGAGGACCCTTTAACATAAGTCTCCATCTGTATACCAGCTTTGGGTTTCTTTGGTTTGTACCACACGGCACAAATAAGATATATTACAAGATTGATGATACTTAGTATAGCCAAAAGACCATAGAAAAGATCAAGCCTTCCACGGTTAATATTGTCAGCTAGCCATCCGCCACCTCCCTTGCTTCCTGTCACCTTCTTCACAACTGCTACCAAGAAGCTGCTGACGAAGAACCCAAGTGACAGAGTCGTGAGGAACAGACCGGTGCTCATAGTCTTCATTCCTTTGGGTGATTTAGTTATGAAGAAATCGAGCTGACCGGTGTATATAAAAGCCTCACCAGCACCCACCAAGAAGAATTGTGGGATCAATAAGAACACACTTACGGGCAGTGTTGCTGTGGTGAGTCCCACAGCTCTTGCAACTGAAAGCCGTTTCCTCTCAACTAGTGCTGCCGCTGCCATTCCCACTATTGATAGTACTAGGCCTATGGCCATTCTCTGCAAGTTCGTAAAACCTATAACAGAGTTACTTTGTTGTTAGTATACATTGTGTTTTTTTCCTATTAATATAATCTAATTGGAACTATACATATATATATATTATACCTGGTTTGCCTTTCCATTTCTTCCAAAGTGGCATAATGAGACGGTCATATACTGCGAGGGTGATCAATATAGCTGAAACAAAGAAGACAGTGAGAGAGCCAGCTGGGATTTGGAATCTCCCAATTGATCTTTCCATGGTGGTTGCTTGCTCAACTGAAAAGGTGATCATCTGAGCGTAAGTGGTCCAAAAGATAATGGTAGTGGCCCAAATTGGCAAGAGTCTAGCCACCATTTTCACTTCTTCCACACTTGTCACCGAGCATAGCTTCCAAGGGTTTGGGGTGGAACCAGCCTCAAAATCTCCTTCAGCAACTATGGCAGCCTTGTCCAAGAAACTGCAACAGAATAAAAAGCGTATGCAATACTGTTATGTCGTGACGTTAGGTTATACAATGAGTTTGCGTCTCTATAGCATTTCAGGAACTTACTGAAATTGTTCTGTGTGATGAATCCTTGAGGCCTCAGGAGTATCCTCATACAACATGCCAACATTGCAAGGAAGATCCATCTTCCTCTTCTTTATTGCCGCTACAATCACTTGGAAAATGTGAACAATGGGGCTTCCGGAGCTTTTCTTGTACCTATATCTTTTAGTCCCAGCTAAGAATATTATGATGGCCATAAACATGGCGACTGAACAAATTCCATAACCCACGCTTCGACTAATTTCATCTTGTATGTAGACAAGCACAGTAACCGCCATTAGAGTCCCAAGGCTTATAAAGAAAAAGAACCTGCTGAAAAAATACGCCATTTGGGTTTTCTCCTTCTCATCTTTTTCATCAAATTGATCAGTTCCGAATCCTGAAACGCTTGACTTTAGGCCCCCAGTTCCTAATGCAATTAGATATAAAGCTATGTATAAAACTCCCATTTGAAATCCCCTGGCTTGCTCGCACGTATGTGTAGCAGTTTCCTTGCATGGACGTGGACGTAGCTGTCGTAGCTTCGTCACCATCGCTAACATGCCAGTACCCTAATTCACCATTTCAATAACACAATTAAAATAATTTTATTTTTTAAAGGTACACATGTCATGATTCCATTAGATAGTTGTATGTATAACGGAGGTACAAAGAATTGATCTTCTACTACATACGAGTGTCTGTACTGCGGCAAATATGGCGATGGTTTTGTATCTGCCAAGGAATGTATCAGCAAGAAAGCCTCCAAGCAAACACAAAAGAAAAGATGTGCCCATGAAATCAGTCACAATATTGGCCGAAGTTGCACTTGGTAGATGCATCGTCCCCACCAAGTATGTCACAAGATTGACTGCAATACCCATTGTTGAAAGCCTCTCGCATAATTCAATCCCTGCAAAATGTTTTACAAAGTATTTACTATTAGTTAATTGCTAGCAAATTAATGAAGATTGAAAGATCTTAATTTTGATTTCTTTAATAAATTAAAATGTTCAAAAGATGTGTGTGGTATGGGCAACTCTTGGGGGAAAGTTGTGCAACGAGGCACAGTAAGATGGGCAGCCATGTGAAAATTGATGCTTTGTTATAAATTAAATTAAAACATATATAATCAATCATAGAACTTTTTTATAATATTCTAGGCATAGCAAAGGAATGTTAGCAGAAAGTGGTGACGCTTTCTTTTCTAAAAGTGGTTCTATAAAATATATGGCAAAACAAGGAAGTGGAAAACATATTGGTGATAAAATTTGAGAAAACGTCTCAATGATTCACGTGCATGGATGACCTAGATAGAATATCTGCTTTTTATCCCATCAAAATCCAAACAGAAAATGACATGAATATTATCATAATTAGAAGTATTAGGGATTAACTTGAGTTTTGAAGGGGTCCCAATGAGATTGTCCCCTTCTCTCGCCGTATGCCCATACTCCACCCATAATTAAAAATGAATCTTACAGAATAGTTTATGTACCTCGAATTTTGACCGTCATGAAAAATATTGACTTAGTGAAGAAAATAGTGGTAATTAAAAAAATCTTCTAATAACTAAATAATTGATTACTTTTGCTTTCCTTGTAAAGCATTTGTTTATAGACCTAAAAAAAACCCATCACTTTTGCATGAAACACCTGCTTTTTACTTGCTCATGCTATGGGTATAAGTATAAAACCACTCACGAAGAATGCATAAAGCACTTGTTTCTGCTGTACATGTATCAATCAACAGAAACTCTTCTTCGCATTTAATGTATACATAGAAATATTTTTGAAAAAAAGATCTCCTAATTATCTTAATATAAAAGATAAAAATAAGAAAAAATGATTCCATGTGGGGAAATGGATATATAGTAAACTTTGGACGACTTCAATAGAGTTCATATCACGTAATATTGTATTTTTGAAACCAAGCTCTAAATGTTTGCTTACTCTAAATGCATTCCTTATTTATAATGAAATGAAGAGAACAAACCTAGGACAAGAGCAGCAGGAACCCACCCACCAGTTTTAGACGGGTCAGCAGGTGAACCCTTGTAGTCAACGGCATCTGCGACGGCCCAACTCATCTTGCCTCCTGAGAAACACAAAATCTTTTAGCAGTCTAAACTTAGTTAATAATGCTAAAAGCTTTGAATTGCCATTGACCAGACAAGTTTCTCAAAGAGTAATGAGAAAACCTATGTTAAGTTTACTAACCATAATTTTCAAAGTTTCAAAAGCGGAAAGAGCAGAAAATGCTGAAAATGAAAGCTAAACTAAACAAACTAAGGACGATGCTTCAACTCACAACTCTAATGTGTGGGGAGCTTGACCTTTTATAGGCAGAGTCTAATCAGTGTTGAATTTAATTGACCCCCCACTAAGTAATAAAGACAGATCACTGCTTGTTCTTGATAAAGGTAGGGATTAGGTTTATCGCATATTTGTTGGAAGGTTCTGGTACACTGATTAAAACTTTGTATTTTAAGTAAGATATTTGCAAGAAAATTAAAAATATAGTGAAAATGATTTAAAAGGTGATGTTGATTGAGGATGGTAACAATAAGGGGTGTCAAATTAAGAATCTGGAACACACAACACCAATAACAACATTCTGTACATATTCTCATAATGATTGCATCTTCTTTGTGGTATAATAATGGATAGGTATTGGTTTGCGAACGCTGTGAGCCACAGCACCCTAGGCATTGCAAGTGCTTTTGCTACCCCACAAGACCCCAAATCTAATTCCAACCTTTATCTTTCTGTATGAGCAGAAACAAGAAAGGGCACGGAGAAGGGCTCTAATTTGTTCAATAGAAGCTCAACGTTCAATAATTTCTATCTTTTACCAGAAATAGTATAGATTTTATGAGCCTTCAATAAATTGAACCGTCAATTTTGAGAAAAGCAAAAGGATATTGCGCCGACTTGGGGGTAGTAGTTACAATACTTTGTGCATGAATCATACATATATATAGATGAAGATCCGGTCTTTGGTGGGTAAAGTATGCAGAAAGCGAAATCCATATTACCTTGACTTAATTAGGTAATTAATTCTTTATAGGGTAGTTAATTGAGTTTCTTCTTTTTCTCTTTTCCAACTAATTTTATTTTGAATGGTTTATAACTAGCTAGAGGTAATATAGTTGACCTGCAATGCAGCCATCATTATGTCTGCACCTTACTTAGAGGAAATTATATCCATTCATTCAAAGGAAGTAATATAATTAGCTTCCTAAATATTATGCACAAATTAATTTAAGAGATATACCGATACCCCTGTAGTTTGGCTTAATTTCATATCAGACCGATACTTTCAGAATTTCATAAATACCCCCCAAACTTTGAAACATGTTCGGCTCACTTTTAAACTGTGAACAGTCGAAAGTTCATTACGCGAAATAAATGTTTGTTGTCATGATATTCAATATCTACAGGGTAGCTCAATTGATTTGTCCTTTTATAGTGGAAGCAAGAGAGAATGAGAGTTCAATTTCATATATTTACTAGAGGTCAAGGATGTTGAAAAGTCAGCCCACAAAGCTTATTTTCACACGGTTTTTTTTTTAACAAATTGGAGGTTGGTGGCACAAATATTTGACAAGTTGTTGCCATGCATGCATTCAACTTTGGAGAAGCAAATTTGAAGACAAATTCACAAGGTAGGTGCCTAATTTATGTTGACAACTTTGTTGGGGTTGGTGCAATAGTGCACCCCATTTTTCTTTATAAATAGAAGGCAATTCCTCATTTGTTAATCATCCCAACTTGAGAGAAGTAGAGAGCAATTGCAAGTGAGTTCTTTGAGAGAAATTGATAGAGCTTCCACTTGAGTGTTCTAGTGAGGTTCCATTTGGGTGTATTGGGGTTGTGGGTTTTGTGAGTTTTTCCCACTTTTGTAAATTCCAATTTGTTAGTAAAATTATCTTCCAATTTTTTCCCGTGGACGTAGGCATTACGCCGAACCACGTAATTTATTGTGTCCTATTTTCTTTGCATTTGTTTATCACCACATTTATATTTCTCTAGAAGTTACAGTATTAGTAATTGCTCAACCCACGTTTCCGCAACAAGTGGTATCAGAGCCGACGGTTCGTACTTGGGGGGATACGATACTATTCACGTATACGGTACTGTTCACGTATACGGTACTATTTCTATATACGGTACTGTTCACAAATACGGTAGAGACAATCATTTATACTTGGGAGACAGTCTATTGTAAGTAGTGTGTATTTTTGCATGTCTAGGAAAGTTCTGTCAACAAAGGCGATAAGAGTCTAAGGATTCTGGTTTTTAATTGGGACCGAGTTCCCGTCCAGTCTCCTGGGAATTTTCCTGGTGCATTTATTCACGCGAAATAAACATCATAGAGGCTGTTTTTTAAGTGTAAATAGTTGTTGCAGAAACTGATCATTTGAGATAAAAAGGATGACAAAGGCATCGTCGTTGTCTTCATCAGCGAGAACTACTGTGACTAATGCAAAGTTTGAAGTGGAGAAATTCGATGGTACCAATAATTTTGGTATATGGCAATGTGAGGTGTTGGATGTCTTATGTCAACAAGAGTTGGACGTTGCTCTTAAAGAAAAGCCTGACGTGATGGATGACAAGGAATGGATAAAAATCAATAGACAGGCATGTGGTACTATTTGCCTATGTCTGGCTAAAGATCAGAAATACTCTGTCATGAGGGAGACATCGGCAAAGAAATTATGGGAGACACTAGAAGAAAAGTATATGAAGAAAAGTCTTGAAAATAGGCTTTATATGAAAAAGAAACTCTATCGATTTACATATACACATGGCATGTCAATGAATGACCACGTGAACTCATTCAACAAGATATTAGCGGATTTGGTAAATCTGGATGAGAGATTTAAAGATGAAGATAAGGCATTGTTGTTGTTGAATTCACTTCCTGATAAATATGATCATCTCACCACCACTTTGCTTCATGGGAAGGACAGTGTCACGTTCGATGCTGTATGCAGTGCATTGTACAACTCTGAGACCAGAAAGAAAGATAGAAAGGATCACAGAGATACAGTTACAGAAGCACTGACAGCGAGAGGTCGTTCGCAAAGCCGCAAACCTGGAAAAAGGAACAAGTCTAAAGGGAGACCTGCTAAAGATGAATGTGCCTTTTTGTCGCGAGAAAGGGCATTGGAAAAAGAATTGTCCTAAGTTACAAAAGGGCAAGGCTACTTCTGATGCATGTGTAGCAGAGCATGATGAGGAGTCAGACTTTAGTCTGGTTGGCATGACATTGATATGTCACTCAGATGAGTGGATTTTGGATTCAGGTTGTACTTATCATATGTGTCCTAATAAGGGCTGGTTTTCTAACTTCAAGGAGCTAGACGGTGGAGTTGTTTTTATGGGCAATGACAATGCTTGTAAAACCATGGGAATAGGTACAATCCAATTAAAGAATCATGATGGCTCAATCCAAGTTTTGACAGATGTTCGCTATGTACCAAGCTTGAAGAAAAATCTCATCTCATTAGGAGTCCTAGAATCTAAAGGGCTCACAATCACTTTAAGAGATGGATTGTTGAAGGTAGTAGCTGGGGCGCTGACGGTAATGAAAGGCACAAGAAGAAATAACTTGTACTATTTCCAAGGAAGTACAGTTATTGGATCAGCATCAATAGTTTCTGGAAAAGATGCAGATTTAGAAGCAACCAAGTTGTGGCATATGCGTTTGAGACATACTGGTGAAAAAGCTTTGCAGACTTTAGCGAAGCAAGGCTTATTGAAAGGTACAAATTCTTGCAAATTAGAATTTTGTGAACATTGTGTTCTGGGCAAGCAGACAAGGGTAAAGTTTGGTTCAGCAATTCATGATACAAAAGGAATTCTGGACTATGTTCACAGTGATGTGTGGGGACCTACCAAAACAGCTTCTTTGGGAGGTATGCACTATTTTGTTACTTTTGTTGATGATTATTCAAGAAAAGTGTGGGTGTATTTGATGAAGAACAAAAATGAAGTTTTGGGCATATTTCTGAAATGGAAGAAAATGGTCGAGACTCAGACTGGTCGAAAGATCAAAAGACTTCGCTCAGACAATGGTGGTGAGTACAAGAATGATCCATTTCTTCAAATATGCCAAGATGAGGGTATTGTGCGACATTTCACTGTTCGAGATACACCACAACAGAATGGGGTGGTAGAACGCATGAACCGGACTATACTGGAGAAAGTTCGGTGTATGTTGTCCAATGCTGGATTGGGCAAAGAGTTTTGGGCTGAGGCAGTTGTATATGCGTGCCATCTGATCAACCGTTTGCCATCAACTGCAATTGAGGGTAGAACACCCATGGAGATGTGGACTGGTAAACCTACTACTGATTATAATTCTTTACATGTTTTTGGTTGCACTGTTTATTATCATGTAAAAGAATCTAAGTTAGACCCAAGAGCAAATAAAGCATTCTTCATGAGTATAATTGGTGGAGTAAAAGGATACCGTCTCTGGTGTCCTGTTACGAAAAAGATTATTTTCAGCAGAGATGTAACTTTTGATGAATCAACCATGTTGAAACAAAAAGATTCTCAAGAGGATGACAAGACTAGTAGCACTTTGCAACAGGTGGAGTTTGAAAAAGTTAAAGCTGATCCAGCTGGTGTCGATGAAATGGATAGTGATTCTCCATCGACCGAAAATGATGAAGAGGTTCTAACCCAAGAACCTTCACAGCAACATGATTCAATTGCATATAGAATGCCACACACAGAGATTCGCAAACCTGCTCGCTTTGTTGATATGGTGGCCTATGCACTTCCAATTGTAGATGATGATGTTCCTTCCACTTACAGAGAAGCAATAAGTAATCCAGAAAGTACACAGTGGAAGAAAGTAATGAACGAAGAAATGCAGTCTCTTCACAAAAATGAAACTTGGGAGTTAGTTACACTGCCCAAGGAAAAGAAGGCAATTGGGTGCAAATGAGTATATGCAAAAAAGGAAGGATTTCCTCGTAAAAATGAAATTCGATACAAGGCTAGATTGGTAGCGAAGGGTTACGCTCAAAAGGAAGGAATAGACTACAATGAGGTATTTTCTCCAGTTGTGAAACATTCGTCTATTCGAATTTTGCTAGCCATGGTTGCACAATTTGATCTTGAACTAGTTCAACTTGATGTAAAAACTGTATTTTTACATGGTAATTTGGAAGAGGAAATCTACATGACTCAGCCAGATGGATACAAGGTTGCTGGAAAAGAAAATTGGGTTTGCAAATTGACAAAGTCGCTTTATGGGTTGAAACAATCTCCGAGGCAGTGGTACAAGCGATTTGATCAATTTATGAAAGGGCAAAAGTACACAAGAAACAAATTTGATCATTGTGTGTATTTTCGCAAGCTACAAGAAGGATCTTTCATTTATTTGCTATTGTATGTCGATGATATGCTAATAGCATCGAAGAGCAAATATGAGATAGAGAAGTTGAAAACTCAACTCAACCAAGAGTTTGAGATGAAAGATCTGGGTGAAGCTAAGAAGATTCTTGGCATGGAAATATGCAGAGATAGAGCTCGTGGTAAAGTAAGCTTGTCTCAGAAGCAATATTTGAATAAGGTACTACAACAGTTTGGTATGATTGAGCAAACAAAACCTGTGAGTACCCCGTTGGCTTCTCATTTTAAGCTTTCTGCACAATTATCTCCTTCAACAGATGCAGAACGAGAATACATGTTACAAGTTCCGTATTCAAATGCAGTGGGTAGCTTGATGTATGCAATGGTGTGTACAAGGCCTGACATTTCACATGCAGTTGGTATAGTGAGCAGATATATGCATAATCCTGGTAAAGGACATTGGCAAGCTGTGAAATGGATTCTACGGTACATTCAGAAGACCATGGATGTTGATTTACTGTTTGAAAGAGACGATACACTTGGTCAAGGTGTGATCGGGTACGTTGATTCTGATTATGCTAGTAATTTGGACAAACGACGGTCAACCACCGACTTTTGCTGGAGGGCCAATTAGTTGGAAGTCTACACTACAGTCTACAGTTGCATTGTCGACCACAGAGGCCGAGTACATGGCAATTACAGAGGCTGTTAAAGAGGCTATTTGGTTACAAGGTTTGCTTGAAAACTTGGGATTGGCACAGGAGCACATTAATGTGTATTGCGATAGTCAGAGTGCTATTCACTTAACGAAGAACCAAGTTTATCATGCGCGTACGAAGCACATCGATGTACGATTTCACTTTGTGCGGGAAATTGTTAATGAGGGGAAAATTCTTCTTCAGAAAATCAAGACTGCAGAGAACCCCGCAGATATGTTCACTAAGGTGGTGACGACGATCAAGTTTGAGCATTGTCTAAACTTGATCAACATCCTACAAGTTTAAAAGCAGCTAGAGAAGGCAGAAACTAGAAGGTAGTTTGTTGATAATCGACTCAGATTTACTAAATTTTCGCCGAGGTAGAGAATTGTTGAAAAGTCAGCCCACAAAGCTTATTTTCACACGGTTTTTTTTTTTTAACAAATTGGAGGTTGGTGGCACAAATATTTGACAAGTTGTTGCCATGCATGCATTCAACTTTGGAGAAGCAAATTTGAAGACAAATTCACAAGGTAGGTGCCTAATTTATGTTGACAACTTTGTTGGGGTTGGTGCAATAGTGCACCCCATTTTTCTTTATAAATAGAAGACAATTCCTCATTTGTTAATCATCCCAACTTGAGAGAAGTAGAGAGCAATTGCAAGTGAGTTCTTTGAGAGAATTTGATAGAGCTTCCACTTGAGTGTTCTAGTGAGGTTCCATTTGGGTGTATTGGGGTTGTGGGTTTTGTGAGTTTTTCCCACTTTTGTAAATTCCAATTTGTTAGTAAAATTATCTTCCAATTTTTGCCCGTGGATGTAGGCATTACGCCGAACCACGTAATTTATTGTGTCCTATTTTCTTTGCATTTGTTTATCACCACATTTATATTTCTCTAGAAGTTACAGTATTAGTAATTGCTCAACCCACGTTTCCGCAACAAAGGATTCAATTCCAAATCGATACATTTAATTTGGGATGGGAAGGACGGACTCTATGGTAAATAAAATATGGATCTATATATATCCATTTCTAAAATAATTATCAAATTATAACTTATTATTTTAATTCATTAATTCTTAAAATTTACACTTGATTAACTACTTTCTCTCTCTATTATAACAATGTTAAAAACTGAACTAGTTTCTCTCTCTTTTGTTTTTTTTTTAATTTCTTTCTTAATATATCAACTTTATCTTTCTCTTAATTTTCACTATAACATTATCAAATTTACCTATTATTATCATTTAAAGTTTGTACTTTTGAAATTTGACCAAAAAAATTCCAATATATTCAAAGTGACACATAAATTTTTTATTTTTACATGATTAGTGTTTATCCCTTTTCATTTTGTCTAGATTACAATAGGCTTGAATTTGTTAATTTTTGAACAATTTCGTTTGTTAAATGTAATATTTACTTCATATTTCATGATAACTTTTGATAAAGGAAGGAGATAAGGGAGAGAGAGTGAGTTCAAATAAGTAATTGATCAAATTATATTTTCACAATAAAATTTTTAACTTACAAAAGGATGCAGTGAGAAATTTAGCGAGTTCAAAAAATCCCACCCATATTTCATATCAACTAAACTCATCAAATGACACACCCGCCCTTTAAAGAAAAAAAATCGTCAAACGACAATGACATCTACTAATATTGCGTACCTCCATTTTCAAAGTTTAAGGGCATTTATCATGGTATGAGAGTCTCTTAACTAATGTGAAATTATTTATATACGTGACAAAACAGGAAGGCGTACTACTATTGGGTAGATTAATGTAGTAATGTGAAATTAAACCAAATTTTAGGGAATTCAATAATATCACACGGTTTGAATACATATGCCTTTAGTCTCTAAGAACTTGATCGACTGATTTTCAAATAGTTTCTTTTAACGAGTCATGCAAGTTTAAATATTAGGGAAATAAATTAAATAATTGTTAAGAAAAATAAATCCTTGATTTTTCTCCTCAAGCTTCATAATTTGTTGGATGACACTTGAAAGAGAAAGTAATCAAGATTTACATCTCAAGACAAGGTGAGAGTTCAAAAAAAATTCTTTAAATATTTTTCTTGAGATTAAATCATTGATTTTGCTTTCCATTATTGGCTCTTTCAAGTATACATAATACAATAAATTAGGAAGTCATTCCTTTTTTTTTTTTTAGTCAAGAAAATATTACGCCTTTTTTTTCATTTACACATATTTTTATCATAAAGAATCCTAAATTTGTTCATTTATCAAGAATTCTTTTAACTTGAAATTTCTTCCTTTGTTTTTTTGTTTAAGAAAAGAGTAATGATGAGCATTTCAAATTTTTATCTCAAATTTCATTCCAAATGATATGTCATTTATTGAATGATTGATAATTTTTTACATGATTCAAGTGAATTAATATATAATTTCACCAATTAATTGATGAATATCACATCATTTGTAATAATTAAAAAAAAATTAAAATGTATAATCTATTCACTCAATCATCTTCATTCCTTACATCTTACCAAAACATCCTTTCATTTTGAAAGCGTTTCCACTGATCTTATCAAATAAATATTCGAATATTTATCTTTATCCTTTATATATATATATATATATAACATTTATTTAAAAGGAGTTGACTAGGATTACAATGATGATTCAGTAGGGTCATTTACAAAGTTGAAAAGAAACATTCATCACTTATACACTCAACACACACCAATGCGGCATTTTGCAATACGTGCAATCAAGTTACAACTACTGAACTAAAAGTGCTCCCAAAATATGGCCATGTGATACACACGTGCCATCATTGTATTTGATCGTAATGATGCAACCACACCCTGCAAAGGTACTAACAGACAGCACTCAAATAATAAGAAACAAAACTGATCGATCAGATTCAGATGAGATCCGCCGCCCATTGTCCTTACCTTAGTGCGAACATGCAACATGTTAGAGAGCTGTTAAAATCACTGTACACAAAATAATGAAAGGCCCCTAACATTACAATGACCTATCACCAGGCAATCTGATATGGGTCCCTCTCACTCCTCTCTTTTTACTCCTTCCTGTCCACTAACTATATTTAAAACTTAAAATGCAGCTCAATGCTTGAGAATATATGTTGTTAATAATTTATTCTTCGACTTTGACTTCTTTGCCTCATACATGATATAGCACAACTACTTCTAAGGTTTATCTATTTGAGTAAGGTTTATCTATTTGAGTGTCCTGTGAGTGTGTTGACGCTCCAAGTGTAAAGGAGAGTGATAGCAATATATATATATATAATTTTTTTTTTTTAAAGCCAAGTTATTGGCCTTATTGATCAATTTAATTGTTTGACCAATCCATTATATCTATAGTAAAGATACAGGTAGTTCCATCTTCTCATCACTTCGCAGTACCGCCATTCCAACTCAAATTTTTGCTCTCAATTAGTTATTGTTTATGATTTCATTATTTTTTATATCTCTTTGTCTAACTTCAATGTTAGTAAATTTATTCAAATAAAATATCATTTATATATCATGATGAATATAAATAATAATAATAATAAATTTTATTGATCGATAAAAGGTTGATAAACAATTAAACAACACTGATTAATATTAGCCCTTTTATGTGGTTGCAAGAACCTAAAGCGACTTCAATTTATTGTGAAGGGAAGGGTACATAATTTTACTCAAAATAAGTTACTAAACTCTTAACTGGTCAAAATATAAAAGAAAAATGGAATACAAATTGACTTCCCTACCAAAACATATAAACCATAAAAAATTTCTAAAATTTAAATTTATTCCGATTAGGGTACGGAAAGATATCGTTCATACATTTTGGTCATCAACAGTGGATTAGAAAATCATTAAGATATGACCATCTAATCTAATGGTATTCATGTCGTAGAGAACAGCATCCTATGGTTACTATAGTCACAACCTAAAATTTAAGCCTTAATGATAGAATTTAAAGAAAATGTGACATCACTACCAAGTGTATGATAAGTTTAATTTTTGTCATCAAAAACTTCAAAACAAAGTTTTATTTTTTCAAATCGAAATCTAACACGAGTAGCCTAAAGTTAATGGATTGACATGAATGCACTGATGTCCGACATCATATTATTTTTAGAGATCGTACCAGTTAAATCAATTAATACTAACTAATTTATACTTGTATATATATAGATGATACATATCAAAACTTTCATTATCATACAAGGGTATATGAGCAATATTTGTTATCTTCACTAAAGAAACCCATTTGGCCGTCCAGTTACCAGCCGCCATTATAATTATTTCTTTTTTCAATAATTTTGGATCGTTTCCCAATTGTCTGGCAAGCATATCATCTAGATATGCATAATAAATAAAATGACACCACAGTGTTATAAAGATATCGATAAAATGAGTATTATTCGTTATTCTTTGGTGGAATTAAGTGAAGTCGATCTTCCTGATATTTTAGAATAAATTAAAATTTCCCTGTCCTTAAAACAGTAGTCTTAACTTTATTAATTATTTTATTATTCTAACCTTCGTTTATGAATTGAAAATTGAAATCAAATTTATCTAACAAACATATCTCACAAGCAGCCACCCCAAATAACCTTCCTGATATTTTTGTCGAATATATGTTAATTAGGTATAGGGCTAGGGTTAGGATTTGACAACAATTGGTTTTTTGGATTCAGATGTTCAGCAACTTTTGGATTTATGGTTATGTTTTGGAAATTTTCCTCTAAATTTTTATCTTTATTTTTCGTTTTTCACTTAATAGTTTGTTGATAAAAATATGAATTTTGTTTTAATTTTACATCTGAAAATTGCATTTTTTTTCCCTTCTTGAGATAGAATATTTTCCAAAACATGAAGTCATAAACTCTAAGGCTAACACCATAACAAGGGTGTAGTAATAAAACAATAAATAATAAAAGTCACACCGTTATAACTGGCACTGCAAAAGAGATTTTAACTTATATTAAAACATCGAAAAAGTTTTGCGTAATTTCATCAAATATTGGGGGTTTAATACTCGTTTTCCCCAAAGACACCCCGAATTACTTTTGATTTTGTTATATATTATGTTGTACACAATTCAGCTATATTGCCAACATACGTCGATTTTATCTGGACCAAATCAAAGCCATTATCATCCATTTATTTGATGAGATGTTGCCTGCATATAATACAAGCCCCAATCAACCTTATTTATCTTATTAATCTTCCTTGAACTTTCCATAAAGTGGAAATAAGATATTACCATATTACATTTTTATATTAGTTGTAGCACAAGTAATATTCTGCCCTCTTAATTGCATGTTTTCTAATTGACGAGACAATGTTCAATTTTATATTGGCTTTTTTGGCACACAATAACAATAAATTATGAGATTAGTGCTCGATTTTGTTTTGTTTTATTTTATTTTTTAACATAAATGAGAGAATCCACGAGGTCAGAACAAGAATATGCTTGGTTAAGCAATCCAAATTGAAGTGTCTAACTAATCTTTCATTCTCCATGTGTAAAGTGAACCAAGATAAACAACAATATTAAAAGGCATGCACTTTAAGTATATAGATCGACGTTCCTCTCTACGTGTTATATAAATAAATAATTCCAATATTGACAAAAGAGACTTATCGTATTTAATGTGATTTGCTCCTTAAAGTCAGTGGCAGGCTAGCAAAATACGTTTTGTTTTAATTTTAAAGGATATCTTTTTCAATGATTATCAAAAAGTAATGACCATTATGGATTATAGAAATAAAATTTCCAATGAAAGGACTCATGTCGTGCTTAATGTGATTAATTTCTTAAACTTACTTAGGGAGGCAAAGTATGAATTATTGCACAATAATGTGAACTCAACGAAGCAACCATTTTTTGTCCTTCTTTAAATATTGATCCGCTTTTGACCTTTTTTTTTTAATTGTTTAGTCTAACGAAAACTTAATTTTCTCTTTACCCACGTAAACAGAGTTGAAACCCTAAATCTGTTGTTTTCAACACAAGAGATCTTTTTTTTTTACCATCATTAAAATTCATATCAAAATCAAGATTGAAATTGATAATTCACAAAGAAGAAAAGATATTTATTTTTCAACTTAGGATAATAGTATCCAGATGCCTCAGATTTGGTCATTTACCATTAAAATAAGATGGGTCTCTATGGGGTATTGAAATTATTGTAATACTCTTTGGTTTAAGTTTTTTTTGCTGTATTTAATAAATACAGATATTTGTAATTAAGATTCCATTAGGACTAGCTAAATATTGGCGAGGGTGAATATCATTTTTCTAAATCATTTATGTTCTACATTCGATATGGATATTTCTACCGGTTAAATTTTACGTGGACATGCAATATTACCCCCACATTTTGTTGGTGGAAGGAAGGAACTAGATTTAGGACCCAAGCCGCGTCCATGGAGAAAGTGGTGTGTGTACCCACCCTGCCAAATGGATAGGCCATGAGGCACTCTTTTAGTTCAAGTTGCATCTACATCACACATCTTTAATTATCAAACCCTTACCAATTTTAAATAGAGAACATTTGGGGTAATTTGATCAAATGGAAAAATATTCCCTTATTTATGAAAATGAAAATTATCAGGGACCCAAAGGCTATATTAACTCCGAATCCTAAAGAGAATCCAGTTATCCAAATTCCTTTTCAAGAAGTCTCGAGAGTCTATTTCACGTGCTCCTTTCAACCTGAGCGAACTTAAATTTATGAATTTGTGACCAAAATTTGTCGCTTGTTTTCGTCCTAGTAAATTTTGATAAATGTGGTTGAGAAAAGACTTCAAAAAATTGAATGGCTAGCAATGTTCGAGTTATGTTTTAAGTTTTTCCAGAGTGACATGCCCTTCAGCTAAGTACCCTGAAAATAATGGTCCCATCCAAGCACCTTACAACCTAAAGATACACATCTTTTGAAATACAAAACTCAAACCTCTATATGTGCTACTGCTGGATTTCCTCAATATGTGGCCGGGACCATTTTTAGGCTACGAATATTACCACATACCAACCTAAAAGAAATGAAACGAAAAGACGAGATTTAATTTTTTTATAAAAATATTTGTATGTATGTGTGCCGTGTGTATCTTTCAAAATTTTCATTTTCAAATATATTTGATGCTAAATTCTGTTGTGGTGTTCGTGTTGTACTGAAAACTCTCTTAAAACGTTTGAAAATTATATCATTTTATTCCCATACCACCTTGCTTTATTCCTAAAATAATTGACCTCAATTCACTCATAAAAATCCCCAACGTGTATAGCAACTAACAAATTATGGGTGTAAAGAGTTTTATATTAAACCAACTACAAATAATTGAAGAAACTCGTTTTTCATTTCTCAAAATAAAACATTATACATTGAGCGTTATTTATAGATGTAGAGGCTACATTTTTTTTCAAAGATTACATACGTGATTACGGAAGGAAATGTGTCGATCCGTTCGGTGCAGATCGTGTCTTTGACAAGTGCGGATCATGCCTTTAAAAACTTCCTTCAGTGCCGTTTTATTTGACATTCTCAACACTCCCCCTCAAGCTAGTGCATAGATGCCTTGCATGCCCAGCTTGTCTAGGAATTTTGTAAATGCTCTGCTTGAAATGGCCTTAGTTAAAATATCTCCAAGTTGATCTTCTGATCGAATTTTCGGCAGTTCTAAGATTTTTTCATCTAATTTCTCCTTGATGAAAAATCTATCTACCTCGATGTGTTTTGTTCGATCGTGTTGAACTGGGTTATGAGCAATATCTCGTGCAGCTTTGTTGTCACAGTATAGTTGTATTGATTGTTGTGATGGATAGCCCAAATCTTTTAAGATAAAGCTTATCCATAGCCCTTCACATACCCCAAGGGTCATGCCTCGATATTCTGCTTCAGCGCTCGAACGGGCAACAACATATTGTTTCTTGCTTCTCCATGTGACAATGTTGCCTCCCACAAAGGTACAGTAGCCTGAGGTAGAGCGTCTATCACTAGCTGATCGGCCTAATCCGCATTAATATAAACTTTTATGTTGTTGTAATCTTCATGTTTGGAAAATAGGATTCATTTTCCTGTATTTGACTTCAGGTACCTCAGGATCCGCATTACTGCTTCCATATGTCGTTCTTTGGGATTATGCATAAACTGACTAACAACACTCAATGCATAAGTAAGATCTGGCCTTGTGTGGGACAAGTACATCAATCTTCCAATCAGCCTTTGATATCTTCATTTGTCTATTGGAACTTAGTCTGAGGTGATACAAAACTTCAGTCCTTCTTCTATTAGGGTGTCAATAAGCTGACAAGCTATCATTCCTGTTTCGTGCAATAGATCTAAGGCATATTTCCTTTGAGATTAGAAGATTCCTTCCTTAGATCGAGTAACCTCAATTCCAAAAAAGTATTTTAAGGCTCCTAAATCATTCATCTCAAACTCTCTCAACAAATACTTCTGAAAAGCCTCTTTTTCTTCCTCATCGTTGTCTGTAACTACTATATCATCCACATAGACGATAAGGGCAGTGATTTTACCTTGCCATTTTTTAATGAACAAGGTATGATATGAATTGCTTTGGTTATAGCCAAAAACACTCATAGCCTTTGTGAATTTCCCGAACTATGCTCTTGGGGATTGCTTCAACCCGTATAATGATTTCTTCAATTTGCATACTTTCTGATTGAGTCGTTCTGGTCCAATGCATCCTGGTGGTAGATTCATATAAATTTCTTCAGACAGGTCTCCATTAAGGAAATCATTCTTTACACCGAACTGTTCACTGGCCAATCCAAGTTTGCTACTAATGATAATAAGATACGAATAATATTAATTTTTGCTACTGGTGCAAACGTATCAGTATAATATATCCCGTAGGTTTGGGTGTAACCCTTAGCTACGAGCCTTTCTTTGTATCATTCAATGGAGTCATATGCCTTGTATCTTATAGTGTAGATCCATCGGCAACCCACTGGTTTTTTTCCTGGTGGAAGATCAATTAGTTCTCATGTTTGATTTTTCTAAAGAGATTTCATTTCGTCATTCATAGTTGTTTTCCACTTTGGGTCTTTTAAGGCTTCTTGCACACTGTTAGGAATAGATACAGTAGACAATTGATTCATAAATGATTGATTTAATTTTTACAAGCGATGGTTAGACACAAAATGACTTATAGGGTATTTGACTCTACTAGAGAAGTCAGACTCATATGTGGGTTTAAGGATACCTCTATTTTGACGCTGGGGAAGTATTCTTCTGATTAGACTGGGACTTGTGGTAGGAACACCCTCTACAGACGATTGGTTAGGTATTTCTTCATATAGTTCTTCATAGGACCCAATTTCGATTGTTGTTGTGTATGAGTTATTTTGCTCCCTAAATATGTCTTCACTTATCTCAGCCTGAGAATCATCGTCATTTTCTTTTCTAGTATCTTGAAGGTTTACTACCTCAATGGATTATTGATCTTCTTCAGGTGGAAGATATGTAAGAGTATGAATTTCCTCTTCATTATACTCCCCTTAAAATTCAAACTCTGATAGATAGTACATGATATCTTCATAAAAGACGACACCCATGGTTATGTATATTTTTCTTGATGGAGGATGATAGCATCGGTACCTTTTTTATGTAAGGTGTACCCTACAAACACACAACGTAGTGCTCGTGGAGATAATTTGTCATGTTGCAGCAAATGAACAAAGGCAACACAACCAAACACATGTGGGGGTAAATTCAGCACATTTGGTGAGTTAATTGCTTCATTTAAAACCTGGAAAGAAGTATGAAATCTAAGGGAGCTTTAAGGTGTTCGATTGATCAAGTATGTTGCGGATGTCAGTGCTTCTCCCCAATAATATAGTGGCACGTGGGCTTGAATTAGTGATGCTGGAATAACTTCTAGTAAATGTCTGTTTTTTTGTTCAGCAACACCATTTTATTGGGGTGTGCCCACACAAGTGGTTTGGTGGACAGGTCCTTGTGATTTCAAAAACTATTGAATTGTTGTGCTCATATACTCGCCTTCATTGTTAGTGTGTAGAACTCGAATTTGTGACTGAAATTGAGTCGTCACCATCTTATGAAAATTTTGAAATAAAGAGTTTACTTCGTCTTTTGATTCCATAAAAAAAAAATTCATGTCATTCTGCTACAATCATCAATAAATGTAAAAAACCAATGAGCTTTTCCAATTGTAGAAACTTTAGATGGTTCCCATACATCAAAATGTACTACCATGAAAGGAATTGGATTCTTATTTAATGACAATGGAAAAGTAGTTCGATGGCTTTTTGAAAGTTCACAAACATCACATTTAAAGTTACAAACATCAAATTTCAAAAACAAACTAGGAAATAATTTTTTTAAGTAACCAAATGGCACATGCCCTAAACGTCCATGCCATAACCAAATTTCTGATTTCCTTTTTTTCATGGAACTTTCTACTACTAATACAGGGCTTAGTGTTTCAGTGTTTGTTGATGTCATCTCGAGGTAATACAAGTTGCCTCGTCTAATACCATAACCAATCATTTGCTTCGTTTGGATGTCCTTAAACATGCAATGATCTGGCCAAAAAATTACAACACATGATAAGTAAGTGGTTATTTGAGACACATATAAAAGATTATCATATAAAGATAGAACAATTAACACAGAGTCTAAATTTAATTTATCTGTAAGTGGTAAAGATTCTTCCCAAATAACTGAGGTTGTGGTTCCATTTGCAGTGGAACTTATGTTTTGTGAAGATGGTTTCAATAGAAACACTTATCGAGAATCAAAAGTCATATGATCACTTGCACCAGAATCAATTATCCATGTACTATTAATAATATGTGTAATTGTTTTAAGGGCCTTACTTGGACTGACAGAGGTTGCAATTTGCTCTAAAGATTCTTTTTTAAGATCTGTAGTGGATGTGGATTCAGCTATTGCAGTTTTTGATCCCTGCTTGGTGTTCTTCTTTCGAGTATCCCACCAGTCAGGATATCCAATGATTTCAAAGCATTGTTCTTTGGTATGACCCTTCTTCCTACAATGAGTGCAATTGAGTGATGACTTGTCAATAAGTTTCCTTTGAGGTTGCTGTCGTGCTATCATAGCAAACGTTTCTGATTTCAAAGCATTGTTCTTTCGTATAACACTTCTTCCTACAATGAGTGCAATTGAGTGATGACTTGTCAATAAGTTTCCTTTGAGGTTGCTGTCGTGCTATCATAGCAAACGTTTCTGAGTCGACCTTCTTGTTTAGTTTGCTTTGCCGTACATTTTCTCTTCGGATAAAAGAATAGCATTCTTCTAAGTCTGTGATAATATCTTTTCGTAGAATTTCTCCACAAACTTGATCAAATTCTTCATCTAGCCCAGCAAGAAAAATGTGCACTTTCAATCTTTCAACAGACTTTCTTATATTACAACATCTTCTGGATCCTTCATGACCACTTTATCTCGGTGATCAAGTTCTCGAAATATTTCGATCAATTCTCCGTAAAATTTAGAGAGTGATCGTCTATTTTGTTTGGTAGAGAACGTCTTTTAGTTTAGAGTGAAAACTTGTAATTCCTCGCTTCCATCATAAAAGGCTTTTGATAATGCATTCCAGATTTCGTAGGCTGTAGGAATTCGTAAATATCGTTTCATGATCTCAGGAGACATGGATATGAGTAACTATCTTTTTACTTTTTGGTTCTCACTATACCATTTCTCATATTCCTTTGACGATTCATCAGATGGCTTTGTGCTGCTACGAATATATGAGAGTTTTTCTCCTTCTGTGAGATGCATCTCCATTATTTGAGACTAAACATCGTAGTTTGTCTCAGTAAGGATAATTCTGACATTAAATACCCCATCAGATTGAACAGATTGAATGACAACAGGAGTAGATTCAGTTGAAATTTTCTCCATTTTTCTTTTTTTTCTCTTCCTTCATTTTTCTTCTCTTTTTTTTTTTTTAGCGTATAGCTTCAAACAAGGGAAATAATAATTTTTTTGAGCAAAAATGACAAGTCGTTTTTTTTCTACTTAAGAAAACGATATGTCGATTATGATGGAATAAAAACGACATGTCGTTTTTAAGGCTACTGCACTTCTAAGAATAACATGGCATGTCGTTTTGTTTCTGCTTAATAAACCGACATGTTGGTTATGGTGGAATAAAAATGACAAGTCATTGTCCCGTTTGCTGCTCTTCTGGAGATAAAAACCGACATGTCGTTTGTAGTCTTCTTCAACCTCTGGAGCGCGTGAGGGCGCGTGAGTGGTGATAGAGGTGCGTGGTGGTTGGTTGTGATTCTGGGAAACGCGTGTGACTATGTTTAGATGCGAAATTTTTACGATTTGCTTAATGGAAACTGAGAAATTTGATCGTATTCTTTGTTTTTGAAGGTCACTCTCTTGGAAAATTTATGGGACTGTTGATGGACTTGTGATGGGTTTGTAAACTCAAGTTTTTATGTATGGGTGGCTTGTTTTTTTATTGGCATGGGTTTCTGTAATGCTAGGAATGATTTTAAGGAAGACAAATAGTGAAAAAATGGTTGTGGGAATGAGTTGGTTTCCTTTGTTTTTGTTACAAACAAAGCAGCGTACCTCACTCTGATACCATAAAGAAACTTGTTTTTCATTTCTCAAAATAAAACATTATACATTGAGTGTTATTTATAGATGCAGAGGCTACATTTTTTTTCAAAGATTACATATGTGATTACAGAAGAAAATGTGTTGATCTGTTCGGTGCGGATCGTGTCTTTGACAAGTGCAGATCATGTCTTTGACAAGTGCGGATCATGTTTTTAAAAACTTCCTTCAATGCCGTTTTATTTGACATTCTCAACAATAACTAGAAACATCATTTCTTTCTTTTAATAGCTAACACCACTCTATTTTCTTCAAGGTGAGCACATACAACTTTTCCAGAAAAAGGAGGAATGGTGACTGACTTTTTTTTTAAAAAAAAAGAATATTGATATATTACAATTAGAGATATTAATCTCTAATAGTATATTTATAAGTGGAAGAAATATTTACCCTCTCATTAATAAGTGGGAGAGAGAATAAATTGAGTCCCCGATGTGAGGACTCGAAAATTGTGGGAAAAAATGATGGGTGATTAGAAGAGTTTTAGATGTAGTCATTGGGGGTGGGCAAAATACCCGACCCGATCCGACCCGAAAAATTTTGGGTTCGGATCAGATCGGATAATGAATAAAATCCGATCAGATATAATCTTTGAAACCCGATCGGGTTGTGATCGGGTCGGGTCAAAACCGATTCGATCCGACAATCCGATCGGGTTGTTTAAACAAAAAAAAAATCTAAATGGCTAAATAGAATATATATGAACTCATTATGGCTCACAGCGTCACACCAACACTCTCCGTGTTCTTTCTCTTCACTCTCTTCTTTCTCTTCTTTCTCATAACTCACACAAACAACTTTCTTTTTTCTCTTCATTGTCTTCTTTTTCTTCTTTCTCGCAACAACAAAACTACAGACAATTAGCATAGCAGCGGGCCACAGGCAGCACACCACTCGACCAGATCTGTTGCACTGACGACAGGATCTGCTTGCTGCTGCATCGACGGTTGCTGCACTTCACTTCGATCGGATCTGCTTTTTCGGTAGCCACCGTCAAAACCTGTGAAGCCATGAGCCATCGACGAAACTCGTTGCCGCTTGATCCACCCGCGTGAAGCGATCCATGGTTGTTCTTCCAACGAGACCGAGACTGAGATTCACGACACCAAGTCCTCCAAGCTCACAACTTTTTCAATTCTATTTCAGTTTATATTTTTTTTTATGAAGTGGAAATGGACTAAAATGAACTAATTGCATAAAAGTGATCTTGTAATTATTAAATAATTATTAAACAACCCCAAAATTAACACAAATGATTCTTTTTTGTCCTTAACCCGAATTGACCCGAAATTGATCCGAATTTTAGATCCGATCCGACCCAACCCGAATATAACCCGATCCGATCTAAAATTTGGGTTGAGTTCGGATGAGTTTCTCTCTAACCCGATCAACCCAAAATTCGATCGGGTTGATCCGAACCCGATTTTGCCCACCCCTAATAATCATTACATTTATTGGGCTAATATTTAATACATATCATATAGCTAAGCCCAGCTTACTATTCTTTTGGACTAAATGTGTATACACCTCTTTCATTACTAAATACCCCTATTTTTAACAATTTTTTTAATCACAAAATAGGGTGCAGCAGATAACTATTGGGGTCTATTTAGCATCACCCTCTACTTTGCGCTCGCGCGCTTTTTATTTTACTTGTAACAAATGCATGCATGCATTTTTGAGGCAGAGTTTAATACTTTTATTGTTGGGGTTCATGTTGAAAAGATTCGTTGTTACATTCTCATGATTACCCGCCAACTTAATTCGAAAACCCTCCACGGGATATCCAATCAACTGTCAATTAACCTCAGACGTTTCCACTCTTCGAAGCATGCACACCAACAGCTCGACAATAATCCTCACCGAAATGCTTTACCCATTAATCGTTTAATGGTCAGTGCTATAACAGCAAAACACCCCTTTGAGGCTCTTGAGATCTTCCGAAGGCATCTGCAATTCGGTTTTCTCAACGACATCGATGAGGTTACTCTTGCGATCGCTCTCAAGGCATGTACCGGGGACCAAACACCGGGGCGCCAAATCCATGGGTTCGCTATTACTTCGGGGTTTGTTTCATATATTTCAGTTTCGAATTCGTTAATGAATATGTACTGTAAATCTGGTCAATTTGATAAGGCGTTGTGTGTTTTTAACAACTTGAATAATCCTGATATTGTGTCCTGGAACACTGTTCTTTCGGGGTTTGAAAAGAGCGATGATGCATTGAGTTTTGCTCTTAGGATGAATTTAATTGGAGTTTTTGATGCTGTGACGTATAGTACTGCTCTTTCTTTTTGTTTGGACCATGAAGGGTTTTTGTTTGGCTTGCAATTGCATTCTCTTATAGTGAAGTTTGGATTGGATAGTGAGGTTTATGTAGGGAATGCTCTTATAACAATGTACTCAAGATGGGGGCGTTTAGTGGAGGCTAGGAGAGTGTTCGATGAAATGCCAAATAAGGATTCTGTTTCATGGAATGCGATACTGTCGGGGTATACCCAGGATGGAGATTACGGGGTAGAAGCTATTTTGGCATTGATTGAGATGATGAGAAAAGGGTTACGGCTTGATCATGTATCATTCACTAGTGCAGCCTCAGCTTGTGGTCATGAAAAAAACTTAGAACTGGGGAAACAGATACATGGCGTGAGTATAAAAATGGGATACGGGACACATGTTTCTGTTGGTAATGTCTTAATGTCGACTTACTCAAAGTGTGAGGTAACTGGAGATGCAAATAAAGTATTTTGCAGGATGCATGATCGCAATGTAATTTCTTGGACCACAATGATTTCTATGAATAGAGAAGATGCCGTGTCTCTCTTCAAGGAGATGAGATTAGATGGGGTCTGTCCAAATGATGTTACATTTATTGGGCTAATACATGCCATATCCATTGGGAACTTGGTTAAAGAAGGGCGAATGATTCATGGGCTATGTATAAAGACTAATTTCCTGTCTGAACCAAGTGTTTGTAACTGCCTCATTACCATGTATGCCAGGTTTGAGTCCATGCAAGACTCAGAGAAGGTTTTCGATGAGCTTAGCTGCAGAGAAATTATTTCGTGGAATGCTTTAATCTCCGGGTATGCTCAAAATGGATTGTCTCTGGCAGCGGTGCAAGCATTTTTTGGGGTTATTAAGGAATCCAAGCCAAATGCATACACATTTGGCAGTGTTTTGAATGCAGTTGGTGCTGCTGAGGATATATCTCTTAAACACGGCCAACGATGCCACTCCCATATAATAAAGGTTGGATTGGACAGTGATCCTATCGTTGGTAGTGCTCTCCTTGACATGTATGGAAAGCGAGGGAGCATTTTTGAGTCTCAAAGAGTTTTCAATGAGACACAAGAGAAAAGTGAATTTGCTTGGACAGCAATAATCTCTGCCCTTGCAAGACACGGAGACTATGAATCCGTGATGAATCAGTTTAAGGAGATGGAGAACAAAGGGGTCAGACCTGATTCAATTACTTTCCTTTCTGTGTTAACAGTATGTGGTAGAAACGGAATGATTCATAAAGGACGTCAGCTTTTTGACTCAATGTTGAAGGATTATCATATTGAGCCTTCTCCAGATCATTATTCTTGTATGGTAGACATGTTGGGCCGTGTTGGGAGACTGGAGGAAGCGGAGGAGTTGGTGGGTCAGATTCCTGGAGGGCCAGGACTGTCTGTGTTGCAAAGCTTGCTAGGTGCTTGTAGGATACATGGGAATGTGGAGATGGGTGAGAGAATAGCTGATGCTTTGATGAAGATGGAGCCAGCAGGTTCAGGTTCATATGTGTTGATGTCCAATTTGTATGCTGAGAAGGGCGACTGGGAAATGGTTGCAAAACTTAGGAAAGGGATGAAGTCAAAGGGAGTGAGGAAGGAAGTGGGATTTAGTTGGGCGGATGTGGGTGATATTGATGGTTTGCATGGGTTTTCATCAGGTGACAATACCCACCCACGATCTGAGGAGATTTATAGAATGGCAGAATGTCTGGGATCTGAAATGAAATATCTGAACAGTAAGAGAGAGAGGGCAATAGCTTTGTAACTTCATGTATATTGGAAGCATCAGAGACCCTGAATAGGGGGAACTAATTATACTCTTGGTTTATTGGAAAGGAATTTACAGTAATACCTTGTTCTTATTTCCTTTGAAATGATTTGAGGAAATGATAAAGGAGGCAAAATTCAACCATGCTTTCTCATATTTATTCTGACCTGAAGTGAGTTTCGATACTTTTGACCTTTTCTTCTTGGTGAAGCATTACATTTCACCTTCCCTGTATTTTGGTTATAAACACCGACCCTTTATATGATACATAGTTACCATAACTGTAGTTTTATTTAGCCCATTGAAACCCTTGTCATGTAAATATCTCCACGTATAGTTATGAATCGTTAATGGCTTCTGTTATTTTGCAATAGATTTTCAAAATCTAGCCAGCACCTGTATCACTTTCGGGCTGTGCTTCAGCTACGGTTGGTTCAACTACTAAGAAGAAACTGTTAGGTTTCAAATAACATGGGCCTGACGTAGTACAGCTGGGCTTGACGTGTAAGTATAGTGTAACCATTTTCTTTTAGAATCATTCACTTTGTCAGAGAGACAAGGTTTGATCTGTTGTAAAATTGAAAAGATGATTGATTTCAGTTCAAAAGAAATTTGTTCTTAAATGTTTCAGAAATGAAGGAATATAAGGTCAGTTTCAACTGCCAAAGCATGTATAATTCTTACTTATTTTATTTTCTCAAGGAACTGATCGCCACTTGAAATTAGAAATTATAATGCAGATTACAATTTTCTTTCACTTCTAGCATTAGGATAGTCAGTTAAGGTTTTATGCATCAATTGATGTGATATCTAACTCGATATTATCATTAAATTTTCAATTATAATTAAATAAACGGTATAAAAGTGTGTTGTCTGATTGCTTGTGAAAGAAAATTCAATTTCTTCTGCTCTTAAGCTTTTAGATTTTAGTTGAAGTCATGGTTGACTCAAATTAAGAAATTAGTTCTTTTAATTTAAATTCCTTTCCTGCTATTGTTTATGTTGACCAATTTTCCTCTGCACTTTTCATGTCCCTCAACCAACTAGACAGTCTGGTAGCTGCATTAAGCATTCTACGAAATTATTCGGAAAATGAAAAGTCTTAACAACAAGAATGAACCATGTACAATCAGCTTTATCATTATCATTATTGGAAGAAAATTATTGTTACATTATATATTATGTATATTAACATTTATTTAATATTGAAGAATTATTCTCGCCCATGTGTGAATGTTAATTCATTCTTGCATGGTGTGATTGATTATCTCTGTAGCATCAAATGCTGAGCACATTTTCGACTTTATTTAAAGTTATTTTCTTAGATATGAGCACATGGGTGGAGGATTACAATTAAGATTAAGCATTATTCAAAGTTTCAGAGCAACTTATAGAATAAAACAAAATATTTGTCTTGGACCCCATGGGTTGGAGCTGCCCATGATAATCTGTCTGAGACAACCGCCATATAAAAGAACAGAAAAAGATTAGATGCAATTCCTCAGTATATGAATCCATATCCCCTTTCTGAATTTGGTCCACTTTCACTGAAATTTTTGCTTTGAATGTTTCTCTATTGACCTTTAGGGTTTATATATATGTATATAATGTGTTGTGGGGTTGTCAGGTTGGCCATGTTTGCTCAGTGTATTTTCACTTATTATTGAAGTTTGAAGGGCAAGAGTTCCCCTGTCGATTTGGTTGTTTCTACTCACATCTTTTATCTTGTTTGATTGCCCTGCCACCAACTATTTTTAACAATGATGTTTAGACAAAATGTGAAGCAACTCAAAATTCATGCATTAGTGAAAAAATGGAGCAACAAAGATTTAACTTTGATGAATGTTATTGTGGGAATGGGGAGAAGAATGTATGGGGCAAGTGATGGAGCAGCGAGTATTCCTATATATTTGTCACTCAGCAGAATAGCAAGTTTTGCTGGGTCTGCTGCCAGGAAATGCAACCAAAAGTGAAAATGATAAGATCTTGCAGAGAAAAGTGGAGCAATGAAAGGAATGAAGGAAAAAAGAAAAAAAAATGGATAGAATTGCAATATTTTATTTGAATAATACCAAAGAGGAAATCTGGGAGATCTTTCACAAAGCCTAAATCCCATCAAATGTGGAAAATATTTTGGTTTGATCTGCCTCCAATACCTACTACAATTTAAATCCCTCTTTGTTATATCACTCTCGTCCAGTTTTCTTTTGGGATTCATTGATGTTTTTTATGATCAATGATGACCAAAATTTGTGCTAAATTATAGTTGCACATGACCGTCATCATCACCATAAAATTGAGTGAATATAATTATTGACTACATTGCAATCATGGCTACAGTGACTCAGTGAGAGTTTAAATTCGCAGAAGTAGAATGCAATCTGGGATCTACCGAGTGTAACTTCAATTTTACACTGAATACAGGTGAGATTTATCCATACTTGCAAGTACTTACAAAGATAATGAGTTGTCTATGAGAATTTAAACTCATTCTTTCATGACAAGAGAAAGAGTTTTTATTACTCGGCCAATGATCCGAAATTCTGAATTATAAACTTTTCACCTTTCTCTAACAAAGAAAGATTTATGTATTCAACTTACAACAGAAGATGAAGTTCAATTCAAAACATAATTGAGATACCGTGAGGTGTTTCTTTCTAGCAATAAATTAATCAAACCAATTGAAATCGGAACGTGTAAAGCCACAGGCAAATATAGAAATACAATGGACCCAACACAGGTCCCCAAACACATATGCAAGTTCACATGCATGACAAGAACATCATAAACATTAATTAATTTTATGAAAACAGATATAAAAGATCGCCACCTCCACAAGGTTTTATCTTTGAGGTGGAAATGAATTTGGGGCACGGGTGCTTCGTGCATTCTCCAGCTTTCTACAGCTCCATATGAAAACTTCAACTACCATTCAAAAGCAAGAAGCTAGCTGTGTAAATCATGTACGTGATTTATTAGGACCGTCAAGATATTATAGGCAATTGATGTCGTTTAGCTGTAACATGAATAAGCAAAATCTCTTTGCTTTGATTACCTTTAATTAGTTAGTTAATTAATATGTTTCTTGGGAAACAGATCATCAAATCGGTGTTACAAGCTTTTTAGCATAAAAGAACAAGAGCTTTTGACCGTCATCTCTCACAAAGTCATATCCTTTTTGTCTTAAAACAAATCTTCTGTATTCGGTTAATTAATTCATAGAAGATGAGATAATACGAAATATGAACATTAGCTGAGGAAAAAAAATTACATGCATGAACATTCCTCTCTGTATCCCACTTCTGACACAAACAAAGCATAGTGGTTGTGTCAGTAGAGTTACCATGCCTAAAAAATTTTTATAAGATCACATCAATTTATTACTTTACTCTTTTGCTACATCGATTAAATTTTAAATTTGTAAGCAGATCAAATTGTACCACCAAAGAGCTTTCATTTCCTTTTGTTGAAGAAAGCTCTCTCTCTCTAACACTATTAGCAAAAAAGTAACACTTTGTAACTTTTCTAAACTCACATCACATTAAGCTAGCCGTATATAAAAAGCCTTGAAACAAAGCAAAAGAGAGAATCCATCGCCCTCCTCACTCACTAAGCTAATCACTACATGCGCCACCACAAACAACAACAAAAGCAACGACAATGGTAGCTGCAACAGCAACAAATGAATCAGACTACGACAGCAGCTCCTCCTCAATAACGGTTCCAGACTCGAGTCGAAGCTTCATGAGCAACCTCAGCTTCGGTAGCCGCCGTAGCTCCATCTCTCTGTGCTCCTCATCAGCAGCCGATCAAACCTCTCTTTACAATTCCCACAAGCCGCACAAGGCCAACCAAGCAGCTTGGGAAGCCATGAAGCGGCTTAGAAGAGCCCAGGGTCGAGTTGGGCTCGACCATTTTCGCCTCCTCCGCCGCCTTGGCAGCGGAGACATAGGGAACGTTTATCTTTGTCAAATCAGAAACCCTATGGTGGGGTTGCCACAGTGCTTTTATGCCATGAAAGTGGTTGACAGAGAAGCACTTGCTATAAGGAAGAAACTACATAGAGCTGACATGGAGAAGGTGATTCTTACGATGCTTGACCATCCGTTTTTGCCCACTTTGTACGCTGAGTTTGAGGCTTCCCATTACTCTTGCTTGGTTATGGAGTATTGCCCTGGAGGAGATTTGTACGCTGCTCGCCAACGTCAGCCTGGGAAGCGCTTCGGCATTTCCTCTGCTAAGTTTGTTTTTTTTCTCTTTTTTCTTTTTTTATAATAACTTAGGGTTTGTACACACTGATGTGACATTATTTTTCAATTATAGGTTTTATGCTGCGGAGACCCTCTTAGCTCTAGAGTATCTACACATGATGGGTATTGTTTACAGAGACCTGAAGCCAGAAAATGTGTTGGTTAGAGAAGATGGGCACATCATGCTTTCGGATTTTGACCTTTCTTTCAAGTGCGACGTCGTTCCAAAGCTTCTGAGGCCGAAACTCAGCTTTGAAGCTATTGAAAAGTACGAAAAGTGTTCAATTCCTTCATGTGCTACGCCCATGCAGCCGGTGCTTTCTTGTTTCTCATCAGTATCGCACGGGAAGAAGAATAAGAAGAAAGCAGTTACTGTCACAACAATCAGAGAACAAGTTGATGGTGATCATCATGATCAAGAATTACTTGATGATCCAGAAGTGGTGGCCGAACCAATTAACGCTCGATCAAAGTCCTTCGTGGGGACCCACGAGTACTTGGCCCCGGAGGTGATCTCAGGGCAAGGCCATGGAAGTGCGGTGGATTGGTGGACTCTAGGTGTGTTCTTGTACGAAATGCTTTACGGGACGACGCCGTTCAAAGGCGAGAACAACGAGAAGACGCTCATTAACATCCTTAAAAAGCCATTAACGTTTCCAAGAATTGGAGTTAGCAGCAGTAAAGAGTTTGAAGAAGTGGTCAAATTACAAGATCTCATAAGCAAACTTCTGGTGAAGAATCCCAAGAAAAGAATCGGAAGCTTAAAGGGTTCTGTCGAAATTAAGCGGCATGAGTTCTTCAAAGGTATTAATTGGGCATTAATTAGGTCCATTAAACCACCTGAAGTTCCTAATAATGATCTTTATTGCAAGATTAAGAAGAAAGTTTACGTACCAAAACTAAGCAAGCAAGAGCGAGATGCTCCATATCAGATACCCACTCATCATTTTGATTACTTCTAGATGTAAAATGTAAATAAAATAGAGAAAGCAGAAGTTTGAGAGCTGTTTTCTAATTTTCTTCTGTTTTTATTTATTTAAATGTTTTTTTATCTGTTGATTAATGATTGTTTAGGAGTTATCAAGTCAATTTCTCTTTTTAACTGTGCAAAAATTTCTAGTAACTAGCATCTGCCCTTACGTGTAAAAGGGGAGTATTCCATAATGGTTCCAATGTGATTCTCATGAGCAGTCTATTGAATACATGTGGTGACAATAATGACTCGCGATGATGGTAAAAATAATAAAATTAAAAATGAAAGCCATCCTATAGCTTTTTTTAATATAACTTACTTTTCCACGTAATGGGCACTTTCACAGCCACGATATCCCATGTACTTTTCACCGATCAAATCAAAAGAAACATACAAACCCGATAAAGGAAGAAGAAGAAGAGGGAGACAAAAAAAAAAAAAAAAAACGCCATCTTTCATTTCTCCTTTTGTTTAGTAAAATTGCAGTAAAATAAAACAGTTAATTAAAATCTATTGGAGGATATAATTTAACATAAAAGCTGTGCTTAGGTTTAGGGCCTTTGCCTACTACTAATTGAAAATTGGATTAAAAATTGTGTGGTTACGTACAAATAGGTATGATGGTAATATGTCTGGACCACTCTGAAAGGAATTGCATAATTATTAGGTGTGTAAAACCATAATCAAGAAAATTGTCACATTGGTTATTTTTATTATTACTAAATTGATGGTTTGAGTCCCTAACAAAAAAAAAAAAATTGATGGTTTGAGTCAAACTTTGGAGGTCATTCAGTCAACGGTCTAAATACAAAAAGAGTATTTGCTACCTAGATCCCTGTTGTTGGTAAAACACGCGACAAAACCTTCAGGTTTCAAGAAACCATCTCCGTAGTCCTTCGTAGTTGTAGATTCCTTCTTTAAAGTGCCTTCATACCTTCAACTATTAAGAACCTATATTCTAGGAACAATGATGATATTTTGAATACAAATAATTATCTCTTTTTTTTTTTTATAGTTATAACTTAGTGATGACTGAATTTTCTTCCACTCATACGAGCAAAGTTTGAATTCCAAACTCTTATTTTCATTTAAAAAATTTTATCAATGAAAGTAATTGGCACCCACAAATAATTATAGATATCACTGATCTATTGATTTATTCTCAACTTTAGAACCTAAATTTTTAAGATGAATTACCAGTATTAAAAAATTTGGCCTTGTGTCAATTTATTGTGTGATGCCAAATTTCGTCATTGTTTATGGTTGTTAATGATTTATCTTTCATCTTTTTAATAAGTTTAAAAATTTCTTTATTTATAATTTAAAGTATTGACGGTCAACACTCAACAAGATCAATTAAAGGACCTATGTGATTCTCATTAAAAAAAAAAGGACCTATATGATGAAATCTAAAAATAAGGGGTTATTATATAATACGGTTTTAAAAAATCTGATTTACTTTTTGCAAGTAATAGGGAGTTAAGTAATAGTAACCCATTAAAAATGTAAAAAAGGAAGGGTCAATACAGTAGGATGAAATGGGTTTCTTTGGATTTGAAGAGAAGACCAAATTGGCAAAGCCATTGATGGATATTTTGACTGGGACCGTTTAAGCGTCAGCTTGCAGTAGCACGCGAGTTTCTTCATTCAACACCCCACTTGGTTCTGCAGCTGCATGGAGAGAGTGACAGGATTCCCAATCTATGTTACAAGCAATAAAATCTGCGTATAAATTATTTTGCTCCATCCGCATTCTAAGTAAAATATTTACTTTATTATTATTTTTCTTTAAATGTCGATGATCGAATCGAATTGGTAAATATTCTAATTTTGAGAATGTTTCTTTAATTTTCTTTAAGATTATTACTTTTTCTTTCCTTTTTTCTTTTAATAAGAGATCTTAATTCATGAATTTGGTCGCTTAACATTTTGTATTTTATATTGAACTTGTATATGGGAATCCGAAAGAGGGAAAAGTCAGAAGGATCTAAGAAAGGGCTTGCTGGCTTTATGTTCTCTGATTTCTTATATGAGGCTGCCTGGTTTTAAGTCATCATGATGCAAGCACGTTTTTGCTTTATTAGCTCCAATTTCCATCCCACCAACCCCAAAAAGAAACCAAAAGAAGATGGGTTCAAAAATTTATCGATGACACTTGAATAGTACTGATGTTTCTAAGTATATTTGGAGATAATTGTTTCTGACGGGTTAATTAGGCTTTGGTTGCTCTCCTACTCTTACCTTTTTTTTTTTTTATTAACCAAAACCTTCACCCTAGAGTTCCTCCATAAAATACTAGATTTGGATTCTAAATGATGTGGTCAAGGAGTGACATCAAAATCCTAAGATAGTGCTAGCTACTTGATTTAAATAATGCTAGCAATTTTGATGCTATAAGAGGAAGAGAGGATTTGATCTCAACAGTACTCCGGCCATAACGGAGGTGGGGGCAGGGAAGGGATATAACTCAGCGGCAGAGTGTCACCTTTAGTTAGAGCTATGTTTGCAACTGCAGGATTCAGCTTGACTCTGGGAACATCGACTCTTACGTGCATGGGAACTAATCTTTCATCTGTCACCCTCTCTACATAAATTTGACATTAGTGTTTCAATCCACAACAATTGTGATCTAATTAGGCCACAATTCATCAATTCCAACTACGTTTTAAATTAAGGTCATGTTTAGTATTGAGATTAAGTACTTTTAATTTAAGTTGCAACTGTTAAGAAAAAAATCATAAGTATGTATTAAAAGTTAATCAAGTGTACATAATTAATGTGAATACAAAAATATTAAAGATATTATAAATTTTTCATCATAAAAGTGATGGATCAAAAGCTAAGAATATTCATTTATCTTGAAATATATATACCCCAATAAAATTCTCTCCAAATTCACTATACTCAAATAAATATTAAAATCTCAGTTAAGCATTGGAGTGTCTTCATAATTATAATGGTTTGTTTCAAAATAACAAGAGAAATTATATGTGCACCACCTCTGTTTTGCCATATGTATATTTAACCACCACAAAATTTCTATATGTTCTCTGCAACTCCTTTGTTTGTAAACTTGTATCAATCAACTACTTTGACACTAAGTGCCTGTTTGGTATGGCTTATTTAAGAGTCATAAGTGCTTATTTAATCTCATAAGCACTTTTTAAAATTTTTAATGGTGTTTGGTTTTTTTTTAGTAGAGTTTTTTTAGTTTAAATAAGTTAATTTACCTCTACTAGCAAAAGCCCAAAATTTGAGCTTTTGAGAGTAGAGATTAGAGAGATTTTCTAAAAAAATATATAATATCAAAAATATCCTTGACATATTTCATTAATTACATAATACCTTTTGTATAAAACCTACCTAACGAAAATTGTTGCCGTCATATAAACATATTGCTGCCGTCACTTCACTTTATCTCTTTTTTTTTTTTTTAAATAACCAGCACTTTAATTTTGCAATCCCTAATACATAACCAACACTTGAGAAAGCAATCATAGTCATAGCCAACGTTTTTTATGAGGAGGATGTCAAGTAATGTGACACTTCTTATGTTCCGATAACATTTCAGTTATATTATCGATTATTATTTTAATTTGGATAATATTATTTGTTTAGGAGAATATATCAATTATGAAATTTTTAATTTTGAAAATTAAAGAAATGATTGAACTGATTTTTTCTTATTAATTGATAGCTTGGATGCATTTTGTTACATGTTATATAATTATGAATACATATCATTTTTGGTAATTTAATTACACAAAAGCACTTTTAGTTTTACACAACCAAACAGTTTAATGTTCAAAAATGCTTTTCTAATTAACAACCAAACACCCAATGACTTTTTGTCCAAAAGCTCTATCGGTATAAGCTCTACTGCTATAAGCTCTATTTAATAAGCTGTACCAAACGGAGCCTAAGTGTCTATTTAGTACAACTTATCTAATGGCCATAACTGCTTTATTTAATCTCATAAGCTTTTATCATAATTTTTGTTGTTGTTTGATTTTTTTTTTAATAGAGCTTTTGAAACTTAAATAAGTTATTTTGCCTCTACTAGCAAAAACTTATATTTTGGGCTTTTAGGAGTAGAGGTTGATTTTTTTTTAAATATTAAAACATTTAAAATACTTTCTACTTATTTGGCAATCTTCTTTTATTCTTTTCATAACATAATTTTAAAAAACTTACCTATTCAAGTAATTTTATGAATTTTTAATAAAAGCGTATTGACAACCAAACAACTAAAATTTTTAAATAAAAACTCTATTTGTAAAAGCTTTACTAATAAAAATTCTACTTAAATTAAGTTCTACTTGAAAAGTTGTAGCAAACGGAACCTAAGAATTTAAATAAAATGATTATTTTACTCCTAAATGAATTAAAAGATCATTTTATCTCACAAAATTTTTAAAAATAAAAAACTATAATTATAAGAGTACCTCTTAATTTAATAAAACAAATAAATCTCAAAATCCAAGATGTTAATTTTCATAATTATATTTTTTAAATTATAATTTTTTTATTCAAAGTTGGTTTAGACAATTATTATTTTGGTGATTAATTTAAACAATAGAAATCATTTGATAATTGTGATTGTAAAAAAAATAAAAAAGTGTTTGAGATGAGTATTACACATTTTTTAGGTCAAACAAATTTAAAAAAAACAATAATATTTTATCAATTAGTTAAATGACACTCACACACGCAATTTTTTAATAATATTTTATCAACAGATATATGGTAATTAAATTTTTTTAAAATTTTATAGGATAAAATGATCTTTAATTCATTTAGGGGTAAAATAGTTATTTTATTTAAATTCGTAGTGTCAAAGTGGTTATTGATACAAGTTTAAAAATAAAGATGGTGCAAAAAAATGTCAAAATTATATAATTGTTAGATGTACATATGACAAAATAAAGGTGGTGTAGAGATAATTTCCCAAATAACAAACATGTACAAAAGGGAGAAGTTTTCTATTTTAAATGATACCACCTAAAGAAAAACACACCTTCACATCTATATAATTTTCTCTTGGGTAAATATTCGTTTAGTCTCTATATTTTGAGTTCAATGTCCATTTAGTTTGTAGAATTTTTTTTAAAAAAAACTCAAGGTGCCTCCATTGCCAAATATGTTATACTTGTGCCTAGAGATGGCCAATGGGCCGGGCGGCACGTGGCACGGCACAGGCACGGCACGTCACTAGCACGTTTCGGTGGGGCACGAGGCACGGCACAACACGCACGTGGGCTGTGTCGGGCTTAGAATTTTAGGCACGCGGGCCTTAATAGCACGGCACGATTAGAGATGGGCCAAAGCACGGCACGCAAAAAAACATGTAATAAGCACGGTTCATTTGTGGGCTAGCACACGGCCTGTGGAGCATCAATAGGACATGGGCCAAAATATATTTAAGTAAATTTTTTTTAATAAAAAGTAAATATAAATATTATGAAATTAAAGTAAAATATCTTGAAATTAAATGTTTTAATATATTTTTTAGCATAGACTTTTAAAAATTAATTTAAATCATTAAATCTTAGTTTAAATAAATATTCTAATTTTTTTATGTTTATAATTTATTAAATGAATAAGTAAATATCATGATTTTAATAAATAAAATTATAAATATCATAATTTTATTTATGATATTTATTAAATGAATAATGTTATTTATGATATTTAATTTTATTTATGATATTTATTTAATTAATTATTTATGTTTATAATTTATTAAATGAATAAGTAAATAACTAAATATCATGATGTTAATAAATAAAATTATAAATATCATAAATTTATAAATGATAAATAAAAAATAAAATATTTTACAACATTAATAATAAAATATTTTTTATATGAAATATTTTTCATATTAATAGTAAATCATAACTTAGTTAATATTTAATAGAGATATGTTTAATTTGTGAATGAAATACTTTTCATATTTATTATTATTATTATTGGTGGGCTTAAAAAAACACGTCATGCACGTGGGTTTGAATAAAACACGTTAGGCACGTGGACTTGAATAAAGCAAGTCAGGCATGCGAGCTTTTTTAGGCACGCTAAAAAATAAAAAGTTGGTGGGTTTTTTTTTTTTGCACAGCCCACGGCACGACACGAGCGGGCTCGTGCCGTGGGCCGTGCTAGGCTCAACTAAAAAAAAGGTGGGCATGGCACAGCCCACCAAATTGGTGGGCCGACAGTTGATGCCGACACGGCCCATTGGCCATAGTTACTCATGGCATTACTTTTCTTTTCTTTTCTTTTACAGTAATAACTTGGCAATAATATTCTTGGGGATATTAATGAAAAAAATGATAATTTATTAAATTAACCTTAAAAATAACATAAATATTTACATAAATATTTTTATTACTATTTTACTTTTAGAATTAATTAGGTGTTTATAAAATAATTATTTGTAAGATTGTTGTAAGAATATTAAATATTACTTTAAGTTGGCATATATTAATTTATTTAAAAATAATTATTAGTAAAATCATTACACAGCACAAAAGATACTAATTCTTTCACATTGATATTTGTTAGTTAATTTGTTTATTAATTTTTTTATAGATAAATTAAATAACGTCAAGAATATTGTTGTAAGAGTATTATTATAAAAAAAAATTAAAAGGATAAGATTATATTTTATTTAATCATAAAAATATTTTAAAATATTTTTTAAATATATGAATTAAACATATATTTAAATTAAAATATAAAAACTAGACCAGAAAATTTTTTTTTTCGTATCAAACACCACTTATATATTGGCGAAGTTGGGCAGCTGCTTGCAGCTAGAAAGCACATACATCAAGTAAAGGCGACAAACAGTTGAAAGGGATGAAACTGCAACAGTCAGTCCCACTAAAATCCAGCAGCTACCCACTCAACGAGAAACCATCAACTAGAGCAAAACCAAAATCTATTATTACATATTTACATGTGCAGTTTCCACCACTGTCTGTAGCAGCAGGCAACCGAAAGATCCAAGCCGTTGGCTTGGGACACGCGTTCAAATCTCATATACTAGTGCGGGTCACGTGAATGCCCACCCATGGTTTTATGTCACCTTTGCCTCATTAAACCGGTGGTTTCTAGCTCTGATGCCGTATATTATTATATTTGCCCGTTTCACTGATATTTGGAAAAGGAAAAAGATTGATGTGAAAAATAAAAACGTTATTGATTTTTTTTTATTAATTTTATAGCATCGTGAAGCACATGAACAGATAAGGCCACTATATATATATATAATAAATATATTTTACCCCTGATCTATAAAATTAAAATTTAATCCTTTAAATTAAAAAATATAAAATTAATTTTATACAAAGAAATAATACCTTTTATCAATTGATTATTTTATGTATCTAAAAGAATTAATTGATAAATTGTAAATATTACACCATAATGAAATTCTTTAAATATTCATTATACTGAAGTTCCTAAAATAATATTGTGACATCAACAATTTATTAATGAAATTAAATGTTTGGTGGTAAAATAATAAAAATTAAAACATTAAGTAGAAAAAAGTAATTGTCAAAACATTTTAGTAGTTAAGTGATATATTAAAAAAACATTATATGATAAAATAATAATACCTTATATATATCTATTCAACATATTTCAGATCAAATATATTTCAGATCAATCAATCACGTTCCTCTCAAAAAAAAAAAGAAAAAAAAAGGAATCAATCGCATTTTGGAGTTAATTGGCAACTAAATAAGGGCAAAGTTTATGTTACAAACAATGTAACAAACAATCAATAAATATACGTCATTGATTTTGATATTTCTTAAATCCAATGGATAAAAACAATTTTAACGTAAAACCAAATACAGGTGTGATAGTAATTTATAGAAAATTTTATTTTTAATCACATATTTACTTAGTTTTTCAAATAAGTCCTTATTGATTTTGTATAACTAAATGATTTTGTTGTCCATCTCTTCTACTTCTATTTTTAAAGCTTTATAAAGTTTTTACCATATTTTTATAAAGATTTAAATGATTATCATATTCATAAAGATTTACAAATTTTGAATGTATTTTTCACCTGCATTTATAATTTTGTGTCTCTCTTGTGACATAAACTAGATTTTTCTTCTAACATACACGCGTGTGTGCACACACACACATATGCAATCTATTTTCCCATCCTAAATACATACCATCAAGTTGTCACAAAAATTTAAATTTAGTATCATGAATTATAAGAGATATTATATGTGATAAATATGTTATGAATCTAATGAATTATTAGAAAGATGATACAACGAATAAATTACCCGAACCTCTAATAATTTCACAAAACATAAAAATGAATAAGTTACCACCTTCTAGCTATAGGCAAAAAGAATTTTTCTATGGAAGATTTCAATCTTTTGATCTGATCAATATTTTAGATATGGAGAAATAATCAATTAAATTGAATGTCACTATATTTATTAAATAAATTAGAAAATCCAAATTTATTTATATATAGTATAGAAAGTGTAAAAAAAATATTAGAAATTAATAATTTGAATGAAGAAAATATAAAATAAATTAAAAAGTTAAGAGATCAACTGAGTAAAGAATTTAATAAAGTTAAATAATTAATAAAAGACTTCAATATTGAAGATCATGATATATTAAAGTAAGAGATCATTAATATAATGAATAAAATCTCAATAGATATCATATTAAATAAGTTAGAAATTTAATTAAATAAAATAAAAAATTTATTGAGTAATTTGGTATTAAATTTACTACAACTATAAATGAAAAACTTCAAAAAAAAATTGAGCTATTGGTTGTACTGTTGACTAGCTGCAGCCTGGGGTTTAAAGAAAAACCTTAAAACTCATTAACTTTTTCAGTAATTATTATTTTTTCTAAGGATCTAAAAATTTATGGCTGTAATATACAGCTACTGTAACATAAGCTTTGCCCTAAATAAGACCAGTCAAAATGTACAGTTAATTAATGAGATTGTGGTGAATTTCTGATTGTTAATGCTCAAATTGTCGGTCTCTCAGCGCCAACTACTTTTGCGTAATTAGAGAAAATAAGTAAAAGTCGAACGAATTCATGATTTCTGTAATAAATGAAGATTGTGTGCGCCTGTGCGGTACTTGAAAATAAGGTGAAAAATTCACTGCTAACAGCTACTTTACCCGTGTCCTTACGTCTAATAAACGAGAGTTGCAACAAATTCAATGGATTTTTTCTTTCTTAATGTTTTAGAAATATTATAAAGAGTAAAATGCATCGATTTCTTTTTGCTCCTACTAATTTATCTATGAAAACGAAATCTACTGGCACTGAAAATTGAAAAACCAGGGGCATACGGGGGACAGAGCCCATGAATCAACCGACAAATTAACAGAAACCCAGGTGAAAAGTGAAAACAACCGACTCCTGACCTCAGTATTCTTACAAAACCATCAACTGTCCCTACACGTAGGGCTCTTTCTTTCTCGCCAACCCACCCCACCAACTTCCCTATAAAATGTCAAACCAAATCTCACTGTCTCCTCATTCTAAGCTTCAATTGATCAACTAATATAACACAGCCTCGTCAATTTCCTCAGCTCATTATTAACATATTCTCCATTTTAACTTTCTCAAACAATGGCAAAGAATGTAGCTCAGTCTCCTCTTGAAAGGACCAGCTTGGCTTCACTTGACCATAAACTGGCTATGGCTAAGCGTTGCTCTCATGGTATTTTATTTTTATTTCATTTTTTAAAGGTTCAGCATTCGCTTTTTGATGTTTTCTTTGGCAACTGGGTTTTTTCATCAAGGCTATCATGAGCTGAACATGTTAAGTTTCTTGATGCCATAGTGATTAGAATATCCTAATTATTTGAAAAAGATTTTAGCATATGATAGTCTCCATGCTCAAAAAAAGGATTTTCTTTCTTTGGAATACAAAGATTGCATGGCCCCTTTAATGGTGGTGGACCAGTGGACCATGATTCATCATGGGTTCCGGCGCTCTTTTCTTTTTACCCTGAATACTTTAATATCAAAATAGAGTTTTTTTCTTTTTCTTTTTCTTTGTTTTTTATAAGCATTTTGAATAACTGACTGACAAGAATGATAAGATGATTTTTGTTTAATTATTTCTTTTGATTAATGAACAGAGGGTGTAATTGCGGGAGCTAAGGCAGCTGTTGTTGCTACGGTTGCTACTGCCATTCCAACGGTAACTCTTTCATCTGTTGGTTTTATCATTAAGTTCCAGCATTTCTTGCTTATTTTTTCCCTTAACCATGCAGCTCGCGAGTGTGAGGATGCTTCCTTGGGCTAGAGCCAACCTCAATCACACTGCTCAAGCTCTTATTATCTCAACAGGTTGTCATCTTCATTGTTATTATTGATACCATCATACAGTTTATTTGTGATTTGTGTTTGTTACTGAAACTTGTTGATCCAATATTTGCAGTGGCTGGAGCGGCATATTTCATTGTGGCTGACAAGACTGTTCTGGCCACAGCACGAAAAAACTCCTTCCAGCAAGCCTCTAACATGGAAGCATAGGTTTTGAATTGCTAATTAAATGATTATATGATTCGCTTATGTTGTACTGCGTTATCATCATATTCCAATAACCAACTTAGGATGTATATCCGTTATCTACGTATAAATAAAAGATGGGTTTCCATTCCAAGAGCAAGTGAGTATCTTTTTTATTATTTTTTTAATTTTTTTCCCCCTAGAGATCAACTTAAGACAGTGAGTAATGAACACAGAGCAAGTATATATTATACAATTCAAGTGACAAGAGTTTCACCAATAGTCGTTGCATGAACAATTACCATCTTTGAAATG
The DNA here is from genome assembly GCF_000493195.1 of Citrus x clementina. Classification (NCBI taxonomy): domain Eukaryota; kingdom Viridiplantae; phylum Streptophyta; class Magnoliopsida; order Sapindales; family Rutaceae; genus Citrus; species Citrus x clementina. The sequence goes on along the minus strand of NW_006263303.1, from coordinate 4,764,840 downwards.
GTGAAAACGATTTCTATCTCTAGCAATAATTTCCCTGTTGAAGATCTTTGAAATTAGCTTGGTGGCTGAATGACAATTGCCACAAACACGAAGGTTCTTCACGATTCTAATTGTTGTTCCCGGTTTTGTACTAATCAAACCATAGGCAATTGCCAATTTCTCACTGTGATGACTCAAAGCCCCTTCTTTCCACTCTTCATCCATGTCGTAAAGCACCTCAGATGTATCGGGCACAAACCCAGATTTCTCTAAAAGTGCATCTATTTCATCCAACATTTCGTATATGTGTTTGCTCTGGGGATGTACTTTGTCGCCAACGAGAAACTCATGGACAACACTACCCACTTCTATGGAGCTACAGCCAGGAACTTTCTTCATTCCCTTGTCATTTAGCCTGGTTCTTATTGTGGCTACATCATCCCATCTACCAGCTCCTGCGTACATGTTTGATAGTAGCACATAAGCTCCTGGGTTTTCTGGCTCCAATTCAAGGAGGTGCTTGGCTACAGATTCACCCAGCTCTAAACGCCCATGGACTCGACAGGCACCTAAGAGAGATGTCCAAATTGCTGCATCTGGCTTCATTTCCATAGTCTTGAGTAAAGCCTCTGCTTCATCAAACAATCCAGCACGGCCTAAAAGATCCACCATGCATCCATAGTGTTGCAGTTTTGGTGAAATTTTGTAATCTTGGATCATTGCGTTAAAATATTGGCGTCCAATATCAAGCAAACCAGCATGGTTACAAGCAGATAAGACACCAACAAATGTGATATCATCCGGCTGGAGTCCTTCACCGATCATTCTTGAGAAAAGGCTGAGAGCCTTATCTGCTTTCCCATGCATGGCTAACCCAGATATCATCGCATTCCAAGAAGCCAAGGTTTTATAACCCATACCATCAAAAACTTGTTCTGCTGCCTTTATATTTCCACATTTAGCATACATGTCTATAAGACTCGTCCAGAGTGAGACATTGTTTAGTTTCTGATGGTTCTTGTCTATATAAGCATGGATCCATTTTCCCAGATCAAGAGCACCTAAATAAGCACAAGCCGGAAGAACACTTAAAAATGTAACATCATTAGGCTCTATATTTGATTGCAGCATTTGCCGAAATAGCATTAAGGCTTCTTTATAGTCACTCGTATGAGTGTAACCACCAATCATAACATTCCATGAAATAACATCCCTTTTCTCGATACTCTCAAACAAGTCACGAGCCTTGACCAAACCACCACACTTTGAGTACATATCAATTAGTGCATTAGTAACATGAAGATTACTACCAAGTCCATGTCCTTCAATCAAAGAACAAACCCAGTTGCCCAGTTCAAGAGAACCCATATGAGCACAAGCCGAAAGGACAGTAACCACTGTACTCTCGTTAGGCACAAAGTTTTCTTCTCGAATCTTTTGAAAGATTGCCAATGCCTCTTCATATCGACCACTTTGAGCATAGCCAGCAATCATAGCATTCCAAGAAACCACATCTCTGACGGGCATTTCATCAAACAGCTGCCTAGCATCATCCAAATAACCCCTTGAAGCATAACCAGTGATCAAAGCCGTATATGAAACAGCATCGCGAAGACTACTCTTATTGAAAACTAATCTAGCACTTTCCAACTCACCATTTTGTGCATACATGTTAATAAGTGAAGTATGCACAAATGGATCAGACTCAAGCCCTAGCTTCAAAACATGGGCATGTATCTGTTTCCCTTCACTTATAGCCGAAATTTTTGCACAAGATTTCAAGATAAAAGGAAATGTATAAGTATTAGGCACAAACCCAGATAAAATCATGCGAACATAGAACTTTATAGCTACAACAGGCGATGAGCTCAATGAATGTCCCCGGATTATATTATTCCAAATCACTTGATTGGGTTCTCGAATTGTTTCAAAAACTAAAAGGGCATAAGAAAGATCTCCAAAAGGAGAAACAGCGCAAATCTCGATGAGCTTGCTTAGCGCGAACTGGGTATTGTGGAGACCGGTTTTGATGATCTGGGAATGGACTTGTTTGATATTTTGCATGTTCGTGCATTTAGAGAGGAGAGCCAGAGACGGTTGGTTTTGGAGGAGCTTGTATGGAGGGTCTGAAGACGGAGGGAAATGGAGAATGGAAGGTGAAAGAGTAAGTGAAGATGGAGGCAGCGCCATAGTCGTTCCAAGGCGATACAAGATTGATGAAGCGAAGGATAAGGATATGGAGAATTTTGAAATATAGTTGGCTGGCAGTTAATGCTTTGCATCACCCGCCAAAAATATCTGCCGAGGGATTACTAATTAATTTAACATGTTTTGCAACGGTTAATTGATTGGTGCCATCAAACCTATCGAACCCATTAGCCTTGACCGATATGATTGCCTGATTGGTTGGAACTTGGAAATGTGACAGTTTTGAACAATTTTGAAAAGTCAATGCTGCTAATCGTCCTGTATGTTCCTGCATTTCGGAGGGAAAATAGGACAGATTTTTAACGGATAAATATTAGCAATTAACAAAAGTATTTGTAAAACATTCAATTGAAGCAATAAAATGTTGGGCGTTTTGTTATAATTCTCTAGAGAGAAATTCTTGGGCCATTCTGTTTACCCTGCTTAAAGAAAATCTTGATGATTTAAAAGTTAAGATGCAACGAAGAAAACCTGGAGGAGTTGTTCTAATGTCCTATGTTGGAATGACTAATGCAAGGTGTCTTTTTTGGTTTATTAGAAGGCTCAAAACAATAGAAATTATGAAGGGACAAAAAAAAAATCTTAGGGCTCTTGCTGCATACTCGTCCATTTGTTGGATCTTTGTCATACAAGTATTTATTTTTACGTAATTAGTTGAAAGGTATGCGCTAATAAGAATATAACTAAATAGGTTGCGTATATTAGGAGCACCTGAGATTTTATCATATTATGTAAATATCACCTGAAAGCAAACCAAACTTTAATTTTTTTCTGTTACAAGTCGTAAAGGAGTTACAAGCTACCAGTCTAAACTATTTTGTGTTATAGATAAATGTTTTAAAGATTATTATCTTAGTATTTAGATATTTGCAAATAAATGAAATAAATTTTATTGTAGAATGAACCGGAATCAAAGTTCTAGCGTGAATGACACTGTCGGTTGATTCAGTAGGTGTGGAACGACTTGTTGGTTATGAGCTTTAACTGAGCGTATAACATCCAGTTCATGTCATACAAATGAAGCTAGTTAAGCATGTGTGTATCACATGCCTTATGACCATAAGAAGCTCAAAATGACAGGGATCGTTTCACTCACTTATATTTTTCACATGTCATGCACTGATGGAAGCTGTTGGTGACGGTTAAAAAGGCCGGGAAAATTTTGGGTTTTTTCCAGCAAACCCAGAACTCAAGCTGGCCTTTTATCCAAATTTTGAGATCATTCTAGAGCTATATATAAGGTTTTAGAGGTTGCGATTCATTTTAATTGGTTCCTTCTAACATTCTCATTAAGTTTGTAATCTGATCTGAGTCAATAAAGAAGCCATTGCTCTATTTCTCGAAAGGACGTAATCCACCATAGCTGAACCTTTATACCTTGTCTATTTAGTTTTCTTACTGTTCTTCGCTGACAATTTGTTTCGTTTGTGTTTTTGATTTGGTTTGTTAATCATTCTTCGTATAAAGATCAGTGAGTGGAGTGTAATTTTAGGGGATTAGATTAAAGAAATCTAATCTTACTTCAACAAATTGGTAACAGAGCTCACATATCTGATTCTTGTATTAAGAATGGTAACACAGAAGCTGGGCGTGGAGAAATTCATTGGGGAAAATGATTTTCATCTTTGGAGACTTGAGATAAGGGCATTATTAGTTCATCAGGGAATTAAAAAAGTCATCAGGGATGCACAAAGCTCAAAGAAAATCAACAAGATCAAACATAAGAATATGCAAGATGCCATGGACAAAGCACACAGCACCATAATCGTAAGTCTTGGTCAGGGCTGGCTTTAGAGTCACAGGGGCCTTAGGCGAAATTTGTTTATGAGGCCTTTATTTATTTTAAAATTTCAATATTCAAAGATATATAAAAAGGATCAAAATTTATTTCATCTTTTATTCTTGAATTTCAACAATAATTAAAAAATGATAAAAAATTTTAAAAATAGAACCTAAAAAATAGTCAAGAAGATATATTTTTGTATTCCATTAAAACCGTTAAAAACAAACAAACAAATAAATAAAGACAATATTATTTTCAAATAGAATATTTAGAATGATAGAATATAAAAATTTGAAATGATAAATTGATGTTCAAAAATAAAAACGGACTTTATATTTTAAGAAACTAATTATTTTAAATTAACCAATGAATATAATAATTTTCTTTGTAGATAAAAGAACAATAAATTTTTTTCATTTACTAATTCTTGAGATTATAAGGTTTTTAATAAAAATTAAAAGAAATACTAAAAGTCAAGATTTTAACATTGCATAATTAAAAAGGTAAATAATTTTTTGGAAATATTAATAATGCATGAACTAATGGTTAAATCATATTATTAATTATATTTCTTTAAAATTAATGTTCCCAAATATAGATTTTTTTTATCAAAAATATTTCTTAATTGTAGGATAATTAAGAATAGATAGATATTTAATAAACTTTTTGATTTTTTAAAATGCATATTAAAATTTTTTATTAATTTAAGAATTATTAAAGAAATACTAAAAATATGAGGCCTTCTTAAAATATGAGGCCTTAGGCAACTGCCTTGTTCGTCTATACCTAAAGCCACCCCTGGTCTTAGTGATGGAGTACTCAAAGAGGTGGGAGATCTGACTACAGCTGCAGGTTTTTGGAAGAAATTTGAGGACTTATACACAAAAAAATCTCTCACTGAGAGATTGAGTACAAAAAAAAAAAAAAAGGACTCTACACCCTCCAAATTGAAAAAGGCAGTTCATTATTTGTTCATGTTAATGCCTTCAATAAGATCATTTTAGATCTTGAAGACATAAACATGAAGGTAGAGATAAGGATAAAACAATTATCATGTTATCCTCATTGTCATCCTCTCATGAGCACTTTGTTAACACTTTACTATATGGAAGATTGTTGTTTCACTCACTTATATTTTTCATATGTCATGAACATGATGAAATCTGTTGATGACGGTTAAAAAAGGCGGGAAAGCTAGCCTTTTATCCAAATCATGAGATCATTCTAGAGTTATATATAAGGTTTTAGAGGCTGTGATTTGTTTTAATTGGTTCCTTGTAACATTCTTATTAAGCTTGTAATCTTATATGAGTCAATAAAGAAGCCATTGCTATATTTCTTGAGAGGACGTGGGCCACTATAATTAAACCTTTAAAACCTATCTATTTACTTTTCTTACTCTTATTTTCTGACAATTTATTTCGTTTATATTTATGATAAGGATGGCTAAATGCAGGTCCGAGTTTGGGTTTGGCCTTTCCAGTTCCAGACCTGAATGACAATTTATCTTACTGCACCCAAATAAAAACTCAGATTTTTAAACTTTAGGTCCATCTGAGTTTAATAAAAAAAAAATTGGGTATCTAAATTGCGGGTTTTGAACCTGGATAGTTGGCTGAAGGCCGGAGCGATAAAGTCTTCATGTAAGACACTTTTAGCTCTTTCAAATTTATAGAAACAGTAAAAAGCAGAGCAAATTCATGGGATCTCAATTAAATTTGTTTGCTTCAAGAATAAATTTTATAATTATATTGATGTTCTGTGTTAAAATGTTGCATTTGGCTATTCACAACAGCAAAACTTTAGTTACCAAAAATTAAACAGAAGCAAAAAAGAAAAGCAGAAAAGGTGAAAAAAAAATTACTTTGATTGATTAAGTGGTAGCCAAAGTGGCAATGGGTGGTTAAGTCTAATGAGAAATGAGAGGTCCAGCGAGACAGTATTAGTAGCTACCACCAAAGTTTGATCTTTGGCGAGAGGTGAGATCAAATTTGACGGCGTCATAGATACTCTTGATGATGATGAACGATGAAATGATGATGATTTAAACTGATGATGTATTGATGAAAATGAAATCATGAAATATTGAATTGATGTTGAGGATGAGGAAGATAGAGAGGTGGTAGCTGGTGTAAGGCTTTATAAAGAAAATAGAGGTAACGGCTCTGTAAGGCTTTAGAGTTTACTTTGCTTTTTCCCCCCTCCCCTAACTTTTTGCTTTTATATTTATATTTAATAATAATTAATTAATTAATTATAAATCACTATAATTCGGGTTAAGGTTTCAAAAATTTGGGTTGAGCCAAACCTAGAATCAAACCTAGATACGTCCGGATTTTAAAAAATGAATCCGAATATGCATTATTAATGCATCTAGTAAGGGTTAAATCCGACCCGAATAATCTAAATTTGTCCAGGTTCGGACCGTGTCTAGAAAAATATGTCATCCCTAGTTTCTGATTTGGTTTGTTAATCATTCTTGATATAAAGATCAGTGTGTGGAGTGTAATCTTGGGGGATTAGAATAAAAAAATATAATCTTAGTTCAACAAATATATTACATCCTTATTGGACACACTGATATTATTCACTTAACACTATTGGGAAAACACATGATATACACGATGTAGGAGGAATAGATTTTGAAAATACAAATCACAAATTAGGACTTTACAGAAATTATTGTGACAAAATAATAACATAAAATAAGACAAAAGAATAGAGTGTAAACCAAGGCTTGTATGATACCATAGTTTCTTTAAAATAAATTCGCCTCCTACTCTGGGTGCTTTAAGATTCAAACGACATCTATTTTCTAGCATATAATGGTAATAGATACCTCTAGTGCAACACCAAGTATTCTATAACGAACTTCCATTATGTCTGAACTATATCAAAATAGATGATAAATGAGGAATTAAAGATTATCATCTTCTATTCTTTCATATATTATTTCTTTTTGGACATTTAATATGTCTCTTTCTCTCCTTGTCAATTCCTTGAAATGAAGAAAAATGTCAATTTATAGAATTCAATGAGGGACATTTTCTTCCATAAATTTGAATATTATAAATTCTGTAGCTAACGCATTTAATTTCTTATCAAATGCACTTGTAATCACTGCTTTTAATTTCTAATTAAAGGTGTAAGTACTGCTTATTAAACATTTTATTTAATCTTGAATTTAATTCAAAGTATAACCATAATCTCATTAACTACACATTAAATTCTAGATTTAATTCATACTAAAATCCAAGTTTAATTGACCGTTACAATTTGAGAATAAATTCTGAATTTAATTAGTAATTATAAATAATAAACTTTGAAAATGATTACATAATTAGTTTAACTAGCTGCTTACATCTCTATAACTCTTACT